>NC_086451.1:40242501-40891251 GCF_028390025.1 Pseudophryne corroboree
AGTAAATGTCAATATACAAGATGTGTAATTAAAAAGTTTAAAAAGATTTTTTACAAAAAACACATTAAGAGCATCAAACATGGCAACATAACAATGAGTGCACTCAAAAATTTATATTTTAAAAAGTAATTAATAGGTTCGACCCTGAACAACTTACATGAACCATTTTAGCTCAAAGTCTGAATTCAAGCCACAGGGGATGAGGGTATTCAGTTTAAAAATCCACTGCATCTCAGCCTTTGCAAGGTTTGTTTACAAATCCCTATCTCTCCAATTGGATCTAACTTGCTGAATTCCCATAAATGAAGATATTTTTGATGTTGCACAATTATGTTTTTTGGCAAAGTGATCGGAAAGGGAATGGGTCTGCAGACCTTTCTTCACATTACGTATATGTTCTGCGATCCTTGTTTTAAGTGCTCTTCCCGTCCTGCCAACATACAGTAGACCACAATCACATTTTATTAGATAAATCACATTAATTGTGTGACAAGTAATGAAATTGTTTATCTCATAATTTACATTGTTAACTAAGAAGATTGTTATTTTTGAGGTTTCTGAGGATATGGTTCTACATGCTATGCATGTGCCGCACCTGTGAAAGCCTTTTGTACGTATGGGATTGGAGGAATCAAATGGTAATGCACTTTTTACTAATGCGTTCTTCAAGTTTCTACCTCTTCTATAAATGAATCTTGGTTGGGCTGGAATGATATCTTTCAACACTGGATCTCTTAAAAGCAGATGCCAATGTTGTCGAATTATATACTCCTGTTTCTTGTAATCAGCCCCAAAGCCGGATATAAAGGCCCATTCTGCTTGATTATTTGCGGATTTATTTTTTTCCTTTTTCAAAATTTCTTGCCTATCCAGCCTTTCTACTTCTTCTTCGGCCTTCTCTAGGAGCTTCGGATCATATCCCTTTTTCAAAAATTTGTTTTTCATTTCTTTCTTCTGATTGATGTAGTCCTGGTTTTCACTGCAATTCCTTTTTAACCTCAGGAATTGTCCTTTTGGAATACCTCTTATCCATTGGGGATGATGTTGACTTGAGAAAGGTAGGAGACTATTTGAGTCTGTGGGTTTCGTATAACCCTTAGTATGTATGATGTCATCCTTAATATAAATGGTCAAGTCTAAGAAATTGATTCTTTCTTGACTTATATCATAAGTTAACGTTATGTTCTTGTCATTGGTATTCAAATGAGAACATAGATTTTCCAAGTTTGATCGTTCTCCTTTCCACACAAAAATTATATCATCGATATACCTAAGTAGAAAGGCTGGATAGGCAAGAAATTTTGAAAAAGGAAAAAAAATAAATCCGCAAATAATCAAGCAGAATGGGCCTTTATATCCGGCTTTGGGGCTGATTACAAGAAACAGGAGTATATAATTCGACAACATTGGCATCTGCTTTTAAGAGATCCAGTGTTGAAAGATATCATTCCAGCCCAACCAAGATTCATTTATAGAAGAGGTAGAAACTTGAAGAACGCATTAGTAAAAAGTGCATTACCATTTGATTCCTCCAATCCCATATGTACAAAAGGCTTTCACAGGTGCGGCACATGCATAGCTTGTAGAACCATATCCTCAGAAACCTCAAAAATAACAAGCTTCTCAGTTAACAATGTAAATTATGAGAAACAATTTCATTACTTGTCACACAATTAATGTGATTTATCTAATAAAATGTGATTGTGGTCTACTGTATGTTGGCAGGACGGGAAGAGCACTTAAAACAAGGATCGCAGAACATATACGTAATGTGAAGAAAGGTCTGCAGACCCATTCCCTTTCCGATCACTTTGCCAAAAAACATAATTGTGCAACATCAAAAATGTCTTCATTTATGGGAATTCAGCAAGTTAGATCCAATTGGAGAGATAGGGATTTGGAAACAAACCTTGCAAAGGCTGAGATGCAGTGGATTTTTAAACTGAATACCCTCATCCCCTGTGGCTTGAATTCAGACTTTGAGCTAAAATGGTTCATGTAAGTTGTTCAGGGTCGATCCTATTAATTACTTTTTAAAATATACATTTTTGAGTGCACTCATTGTTATGTTGCCATGTTTGATGCTCTTAATGTGTTTTTTGTAAAAAATCTTTTTAAACTTTTTAATTACACATCTTGTATATTGACATTTACTGATTATGAGGTGTGTAATGCAATTTTAAATGTAAGAATCATGGCAATTAGAATGTATTTAATTAAGTCCCAGCGCCATATTAACTAGAGCAGCCAGAAATAAAGTGTATAATTGTACTACATCGTTGCTAGGTGACTGGGACGCACTGAGCATTTTCCCCGTGAAAGAGGAAGGTGGTGTCACATGTTTGCGGCTCACTTCCGGGCGTTGGAACGCATCGTGAAACGCGGAAGTACAGCTGGCCGCGATCATGATGCTCACACAACATCACTCTCCGGGAGAAAGGAAACGGATGTCACGGGATCGTGACTCACTTCCGGGCTATGGAACGCATCGTGGAACGCGGAAGTGCGGCTGGCCGCGATCGCGATGCGTTCCCTGTTCTATTTAGCCCATAATGTTCACAAAAATATGATTGCACAGTAGGGGGAGAGTTACAATGCTCTCTATTTGATTTTAACACAATGTGAGATAAAAAAAATCCCTCAATTTTTCTTTAATTTTGTCTAATTTACCCATCATGCATTTCTATTTCCTGTCTACTGGTATAAATAGTTTTGTCATTCACTGTCTGAGCACACACCTTGATAAAGACCTTTGTGTCGAAACGGCGTTGGTGATATCAGACAGTGTTTTTTTCAATTCTTCTCCATTCATACCATTCCAAGGTAATTTAGCATTTGTGTTCACAAGTGTAAGTCCGGAATTTACTTGTGATTGTCTTAATTCCATCTTGACACACATTTGTTTTATCCTGGAAATAATTTTTGGGAATTGAATAAGGAGATTTTATTCGATTGTTCATTACAATTTTATTATGTACAAATAAATCATTTTTTGGAGAGAAGAGTGATTCGTCTGTTTAAAGAAACCGCTACGTGTGGAATTCCATCTGCTGAAAAGTGAGTGTGGTACGTTTTATTGAACAGAGCTTGCTTCATATGCTATGATCAGAAGTGTAAAAGAAACCTTTACGTGTATGGTGATATATAATTCTAAGTGAGTCTTGGTACGTCTACCTATGTTCATGAAGTGGTGGTGAGAAACTATCCTTACCTACTATCAAGAAATCTTCACAACTGTTTCGCTGGAGAACTCACAGAAATTGACCTTATTACAAACATTACTACACATCTTGTTGTTCAATTTTGTTTTTTTGCATGTAAACATCCGGTAATCATTGGAACAATAGAAAGAAATTAATGAAGGACTACGAAGATTGCATGTGATGTATATTATATTTTTCTTTTTGACATATTAGTTCTTTGTAAAGTAGCGCCTTTGATCTTCCTTCCATTTACTGTTTTTTAGTCTTGTATTTGGATCAAAAGCTTCTGAACCTTGTCAGATGGAAGGCGGCAGCAACCCGCCAATGTATCCACTTCGATACCCAAGTAGGACAGGCAACAAGTCGAACCCTCAGTCTTGTCGTTGGCTATGGGAACCCCCAACCTAGCAAACAGATTACCTGCATAGAACAACAACTCCTGGCAAACATCACTATCTCTTGGTCCTATAAAGAGAAAATCATCCAAATAGTGGGTGACACCCTTGTGACCGGTGCCTGTACGAACGCACCAATGCAAAAAACTGCTGAACCTCTCAAAATAGGCACAAGAGATAGAACATCCCATGGGCAAACACCTGTCAATATAGTACCCGCCGCCCAACTGAAAACCCATAAATCGAAACGAGGATGGAGGAGAAGGAGTAGGAAAGCCGACTCAACGTCCAATTTAGCCAACAGAGCATGAGGGCCAAAGCCCCATATCAACTTCCAAGGCCTTGTCAAACAACTGATAATGGACCCTGCAAAATTCCTCAGGAATGGAGTCATTAATGGAACCCCCATGAGGAAGAGACAGGTGCTGTATCAAGCGGAATTTACCGGGTACCTTCTTGGGCACCACCCCTAAGGGGAAAATGCATAAATCCGGCAGAGGCATGCTGTCAAAAGGTCCGCACATGCATCCCAATTGCACCCCCGCCTCCACCTTTTGTCTCACTACATGGGGGAAGTCCCTTGCCGACTTCAAATTCCTGCGGGACCTAACCTGAACGGCATCGGAAACGGGCAAGCGGAAGCCGTAACTAAAAACAGCCAATAAGAATTTGGCATCAACTTTATTAGGATAACTAAGCAAACAATCGGCCAAGTCCAATAGGGGGCTTTACATAGCACCTCCACTACTCTCTCCCTGCTCTGGCTGGAGGCCCCCACCAGCAGCCTTGCATCCTTTGGTCGGGTGACTAGCTCCGCAAACTCTACAGGAGTGATTAAAACAACACTTAGCACCCCTGCTGCATTTTGCGTCATTAAACGCAAAACACAATCCTTTATCCAGGGGGCCCGTGGAGCTCTTACAACCAGCAGGCGCCTTTTTTCCCAGGACCTCGGTAGCAGCTTTGCTTTGGTTGGTGACCTCGAGCCAGACCTCTACATCTTTGAAACCCAAAGGCAGCGTCGTGTTACCGTCCTGACTCTTACAAAATTTATTGTCATAATCCCTCCAGACAGTGCTTTTGTACTTCAAAAACATCTCATTAATCAGGAACAAATATTTCCCGACATTCTTATGCTCACCCGGCCTGGTGTCCAAATAACATGAGGAAAATATACAAAAACCCCGCAACCAGTGGTGAAAACTCCTAAACGCATTTTCATCCATTCCCCCCGGCTTCTTCGCCCTATCGAAGTCCTTCTTCATGTCCTCCGTAAGGGTGAAGAAATCAATGTGTTTCCCTTTGTCAATCCTCCCCCTCATCCGTTTTCTCAAACCCCTGGTCACAGCAGTGTTGGCGCAATGTACCATCTCTGTAAACAAGGGTGGCTCCGCAGGAGTAGCCGGCTTTGTCGGCTTGCCCATCTTTTTTGTCACTGCAAGCGCTACCAATTTCGCTAGCTTGCGCGGGCATTTGGGAGAATCAAACCTATCACTCGGATGAGGAACCATCGGATGATGTCTGAGAACCCTCCTGCTCATCTGATCCAGAAGGGCCAGGATTTATGGACGTTGCAGCAGGCTGAGATACCGCGGAGATAAAAAAAAACTCTGTCCGGAGGAACCGACTCAACAGCATCCTGTCCGTCCACATCTGCCACTGGAGGAGAGTCCTGCACCGGCGAAGTGCTGGCCATAGTTTCAGGGACAGAAATAACAGGGGATAAAACATCAGACACAACCGCTGTCACACCAGAAGGAGCGGGAGCATGGGTTTGCGTATAATCCCCGACTAGAACCATAGCAGGAGGAGCAAGCGGAGCCGGTGAAGACACCGGAGACAGCAAAACATTGACCGGTGGGGGTACGTGGGCTCCCCGCCGGCGGGACTGTAATGCTGGAAAACAGGCCCTGCTGAACCATAACCCCCCATGCCAAGGTAACCCTAAGGGCCCAGGCGACTGCTGCGGTGGGGTATACATGTGCTGCCAGTACAGCGGCTGACTATAATTGGGCACTGGCGGCACAGCTAGCTGAAAGGACCCCGCAGAAACACTAGGGGGGTGACAAAAATTTTGAGCTATCCCATTAGACCAAACGGACTGAACCACCTGGGGGGTGGAGACTAACGGGGGCAACATAGAGGTGTCGGCATGTGACATAGGCAATGGAAAGTAAAGCTGCCCTGCATTGCCGGTCGCAGAGATTGGGGGCAAGCCCGCCCCAACAAATGAGGAAATACCACTCACATAAGCAGGCACCATAGCCGGTTGCCAAGACACAGATAAGGCAGCAGACATGGCGACATTGGTGGTGAGTAATTGCAAATTCCCACAGCAGGTGGCGCCCTAGCTCCACCCAAAATGGTGCTAGCCACCTGCTGCCCATGCAGCTGTAACAGGGGAGTACTTAAAATGGCGGTCGCAGGAGCAGCCCCCAACACAGGGGTTGAGGCCACAGCCGTAGGGCCCTCATAACATACTGGCTCCAACTGAGGGGCCCCCAGGGTACCAGAATGATCCGACCGCGGCTGCGGGGGCCCCTTGGGGGCGGGAGGGCCGCGCCTGTATGCGAACCCCCACCCGCAATGGACGGGACCGGGGATGCCCAGTTCCCGGCACTCACTATATTGCCGCCTGTGCTCGCAGCTCCCCGGCGAGCCCTGCTGACTGCAGGACCCGCCGAGCTGCAGAGCATGTCAAGGGAGCATAGGCGCCAAAATGGCGCTGCAGCGATATAGGGGAGAGGGGGGGCACACGCGGCCGCGGGCCAAACGGGAGAAAGGGAGGGACGGGGGCAGGTATACCCGTCCTCCCTGTCACACCTAGGAGAGCAGGGCTGCCAGTAGGCTAGCAGGGGGAGGAAAGAGCAATGAGGGGGTTAAAAGGCTGAGGCAGAGGGGGGAGGCTGCATTCCAGGCTAGAGCTGCAAACAGATCCCACCCCTTTTTGTGAATGTATAATTTCTACTTTACGCCTGTCAGCATTTTGTGTGTTTTAAAAATAAAATAAAAAATAAAAAATAAATAAACTAAAAAAAAGAAAGAAAAAAAAAAAGAAAAAGAAGTAAAAAACACTGAGAAAAAAATGGGACATTTATGGATGCATTGGTGGTCAAGAATTTTGTAGGGTAACAAGGTTTGTAAAGATACAGTCGGTTTGGGTAACCGGGTTGGAAAGAGATTGTGTAATGTCTATGTATTTTGTCTTATGTCACAGTTGGTACGGAGATATATGTAGCAGGGCAGGCGGGAAGAAGCGGTGCGCAAGGCAGGTGGAGCAGGGGAGCCAGCTGAGGTTGCAGATTCACCGTCGGCGAGGTGCCGCACGCCAGGCTCCAGCTGTCGGCGGCGGGCCGTCGGCTGCGCACCAGGCCAGAGTGATCTGTGGGGGCTGGCTCCATAGCGGGGGCGTTGCTGAGGGCCTACGGCGTAGGTATGTGGCACGCCCCGTCATAAATCAATGATAGGCATTGATAGGGTTTTGTGCCTTGCCCACCGTTCTCTGTCCCTACCCTGCAAAATGTAAAATGTAAATAAGGTAATGTTTAATAAAACTGTGGCCAATGATTAAATCCCAGATCTTGTCTCTGAGTATGATTTCAGTAGAGGAGATATTGGGGTTGGTTTAGCAGGGACGCAGAAGGCCACCCTCTCTCCCTTATGCCCCCGCACGGAGGAGGCCGCGGCTGGAGCAGGGAACGCAGATGCGTCCGCCGCACGATCCCCGCCGAGCCACCACCGCATAGGGAGCTAGGGCGCTCGGCACATGCGCACCAGACCCGGCTCCCTTCACACGGCTGCGAGCGGCTCGCTGGGGGGGGAGCCACATCAGACAGGGGGCGGGGGGGCGGGAGACGCGCTGAGGCCTGGGCATAGCAGCGGGATAGAGGGGGCAGGAGGCACAGAGGCTGGGGAGCACAGAATACTAAACAAGGGGGAGCAATGGAAATATAAATACAGAAGTAGGAATGAAACACAGGAAAGACCAGAAAGAAATAAGATTAAAGAGTTAAGGTGTGTACACACGGTAAGATATTTTCTTCCGATTCTGACTATATAGTCAGAATCGGAAGAAAAGATAGTGCAGATCGCAAGGTGACAGTCACCTTGCGATCCCGATCCGATGCCGATGCGCGGCCCCGCGCGGTCAGCATCGGCAGAAAAAATAGGCTGTGCAGGCAAGTCAATCCTGGCTATCTCTATAGAAGAGATAGTCAGGATTGACATCGCACATAGCCAGCATCGCAAGCACACTCATTATGTGCTTGCGATACTGGCTAAGTGCCGACCCGGCCCCCTGTCACACGGTGAGAATCGGATAAGTCCGAATCTCACCGTGTGTATGCACCCTTAGGGTAAACCTGGAGCCCAGGAAAGGAAAGCAAAAGGTACAGAATGTAAACCAAAGGGAACACAGTTGTACTCAGCCTTCCAAACCGACAAGAGGATTATTTTCACTCAAAATACTCCCTATAAGGGCTACCAAAGCCCCTCCCATCATCACCCTACTGATAGGCCAAGCCTAAACCAATCGTAGCAAGCTAATAGCTAATATACTTGATCTGCCTAGCAATATAGCCTAAACTAACCAGTAGCGGATCTTGCCACGGGCAAGCAGGACTTTTGCCCGGGGCGCCGCCTTCCGGAGGGCGCCGCACCGTGGCAAGATCCGCCACTGCTGCCCGCTGTGTCCCCCGTCCGCCTCCGCTGCCCGCTGTGTCCCCGCCTCCTGTGAAGGGAACTAGACCCTACGCGTCTAGTTTCCCTTCGTGGAGAGTACCTTTGCTGAGCGGTGCGCGATGACGTCATCACGCACCACACAGCAAAGGTCCTCTCCACGAAGGGAACTAGACGCGTAGCGTCTGGTTTCCCTTCGTGGAGTGGACCTTTTGCTGTGCGGTGCGCGATGACGTCATCGCACACCGCTCAGCATTCAAGCGGCGCTAGTAATGTACAGGGGGCGTAACTGACCACGCCCCCTGTATTAGGCCACGCCCCGTTTCCTGCCCGGGGCGCAGAGCGGGCTTGAACCGGCCCTGAAACTAACCAATCACAAAAATCAAAAGATCCTTACATGCTTTCATGCCTAAAAAGCCCTCTCTCCTATTAAATGTATTTGCTCCCCTTGCGTGGAAACATGTTTCTTTCCATGTACAAAATTACTTTCTTTACTTTACTTACAAACATGAATCAGGTCCATTGCTAAAGTGAATGTAAACTTTTTTTGTGCCAGAAATAATAGGATTTTAATACCTACCGGTAAATCCTTTTCTCTTAGTCCGTAGAGGATGCTGGGGACACCATTAGAACCATGGGGTATAGACGGGATCCGCAGGAGACATGGGCACTTTAAGACTTTGAAAGGGTCTAAACTGGCTCCTCCCTCTATGCCCCTCCTCCAGACTCCAGTTATAGGAACTGTGCCCAGGGAGACGGACATTTCGAGGAAAGGATTTATTGTTAAAGTAAGGTGAGATTCATACCAGCTCACACCTCAAGCATGCCGCACAACATGGCATTCAACAGAACACAAGCCAACGGCATGAACAATTGCAGCAACATGCTGGTAATAAACGTAACACAACATGTGTGTAACCACAACTAATAACTGCAGATACAGTACGCACCGAGACGGGCGCCCAGCATTCTCTACGGACTAAGAGAAAAGGATTTACCGGTAGGTATTAAAATCCTATTTTCTCATACGTCCTAGAGGATGCTGGGGACACTATTAGAACCATGGGGTTATACCAAAGCTCTAGAATGGGCGGGAGAGTGTGGATGACTCTGCAGCACCGATTGACCGAACTTAAGGTCTTCATCGGCCAAGGTGTCAAACTTGTAGAACTTTGCAAATGTGTTTGACCCCGACCAAGTAGCTGCTCGGCAAAGTTGCAATGCCGAGACCCCCCGGGCAGCCCCCCAGGATGAGCCCACCTTTCTAGTGGAATGGGCCTTCACCTATTCTGGTAATGGCAATCCAGACATGGAATGAGCATGCTGAATCGTGTTACAGATCCAGCGTGCAATGGTCTGCTTGGAAGCAGGACACCCAACCTTGTTGGGAGCATACAGGACAAACAGCCTCTGTTTTCCTAATCTGAGCCGTTCTGGTGACATAAATCTTCAAAGCTCTGACCACATCCAGAGATTTTGACTCAGCGAAGGCGTCAGTAGCCACAGGCACCACAATAGGTTGGTTCATGTGGAAAGAGGAAACCAACTTTGGTAGAAATTGTTGACGTGTCCTCAATTCAGCTCTATCTTCATGGAAGATCAAATAAGGGCTCTTGTGAGACAAGGCCGCCAACTCAGACACCCGCCTTGCAGATGCCAAGGCCAACAGGATGACCACCTTCCAAGTGAGGAATTTCAACTCCACCTTCCGTAAAGGTTCAAACCAATGTGATTGAAGGAACTGCAACACCACATCAAGATCCCATGGTGCCACTGGAGGCACAAATGGAGGTTGGATGTGCAATACGCCTTTCACGAAAGTCTGAACTTTTGAAAGGAAGGCCAATTGTTTCTGAAAGAAAACCGATAAGGCCGAAATCTGTACCTTAATTGAGCCCAATTTTAGGCCCACATCCACACCTGCTTGTAGAAAATGGAGAAAACGTCCTAGCCGAAACTCTTCTGTAGGAGCCCCCTTGGATTCACACCAAGAAACACATTTCCTCCAAATACGGTGGTAATGTTTAGACGTTACCCCTTTACTGGCCTGAAAAAGTGTGGGTATGACTTCACTGGGAATACCCTTACGGGCTAGGATTTTGCGCTCAACTGCCATGCCGTCAGACGTAGCCACGGTAAGTCCTGATAAATGCACGGCCCCTGTTGTAATAGGTCCTCGCGCAGAGGAAGAGGCCAGGGATCTCCAATGAGTAATTCCTGAAGATCTGGATACCAAGGGTATCCTTGGCCAGTCTGGGACAATGAGGATCGCTTGAACCTTTGTCCTTCTTATGATCTTTAGAACTTTTGGAATGAGAAGAAGTGGAGGGAATACATACACCAACTGAAAACCCACGGTGTCACCAGAGCATCCACTGCAATTGATTGAGGGTCCCTTGACCTGGAACAATATCTCTGAAGCTTCTTGTTGAGACGAGATGCCATCATGTCTACATGAGGAACTCCCCAACGACCTGTCACCTCTGCGAAGACTTCTTGGTGGAGGCCCCACTCTCCTGGGCCAATATTTACTAAAAATTCGAGTTTGTCTGATTTGTTTTTGTTTTTTCAAAGTCCCAATCCGGGAATTCACTAAGCACAAATCTCGGCAGTGTCTGGTCTATTCGTAATGGATTTAACGGCAAAGTTCTGAAATACGAATGAATAGACCATCAGTCAAACGCGGCTGTTATTTCATACAATACGGGTATTCACTATTCATTCGTATTTGGGTGTTAGTCTCTGAGTGCTCAAGTGCGGGTCTATTTTTTTGCGAATCGTTAAAAAAAGCAGCAAAAAAATAGACCTGCTTTTTCCAGTCGAGTTTGGATAACTATGCACGGATCAGTGAGATCTGTGCATGGTTATCTATGGGAAAGGGTGTGTTTAGTGTAAAAACAGAAATAAAAATAGCGTGGGGTCCCCCCTCCTAAGCATAACCAGCCTCGGGCTCTTTGAGCCTGTCATGGTTGACAAAATATGTGAAACAAATGACAGGGGTTCCCCCATATTTCATCAACCAGCACCGGGCTCTGCGCCTGGTCCTGGTTCAAAAAATACGGGGGACAAAAAGCGTAGGGGTCCCCCGTATTTTTATAACCAGCACCGGGCTCCGCTAGCCAGGTACATAATGCCACAGCCGGGGGACACTTTTATTGTGGTCCCGGCGGCCCTGGCATTACATACCCAACTAGTCACCCCTGGCCGGGGTACCCTGGAGGAGTGGGAACCCCTTAAATCAAGGGGTCCCCCCCTCCAGCCACCCAAGGGCCAGGGGTGAAGCCCGAGGCTGTCCCCCCATCCAAGGGCGGCGGATAGGGGGCTGATAGCCTTGTGTAAAAAATGAGAATATTGTTTTTAGTAGCAGTACTACAAGTCCCAGCAAGCCTCCCCCGCAAGCTGGTACTTGGAGAACAACAAGTACCAGCATGCGGTGGAAAACCGGGCCCGCTGGTACCTGTAGTACTACTTCTAAAAAAATACCCTACAAAAAACAGGACACACACACCGTGACAGTATAAGTTTATACTG
This sequence comes from Pseudophryne corroboree, assembly GCF_028390025.1. Lineage (NCBI taxonomy): Eukaryota > Metazoa > Chordata > Amphibia > Anura > Myobatrachidae > Pseudophryne > Pseudophryne corroboree. The sequence continues at coordinate 40,254,308 of NC_086451.1, forward strand.
TTTATACATGCACACCTCCAAACATACATACTTACCTATGTTCACACGAGGCTCGGTCCTCTTCTCCATGTAGAATCCTCGGGGTACCTGTGAAAAAAAATTATGTATCCAATGGTGGGAACTTTGCGGTCAGCAGTGAGGTTACTTTCGGTCAACCGCTGACCGCAAAGTTCCCACCATTGGATACAATGGAGCGCATAGGCGCTACATTGTATCTCTGCCGTGTGCAGCCTCACAGACACTACAGGAGCACACAGCCAATCAGGAGAGTGCCACGACGTAGCGCTCCCTGATTGGCTGAAGGTAGGGTCCTGGCAGGAGTCAGGGGGGGTCCTGGCAGGAGTCAGGGGGGGTCCTGGCAGTCGTGGAAAGGGGTCCCATGTGTAAACATGGGACGCCCGTTTCAGTGCGTGGTCGGGTTTCCGTTTTTTTTTTTTTGCCAAGTACGTGGATTATACAAAGAAGACAAGCAACACTGGATTATGTGAGTATAATTTTTTTCACAGGTACCCAGAGGATTCTACATGGAGAAGAGGACTGAGCCTCGTGTGAACATAGGTAAGTATGTATGTTTGGAGGTGTGCATGTATGTAATAAACTTATACTGCCACGGTGTGTGTGTCCTGTTTTTTGTTGGGTATTTTTTTAGTAGTAGTACTACTACAGGTACCAGCAGGACCGGTTTTCCACCGCATGCTGGTACTTGTGGTTCTCCAAGTACCAACTTGCGGGGAGGCTTGCTGGGACTTGCAGTACTGCTACTAAAACCAATATTCTCATTTTTTACACAAGGCTATCAGCCCCCCATCCGCCGCCCTTGGATGGGGGGGGGGAGGGGGGGGGGGGGGGGGACAGCCTCGGGCTTCACCCCTGGCCCTTGGATTTAAGGGGTTCCCACTCCTCCAGGGTACCCCGGCCAGGGGTGACTAGTTGGGTATGTAATGCCAGGGCCGCCGGGACCACAATAAAAAAGTGTCCCCACTGCCTAACATTACGAATCACATCGACATCGGAAAATACGAATTTGGAAAAGTCGGCAGCTTAGTGAATGACCGTATCAGGATTCAAAAAGTTGCAGTAAAATGCACCCAATACCATTCGAGATCAAACACCCTTAAAAGCGACAAAAACACGAATCCTTGTAAATATACCCCCATTGGATGGAAATCGTGTCTGCTGAGGAAGTCTGCTTCCCAGTTGTCCACTCCTGGAATGAAGATCGCTGACAGAGCGCTTGTATGCTTTTCTGCCCAATGGAAAATTCTTGTGGCTTCTGCCATTGCCGCTCTGCTTTTCGTTCCGCCTTGACGGTTTATGTACGCTACTGCTGTTACATTGTCCGACTGGATCAGTACAGGCAAATCTCGAAGAAGATGTTCCTCTTGCAGAAGGCCGTTGTAAATGGCCCTTAACTCCAGAACATTTATGTGGAGACAAGTTTCCTGACTTGACCATCTTCCTTGGAAGTTTACTTCCATTGTGACTGCACCCCAGCCTCTGAGGCTTGCATCCGTGGTCACTAGGATCCAGTCCTGTATCCCGAACTTGCGCCCCTCAAGGAGGTGAGAGCTGTGCAGCCACCACAGGAGTGATACCCTGGTCTTGGGAGACAGGATTATCCTCCGGTGCATGTGTAGGTGGGACCCGGATCACTTGTCCAACAGGTCCCACTGAAACACTCTGGCATGGAACCTGCCAAACTGAATGGCCTTCTAGGCCGCAACCATCTTCCCCAGCAACCGAATGTATTGATGGATTGACACTCTTGCTGGTTTCAGAATTTGTTTGACCAGACTCTGAAGTTCCAGAGCCTTTTCCACTGGAAGAAAGACTCTCTGTAGTTCTGTGTCCAATATCATTCCCAAAAACAACAACCACGTCGTTGGAATCAACTGTGATTTTGGCAAGTTTAGGAGCCAACCATGTTGCTGAAGAACCGTCGGGGAGAGTGCAACGTTTTGCACCAACTGGTCCCTGGATCTCGCCTTTATCAGGAGATCGTCCAAGTATGGGATAATCGTGACTCCTTGCTTGCGAAGGAGAACCATCATCTCCGCCATCACTTTGGTGAAAATCCTCGGAGCCGTGGACAGACCAAACGGCAATGTTTGAAATTGGTAATGACAATCCTGTATTGCAAACCTCAGGTAAGCCTGATGCGGAGAATAAATGGGAACATGTAAGTAGGCATCCTTTACGTCCACAGACGCCATAAAATCCCCTTCCTCCGGACTGGAGATCACTGCTCGGAGAGACTCCATCTTGAATTTGAATTTCTTTAGGTAGAAATTTAGGGATTTCAGGTTTAGGATTGGTCTGACCGAGCCGTCCGGCTTCGGGATCACAACAGGCTTGAATAAAAACTTTCTCCCTGTTGTGAGTGGGGAACCCTGACGATAACTTGATTTTGACACAACTTTTGTATTGCGTCGCAAACTACCTCCCTGTCCGGAGGAGAAGCTGGTAAGGCCGATTTGAAAAAACGGTGAGGGGAAACATCTTGAAACTCTAGCTTGTACCCTTGGGATACTATTTGTAAAACCCATGAGTCTAGGTCCGAACTAACCCAAAACTGACTGAAGAGTTTGAGACGTGCCCCCGCCGGTGCGGACTCCCGCAAAGGAGCCCCAACGTCATGCGGTGGAATTGGCAGAAGCCTGGGAGGACTTCTGCTCCTGGAGCCTGACAAGGCTGGTGATCGTTTACCTCTTCCTCTAGTAGCAAGGAAGGAAGAACCTCGGCCCTTTCTGTATTTATTGGGCCGGAAGGACTGCATCTGATAGTGGTGCATTTTCTTTTGTTGTGGAGAAACGTAAGGCAAAAAGGATGACTTACCCGCGGAAGCTGTAGATACCAAATCATCAAGGCCGTCGCCAAATAAGGCCTTACCTTTATATGGTAGAGATTCCATACTTTTCTTGGAATCAGCATCTGCATTCCATTGGTGAATCCACAACGCTCGCCTAGCTGAGACTGCCATGGCATTGGCCTTTGATCCCAAAAGACCAATATCTCTCGCAGCTTCCTTAAGGTATGCTGCAGCGTCCTTGATATAACCCAGCATCAAGAGGATGCTATCCCTATCTAGGGTATCTATTTCAGAAGACAAGTTGTCTGCCCACTTTTCGATAGCACTACTTGCCCACGCAGACACAATGACAGGTCTGAGTAGCGTACCTGTGGTCGCATAAATGGACTTTAACGTAGTTTCTTGTTTACGATCCGCAGGATCCTTGAGGGCCGCCATGTCAGGTGACGGGAGAGCCACCTTTTTAGACTAACGTGACAGGGCCTTGTCCACAGTGGGGGGTGACTCCCACTTTTCCCTATCTGCCGAGGGAAACGGATAAGCTACCGTAATTCTTTTGGGAATCTGAAACTTTCTGTCAGGACCTTCCCAGACTTTTTCAAATAGCGTGTTCAGTTCATGAGAGGGAGGAAACGTTATCTCAGGTTTCCTTTCCTTATACATACAGACCCTTTTATCAGGGACAGCCGGGTCCTCAGTGATATGTAGTACCTCTTTAATAGCCACAATCATGTACTGAATGCTTTTTGCCAATTTTGGATCTAATCTGGAATCGATGTAGTCGACACTGGAATCAGAGTCCGTGTCGGTAGCAGTGTCTGCCAACTGGGCCAACGTACGTTTTTGTGACCCTGAGGGGACCTGACTTTGCAATAACATATCTTCCACAGATTTCTTCCATGCCTGGGTCTGAGACTCAGACTTATCCAGCCTCTTACTAATAAGAGCCACATTAGCATTCAAGGCGTTCAACACATTTACCCAATCAGGCGTCGGCGGTGCCGACATGGTCACCCCCACTTCCTTTTGTGTCCCTAATACAGCCTCCTCCTGGGAAGAGCCTCAGACATGTCGACACACGTGCACCAAACACCCACAGACACACCGGGCATACAGAGGACAGACCCACAGTAAAGCCTGTCAGAGAGACAGAGGGGATTTGCCAGCTCACACCCCAGCGCTCAATCAGCGGTTCTGAAGCGCCCAATAAATGCCCCAGACCTGCAGCGCTTTTAATATAAGTATATTGCCCCCCCCCCCGTTTTGCACCCTGATACTTGTCAGTGTGAAGGAAGGACCAGCGTCTCTGCAGCCTGATGGGGAGGAAATGGCGCCGAGTGAGCTGTGAGGAAGAAGCGCCGCCCCATTAATGGCGCGCTTCCATCCCGCTTCTTTTACTATATGATTATACTGGCGGGGATTAGGACAGTGCCTCTGCACTAATGTCCCCTCTTGCCAGTGTCCACTGAGGATTTATTAGCTGCCCAGGGCGCCCCCCCCCCCTCTCCCCCCTCCCCCCCTCCCCCGCACTCTGCACCCTGTAGTGCTGTGTGTATGTGGGAGCTTGGTGCGCAGTGTCCGCGCGCTGTGCGGTACCTCAGAGAATGCCGTCACTGAAGTCTTCTTTTCTTCAGCTACTCACCTGTCTTCTTAATTCTGGCTCTGTAAGGGGGTGACGGCAGGCTGCGGGAGTGAGCATCTAGGCATACCCAGCGATCAGCACCCTCAGGAGCTAATGGTGTCCTGTAGCCAGAAGCAGAGACCTTGAACTCACTGGAAGTGGGTCATACTTCTCTCCCCTAAGTCCCACGAAGCAGGGAGACTGTCGTCAGCAGCCTCCCTGAACATAAAAAACCTAACAAAAGTATTTTTCAGAGAAACTCAGTAGAGCTCCCTGTATTATTTATTTATTTATTAGTAGTTTCTTATATAGCGCAGCATATTCCGTTGCGCTTTACAATTAGAACAACAATTATAGAACAAAACTGGGCAAAGACAGACAGACAGAGGTAGGAAGGCCCTGCTCGCAAGCTTACAATCTATAGGGAAATAGGCATTGATACACAAGGATAGATGCTACCCGTCACATAATGGTTCCCCAGGTTGCTAGGTTCTTAATGGGTTGTATATGATATGATCACCCAGCAATGTTGGGAGACAAAATGTGAGTTTATGTGGACTGTACAGAGGGGATGTAACTTGATAGGGAAGCTGTGAAGGTTATGTGTGTGGGTCTGAAATTTGGTAGGCTTGTCTGAAGAGATGAGTTTTCAGAGAACGTTTAAAGGTTTGGAGACTAGAGGAGAGTCTTATTGTGCGTGGGAATGCATTCCACAGAGTGGGTGAAGCCCGGGTAAAGTCCTGTAATTTTGAGTGGGAACAGGTAATACATGTGGATGAGAGACACAGATCTTGTGCAGAGCGGAGAGGTCTGGTAGGGAGATATTTTGAGATGAGTGAGGAGATGTATGATGGTGCAGTTTGGTTAATAGCCTTGTATGTAAGTAAAAGTATTTTATATTTGACACGGTAGAATACCGGTAACCAATGGAGGGACTGACAGAGCGGATCAGCAGATGAAGAACATCTGGCGAGGAAGATTAGCCTCGCAGCTGCATTTAAAATGGATTGAAGTGGTGATAGCCTATGTTTGGGAAGACCAGTAAGGAGACTATTACAATAATCAATGCGGGAGATGATGAGTGCATGGATTAGAGTTTTTGCAGTGTCTTGTGTGAGATAAGGGCGTATTTTGGATATGTTTTTAAGATGCATGTAACATGATTTAGAGACAGATTGAATGTGTGGAACAAAGGACAGTTCAGAGTCAAGGGTGACACCTAGGCAACGAGCTTGTGGGGTGGGGTGGATAGTTGCATTGTCAACAGTTATAGAGATATCAGGTTGGTAACTACTCTTAGCTGGTGGGAAAATAATTAATTTGGTTTTGGAAATGTTGAGTTTGAGGTGGCGAGATGACATCCAGGATGAAATGGCAGACAGGCATCCAGTGACATGAGCCAATACTGGTGGTGACAAATCTGGGGAGGATAGGTAGATTTGAGTATCATCAGCATACAAATGATACTGAAATCCAAAGGAGCTGATTAGTTTACCAAGAGAGGAGGTATAGATTGAGAAAAGCAGAGGACCTAAGACTGAGCCTTGCGGTACTCCAACTGATAGAGGTAGAGAAGAGGAGGTAGAATCAGAGAAGTGAACACTGAAAGAGCGATTAGATAGGTAGGATGAGAACCAAGAAAGGGCTGTGTCCTGAAGACCTAGGGATTGCAGTGTTTGTATGAGAAGAGAGTGGTCAACAGTGTCAAAAGCAGCAGAGAGATCTAGAAGAATAAGTAGTGTGTAATGGCCTTTTGATCTAGCAGTGACTAGATCATTCACTACTTTGGTCAGTGCCGTCTCTGTGGAGTGTTGAGCACGAAAGCCTGACTGAAGTGGATCCAATAAGTTTTGCGAGTTAAGAAAGTGTGTAAGGCGAGTGTAGGCAAGCCTCTCAAGTAGCTTGGAGGGACTGGGTAGCTGAGAAATGGGACGGTAGTTAGAGAGTGTGTTTGGGTCAGAGTTGTGTTTTTTTAGAATGGGAGTAATGACTGCATGTTTAAACAGAGAGGGAAAGATACCAGTAGAGAGAGAGAGATTACAGATTTTAGTTAAGGTTGGGATAAGCACAGGAGACAAAGTTTTACTGACCTGTGAGGGTATAGGATCAAGAGGAGAGGTAGTGGAGTAGGAGGATGAAAAGAGTGTTGATACTTCATCTTCACTTGTGGGATCAAATGAAGAGAAAGTTCCAGAGGGTTCAGGTAGGGGATTGAGCAGGTGACTGGCTGAGTTAGAGCATACCATTTCATCTCGGATTTTATCAATCTTATCTTTGAAGTAGGAAGCAAGTTCTTGTGCACGGATAGTAGCTAGTGGGGGAGGTGAGGGAGGGTAAAGAAGTGATTTAAATGTATTAAAAAGTCGCTTGGGGTTGTTGGCATGATAAGAGATGAGAGATTGGAAATATGTTTGTTTGGCAGTGTCCAGGGCCTGACGATAGGAGTGGTAGGTAGTCTTATATGTGAGAAAGTCACTTGGATTCTGAGATTTCCGCCACTGATGTTCGACTTTACGTGACAGTTTTTGTAGGTGTCTTGTTGATTTAGAGTGCCATGGTTGGCATCTAAGCCTACGTGGAGTGTGATGGGTAGCTGGAGCCACTTCATCAAGGGCACTCTCTAGGGTCTGGTGCAGGTGTGATACAGCAGTGTCAGGTGTAGTAAATGTAGAGATTGGTGAGAGCAGTTGTTGCAGAGAAGTGGAAAGTTGTTGAAAATGTATATTGTTAGTATTTCTGCGGGTCAGAGGAGGCTTGCTTGGTTTTAGTGTCCTAGAATTTAAAGTAATAGAAGAGATTGTGAAGGTGATCAGGTTGTGATCAGAGAGAGGGAAAGGAGTGTTAGTGAATTCGGAAACTGAGCAGAGCCTAGTGAACACAAGATCAAGGCAGTGGCCCTCATGGTGAGTAGAGGAGTCGGACCATTGGGTTAGGCCAAGAGAGGAGGTTAGAGAGAGGAGTTTGGATGCATGAACAGATTGTGGACTGTCAAGAGCTATATTTAAATCACCCATAATGATGGTGGAGATCAATCTGTGTCCAATCTCACTGGGCACAATTCTAAAACTGGAGTCTGGAGGAGGGGCATAGAGGGAGGAGCAGGTTCACACCCTTTCAAAGTCTTAAAGTGCCCATGTCTCCTGCGGATCCCATCTATACCCCATGGTTCTGATGGTGTCCCCAGCATCCTCTAGGACGTATGAGAAAATTTAATAACCATATGTAATATGTCAGTGTACCTGGAATTTCACACTTGTCCAGTTGCGGTCTGTCTGGCCAACCAGTTCTAACTTGCCGTGACGTCTGACGAAATCTGGGTGGAACACCTGTATAGGAATTGGGCAGAAGGACGGAGATACCCCAGGACGGACACTACCCCCAAAATGCACAAGGATCGCTATAGTGGGATACGATGACAAGGATTTATTGCGGACAGGGTGAAGTCACCGATTAACTCAACTTGAGTTATGGATTGGTAAACATAGTACATCTCATTAAGGTACATTACTTTTTATCACATATCATTCGCATGGTGAACATAAACATATCACAGCATGAACATAAGCGTGTTTTGGGTGTAGTATGGTATGCCGGCGGCCGGGCTCCCGGCGACCAGCATACCAGCGCCAGCACCCCGACCGCCGGCATACCGACAGCATGGCGAGCACAAATTAGCCCCTTGCGGGCTCGCTACGCTCGCCACGCTGCGCTCGCCACGCTGCAGACATGGTGGCGCGCTATGCGTGCCAGGCTATATTATTCTCCCTCCAGGGTGGTCGTGGACCCCCACGAGGGAGAAAAAGTGTCGGTATGTCGGCTGCCGGGATTCCGGCACCAGTATACTGTGCTCCAGGATCCCGACAGTCGGCATACTGAAGACCACCCCGTGTTTCAACACAGTAGTGCTTAACCTGTTATTTGGATAAGCTATTTTCCTGAGTTATTCAAACAGTATACCAAAGGGCCACTAGATGGCACTATGAGCTCAATAAAGGGAGTTGCTAGCCCTGCACAAAATCCTGAGTAATTCAGTCATGAGTTTGCAGTGTAAAGTCACTGAAGAACAGTATGCCTGCCTTCCAACTGGCTGGCTTGGCAATTCCTGTATACCACAGACAGTAATAATAATAATCCTATTTTGCGGTTCTCAGGGGCGGCCACGAATGGCAGTTCACAGTGCGGACAGTTGGACCCAACTAGAATGTATGCAACAGGTCAGGCTGAGAACACACCCCCTGTTATGACTTGGTAAGGGGACAGGATAGACACAACTTGGAGTCTGCTGTAGCTAAAAACACTGGGGGAAATTTACTAAGCTCCCGATTTTGACCGAGATGCCGTTTTTTCATCAAAGTGTCATCTCGGTAATTTACTAAACACTAATCACGGCAGAGATGAGGGCATTCGTAATTTTTTGCAAGTCCAAGTAAAAAATTACGAATGAATACACCATCGGTCAAAACGCGGCTGTTTAAGTATGAATCTCGGTCATTTACTAAGAAGTGCAAAGCAAAAAAAAAAACAAACACTGCCGTGAAAAATTACAACTCGTAAAAAAGTGCTAAACAAAAACAGACCTTTTTTTTTTATTCGTGATTGGATAGGCCATGCACGGATCCATAAGATCCGTGCATGTATATCAGTGGGAAGGGGTGGGAAAGTGCTTATTTTTTCAAAAAAAATTGCGTGGGGTCCCCCCTCCTAAGCATAACCAGCCTCGGGCTCTTTGAGCCGATCCTGGTTGCAGAAATATGGGGGGGAAAATGACAGGGGTTCCCCCATATTTAAGCAACCAGCATCGGGCTCTGCGCCTGGTCCTGGTCCCAAAAATACGGGGGACAAAAAGAGTAGGGGTCCCCCGTATTTTTAAAACCAGCACCGGGCTCCACTAGCTGGACAGATAATGCCACAGCCGGGGGTCACTTTTATATAGTGCCCTGCGGCCGTGGCATCAAAAATCCAACTAGTCACTCCTGGCCGGGGTACCCTGGGGGAGTGGGGACCCCTTCAATCAAGGGGTCCCCCCCCCCAGCCACCCAAGGGCCAGGGGTGAAGCCCGAGGCTGCCCCCCCCCCCCCATCCAATGGGCTGCGGATGGGGAGGCTGATAGCCTTTGTTGTAAAAGAAAAGATATTGTTTTTAGTAGCAGTACTACAAGGCCCAGCAAGCCTCCCCCGCATGCTGGTACTTGGAGAACCACAAGTACCAGCATGCGACGGAAAAACTGGCCCGCTGGTACCTGTAGTACTACTACTAAAAAAATACCCAAAAAAAGACAAGACACACACACCGTGAAAGTATAATTTTATTACATACATACACACATACATACATACTTACCTTAAGTTCCCACGCAGGTCGGTCCTCTTCTCCAGTAGAATCCAAGGGGTACCTGTTGAAGAAATTATACTCACGAGATCCAGGGGTCCAGGCTCCTCGGGAAATCCAGGGGTAATCCACGTACTTGAAAAAAATAACAAAACGGTGTCCCGACCACGAACTGAAAGGGGACCCATGTTTGCACATGGGTCACCTTTCCACGAATGCCAGAAACCCACTTTGACTTCTGTCTAAGTGGGTTTCTTCAGCCAATCAGGGAGCGCCACGTTGTAGCACTCTCCTGATCAGCTGTGTGCTCCTGTCCTCACTGACAGGCAGCACACGGCAGTGTTACAATGTAGCGCCTATGCGCTACATTGTAACCAATGCTGGGAACTTTCTGCTCAGCGGTGACGTCACTTTAGGTCAACCGCAGGGCAGAAAGTTCCCATCATTGGTTACAATGTAGCGCATAGGCGCTACATTGTAACACTGCCGTGTGCTGCCTGTCAGTGAGGACAGGAGCACACAGCTGATCAGGAGAGTGCTACAACGTGGCGCTCCCTGATTGGCTGAAGAAACCCACTTAGACAGAAGTCAAAGTGGGTTTCTGGCATTCGTGGAAAGGTGACTCATGTGCAAACATGGGTCCCCTTTCAGTTCGTGGTCGGGACACCGTTTTGTTATTTTTTTCAAGTACGTGGATTACCCCTGGATTTCCCGAGGAGCCTGGACCCCTGGATCTCGTGAGTATAATTTCTTCAACAGGTACCCCTTGGATTCTACTGGAGAAGAGGACCGACCTGCGTGGGAACTTAAGGTAAGTATGTATGTATGTGTGTATGTATGTAATAAAATTATACTTTCACGGTGTGTGTGTCTTGTCTTTTTTTGGGTATTTTTTTAGTAGTAGTACTACAGGTACCAGCGGGCCCGTTTTTCCGTCGCATGCTGGTACTTGTGGTTCTCCAAGTACCAGCATGCGGGGGAGGCTTGCTGGGCCTTGTAGTACTGCTACTAAAAACAATATCTTTTCTTTTACAACAAAGGCTATCAGCCTCCCCATCCGCAGCCCATTGGATGGGGGGGGACAGCCTCGGGCTTCACCCCTGGCCCTTGGGTGGCTGGGGGGGGGGACCCCTTGATTGAAGGGGTCCCCACTCCCCCAGGGTACCCCGGCCAGGGGTGACTAGATGGATTTTTGATGCCACGGCCGCAGGGCACTATATAAAAGTGACCCCCGGCTGTGGCATTATCTGTCCAGCTAGTGGAGCCCGGTGCTGGTTTTAAAAATACGGGGGACCCCTACTCTTTTTGTCCCCCGTATTTTTGGAACCAGGACCAGGCGCAGAGCCCGATGCTGGTTGCTTAAATATGGGGGAACCCCTGTAATTTTTTTTCCCATATTTCGGCAACCAGGATCGGCTCAAAGAGCCCGAGGCTGGTTATGCTTAGGAGGGGGGACCCCACGCAATTTTTTTTTTTAATTTTACAGTGTTTAATTAAAAAAAAAAAAAAATAGAACCCCAGCACGGATCACACAGATCCGGCCGAGATTAATTGTAAAAAAGTCGGCAGTGTTTTGCTAATCACTGCCGTAAAAAACACAAAAAAAACACGAATGACATCGACATCGGAAGAAAAGAAAAACCCGAATACGACAGCTTAGTAAATCCATCGTAACAAATTCAAAAAGTTGCAGTTTTACACTTTCGATGTCATTCGTGATTGAACTTTGACCTGAAACGGGAAAATACGAATCTTAGTAAATTTACCCCACTGTCTCTGTCTGGGACTCCGGTCGTAAGCAAAGTCATCGGTGCATATACCAGGGGGAATGCATTGCAGGCTAGGGGTTTACTCCACTAACAGAATCCCTGGTGCTGCAGAGAGTATGACATTAGGGCTGCACAGCGTCTATTAGGTGGCAAGGGATGGCAGGCAGGGCACAAACGGTATACTGTTACTGCTGAGGCACTATTTCACAGTAGAGCTGGGATAGGGCTCTTGCACCAATGCAACATGTCTCCTGTAGGATCAAGCGAAAGGACTGGGCCAGAGAACCTTTCTAGGGTGTGGGTACCTGTTGGTTGTCAGTGCTCTCCCAACTGACTGGTGCTGGCACTGCTTTGCGCTGCTTTCACGACACCCCTCTCCAGGGCGCACACAGACAGTGCTTCCCGGGTCCCGGCTGCCTCCTGACCGCGGCTCTCTCTCCTTGTGCTCTGCTCGGCGCGCACACCACAGTGCCTTCTGGTCCCGACAGCCTCTCTCAGTCGCTGCAGTGGTGTGACACGCTCCGGCTCCCACTCTCAGTCGCTACAGCGGCGTGGCACTGCCTTTCCACTGCCGGACGAGACTCTGCATGCCAACCCCACCCAGGGTCGGACTGGCCCACAGGGGTACCAGGGAAACCACCCGTGGGCCCCACTGCCTGGGGCCCCACTCCTTCCTCTAGGGATCAGGTTCCAGACTGTGCACTTGTATTATAAATGGTAGATATGTTGCATTACACTGCACTAAACTATTGTGTATTTCAAGCCTCAGTGCAGGCTGGCCACACCCCTAAGAATGGGCCCCTATCACTGCATTTCCCCAGTGGGCCCTTCATGCCCCAGTCCGACACTGACCCCACCCCTCCTTCAGCCCGCTCCATGCCGGCCAATCCCCGGAGTCCTCCGCTTCCCGCTCTGTGGGACCCATCCTTCCACTCTCTAGGTCCTAGTGCTCCCTCTGTGATTTTCCTGCCGGCCAATGTTGCCTAGTAACCGGCCCGGCCAATTGCCCCCTGCAATTCTGGTAGGTACCTTTGCACTGTGAGGGGCTTAACGAACACAGCAGCACATCACACATGCATATAAAAACATGAAATAACAAAAATTCTCATGAGTGTCAAGGACACATACTGGAGACCAAGGGCCTAATTCAGCAAGGATCGCAAAGCAGCAAAAATCGCAGAAAATGTGGAAAATCACAAAATCGCCACCATATACCACAAAAACAGAAAAAAATGCAATTTCTAATACAAAGAAAAAACTGTGTATGCACTGCGAAAAGTAGGCGTGTAGGGGGTGTACTAAAGGGCTGGACTCGCAAAAACTACGAGCAGGGGCGTGTTGTGGGCGTATGCTGATGTTCGGTGGGTGGTGCATACGCAATTTTTACAACTGATCGCACATTTATGGAGTGACTACAGGTCTACCTTAAAATCTGCACAAGCTGACCTCCGTTGTAGAATGTTCGATGTATACTGCAATCATTGCTTCATTACACCCACCTGAAGAAGCTCACACCTCAGACCACAAATCACTTCATTCAGCTGTATTGAAACCTCTAAACATGTAAGGGAGCTTTAAACTCTGTAACACAAGTTTATTTATAAAATATAGGTTAGGAACCTAATTGTTTTTACACTTACTAACAATCGAGATTTGACAACCACACTATTTTTTAAAAGCAAACGTTAATTAACATTTCCAAGCATTTTGTTTTGTAGGATTTGCTAAATGTCTTTTAGCTACCTAACAGTTTTTTAATGCTTTTTAAGCAACCAACATGTGTTTTGTTAACAAAACATACCCACATACATTTTTTTGTTTTTTTTTATATCGCTACACACACGAACATATGTTCAAGAACAGCAACACCATTTTTTTTTTTTTTTTTGGCCCGGAAAGTAAGTAGTGTAATATTTGAGGTTAAAACACAGTTGTTTGCAAAAATTGCAACATCAGAAACATGTAAGCAAAAAATGAGTAAAATTGAAAATGTATACGCAAATAATGTGTACTTTTTTAGGTCTTCGCAATATTTGCACATTTCACAAGCCCACCTTCTTTTTGTAACATTAAATCAGTGTTGCAGTTTTTCCGTTTGGGCGTGCTATCGCAATTTTGTGATTGCTTACAATTTTTTCAAATTTGTAATTTTTACAATCCTTACTGAATTGGCCACCAAGGGTGTACTACCATAGTTTTATGGAGTGCAGCTGCTATGGGGCCCAGAGCTGAGAGGGAATACTCCCATTTATTAAACTTGCAACTTATATTACAATATTTACAATATAATACAATAAATAAATAATATATCACATCATAATACATAATATAACATAAATGAAATGCAATCCGCAATATACAAAAAAAAAAAAATCAAAGTAAAAAAATATGTACAAAAAAACAAAAACTGAGGAAAACTGAGCCTTCACTCGGGAAATTTCCCCACTATCTCCACACTCAGAAATCAAGAAATCTAATTTCCTTCTCAAACTGAAGTAGATATTTTGCTTTATCAAGTTCTTTTTTTGCTACCAACCTCTTGAAGAATCTCCAAATTCTCTTTTTAATTTCATCCCACCACTCAGATCTACTCCATCCACCTTCCAAAAGTGTTTCCTGAGATTGAAAGAAGTTTCTAAGGGATTGTCTACTCTTTTCCTCCTTTAGGATCTCAGAATTCAGTCGCCATAGGCACCGACCCTTCTGAGTAGCTTCTGGAGCATTCAAAATGACAGAGAGAGAAACGTGATCAGAGAATTCTACTGGAGGCAAAGTTTTTGAGGTCTCTAACAAAAAAACCTATCTATCCTAGATCTATGACTACCACTAATACTAAAGAAAATGTAAAGAGGGGTACTCACGGAGTGATCGCTGCTTAAAATCTAAGCAATCTGACTAGATTGCTTAGATTTTAAGCAGCGATCACTCCGTGTGTACCTCTCACAGCAAAGCGATGCGCTGGTGCTAGATTGGCCTGCATGCAGGCCAATCTAGCAGGGTGCTCACTTCACCCGCTGGGTGAAATGAGTGGCCCCCGCGCACGCTCAGCACACATCGCGCTGTACTGACCGGGGGAGAGATGTGTGCTGAGCGGTTCGCTCAACACACATCTCTCCCCACATCTGCTGGTGAGTACCCGCCTTAACCTGTGAGGACTGGAGAATGGCGGGCGTGCACATCCACCAAACCTGCCTGTCTAATCACACTAACTAAAAAAGTAGAGTCATAGCCCAGGGCTGTCTTTGAACCTCCCCTGTCTTTTGGCCTAAAAAAGGTGTTGAAATCACCACCAAACACAATCTGCTGAACCGTAAAAAGGGGAAGGAGGGCGAACGACGTGGTCTGCCCTGTCACCATCTGTAATATATTCATGCCTTGGTAACCAACGCACTAAAGGGGAGTTAGCAGAAAAAGTGTAAGGTACATACTCTGTCTCCATAAAAGAAAATGGAATTGAACTTTCTGAATGACCTTCGTAAGTGGGGGTAGAGAGGGTTGTTTCCAACATTGAGCAAGGGCAGCTCTTGCGGCAATGCAGATGTGACCCAGGACATAATGAATATGAGAACCTATAGTGGGAGGGTAAATATTCAAAAGAGCTAAAACGGGGGATGGGATTAGAAACAAATTTAATACTGCATTAATGAGCCCAAACACTGCTTCCCAGAATTTTTGTAAGAGGGGGCAGGATCAAAACACTTGGAAAAGGTGTCCAACTTCCCCACAGAGACGCCAACAAAATTTCGAGCAAGAGGGCCAGATCGTATGCATTCTATCGGGAGTTAGGTATAACCTGTGCAACAA
Source organism: Pseudophryne corroboree (assembly GCF_028390025.1). NCBI lineage: Eukaryota > Metazoa > Chordata > Amphibia > Anura > Myobatrachidae > Pseudophryne > Pseudophryne corroboree. The sequence goes on from NC_086451.1 coordinate 40,269,639, forward strand.
TTTTACATGCATTTCAGAATGGTCATTTAGACATTTTATAGGTAGATTGAAATATTTTCTGCCAATGAGAGTCTGATATAACCTGGCCAATGTCTAGTTCCCATCGCTTTTGAGCATTACTTTTAGGAGAGGGTGTCAGCTCCAGAGACATTTTGTACCAATAGGAAATTTTCCCTCTGTTATCTTTGGTAAAAAGGTGACCTAACACAGTGGCAATAAGGGGGTTATAAGAGGCAGTAGTGTCGGGAAGGCTATTCCACCAATGTTGAACTTGATAGTACCATAGTCTCTCTGAGCTAGGTAAAGAAAAAGTTTCTTGGAGACTGGAGAAAGAACAAATCGAAGACCCTTCTAACAAGTCTCCTAATGAAACGATCCCCTGAGAAATCCACCTTTGCGAGGTTCAGGTTAGGGACAAGGCTGGCCACTGTGCATAGCGAAATCAGGGGTAAGTTATGGAAAGTGGAAAACAATCCAGAGATCAACCTGTCCCAAGCCCGTAGGATCACACGAGTGGAGGGGAGAAGGTTTAAAGACCGTGGGCGAAGAGATTTGGGCAGCCAAAACATCTCTCAAGGGGAAACGCGGGCAGGCCAAGGCCTCCAGACACGTCCACTCCAGACCCAGATGCACACTGCAATAGGCTTTAATTTGAGCTAAGAGGCAAGCTTCCCGATACAATACTAGGTCAGGCATATTCAAGCCACCTTTGCTTTTGGGGAGGAACATTCGTGAGCGAGCAAATTTGGGCGGGCGAGACAACCACACGTATAGGTTTAAGATAGAGTTAAAGTTATCCAGATACCGTTTGGGAAAAGCATAAGGGAAAGTCCTAAAAAGATACATCAGTTTGGGGGGAGTGGCCTGGCTGGCAATGGGAGAGGAGGCACTTCCTATGAGCTCCTGCTAACTGGCCTATATAAACTTTAAATAATACCTTTTTTGGTGCCCTGGTGTCCCCTGCACTTACCCCACTGCCTCTGCTCACATCGGCCCGGCCAGGGGAAGCGTGCTGCGGAGTCGGAGGGCGGCCTTGGCTGCCCATGCGGATTGTGGCCTTCCCCCTCCTGTGAAGCCGGGGCCTCGATTTCGGCACGTCGCGGGGCTGGGCTCCGGAGCTGTCCGCGGGAACCGGGACTCTCATCTCCCCCCTTCCGGACCACTGGTAACTGCCTATGGTGGCCTCATCCCCTCTGCGGGTCCCTCCGGTGGAGCTGTGCAGCTGTTGAAACGGGCCTGCGGCCCCCCTGCTACCTCCGGCCGCCGCGGCCTACCACGCGCCCTGCAGCCGGGACCTCGAGTTTGGGGACGACCCGGCCGTGAGCTCCGGGATCGGAGCGCGGCCGCGACGGGCTCCCCGGGACTCCGGATCTTCCCCCTATATGTGGCTGGACGCCCCATAGCACTTACAGGGAGCCTCTGTGTCACAGGCAGCCCCACAGGGGGTAAAAGAGGGGAGAGAAGCAGCTCTGTAGGTGCTGCGGCGGCCATCTTGGATCCCTGGGGCTCTAGCTGGAGAAGGCTGTGCACACCTGTATGCAGCCCTAGAAGTCTCTACAGCACATCAAAAAAGGCTGCATTGCCTTCAGTACCCAGCCATCCTGGAATACTGTGAGTACCTGCTGCTGCCACAGCACCCATTTCTTATTTGCACCCCTGCTCCATAGAAGCCCACGACAGGAGCCCAGAGTCGCCATTTTACTTTCTGGCACTCAGCCAGGGTAAAGATAGGCCGCACTATACCACACACTCCTCACCCCTGCAGGAGTGCAGATTCTGTTTACACTACCGCCCACATTGGCGAAGGCTATGGAAGTGCTTTAATACCAACCATGTGTGCCCGGGCCACTGAATAGGGGATTGGGCTGCGATCTGCCCCGTCGGCGGAGTTGGCGCCTAGAAGAGTCACGGCCTCAGCGTTATGACATTCGGATCCACACATCCCAGACTTATTCTTAAGATGATTCTCAAGATGATTTAACGCAAAATAATAAAATACTACATGTGCCATAGCTAAATGGTTGGACTCCATATATAACACTCTACCCGCTCATTAAACGGACTCTGGCCTGTGTCCCCCCATCAATAATTTTTCTTTCCTATTTCTTTTTTACCCCCACCCCTACCCTCCCTTTTTTTTGATATATGCCACTATGTCCAAAAACAAAAAAGCAACGCAAGCTCCGACTAACTTCTTTGGCTCAAGGTCTAAGGGCCCACAGAACCCCACCATGGCCGCAAGCTCCCCCCCCTCTCCGTGTTAGTCGGAAGCGGGTATCGATCCTCAGATACAGGCGGTCATGTCGAGCCTACTGGAGGGAGTGCAGTCCGCGTTCAAGCAGGAACTCTCGAACGCTATAGCCGAATTTAAATCGGACCTTACAGATCTCGGTAACCGGGCGGACGCATTGGAAACAAAGACGGACGATCTCTGCCGCTCCCAACACCGCATTGACAGTGAACTCGCTAGATTGCACGAGGAAATGGAGACCCTCAAAGAGCGACAAGAGGACCAAGAAAATCGCTCGCGTAGAAATAATCTGCGCATACGCGGCGTTCCAGAATCGGTCCTCGGCCCATCGCTACCAACATTCTTGAGAGAATTCTTCACACATTTGGTACAGGACCTTACGGTTGAAGAATGCCTCTGCGATAGGGCACATAGAGCACTCCGGGCAAAACCATCTCCCGCCCAACCGCCCAGGGATGTTATTGTTTCCATTATTTCCGCTCGAAGGAGAAAATTTTGTCCTCCGTTCGAGATTCATCGGAGATCCTGTTTAAAGGCACGCAGCTGCAGATCTTTCAGGACCTGGCACCCTCCACTATCCAAAAACGGCGAGACCTCCAGCCGGTCACCCGGGTCCTGCGACATCACCAGATCAGATACAGATGGGAATTTCCCTTCCACTTACACGTTTCGGTCAATAACTCTGTTCACTCGGTCAAGACCTTGACCCAAGGACAGGAATTGCTGGCAAAGCTAGATCTCCTCCCAACATCAGCTGTAGTTGACATGGCGGCCTCATCATCTAAACCGCCACACCCTCAGTCCCCTCTTCCCCACTGGACACGGGTGACCCGACAGCGCAATGTGGACAAAGATCCTCCCTGACCTGGGGAAACCTCCCGATGTGGATAGTGCACGAACTGTTGGTGTGGCGCCTCCACGACTCGAAACGAGTGAGAGCAGTAGAAGATTCGACCTCAGTTCAAAAACCAGTATCGTAACTATCCTTGGTTAATGCTGTTACAATCAAGTTATAATTGTTTGCACCCCTGTGGTATTCCCCCTCCCCCCCCCTCCCTCCCTCTCCTTCAAACCCCCCCCCCCCTTTTTTTCTTTTCTTTTCCTTCTCTCTTGCCAAATTCCCCCCCCCCCTCCCTCTCCCCATTCTTGTTTTTATGTTTCCATTTTTGTTGTCTGGACACAGTTCTCAATGTCCTATATTATATTATGTTTGCTAGAGATGAAAAATGGTCATAGCCATTCTCAGCCCTTGTGGCCCAGGTAACTCACACCCTCTCACATGGTAGCTCAATTACCCCCCTATAATCCCTTACTGTTGTTTACAATGTTACTTATTCAATGCTTTTTCCTAGCGGCCCCTGAATGGGACCGACAACCTCAGGGATGTTTCCCCGTTTGGGGTATTTCTTCTTCTTCTCTATGTTCTTCCTTTTCTCTCTTTTCTTGTGGCCTCTGCTTGACCTTCCCGCTCCTTCTCTTGCTTGGCCCAGAGGGGTGGCCTTCGCCTGGCACAAATTGTAGCTTGCTGGACTATACTTGGCAACATGCCATATTCCCTCACGTAAATACCCATGTCCCTTAAAATATTCTCGGTCAATGTAAATGGCCTGAACTCCCCTAGGAAGCATACCGTGTTCCTGAGTGCTTGCAGACGTGAGAAAGTTGACATAGCATTCCTGCAGGAAACACACCTCACCGGTCCCCACACCCGGCTTAAGGGCAAATGGTTCTCCCAGTCCTATTTTGCCTCGGCAGACTGTAAAAAACGGGGTGTGGCCATCTTAGTTCATCGTAATATCCCGTTTATCCACTCTAGGACAGTGACAGACCCAGATGGACGGTTCCTTATGGTAATGGGTACCCTCCGCTCTAAGGCTCTCACTTTGGTCTCCACCTACGCCCCCAACCAAGACCAATCTTAGTTTTTTGATTCTCTCTCTAAACGCCTATCCCGAGAAGCACAGGGAAGCATTATCATGGGTGGTGACTTTAATACCATAATCGACCCCTTGCTAGATAGATCCGGTCCTCCGCCTCACGCTTCCATGACGACCCTTCCTCGGGCCTCCCGCACACTTACCGCCACCATGAAACTCCACGGTCCCTGTGACACCTGGCGTTCCCAACACCCCCACACCAAAGATTTTACGCACTTCTCAGCTCCACATCAACACTACTCCAGGATTGACATGATCCACATCTCCTCTGCCTTAGTGCCACTGATCTCGGATACAGGCATTACACCACTGACTTGGACGGACCACGCTGGGGTCTACCTCCTCATAGATATATACCGCGCGCCTCGTAGGAATTACAAATGGCGTCTTGACGACTCGCTTCTACAACACCCCTCTGCACTAGAGGAAACTAGACTAGCGATCACACACTACTTCACCGAAAATATGTCTCCTGACATTCCACTTAATATCCTTTGGGAAGCCCACAAAGCCACAATTCGCGGCGCCTTATTAGCAAAATCGTCGGCAATTAAGAAAAAAGCTGCGCAGGAGATAGCCTCCCTCGAATCAGAAATAGCCACCTTACTATCCAAACATAAAGCATCCCCCGACCCCTCTTTGCTCACTCAGATAGATTCCCTCCGGGGACAACTCAACACCCTTCTATCAAACCGCGCGGCACTAATTCTTCGGAAACTGCAACAACGCTTTTACGACAAAATGGATAAAATAGATACCCTACTAGCCAACAAACTACGTCGTAAGCAGGCGCTGGGTGCAATAGATAAATTGTACTCGTCACAAAGGGGAACCTATACATATGACCCTGAATTGATGGCTGAAGATTTTCGCCTGTTTTATAGCTCCCTCTATAACCTACCTGACCAGCCCCTGCTGTCTCCTGACGGATCTGGGGGAGTGCGCTCGTATTTATCTGATACCCCCCTCCCAACTCTATCTGACAATCAATTGGAAGCCCTTAATAGTCGAATCTCGGAGGAGGAGACAATAGCCGCCATACGATCTATGCGCTGATCGGCCGCTCCAGGTCCGGACGGTTTCACAGCCCAATATTATAAACTCTTCGCGAAGGAGCTGGCCCCACACCTAGCCTCCCTATTTAACGGTATCCTCGAGGGAGCCTCCTTCCTACCGGAGACGACCCGGGCCGACATAGTGGTAATCCCAAAGCCTGACAAAGACCTGACTAGCTGCTTAAATTACAGACCAATCTCACTACTGAATGTCGACCTGAAGATATACGCGAAAATTCTCGCTAACCGTCTGGGCCCCTTGATGCCCGGCCTGGTCCACCCGGACCAGGAACGGCTTCATCCCTGGATGCCAGGCGTCTGACAACACTAGAAGGGCAATAGATCTAATATACTCAATCCAAAAACGGAAACCTCCCTCTCTCATTTTGGCTCTCGACGCGGAGAAGGCCTTCGACCGCATATCGTGGTCTTTTGCCTTTGCAGCCCTTGACAAAATGGGATTCTCCGGAAACTTTCTAGAGGGAATCAAAGCACTCTACCGCTCCCCGTCGGCCCAGGTTATGGTTAACGGTGTCTCCTCCTCCAGCTTCGGGATCACCAATGGCACCAGGCAGGGATGCCCCCTCTCCCCTTTAATCTTTGCACTGGTCATGGAGCCCCTAGCAGCAAGGATCCGTAATAACAGTGCTATCCATGGAATATCCACAGGCCTATCCGAACACAAGATAGCGTTATATGCCGACGACGTCCTGATTTCCCTCACTGACCCAGCCCAATCTCTCCCCGCTCTTTTATCTGACATCAGTTCATACTCACAGCTCTCTGGCTATAAAATAAATGTGAACAAAACAGAGGTCCTCAACTTTTATATCCCGGCAGCTCTCAAACAAGACCTTCAAACTATTCTCCCCTGTAACTGGCATACCAAGAAAATCAAATACCTCGGTGTGTACTTGACCCACCATCACCACCAACTTTTCCAAGCAAATTATCCCCGTTTATTACAGACAATCAAGGAGGATCTGGTGGAATGGTCCAGTTATTTTATATCATGGATAGGCAGAATTAACTCCGTCAAGATGAGCGTGCTCCCCCGACTCCTGTACTTATTTCAGACCCTCCCGATTTACGTCCCTACCTACGTCTTCAAGACCCTACAACGCCAATCCTCCCTTTTTATTTGGAATCATAAACGTCCCCGAGTCAGACTTAAACTGCTTCAACGCCCCTCCAGAGGCGGAGGCCTGGGTATCCCGGACTTTAAGAAATACTTTTACGCCGCGCAACTCGCTCAATGTGCACAATGGTGCAACGAAGGCGGGACACGGAAGGTCTGGGTGGGGATAGAGGCGGAGGAGACGGGACTAGCTACACTATCCTCTCTACTGTGGCTTCACCGGAACCAGCGTCCACGTGCGGCCCTATCGCACCCTGTAGTAAGTCGCTCCCTAGCGACATGGGACCTGACAAATAGACGGTTCAGTTTGGCCCCATACCCGTCCCCGCTAATTCCGTTATTTCACAACCCAGCCTTCCCGCCAGGTATGAGTAGAGCCACGCACACATCTTGGCGCTCAAGTGGTATACTATATGTTAACGATATCACCTCCAAAGCTACTTTCCCACAATTCGCAGATATCCGTGAAGGAACAGTAATCCCCTCTTCGGACTTCTTTCGCTATCTGCAAATTAGACATTTCCACTCCACCATTACCACTACCCTTCTCCACAGACATTTATCCCCCTTCGAATACATTAGCTGGAAACGCACCAACACTAAAGGCCTCATATCAGATATTTACACCCTCCTGGACGACCTCCCCACAACATCCCGGGACCCTCACGAATCGGCATGGGAAAAGGAACTGGGATTTACTATAGACAATGAGGACTGGGTAGATATATGGGACAATGCGGCTTCCAGCTCCATCTGTGTGAGAATTAAAGAAAATATCTATAAATTACTCTACCGATGGTACTATGTCCCCTCCCGTCTGCATACTATGTTCCCCGACACTCCAGATGGATGCTGGAGGGGCTGTACGGACATTGGTTCGTTCTTACACATATGGTGGGCCTGCCCCAAAATCTACAAAATATGGGGTGAACTCATCACTTTGCTTTTGCGCTTATTTGACACCTCCATCCCCCCCGACCCCCAATACTTTTTGCTCCCCATGACTCTTCCTACCCTCAATAGACACCAAAACAAACTATTCCGACATATAGTTTCGGCAATGACATGCCAAATTGCCACAGACTGGAAGAGCCCGACCCCCTCACCAATGCCGGTGATAATCTCCCGGATATGGTATGTCCACAAAATGGAATACATGACCGCAGTCATTCGTAACACCTCGAAGCAATTTGATAAAGTATGGTCCCCGTGGCTAAACCTACAACAGGCTTCCTCCCCATTTGTAACCCGACACGGCATGCCACGGTCCTATCCACCTCTTGCCTCCGAAGGCTACCCCACCACCCCCTCTCTACTCCCCCCCCCTCTCTTCTTCGACCGGAGGTGCCCAGCCTCCTATGCTTTCCTGTCCCCTTCTGCTCGCCCTCTGAGTACTCTCTTCCTCTCATTTCGTCTGCTGACTCTCCATGACGGAAGGCCACTCCGTTGCCGAGAGTTTCCCACCTCTTATGCCTTAACTTTAATCTCTAAACATGGGAAAACACAAAAAACAAAAAAGGATCCATTCTGTTGTTGTAACAATTTACTGTAACTACATTTGTTCTTTACGCACCCTAAATGTTCGGGTGTTCTGTTATGTTATCATTGTACTTATTTCATGATCCATCCAATAAAATGTGTTTAAAAAAAAAAAAGATACATCAGTTTGGGGAGTAGGGACATCTTAAAAGCAGCTAAACGTCCAAGCCAAGATATATCATATGTAAGCCATGACTTAGTCAATCAATAAGGACAGCGCATTAAGTAGTGAGGGGAGATTGATCTCAAAAATAGAAGAAGATAAAGAAGGAATATAAACACCTAAATAGCGTATCGAAGTAGTTTGCCAGTTATATGGATATAGAACACGAAGAGAGGCAGTAGAATGAGAAAGGTTAAAAGGGAGGGCACCCGTTTTGGCAGTATTTAATCGATAATAAGACGCAGCAGAAAATTGGTCACAAATAGTAAGACATCTGCAAACAAGCACAATTTGTGGGAAGAAGGGCCAGCTCGTAGACCTGGGAAGGAAGGATCAGCACGGATTTTAGCTGCGAAAGGCTCGATAGCTAAAACAAAAATGAGGGGAGAGAGACGGCGGCCCTGACGAGTGCCATTAGAGATAGAGAAAGAGGCAAACAAGAAACCATTACTAAAGACCCGAGCCGACTGGGAACTATATAACGCTAAAATAGAAGATAAAATTTGGTCATGAAAACCGAATTTCATCAAAACTTCCTGCATATATAGCCAGTTTAGGCGATCAAACGCCTTCTCGGCATCTAAGGATAGAAGGAGGAGGCCAGTATAATGGGGTAAGGAGTCTACTAGATTAAACACTCTGCGTGTATTATCGGACGCTTGTCTGCCCGGTACAAATCCGACCTGATCTGGATGGACCAATGTAGGAAGAAAAACGTTTAAGCGGGTTGCTATTAATTTAGCATATATTTAAATATCACCATTTAATAGTGCAATAGGTCGGTAGTTCTGACAGAGAGCTGGGTCCTTATCGGGTTTAGGGATTGTGACAATCTGGGCCTCCAGCATCTCTGTCGGAAGATTACCGTGAGCAGTTATGTCATTATACACCTTAACTGAGGAGGGAACCAGAAGATCCTGATAAGTGGCATAGAAATCATTAATAAAGCCATCAGGTCCTGGAGCTTTGCCTTTAGGGAGAGACCTAATGGCCGTAGTTACCTCTGTAGACGTCCAAGGAGCATTTAAGAATTCAACTGATCCTCGGATATCAAGGGGAGTTTCAAGTCTACCAGAAATGAAGTAATGGACGAAAGAGATGGATGAGGGATAGAAGAGTCAGAAGAGAGATTGCAGAGCTGAGAGTAGAAGGTGGCAAATTGGTTAGAAATGTCTAGAGGATTAGAAAGTTTGGTACTGGAAGGGAGCACAATATGCTTGACTCTATTCCTAGCCTGTTGCATGCGGAGCTTACGAGCAAGCATTCTACCCGATCTGTTGCCAGCTAGATAAAACTTTTGACATGTTCTAGTTAAGGAAGCCTGGGTGGCAGCCATAAGCAAATTCTGTAAGTTGGCACGGACATCAGCTAACTCTTTCCGCAAACTATTTGAAGGTTGATGTCTATTTTTATCTTCTAGTTCCCTTAATCTGAGTACAAGATCAGCCTGCCGTTGACAATTCTGTTTTTTAAGTAACGACCCAGCTTGTATGGCCGTCCCTCTAGCTACTGCCTTAAGCGCACACCAATAGCTCAGAGTGGACGTGTCCGATGGATGGTTAAATTCCCCATATAGGGGGTCATTCAGAGTTGTCCGCTCATTGCCGATTTTCGCAACGGAGCGATTAATGCGAAAATGCGTATGCGCATGGTACGCAGTGCGCATGCGCTAAGTATTCTAGCTCAAAACTTAGTAGATTTACTCACGTCAGAACGAAGATTTTTCATTGTTGAAGTGATCGTAGTGTGATTGACAGGAAGTGGGCGTTTCTGGGCGGATACTCAGCATTTTCATGGCGTTTGCGGAAAAACGCAGGCGTGCCAGGGAAAAACGTGGGAGTGGCTGGGGAAACGGGGGAGTGTCTGGGCGAACGCTGGGTGTGTTTGTGACGTCAAACCAGGAACGAAAAGGACTGAGCTGGTCGCAATGGCAGAGTAAGTCTGGAGCTACTCAGAAACTGAGGGGTAATCGTTACGAGAAAATTAGCGAGTCTTTCGTTCGCAATTCTGCTATGCTAAGATACACTCCCAGTAGGCGGTGGCTTAGCGCGTGCAATGCTGCTAATAGCAGCTAGCGAGCGAACAACTCAGAATCACCCCCATAGTCTTATGCAATCTGCAGTCATTTTTTTTAAAACAGGGTCAGCTAATAAGTGAGGAGAAAGTCTCCAAGGGTGGGGAGGGGTAAACTGACGAATAATATCCCATTTAAGAAGCACTGGGGCATGGTCAGACCATGTTATGGGGAGAATATCTATAGACCTGGCGAACTGTAGGGTCCATTTACCCGAGAATATAAATTCAATGCGGGAGTATGAGTTGTGTACTGGTGAATAGTATGTGTATTCGCGACCGGAAGGGTTTTGTACATGCCAAACTTCATACAGGTTGAGTTCGGTCAAAAGGTTTCAAAAGGACAAGGATGGGGTATTAGAGGAGGGCAGACAGTTTAGGATCTAACACCAGGTTAAAGTCTCCCAGGACGAGTAGAGAACCCTTACGAACTTTCTGTATAGAAAGACACAATTTACAGGAGAAGGATACCTGGTTTGAGTTAGGGACGTATGCGGACACTAGAGTGACTAGTTTATCATCTAGGAGGCCAGTCAAGATTACGTAGCGGCCATTTTTATCAGCCACTTGCGAATGTAGAGAAAATTAAATTGTGTTCCTAAAGAGGATAGCCACACCATTCCTCTTAAAAGGACCATTAGCAAAATATCCAACGGGAAATCTACGGTCTTTCAGGGAGGGGGGGCCAAGGGTGGAGAAATGGGCTTCTTGTAGAGCTACTATATCTGCATTGTGTTTGGCAAAATAACGCAGCGCTAACCATCTTTTATTTGGGGAATTCAACTCCTTAACATTCATTGAAAGGACCTGAAACATAAAGGATTAAAGAAAAAGGCACAGTATAAAATATGTCATGCATCACATACCACTGTAAATCTATAACATCGCATTCTCGAGTGGTGTTGGTATGACCTTAGGGAGAAAGGGAAGGGGAATACAACCAGAAGGGAAAAAATAAACCAAAACAGCCCAGTATATCGGCCCGGCGTAACTACTGCAGGGGAAAAGAAAAAATGCAGTAGTTTAACATCAGGGGAAAACATGTGGCCTAGCGCCACCACCCATTTGAACAAAATATAGCTACACTAACACAAATGCTTACCTGAAACTAAACAACAAAATTGAGGTAACATATAGACTCGGAGAGAGGGACTCTTCTGGTACAAGCGAGTGTACTCACGTGCAAAGACCCATACAGAAGAATTCGGGCCATTCTGAGTATGAGCCAGAAGGCCATCGGATTATAGAGTCCAAAAGTCCTACCATAATGAAAAGAGACAATGTCAAGTAGCCGATCAGTCGGTTTGCATGGCAGGTTACTTCTTCGAACCAGAAGGCACAGCAACAGAAATGTCCCATTCCAGCAACAACTTGACTCCAGCATCCAGGGAAGAAACTGTGTATGAAGAGCCTTCATTGGATATAATCAACATAGCCAGGAATCCCCATCTGTAGGTGATCTCTTGATCCCGTAGAGCTGAGGTAATTGGGGCGAACAATCTACGTTTGGCAATAGTTAATGCAGAAAAGTCTGGGAATAGCTGCAACCCACCCAAGACATCAGAGTCAGAGTCTCCGGCCAATCTAGTGGCTCTAAGGATTCGTTCTTTGGTGGTAAAGAAATGGACCCTCAAAAGCGTATTTCTTGGCAGTGAGGAGACGGTGCGTGGCCTGGGCAGATGGTGGATTCTATCAATAAGTAGATCTCTGGACTCCGCGTCTAGTAGAAGTTTCCGGAACAGGGAGAGGGCATACCCCTCCAGTTGAGGGCTCGACACAGAGTCAGGAATGCCCCTAATTTTAATATTATTACATCTCGAACGATTCTCAATATCAGCGATCTTGTCTTAATGCTTCAAGGTCAGTCTGCTGTCGATCATGAGCAGTGATGAGGTCGTTATGGGATGCTACCAGTTCACCCATTTTCCATTCCAGCTGGTCTGTGTGGTCTCCAATGGTGCCAAGTTCCGTCTTAACCTCCCGTATAGCAGCTGTGAGGTCATGCGTTAACTCAGCTTTGAACGCAGATAGCGCCTGATAGAGAATCTCAACGGTAAGAGGGGCATCAGACTGTGGATCAAACCCAGGAACTGAGAGGGGGCTTTGAGATTTATGTGCCGGAGAGGGAGGGCTAGGAGATCTCAACAGAGTTGGGGGGGGGGGGGGGGGAATGCAGCTCCCCGGGCTGGGTAGGTTACCTTCGGAGGAAGTATATCCTTATACTTCTTCGGAGGCATAACGATATTTCACGGTGCCAGGGATGGGGAGTCAAAACAACGAACGAGAAGGATGCGTAGATCAAGTGACAGGTTCAGGTAAGCATAAAAAACATGGGTGGTGGAGGTGTGTAGATCCAGTTACATAATAGCTGAGGTGGTTGAAAAGCTCAGAAGGATGGTGAGGAAATGAGGTAGGTCAAAGTGATTCTGCACAGGTACGTGACACTCCAATGACCCCTTATTTATGGAATGAACAGCCTCGCACCCAGCAATGTAAAGTGAGTCGACAGGGCAGAAACTTGCAGGGGAGCCTTCAGGACAACCAACCAACAAACCCCACAGTAGGCCCGGTGAAAGGTGTGGGATGCCAGAGAGTCCCCCCGACTCCCAGGAGGGTAAGAGCAGGCAGGAGGGGAGAGGTGACAAGGCTGTGGGAACTCACTCTTCAGCTGAATCACTGCGCTGGTGGAACCCACAGATGGCTTCTGGATCTACCTTCAGGGCTGTCAGGGGGAGGACCAGGGAGCAGATGACTCAAGGAGGGCCAGGTAAGTTGACAGCTGCGAGAGACACGGGCTGGGGCTGGTTTCAGCACAACTGCGCCAGTATATCACTTCTGACGGGCAGAAAGTTCTAACTTTAGTCCGTGGTTTCCGATAGTGGGAAGGCTGCAACCCGAAGGAGCCTTCAAAAAGGCCCCCCGGCTCCGTAGCGCTCACCCGTCAACCAAGAGCCACCACAGGGACACACAGGGCGGCTGTGCAGCAGCTCACAAAACACACAGCCGCTCCGGATCACCACTAGGCCCCACCCCTTAAATACATTTTTTACCATTGGGTGGTACATAGGGTCACTTACAAACTTTTGCCTTGGGGCCTACAATACATATAGGTATGGCCCTGGACCTGCCATTGTAATATGGCATAAAATGAACTGGAAGGCATTATAATGTTACATAATAAGAACTGGGGCACTGTAAGTGGAGGCACTATAGTGTGGAATAGTATTAAGTGGGAGCACTGTAAGGTGACATAATACAAATATTTATCACAGTTCTCATCTCAGATGCGGCTAGGATGTGATAAATACACCCAAAATCCGCAATGCAATAAGTGAATACATCTCAGGGGTGTATGAATTATCGCACGTCGGGACAGAGCTTGCCCTGCGAATCCACTTACCGCAAATCTCAGGGTATTTTTTGTCCTACCACCAGCTGGCTGCTGCCTGTTGCTCTCTGCCACTGGAGAACATAGAAGACACGCGCCTGAAGAGCAGCCTACATCCCAGGGAGTGAGAGCAGCCATCTCTGTCCCTTATGGCTCTCTTCCACAGGTGAGAACTGACACCACGGGAGGTGCTCCAGCATTTTCATCTATATTGTTTTATTCTTTGCGCTTTTAGAATAGCGGGGAGAAAAAGTAATAAAGGGAAGAGTTATAAAGTACCAGCCAATCAGCTCCTAACTGCCACGTTACAGGCTGTGTTAAAAAAAAAAAAAGACAATTGGGAGCTGATTGGTTGGTACTCTCTATCCACTTTATCACTCTCCAAGGCTTCGTACATCTGCCCCATAATCTGGCCTCGGGGATAGAGCTGGTGTGCTGCTGACGGATCAGCCCTCAATGGGATGCAGTTAAAATGCTGGCTGTCCGGTTCCCATTGTTCCAAATACCGACGCCGAAAACCCGACAATGCTGGCAGACAGAACCCCGGTGCACCAGGGCTATTCCCACCCATAGAGTGGGAATAGATCCTATGGTGAGCGCAGCCAGCCCGCAAGGGGAGTCAGTTCTGGCCCCTCTGCCGGCATTCTGCCTGGCAGAATGCCGCTGTCAGGATATTGACAGCCGGGATCCCGCCCACCGGGATAACATACGGTATGTAACCCCTCCCAATTTATAAAGCAATCCCACAATACTTTCTCTGCACTAATCAGTTATGTCAGTTTCAGTGGGTGTGGATCATAGGGTCAACCACACTTAGGTCGACAGTGTCTAGGTCGACCACTATTGGTTGACAGTAAGTAGGTTGTCATGGTTTCTAGGTCAACATGTACAAGGTCAACGGGACAAAAGTTCGACATGAGGTTTTTTTTTTTTGGTGTAGTTTTCTCCATAGAGTGAACCCCAATTAGTGCACAGTGTCCCCTCACCATGCTTCAGGCAAGGTTACCGTTCCCAATTGTAGTCCACGTGAATCATAAAGCATGAAAAAGTTAAAAAAAATGAAGACATTTTTTTTTTAAACAATCATGTCGACCTTCTGTCATGTCGGCCTAGAACATGTTGACCTAGAGACCTTGTCGACCTACTTACTGTCAACCAATAGTGGTCGACCTAGACATTGTCGACCTAAGTGTGGTTGACCTAGAGACCGGATACCGTTTCGGTATACCTAGCACTATAAATATAAAATAATGACTTTTCCCATGTACTGAACGGTATAGCTTACCTCCTTTCAAAATCCACTCATCTGTTCAGCAAAGTATATCGGGAATGCTCTATAATATATGATCAACAGAGTTAAAAAAAAATGAGGGCCAGCTGATACCTTACGAGAAACCCACATGCAGTGGCGCCAGAAGGCGGGTGCGGCCCGCACCCGGGTGTCCCTCTCGGAAGGGGTGACACCAAAGTACCAGCTCTTCTGTAGTGACAGGAGCCGAGTGCCGCAGCACTCGGCTCCTGTCACAAATAAGAGTCGGCACTGCACGCTGAGCAATCGCCGGGGGCAGCCAGCATCTTCGGGGAAGCTGAACATGCCCCCGGAACGAAGGAGAAAAGATCTGCGAGGCCACGCCCCCTTTTGAACGCCCGCGGCTCCGGCAGGAGGGGAGTGGGTGATAATACCTCTGCCCACATGCAAGATACAGAGCTGCTGCCAGCACTTCCCATTGAGATAAAATGGAACTGGTGAATTTGTCTGTTTGTATAGTCCTTGTTCAATAAAAAAAAAAGTTGGGATAATATGATTTTAATTTAACATTGCTTTTCACAAATGGGCAGGTGCAGAGAGTATTCTAGAAAGGATAGAAAAAATGATGCGCGGATTCAATGTAATATTTAAAACATTAATACATACAGTATATTACATACAATACAATTATTGCAATACCACAAATAATTGTTTGATCTACAGAATGGATTGCAGATACAATGTATGTAAGAACAATGGGGGTCATTCTGACCTGATCGCACACTGCCGTTCATCGCAGTGCAGCGATCAGGTCAGAAGTGCGCATGCGCCGGCACCGCAGTGCGCCGGCGCATGCCAGACAGCCGACTGCTGTCGTATGCCCAGCGATGGGCGGGAGGGGGTGGCACGGCAGCATTTGGATGCCATTATGTGAGCACGGTCTGGCTAACGAGTAACTACCGGCCAGCACGCAGGAGCTGCGCTGGCTGGGAGTTACTCTTCAAGTACAAAAGCATTGCCGCTGTGCGATGCTTTTGTATTTGTGCAGTGGGGCTAGGCCTGACAAGCGGGGCGGACTAGCCCTGTGCTGGGCGTCCCCCCACATGTCAGTGTGCCTGATCGTAGCTGTGCTAAAGTTAGCACAGCTACGATCAGGTCTAAATTACCCCCAATGATACAATGTAAAATTGTTATGGAGAGCAAACAGTATGCATGTGCAAGAGATTCTGACCTGCATGTTGGAACGCATACAACAAACATGGGTTGATAGACGAATAACCGGAAGCGGTCTAAATGGTGACCCGCATACTGGAACACACGAAGTGCGCATGTGCAACCAGACGCACAACCGGAAGTGGAATGATACCCGGCTTTAAAAGGAGAGTGACAGTCAGGTGCTAATATCCTTCTGATGAAGCTGCTGACTTGCAAAGGCGGAGAAACGCGTAGAGGATGTGGAGCATTACCCGCGGCGGCAGTATTCCTTTATAGATTCCTGCACTGGTGGCGTGAGGACCGGAGGCTTACAAAAAGGATGAGACGTCACCCGACTAATAGCTGTACACCGGTCTGATATTTGCAGAGCTGTGCTAAAAAATTACAACGTGGCCACGCAAGTATTTCCAATGTATGGGTTCAATACTTACAAACGGACTGTGCTTGTGAGCTTGCATACTAATACAGACTATGCTGAACCATTAGTGCTTGTTAATAGCATGCCTTATAACATGGACTTGTTGGACTAATGGACACATACTACCATCATTAATATATTGCTAACAGCATCTAATTCATGTCAGAAGTGGCTGCGATATTAATAGTATATGTGAATTCATTTTATTGATTAACTTAATCATTGGCCGTGTGGTATTGCAATTGTTGTACTGTATGTAATATATGTATCAATGGCCTAATTCAGCAAGGATCGCAAATCAGCAAAATTAGCAAAAAAAAACCGTAAAAACACAAATTCTGCAACTTAAATAGCAAGAACTAAGAAAAAAAAACAATTTCTGAGACTTAGCAAAAACTGCGCATGCACTACGAAAAGTAGGCGTGTAGGGGCGTACTAAAAGGGCTGGACTTGCAAAAACTATGATCAGGGGCGTGTTGCGGGCGTATGCTGATGGTCGGTGGGCGGTGCATTCGCAATTTTTACTTCAGATCGCACATTTCTGATGTTCAGTTTCTGAGTGACTACAGGTCTACCTTAAAAATTGCACAAGCTGACCTCAGTTGTAGACTGTATGTATACTGCAATCATTGCTTCATTACACCCACCTGAAGAAGCTCACTCCTCAGACCACAAATCACTTCATTCAGCTGTATTGGAACTTAGAAACATGTAAGGTATTGTTTAACTCTGTAACACATGTTGATTGTGAAAATATATGTTACTAACCGATGTGTTTACACTTACTAACAATCGAGGTTGGACAACCACACTATTTGATAGAAGCAAATGTAAAATAACCTTTACAAGCATTTTGCTTAGTAGTATCTGCTGAATGACATTTAGCTTCCTAACATTTTTTTTTTTTTAAACAACCAACATTTTTTTGTTAAACAAAACATACCCACATACATTTTTTTTCTTTTTTAAATTTTATTTGGGCATAAACATATGTTGAAGAACGGCAATACCATCTTTTTATTTTCAAGTTTTGCAAATTCTGCAAATACTTATTGAAACAAATATTTACACATAATTCCTTAAAGTAAGGTATGTAAATAAAAGCAAAGAAACAATTATATGTAATCTTTGACCACTTCATAATAAAAAAAACACTTTTTTTTTTATAAAAATGTTACTGTTGTTTCCGAATTAAAATATTTTGACTCCAAAAAAGTGTTTGTTAAAATATATACCAATAATTGCTGTTGTGTAGGGTTTAGAGGCTAGAATTCACACTCTCTCTAGTTGAATATTTTTGAACACAGTTATGGGCATTGGCCCTCATTCCGAGTTGATCGGTCGCAAGGCGAATTTAGCAGAGTTACACACGCTAAGCCGCCGCCTACTGGGAGTGTATCTTAGCATCTTAAAATTGCGACCGATGTATTCGCAATATTGCGATCACAAACTACTTAGCAGTTTTAGAGTAGCTCCAGACTTACTCTGCCTGTGCGATCAGTTCAGTGCTTGTCGTTCCTGGTTTGACGTCACAAACACACCCAGCGTTCGCCCAACCACTCCCCCGTTTCTCCGGCCACTCCTGCGTTTTTTCCGGAAACGGTAGCGTTTTCAGCCACACGCCCATAAAACGCCGTGTTTCCGCCCAGTAACACCCATTTCCTGTCAATCACATTACGATCGCCGGAGCGATGAAAAAGCCGTGAGTAAAAATACTTTCTTCATAGCAAAGATACTTGGCGCAGTCGCAGTGCGAATATTGCGCATGTGCACTAAGCGGAATTTTTATCTGCGATGCGATGAAAAATACCGAGCGTCCGACTCGGAATGAGGGCCATTAGTCAATGTTTGAAGAAAAACACTATAGTGTCTTTAAGATAATAATTGCTAAATTACCACAAGATCATTTGACCAATTAAGTGATGATTGAATTGATTTACAATTGTTGAGTAGTTTCTTTAATTTGGGTGCAGGAAAGTAGGTTGTGCAAGTTTTAAGGGAAAAACACTGTTGTTAGCAAAATAAATGCAACATCAGAAACATGTACGCAAAAATTGCGATTATTAGGATGGTTTTCGCAATATTTGCACATTTCACAAGGCCACCTTCTTTTTGTTAAATTAAATTAATGTTGCAGTTTTTCCATTTGGGCGTGCTTTTCGCAATTTTGCTTTTGCTCCCAATTTTGCTTTTGCTCCCAATTTTTGCTAATTTGTAATTTTTGCAATCCTTACTGAATTTGCCCCTAAATGTTTTAAATGTTACATTGAATCAGGCAGCGCATAATTTTTTCTATATTTTCTGGAGTGTCTAATAAGAGGTTCAGTGACCTCCATTGTTGAAACAGCAGCCTTAGGGGTACATTTACTAAGCAGTGATAAGAGCGGAGAAGTGAGCCAGTGGAGAAGTTGCCCCATCAACCAATCAGCAGCTCTGTATAATTTTATAGTATGCAAATTATAGATGTTACTTCAGTGCTGATTGGTTGCCATGGGCAACTTCTCCTCTGGCTCACTTCTCCGCTCTTATCACTGCTTAGTAAATGTCCCCCTTATTGCAATATTATTGCAGGAGTGTGTATTGCCAGTGCCTGAGGATTTTATATATTCTAGAAAGGAATGCAGAAGTGGCATTTGGATATAGGGAAAATGTATTTAGTTGCATGATACTATGAATTCCTTATGCAAATTCACAGAAGTCACAAGGAAGATGTATGAAATTCCTATAGGTATACTCCAATCCATTCACTCACTAGTAAGTATCCTACTGTATGCAGTGTAGGGGCCCATGTTTAGGGGTGTGGCCAGTCTCCAGAGGGGGTGTGGCCATCCACCTCATAGGTCTGCCTAAACATTGGACTAGCTGTCCACATGTCAATCTGCTAAATGCCCCTCCCAAAATGTCTGCCACCATGGAGGAGCGCGTAGTGCTGGGTAGTGCTGGTGGCTGCAGCAGCCTTACACCCTTGGTAACGAGCATGAAAACCCCTTGGCAATGGGCATTACACAACAAGTGCATGAAACCCCTGGCAACAAGCATTACCCCCTGGCAACAATCATTACACACCCAGCGAATTAAATCCCTGGCAACAAGCATTACCCCTTGGCAACAAGCATGAAAACCCTTTGGTAACGAGCATTACACACCCAGCGCATGAAACCCCTGGCAGCAAGCATTACCCCTTGGCAACGAGCATGACACCCAGCGAATGAAATCCCTAGCAATGAGCATGACACCCAGCGCATGAAACCCTTGACAACAAGCATTACCCCCTAGCAACGAGCATGAAAACCCCTGACAATAAGCATGGAACCAAGAGCATGAAACCCCTGGCAACGAGCAGGTTATTTAAAAGTAATTAGAAGCCTTACTGTGGGGCATAATATGAAATGGGCATTGCGGTGTGTGGCATACTGTTTCACGGACATTGTGGTGTGTGGCATAATGTATAACAGGTATTACAGTGTGTGGTATACTGTATCACAGGCATTGCCGTATGTAGTATAATGTCTCAGGCATTGTGGTGTGTGGCATAATGTGTCACAGGCATTACGGTGTGTGGCATAATGTGTCACAGGCATTACGGTGTGTGGTATACTGTATCACGGGCATTGCAGTATGTAGTATGTCTCAGGGGTATTTGCGGTGTGTGGCATAATGTGTAAGGGGCATATGCCCACATGTATATACTGCTGCACCTGTGGATAATGCCACATGTATATACAGCTGCACCTGTGAATAATGCCCACATGTATATACTGCTGCACCTGTGTATAAATGCCCACATGTATATACTGCTGCACCTGTGTATAATTCCCACATGTACTGTATATACTGCTGCACCTGTGTATAATTCCCACATGTATATACCGCTGCACCTGTGTATAATTCCCACATTTACATACCGCTCCACCTGTGTATAACCCCCACATGTATATACTGCTGCACCTGTGTATAATGCCACATGTATATACAGCTGCACCTGTGAATAATGCCCACATGTATATACTGCTGCACCTGTGTATAATGCCCACATGTATATACTGCTGCACCTGTGTATAATGCCCACATGTATATACTGCTGCACCTGTGTATAATGCCCACAAGTAAATACTGTGCTGCACCTGTGTATAACGCCCACATGTATATACTGCTGCACCTATGTATAATGCCCACATGTATGTGTATATATATATATATATATATATATATATATATATATATATATATACTGCTGCACCCGTGTATAATGCCTACATGTATATACTGCTGCACCCGTGTATAAAACCCACATGTATATACTGCTGCACCTGTGTATAATGCCACATGTATATACTGCTGCACATGTGCATAATGCCCACAAGTATATACTGTGCTGCACCTGTGTATAATGCCCACAAGTATATACTGTGCTGCACCTGTGTATATCACCCACATGAATATACTGCTACACCTGTGTATAATGCCCACATCAGTGGCGTAACTAGAAGTTTTTCTCCCGCAAGCCAAAAAATTCTTCGGCGCCCCCCCCAATCCCCCATCTCCCATCCCCCATAATTGGCACTATGGAAGGGACAAACATGTGCGCGCCTTCGGCGCGCGCCTCCAAAAAGGGGTGGTGGCTTCGTTGGAATGGGCGTGGCTTTGCATAAAGGGGCGTGGTATTGCAGGAAAATACTTCCTTATACCCCCAGTTTTGCAACCTGCACGCCCAGACGTTAGCCACCACTGGAAAGAAAAATAATCCTGATTCATGCCCCTTACATTATTTGTCATTTTTCCTCCTTATAGTAATGCCCAGTATACATTATGCCACATACTGCAATGGCCCTTAGACATTATTCCACGCACAATAATGCACATGACACAATATGCACACACCATAATGCCTGTGACACATTATGCCACACACCGTAATGCCTGTGACACATTATGCCACACACCGTAATGCCTGTGACACATTATGCC
Source organism: Pseudophryne corroboree (assembly GCF_028390025.1). Classification (NCBI taxonomy): domain Eukaryota; kingdom Metazoa; phylum Chordata; class Amphibia; order Anura; family Myobatrachidae; genus Pseudophryne; species Pseudophryne corroboree. The sequence continues at coordinate 40,291,033 of NC_086451.1, forward strand.
ACACACCGTAATGCCTGTGACACATGACGACAGGAATCGCAATGCCCGTTATACATTATGCTACACACTGCAATGCCCCTGATACATTATAGCACATACAATGTCTGTGACACATTATGCCACGCACCGTAATGCCTGTGACATATTATGCCACACACCGTAATGCCTGTGACACATGACGACAGGAATCGCAATGCCCGTTATACATTATGCTACACACTGCAATGCCCCTGATAGATTATAGCACATACAATGCCTGTGACACATTATGACACACACTGCAATGACCCTGAGACATTATACCACATACCACAATGCCCGTGATATAGTATACAACACACAGTAATGCCCGACACATTATGACACATACCGCAATGTCCGTGATACATTATGCAACACACTGCAATGACCCTGAGACATTATACCACATATCACAATGCCCGTGATATAGTATACCATACACCATAATACCTGTGACACATACCGCAATGCCTGTTATACATTATGCCACACTGCAATGCCCCTGAGACATTATACCACATACCACAATGCACGTGATATAGTATGCCACACACCGTAATGCCTGTGACACATTATGACACACACCGCAATGTCCGGTATACATTATGCCACACACCGTAATGCCCATTACACATTAAGTCCTACAGTAAGGCTTCTAATTACTTTTAAATTACCTGCTCGTTGCCAGGGGTTTCATGCTCTTGGTTCCATGCACGGTGCTAGGGGTTTTCATGCTCAGGGTGTCATGCTCATTGCCAGGTGTTTCATGCACTGGGTGTCATGCTCGTTGCCAGGAGTTTCATGCACTGGGTGTCATGCTCGTTGCTAGGGGGTAGTGCTTGTTGCTAGGGCTGTGCTCCCAGTGCCACATATGTCCCCAGTGCCACATATTCCCCCACGGTGCCAGGTACTCACATGCCCCCAGTGCCAAATATAGCCCCCCCCCCCCCTCCCCCAGTGCCACATATGCCCCCAGTGCCAAATATAGCCCCCCCAGTGCCAGGTACACATGCAGTGCCATATATCCCCCTCAGTACCCCCCCAGTGCCATATAAGCCCCCACACTTCCCCCCCAGTGCCATATATACCCCCTCAGTGCCCCCCCAGTGCCATATATGCCCCCTCAGTGCCCCCTGTGCCATACATGCCCCCTCAGTGCCATACATGCCCCCTCAGTGCCCCCTGTACCATACATGCCCCCTCAGTGCCCCCTGTGCCATACATGCCCCCTCAGTGCCATACATGCCCCCTCAGTGCCATACATGCCCCCTCAGTGCCATACATGCCCCCTCAGTGTCCCCTGTGCCATACATGCCCCCTCAGTGTCCCGTCCCCCCCCTTGCTGCTGTGAAGGAGGGACAAGGAGGGCACAGCGCGCGCCTCTCTCATGTCCCTCCTGCATCTCCGTCTCTCTGGTCTAATAAAGGAAGTGCCGGTTTGTGAGCCAATCAGAGCTCACGAACGGCACTTCCATTATTAGACCAGACGGACGGAGACGCAGGATGGACACTGGAGAGGCGCGCGCGGCGCGCTGTGCCCTCCGTGTCCCGTTACAGCAGGGAGGGAGAGGAGACAGCAGATTGACATGCGGACGCTCGTGGAGGCCACACACACTACTGAGCCTCATTTTGACTTGTTTTAAGGACATTACATCAAAGTTGGATCAGCCTGTAGTGTGTTTTTCCACTTTAATTTTGAGGGTGACTCCAAATCCAGACCTCCATGGGTTAATAAATTTGATTTCCATTGATAATTTTTGTGTGATTTTGTTGTCAGCACATTCAACTATGTAAAGAACAAAGTATTTAATAAGAATATTTCATTCATTCAGATCTAGGATGTGTTATTTTAGTGTTCCCTTCATTTTTTTGAGAGAGATATATATATATATATATATATATATATATATATATATATATATATATATATATATATATATATATACATATACATACATACATACATACATACACACACACACATATATATATATATATATATACATACATACATACATACACACACACACACACACACACACACACACACACACACACACACACACACACACACACAATTTAAAAGAAGAGGCACTCAATCAATAATGATATATGAAAAAAAGTCTTATGATTTTATTTTCACCCAACAACGGGCATTTCAGGTAGAATCACACTGATGGTGGTGGCTCAGCAAAAAATCTTGTGTATAAATTACAACCAATGCAGCACTATAAAGTGCTTTTTGATAAAAAATATATTTGCTTATTGAGAGGACATGAAAAGATCAAACCAGTACGTCCGTCGACCTCGGTCCCATGTGGACCGTTCAAGACCCGCTCTGGATGATGGAGGGTGACTGTAACATGGTGTGCGGGTCTTGAACGGTCCACATGGGACCGAGGTCGACGGACGTACTGGTTTGATCTTTTCATGTCCTCTCAATAAGCAAATATATTTTTTATCAAAAAGCACTTTATAGTGCTGCATTGGTTGTAATTTATACACAAGATTTTTTGCTGAGCCACCACCATCAGTGTGATTCTACCTGAAATGCCCGTTGTTGGGTGAAAATAAAATCATAAGACTTTTTTTCATATATCATTATTGATTGAGTGCCTCTTCTTTTAAATTGTATTTCTACTGGACCTTTAAGGAACAGACTATAGGGAGCACCTGGATTTATTAGTGTTTAAAAGTGTGCAAATGTCTATATACGGCTTTATATATATATATATATATATATATATATAAAAAAACACAATTCTGAAGGCACTAATCGTGTTGTTAGTAAACCGTATATCTACAATAACTACATAGATAATATTGTGAAATATGAAAACAACGTAATAGATACAAATAAAAAATGTTTTGCAATTCCGCACAGGAAAAGGACATATACATAAACATATATTTGCATGGGAAATTGTTCTAGTTGAGTGGGGCAAATTGTTTTGCCGAAAAGTTGTTCAAATGGTGATACAGATATCGAAAAAACACACAGACGCGTTTCGTCCCAAGGATTTCTTCAGGGGTAAGTATCAATAATTATGGAAAACATGATGTACAGAGAAATGTCACTAGAAGTACCGGTTTGGAACAATCTGAAAACATATTGGATTTCCCATATGGGATATCAGTAAAAACATTGATTTAAAATTGAACAGATAATTCTTCCTAAAAATAATATCCTTATAAGGAACTGCTATATATGATAACCAACGATTATGTTGGGCCAAGAAAATGGATAAACGTAAGGAACACTACTGAACTTATACTGGTTCCACTAGATGGTACGGTGGCATTCACTAAGTGAGCAAAAAGGTGATAGGAGCCTGACGTGTATCTGTCAAAGTTCAATAGTAGAATCAAATATATATATTTAATCTGCCTACCTCTTTAGTAGGGGCCCCCCCATAGCCTTAATCCGGCTCTGGCTCTGCCCCCATACCCATCTGAAGCTCTGCCCATATCAATCAGTGCTCCGCCTCCTGGCCTATCCAAAGTTACTGCTTACTTCTCAGGCCATGAATAACGCCATTCCTAAAGGAATTATTGAAGCGATCGCCGGTTGCGGATAGGCGCAGCCTGACACTCCATGCAGCATGCCGTGATGCAACATGCCGCATTGCAGTAAGAGGAGCATGGCTACATCTGTAAGTAAGAGAAGGAAAGGCGCATGAGGGGAGGAGGCCCTGCTCTTTCGAGCTTACCCTGTTGTAATTGTGGCAATTCCATGGTAAGGACAGGGCCGGATTAAGGACCACATGGGTCTGGGTCTTAAAATGATCAAGGGCCTATTGTGGGAAACAGAAGAGGTGTGACCAGTGCTGTGTGGGTGTGACCAGTAATGTGTGGGTGTGACCAGTAGTGTGTGAGTGTGACCAGTACCAGGTGGGCGTGTACATTCCTTACACTATTAGCCTCAATGTCTCCCTAATACGTAAAAGTAGAAACATTGCATCACTTGAGGAAAAAATGAAATCCAATTACTTGTACTTACTGGATGGCTTGTCATCATCACGTTGTCATAATGATGGGCCGTTATTTATGTGTAGGCTGCCACCCTAATTGTTAACCTGGTCCTGGCTATTGTATAGTACACCCCCCCCCCCCCTCTATCAGAGTGCCACTCAACCCTACACCTTGCGTCCTCCATGAAGCAGATAGCGGGGTAGGGTGTGCACAGATAACCAGGGCCCAAAATTGCGTGGGGTCCTCGCGTGTGCTCAAGTCAGCTGGGGAGATGGAACAACATCTCTCATTGGGACAATGGAGGTCATTCCGAGTTGATCGCTCGCTACAGATTTTCGCAGGCAGCGATTATGGTAGAACAGGGCTAATCTGTACATGCGTATGCACCGCAATGCGCAGGCGCGTCATACAAGTACAAAGAGCTTTATGGTTTTGCACAGGTTCTAGCGACGCTTCCAGTCGCACTGGCGGACGCAAGGAGATTGACAGGAAGAAGGCTGACTTTTTTGGGGGAGTGTTTGGAAAAATGCAGGCGTGGACGGGCGTTTGCTGGGCGGGTATCTGACGTCATTACCGGGACCTTCGTTGCAGCAATTATCGCACAGAAGTAGTAACTACAGGGCTGGTCTTGTTCTGTACAAAATGTGTTTGCTGCCGCTCGGCTGCACAGGCGTTCGCACTCTCCTGCAAAGTGAAAATACACTCGCCCGTGGGGGGCGACTATGCGTTTGCACGGCTGCTAAAGGTAGCTAGCGAACGATCAACTCGGAATGAGGGCCCATTTGCTGAGCGGTGTTTGGTTACTCCCCAGAGATTGCCAATGCCCCCCACTCTAGCACCGGGGCCGGCACACCATTAGGCTACAGACAGAAGCACTGAAAAAACAGTAGAAAGTATTTATTAAATATTATTATTTTTTTTACAAATGTGTCAAAGTCAAGACAAGTTCAAGGAGAAGTAATGATGGAAAATGTCCATAAGAATTCTTTATCAATGTTCATCAATATCTTAATGGTTATTTTCCATTAAGAAAAAATATATTTTTAAATAAATAGTACAGAATATCAAGGCTTGGTAAAATTAAAGAACAGTGAAAATTTAATATTTACCTTTAATAAACACTACAACGAGGTGTAAAAATTGAAGGTGACCCGCACCCCAAAACAGGGTTTCAAACGGACTTAAAATACTGCAAATGTGCAATTCTTGGGCACCGTAATGTGTACCATCAAGGTCTCCATTTTTCTCAGTGCACCGTCCCCAGAAAAAGAAATAAAAGGAATCAAGGAACAGCTAGATGGTGACTGCTGGCGCTGATCAGATGTAATCAGGTGCGAAGATTTCTCAAGCTGAAGGTAGTGTTAACGCAAAAAATATAACACAGTTTAGGAAAACATAACAAAAAAATAATAATAATAATAATAATAAAAAAGTTTCAATAATTGAACTTTGTCCTACAGCAGTTTCACAGGAACCAGACATTATTTATTACTCAGTGTTGCTGCAAATAGTAAATTGCTCGGACTGACTTTATGTTGGCCTAGCCTCTCCTATTCAACATGCGTTCATCGAGACTGGCGGCACGAGCAAGCTTCGCAGAAACACTCAGTTACCATTTTACTTATTTGATTGGCTGTACGTTTTCATTGCCTCTCCCATGTGGATTTTATTGGCTGTAAGATATTGTGGCCCCTCCCATGTCATCTCCTGCATTTTTTGTATAACGAAGGTATTTGTTACGTTGGACCATAGTCAAACACACTTATAACAGGACATTGCTGCCATCGGCTACTGCTTTGTTTATGCGAAAAACCCTAGCTGAAAAAGTTTATCAACTGAGTACTGTATAGAATCAAAATGGCTGCCCTGATACCTTATTTCAGCTATTTTAAATATCAACAAGCAAGTGGGGCATTTGTGGCTCGCTGGCTGGTATAATAAGCTGGCAAAAGTGCCTGTGTTAATAGATGCTTACAGAAAACCATACTTTGTCAATTTCGGCCCCATTAACTTCAGTGTCAAGTATTCACAATAATACAAAGGGTAATCACTGGAAACTCTTAGGCCCAAATGTACTAAGCCTTAACAAGAGATAAAGTGGAGACAGATAAAGGCGTCTATTCATGAAGCAGTGAAAAGTGTGGAGAAGTGAGCCAGTGGAGAAGTTGCCCATGGCAGCCAATCAGCATTGAAGTAACATTTATAATTTGCATACTAAACAATTGTACGGAGCAGATGATTGGTTGTCATGGGCAACTTCTCCACACTTTTCACTGCTTCATGAATAGACTCCATAGAGTGATAAATGACCAGCCAATTAGATTCCTAACTGTCATTTTTCAAACACAGCCTGTTACATGGCAGTTAGGAAGATGATTGGCTGGTACTTTATCACTCTTTATCCATCTCCACTCTATCTCTTGTTACTCTATCTCTTGTTAAGGCTTAACACATTTTGGCCTAAGGGCAGTCTAACGAAAGGTCATTCATATAATTTGTAACTGCTCTGCACATCAGGTCTGCTAGTGGAGGCCTGATTTCTAAGGTCTTACACCAGAGCAGAGAGCAGTCCTGGAAAGGAACTATACCGGGATATAGGTTTTGGTTTTTTGACGCATGTTTCCGAAAGCTGAAGTGTCAACAAATTGTCCCTTTGTCCGTACATCATAAATATCAGCAAGAAAATGGTACTCTAGGAGCATTCAGTTTAGTTTCCAAAGGTCTAGTTTATGGAAAATGGTAAGCCTGCCAAATGGAGACCAAGCTCTAAAAATATTTCTTGTTTCTTGAATGGCCCAGCAATGCCCGTTTGTTCCGTATTGCATTATGGTTTTTGGTAACTGCAATAAATCTTCTTCTTTTAAGGAATGCTGGGACCCCGGCATGATTGTCCCACAGATATTCAGGAGAGAGAATTTTCGTTGGCTTGTGATAAAGAAAATACTTGTTCAAATAGCTCTCATCGTGCCAGATGGCTTCAATGTGGTTTTCCCTGTCCATCATCATAGCGTCATGGCAGAAGTTGGTCAGTTTATAGACGTCTTCCACCGTACCACCAAAATATCCTCCTGCATAGTAAAAGTCGCCCTCATCTCTAGGAATGTAAGCTGTAGACTCTGGTCTGCGCTCATAGGTGAAGTGGTCACGAGATGATCCATAGAAGCCAGGATGCAACGTGCCAAACACATCGCTTAAAATCTCCACTCCAACATGGTCACTGAACTCCATGTCTACGTCTACGCACACCAAGTAGTCCACCTCGTTGATAAATCGTCGAAGGGAATGATCTCTGATCATCTCCATGCGCCTCATTGACACTTCCTGCCATCTTTTGTAACTGGGGACTTCCAAGATGAACATGTGTCTGCCCTCACCGAGAGTGATATTGGGAATGTCACCAACGCGGTCCGTAAATATGTAATAGTTGACTTTATGTCCTACCATTAAGAACTTTTCAGCGGTGTTAATAAAAGTCTGGACAAAGACCGTATACCTGAAAAACAAGCAGATGCTATTTAATATTGACTATTTCGTCATAACTGTCGCAAGCAAGTTTAGGTAATATTACCCAGTGGTTCTAAAACTTTCTTAAATCTCAGTAACCCAGTGTATGGCCAAAAGTTCATTACTGAGAAATTCAGGAAAAATATTAAATGAAGCAAATTGTGCTAACCCGTCATCCTCTGGTTCAGTTATGTGGTGGTCGCTCTTCTGTTGGTGCACATGTTATAATTGGCAGCCACCAGTTTTGGTTTTGCCTATCATATTGATCATTATTGGCTGTAAGATATTGTGGCCCCTCCCATGTCATCTCCTGCATTATTTGTGTAATGCTGGTATTTGTTACGTTGGACCATAGTCAAACACACTTATTTTATTTGGTCCTGGACCACCAACCCGTGGCACTCCTGCAAGTGCCCCGCAGTGCACAGTTTTGGAACCACTGTAATAACGGATGTATTCATTTTGTTTCAAATAAAGGTTATTTTTAAATAAGATTTTTTCTAAAGTATGTTTACTGTAAAGAAAGATTTAGAGTAAAGTATGTTTGCTCTAAAGGAAGATCAATTGGACTTTTTGCTGTATCACTTATCTCTTAATCCATCAGAATCCAGGCCTCAATGCATATTTACAAACACCATGTGAGTTACCTCCTTCAGTGTTCCGTACACCATGTTTTTTCCACAATACCCCGAGATAAATCTGGAAGCACCCAACTGTTAGCCTACTGAGCTCTAAGGGACCAGGTGCTTATTAAAGTTGAAGAGATTGTGAAGATGTTCTTTGTACTGAATCTTATCTCCCAACATATGTTGCCCTAACTTGAAGGTGAATATGTTAATGGTAAATTTGTGAAACCTCTGGTGAAAGGGGAAAAATCATCTATACTACTGTAATTAAAAATTAATGGGTGTATTTACTAAGCCAATCAGTTCCTAACTGCCCTGTTACAGACTAAGGGGTGTATTCAATACATGTCAGATCCATTCCGACATGCATTTGTCGGAATGGATCCGACAAGAGCTAGTCAATGGACGGGCAAATCAGACTGTCGTATTTGGCCGTACCCGGGGTCCTGTCCTGCTGCTGCTGTCAGCGGCTTCCGGGTGCGCTGACAGCGGCGGTGGGAGGAGCAGGCCGGCGGCGGGCTGCTGGAGAGCAGGCCGGCGGCGGGGGGAGCTGGACGGCAGCGGCCGGCGGAGGGAGCAGAGAGCGGTGGCCGGCGTGCGGAACTGGACGGCGGCGGGAGCTGCCAGTGGCGGCAGGCGGAGGTGATGTCTGCGGCGGGGGGAGGTGCTACAGGGAGAGAGGTGCCTGGCCGGGGGACGGCCGTCAAGGTACCTGACAGCCCCGCTCCCCGTAGCCCGCCGCACCGCTCCCCGTCTCCTCACCTCAATCTGACTTGTTTTTAAGTCGGATTGAGTTTGTTGGAAGGGGGCCAAAACCTGTCGGATTTGGCCCCATTTCCAACAGAAGCACGCGGATCAGCGGCTATTCCGCCGATCCATGTGTTTTCCGACAAGTCGGGAATTCCCAACTTGTCGGAAAAAAACTGCACATTTTGAATAGGTCGGAACCTCTTCCGACCGAAATCTGTCGGAAGCTGCCGTCTTTCTGACAAGACGGCAGCTTCTGACAGCTATTGAATACACCCCTCGGTTTGAAAAATGACAGGAGTTGGTTGGCTGGTACTTTATCTCTCTCCACTTTATCTCCTTCCAAGCCTTTAGTAAACAGACCCCCAAATAACCTATCAAACCAGACATTTTGTATTGTTAGGTGGTTCTAAAGCATGTGAATGAGACACCCAACCTCATCACAAACCCTCCAACAGAATTCAGTTGCAGAAGGTCAGATATTATGGGTTTTGTCTGACATCAGGTACAAGGTCGGATACACTCATGGAAAAAAAGTGGTCAAAACTCAGAAAACTGCTGTATTCGGAAATGTACTGTTCTGCTGTTACTGTTCTGGTACATTACCGTGCACTAGCAGTATTTACTATATACAGTATATATTTATAAAAAGGGCCAAACCATGCAGTATGGGCCCCTACCACTGCATTTCTCCGGTGGCCCTTCATACCCCAGTCCGACACTGAGAAGGACTCTCGGGTGATAAAACCGCAAGTCATTAAATTGCAAAGGACAGCTCTTACTGGAAGAGCTGTCCTTTGTGTAAATAGGTGCAACTCTTCATGCATATTGCATTAAGAAACACCACTATGCATGCGGTAAGTGGTGCGATGTACCACATTCAAAATGCAACGCCTGATACATCCAGCCCATAATCTGTGTATAAGCTTAACCAGCATGTCAGAATGGTTCATATATTTGGACATTTTAAAAACATCTTGAACATTTTTTCCCCCAATCAGCCATACATGGAAATTTGTAAGTTTGACTTCCATTTGGATCAATATTTTCTAATCGTCAGCAGGAGAGAAGAAACCTTTATACCAAGAAGTTAGACTTCCCCTGGCATTATGTGACTGATGTGTGGCAGTGATGAATGGGTGAGGGTGTTTTAAGGAAGGGGACGTCTTATCCTGAGCTTGGACTCAATGACATTGGGCTGCTCTAAATACAGTAGCCACAAATTAGAGACTGCAGAGGTCATGATTGAGGAGAGATGGGGAATAAGGTCCAGTCAGGTGAGCTCCAGGGAACAAATGAGGAGTCAGTCAAACGAGCTGGAGAACCAAAGGATATTAAATTGCGAATCGGGTCTTGATTTGTGGTGTCACACAGGGACGAAGCTCAAAAGGAGCAAGGCCTCGCAGCACATTATCGTTCTGTGACTCAGATTTAAACACTTGTCGAACGCCTGCTTCAGATCCAGACGCAATAGGTGCATTGGTAGCTATTGGTCAGGCTCCGACAGCAGTGTGCGGGTTGCCGCAACATGATTGCAGACTGCAGCCATTTCAGGGAGGAGATGAGCATGTCGCCCCTGTTTTTTGGGAGCACCGGGAGCCAATGACTGCATCTTCTGATGCAGATATACTGGCCTCAGCAGCAGAGAAGTGGCGGCCATTCTGGAAAACCTTAGGACACCGATGACTGATGCCGCGACCAATGGTCGTGATGGTGATCCATTGCTGCATTTTCGGATATAAGCATTGGATCTGAGATGCTTTGCAGTGAGTGGCTCTTTTTACAAGACACCACCTGTGGCATTAGCACAATTTTGCACAACGGCCGCACTTTCAGTGCACCCACCTCTGAATTAGCCAAGAATTTCCCTGAAATGCCAGAGACAATAGCAGGCACCAAACGGGTCTCCTAACTTGGGAAAAAGGAGATGGTTTTGGATTTTTATGTGAAAATACCGTTACACTTGTGTCTGGCCACATATCTGTATACTTTAGATGTAGGAATGTTCTAATGATCTGATTGGCTGTAGCTTGGTGTAGCCCTATGCATGTTCTAATCTACTCCAGGCATGTCCAAACGGCGGACCTCCAGCTGTTGTGAAACTACATATCCCAGCATGCCCTGACACAGTTTTGCTGTCAGAGAATGCTAAAGCTGTGTCAGGGCATGCTGGGATGTGTAATTTCACAACAGCTGGAGGGCAGCAGTTTGGACATGCCGGCTCTACTCCTTTACCAACTGGTTCAAACCATGTGACCCTGCACATTTATCAGGTACAGGTTGTGTAATCCTGTGAAGAGTTAAATATTCTGATTGGTTATGAGCTGGTTTAGCATTGAGAACATTCTTAATACTTCACCATGGTTAGATAGATAAAGGTTTCTTTCTAGTTCCACCATCATCAGTGTCCTAGAGCTTCTCACCAAACAACTTCATCTTGGTCAATTTTTCATGTGATACAGACATCATTAGCTATTATCCCTACGCATTCTCGTTTGGAGTTTAGTCTGGAGATTATTACACAACATAATGATGCAGAACATTTCATAACTTACTTTTTAATAGCAAACACAGTGAGGCCAATGCGGACATTTTTCAGATGGAATTGCGCATTCAGGATGTCAATATTAAAGCTGCCATCCCATACAATTGGAGCAAACCAAGGTGTCATCATCGAGACGTCAGATCTCCTTAAAGAAACAAAAATATTCATTTGATTAGTTTATACATGGAAATTAGAGCAATCAAGTTAATGGCATAAAATACAAAAATAAAATAATAGGTCACTAAAGTATGCTGCAACTGCACAGGGCATACCTGCCTACTTTTGGGAAAGAAAACCATTGTGAAAGCAACTCCTAAGATACATACAGGGCTGTTAAAATTCAAGTATCCCTACTTAGAGCATTATGGAACAAGTTCAAAGGCTTATAATAGAGACCAATTAATACCCCTTTTCCACTAGCTCAAAAAACACGGGTAAATGCACGGGGGCGCGCATTTACCCGTGTTTTTGGCAAGTGGAAAAGGGTCAACCCGGATCAAGTGACCCGTGAATCCTACCTGGCTATTTACCTGGGTAGGACACGGGAATGATCCGGGTAGGGTTCTAGTGTAAACGGGAGCCGTGTCGATGCGACACGGCTCCCGTTTACACTGTATGGAAGGGCGGCGCTGGGAGATCATGTGATCTCCCTGCGCCGCCCCTGCCACGTCACTAGAAGCGTCACCAACCCGGCATATGCCGGGTTGTGACTGCTGATGGGAAAGGGGACGAGCACGGGTCGCAGCAGGGGGCAGCTCCCGTGTCAGGCTCCCGGCTGCGACCCGTGATCGTAAGTGGAAAAGGGGTATTAGACTGCAGGTACCTCAGGAGGATGCCTAGCCATTTGTTGAAAAAAAAGTTTCACATTTTGTCACCAAGTAGGCTGTTGCAATACAAATCACTTGAATAGCATCACTGTTCAATGTGTCCTCCGTTATGATCAACAACAGTTTCCATTCAAAGAGCAGCATGTATAGCAGTCTTTCTAATCGGACAACTGGTTTTCCAAAAACAATTCACAACCAAAGGTCATATGGGGTGAAGTCCAGTAATTGGGGTGACCAAGATGTTTGAAAATAGGCAATTAGCCGCTACACCACCCTTTCTGATGTCAATCACTCCAATTGTCACACTCCAACTCCCTGTTATCAGGCCCTACAACTGATACTGTACATTCTCCTTTCCTGCTACCAGATGCATAATCAGTCACTCTCCTACTCCATGGTGTCAGATACCTCCCCTGTCACACTCCCCACTTTGATCTCCGAAAGTGCATGAAAGTATTTTTATTATGCACCACAAATGTGAAATTACTTTTTTAAAAGTTATTATTATTACTGCTATCTTGCTGACTTGTGATATAAAGCAGACATAGGGGTATATTCAATTAGCAGTGATAACGAACTTTTCACGTGAAAAGTCCGGTTTTCGGGTGAAAAAACGGACTTTTCACGTGAAACGCAATTACAGCCTATTCAATTTTCCGTGAAAACTTATCGGTGATCATTTTTTCACTAATTTCACTTCACCTTCTCTGAAGCAGGTGAAAAGTTGGGAAAAGTCACTATTTTAAGGTAAAAATGTTTGGATATGGTACAGAACTCCTGGGACACCCCCCTTAATGACTAATTAGGCACGTTGAAGTTTTTAATTATTTTTAATTGGCCAATAATGACATGTCATTTTTGGGGTGAAAAAGTAAAAAGTCATGGAAATTGGGGTTCAAGGTATGGGACAGGTATATTGGGGTGCTCTATGAGTGGGACAGGTGTTTTTTAGGCTTGCAGATGGGAGTAATCGTTCTGTTTCCACTTTTTTTTAAAGTACCCTAAAATGACCCAAATATATACTTATACCCATTTTCATGTACCCAAAATTTAATGAGAGCATTTATTTTGCTAAAAAAAAAATAAGAATTTACTTACCGATAATTCTATTTCTCGGAGTCCGTAGTGGATGCTGGGGTTCCTGAAAGGACCATGGGGAATAGCGGCTCCGCAGGAGACAGGGCACAAAAAGTAAAGCTTTACGATCAGGTGGTGTGTACTGGCTCCTCCCCCTATGACCCTCCTCCAAGCCTCAGTTAGGATACTGTGCCCGGACGAGCGTACACAATAAGGAAGGATTTATGAATCCCGGGTAAGACTCATACCAGCCACACCAATCACACCATACAACCTGTGATCTAAACCCAGTTAACAGTATGATAACAGAGGAGCCTCTGAAAGATGGCTCCCTACAACAATAACCCGATTTAGGTAACAATAACTATGTACAATTATTGCAGATAATCCGCACTTGGGATGGGCGCCCAGCATCCACTACGGACTCCGAGAAATAGAATTATCGGTAAGTAAATTCTTATTTTCTCTATCGTCCTAGTGGATGCTGGGGTTCCTGAAAGGACCATGGGGATTATACCAAAGCTCCCAAACGGGCGGGAGAGTGCGGATGACTCTGCAGCACCGAATGAGAGAACTCCAGGTCCTCCTTAGCCAGGGTATCAAATTTGTAGAATTTTACAAACGTGTTCTCCCCCGACCACGTAGCCGCTCGGCAGAGTTGTAATGCCGAGACCCCTCGGGCAGCCGCCCAAGAAGAACCCACCTTCCTTGTGGAGTGGGCTTTTACCGATTTTGGCTGTGGCAGGCCTGCCACAGAATGTGCAAGCTGAATCGTACTACAAATCCAGCGAGCAATAGTCTGCTTAGACGCAGGAGCGCCCAACTTGTTGGGAGCATATAGTATAAACAGCGAGTCAGATTTCCTGACTCCAGCTGTCCTTGAAATGTATATTTTTAAAGCTCTGACAACGTCCAACAACTTGGAGTCCTCCAAGTCGCTTGTAGCCGCAGGCACTACAATAGGCTGGTTCAGATGAAATGCTGACACCACCTTAGGGAGAAAATGTGGACGAGTCCGCAGTTCTGCCCTGTCTGAATGGAAAATCAGATATGGGCTTTTGTAAGATAAAGCTGCCAGTTCCGACACTCTCCTGGCCGAAGCCAGGGCTAGTAGCATGGTCACTTTCCATGTGAGATATTTCAAATCCACATTTTTTAGTGGTTCAAACCAATGAGATTTGAGAAAGTCCAAAACAACATTGAGATCCCACGGTGCCACTGGAGGCACCACAGGGGGCTGTATATGCAGTACTCCCTTAACAAAGGTCTGGACTTCAGGAACTGAAGCCAATTCTTTCTGGAAGAAAATCGACAGGGCCGAAATTTGAACCTTAATAGATCCCAATTTGAGACCCATAGACAATCCTGATTGCAGGAAATGTAGGAATCGACCCAGTTGAAATTCCTCCGTCGGAGCACTCCGATCCTCGCACCACGCAACATATTTTCGCCAAATGCGGTGATAATGTTGCGCGGTTACTTCCTTCCTTGCTTTAATCAAGGTAGGAATGACTTCTTCCGGCATGCCTTTTTCCTTTAGGATCCGGCGTTCAACCGCCATGCCGTCAAACGCAGCCGCGGTAAGTCTTGAAACAGACAGGGACCCTGCTGAAGCAAGTCCCTTCTCAGAGGTAGAGGCCACGGATCCTCCGTGATCATCTCTTGAAGTTCCGGGTACCAAGTCCTTCTTGGCCAATCCGGAACCACTAGTATCGTTCTTACGCCTCTTTGCCGTATAATTCTCAATACTTTTGGTATGAGAGGCAGAGGAGGAAACACATACACCGACTGGTACACCCAAGGCGTTACCAGCGCGTCCACAGCTATTGCCTGCGGGTCTCTTGACCTGGCGCAATACCTGTCCAGTTTTTTGTTGAGGCGAGACGCCATCATGTCCACCATTGGTCTTTCCCAACGGGTTACAAGCATGTGGAAAACTTCTGGATGAAGTCCCCACTCTCCCGGGTGAAGGTCGTGTCTGCTGAGGAAGTCTGCTTCCCAGTTGTCCACTCCCGGGATGAACACTGCTGACAGTGCTATCACATGATTCTCTGCCCAGCGAAGAATCCTTGCAGCTTCTGCCATTGCACTCCTGCTTCTTGTGCCGCCCTGTCTGTTTACATGGGCGACTGCCGTGATGTTGTCCGACTGGATCAACACCGGTTTTCCTTGAAGCAGAGGTTCTGCCTGGCTTAGAGCATTGTAGATTGCTCTTAGTTCCAGAATGTTTATGTGAAGAGACGTTTCCAGGCTCGACCACACGCCCTGGAAGTTTCTTCCTTGTGTGACTGCTCCCCAGCCTCTCAGGCTGGCGTCCGTGGTCACCAGGATCCAATCCTGTATGCCGAATCTGCGGCCCTCCAATAGATGAGCACTCTGCAACCACCACAGAAGAGATACCCTTGTCCTTGGAGACAGGGTTATCCGCTGGTGCATCTGAAGATGCGACCCTGACCATTTGTCCAGCAGATCCCTCTGGAAAATTCTTGCGTGGAATCTGCCGAATGGAATTGCTTCGTAAGGAGCCACCATTTTTCCCAGGACTCTTGTGCATTGATGTACAGACACCTTTCCTGGTTTTAGGAGGTTCCTGACAAGTTCGGATAACTCCTTGGCTTTTTCCTCCGGGAGAAAAACCTTTTTCTGAACCGTGTCCAGAATCATCCCTAGGAACAGCAGACGTGTTGTCGGAATTAACTGGGATTTTGGAATATTCAGAATCCACCCGTGCTGCTTTAGCACTTCTTGAGACAGTGCTAATCCCATCTCTAGCTGTTCTCTGGACCTTGCCCTTATTAGGAGATCGTCCAAGTATGGGATAATTAATACGCCTTTTCTTCGAAGAAGAATCATCATCTCGGCCATTACCTTGGTAAAGACCCGAGGTGCCGTGGACAATCCAAACGGCAGCGTCTGAAACTGATAGTGACAGTTCTGTACGACGAACCTGAGGTACCCCTGGTGTGAGGGGTAAATTGGAACGTGGAGATACGCATCCTTGATGTCCAAGGATACCATAAAGTCCCCTTCTTCCAGGTTCGCTATCACTGCTCTGAGTGACTCCATCTTGAACTTGAACTTTTTTATGTACAGGTTCAAGGATTTCAGATTTAGAATAGGTCTTACCGAGCCATCCGGCTTCGGTACCACAAATAGAGTGGAATAATACCCCTTTCCTTGTTGTAAAAGAGGTACCTTGACAATCACCTGCTGAGAGTACAGCTTGTGAATGGCTTCCAAGACCGTCACCCTGTCGGAGGGGGACGTTGGTAAAGCAGACTTCAGGAAACGGCGAGGTGGATCCGTCTCTAGTTCCAACCTGTACCCCTGAGATATTATCTGCAGGATCCAGGGATCTACCTGCGAGTGAGCCCACTGCGCGCTGAAATTCTTGAGACGACCGCCCACCGCCCCCGAGTCCGCTTGGGAAGCCCCAGCGTCATGCTGAGGCTTTTGTAGAAGCGGGGGAGGGCTTCTGTTCCTGGGAAGGAGCTGCCTGTTGCAGTCTCTTCCCCCTTCCTCTGCCTCGTGGCAGATATGAATATCCCTTTGCTCTCTTGTTTTTAAAGGAACGAAAGGGCTGCGGTTGAAAAGTCGGTGTCTTTTTCTGTTGGGGAGTGACTTGAGGTAAAAAGGTGGATTTCCCGGCTGTAGCCGTGGCCACCAAATCCGATAGACCAACACCAAATAACTCCTCCCCTTTATACGGCAAAACTTCCATATGCCGTTTTGAGTCCGCATCACCTGACCACTGTCGCGTCCATAAACTTCTTCTGGCCGAAATGGACATAGCACTTACCCGTGATGCCAGTGTGCAAATATCCCTCTGTGCATCACGCATATAAAGAAATGCATCCTTTATTTGCTCTAAAGACAGTAAAACATTGTCCCTATCCAGGGTATCAATATTTTCAATCAGGGACTCTGACCAAGCTACCCCAGCACTGCACATCCAGGCTGTCGCTATAGCTGGTCGTAGTATAACACCTGTATGTGTGTATATACTTTTTTGGATATTTTCTATCCTCCTATCTGCTGGATCTTTAAGTGCGGCCGTCTCAGGAGAGGGTAACGCCACTTGTTTTGATAAGCGTGTGAGCGCCTTGTCCACCCTAGGAGGTGTTTCCCAGCGCGCCCTAACCTCTGGCGGGAAAGGGTATAAAGCCAATAACTTCTTTGAAATTAGCAGTTTTTTATCGGGGGCAACCCACGCTTCATCACACACCTCATTTAATTCATCTGATTCAGGAAAAACTATAGGTAGTTTTTTCACACCCCACATAATACCCTGTTTTGTGGTACCTGTAGTATCAGCAATATGTAACGCCTCCTTCATTGCCAAAATCATATAACGTGTGGCCCTACTGGAAAATACGGTTGATTCGTCACCGTCGCCACTGGAATCAGTGCCTGTGTCTGGGTCCGTGTCGACCGACTGAGGTAACGGGCGTTTTACAGCCCCTGACGGTGTTTGAGGCGCCTGGACAGGTGCTAATTGATTGTCCGGCCGTCTCATGTCGTCAAACGACTGCTTTAGCGTGTTGACACTATCCCGTAATTCCATAAATAAAGCCATCCATTCTGGTGTCGACTCCCTAGGGGGTGACATCCCCATATTTGGCAATTGCTCCGCCTCCACACCAATATCGTCCTCATACATGTCGACATACACGTACCGACACACAGCAGACACACAGGGAATGCTCTTAAAGAAGACAGGACCCCACTAGCCCTTTGGGGAGACAGAGGGAGAGTTTGCCAGCACACACCAAAAGCGCTATATATGACAGGGATAGCCTTATAATAAGTGCTCCCTGTATAGCTGCTTTAATATATATATTTTTGCCACAATTTTGCCCCCCCCTCTCTTGTTTTACCCTGTTTCTGTAGTGCAGTGCAGGGGAGAGCCTGGGAGCCTTCCTGACCAGCGGAGCTGTGTGAGGAAAATGGCGCTGTGTGCTGAGGAGATAGGCCCCGCCCCTTTTTCGGCGGGCTCGTCTCCCGCTCTTTAACGGATTCTGGCAGGGGTTAAATATCTCCATATAGCCCCCGGAGGCTATATGTGAGGTATTTTTTGCCAAAAAATAGGTTTACATTGCCTCCCAGGGCGCCCCCCTCCCAGTGCCCTGCACCCTCAGTGACTGCCGTGTGAAGTGTGCTGAGAGGAAATGGCGCACAGCTGCAGTGCTGTGCGCTACCTTAAGAAGACTGAGGAGTCTTCTGCCGCCGATTCTGGACCTTCTTCTCGTTTCAGCATCTGCAAGGGGGCCGGCGGCGAGGCTCCGGTGACCATCCAGGCTGTACCTGTGATCGTCCCTCTGGAGCTAATGTCCAGTAGCCAAAGAAGCCAATCCATCCTGCACGCAGGTGAGTTCACTTCTTCTCCCCTAAGTCCCTCGTTGCAGTGATCCTGTTGCCAGCAGGACTCACTGTAAAATAAAAAACCTAAGCTAAACTTTTCTAAGCAGCTCTTTAGGAGAGCCACCTAGATTGCACCCTTCTCGGCCGGGCACAAAAATCTAACTGAGGCTTGGAGGAGGGTCATAGGGGGAGGAGCCAGTACACACCACCTGATCGTAAAGCTTTACTTTTTGTGCCCTGTCTCCTGCGGAGCCGCTATTCCCCATGGTCCTTTCAGGAACCCCAGCATCCACTAGGACGATAGAGAAAATTGCTTTCTATAATTTTTTTGCATTTTTAAAAAAATGCATATAACAGCCATTTCACACAATTTAAGTCCCCAAAAACGCTCTAATGTGATCTCTAACACACTTCTCTTCTGTTTTCCTATGTTAGTTTAGCATTTTTTGGGGTACAGGCTGATTTCCCCATTTTCACCTGCACTTTTCACTGCAAGAATTTTCATGTGAAACCCGGTCGGAATTGAGTAGGTCGAAAAACGGAGCGCAAAATTGCCGTGAATTTGCGGATAATTGAATATCCCCCATAGATTTAAAAAAATTACATTTGTGTAGACATCTCCCTTAATTGTATTGTAGAGGTTACACACACATACAAAGGTGTATTACTTCCACTAGGAGATATAAGTAACATGCCATGACGGTTGGTTCTAAATCGGAGTGGGAGAAGGGACCTTCTGACGTCACTAGGGGAGGAAACACATCACCAGGGGGAGGAGCTACGGACAAATAGGGTACCCGAAAAGTACCCTCGCGGGCTCGCTTCGGGCTCCACTCCGCTTTGCTCGCCACCGGGTTACTAAAGGTAATAGTTGGTGGTGTGGATAGTAGAGGAACTATCCCACTGGCCTAGCTCCTCCCCCTTGTGTCATGTGTCATCTCCCTGACGTAAAAGGTCCCTTAGGCCACTTGAATCTAGCATCTACCATGCCATGACTCCCTGTCTGATAATAAAGACACATTATGTAGATGACCTGCAGTAAAATGGTTTTCAGATGATCGGTCAATCCTAATTAGGACAACAGTTACTGTAATAGGTCAACTCCATATGGTCAACACACATTAGGTCGACAGGTGCAAACAAAGGTCGACATAACAACGATCAAGACAACATTTTATGTATTTATTTTACTCGTTTCATACTATACCATCCACGTGGACTACGATTGTGAATAGTAACCTGCGCTGATCACAGCAGTATCGGAGTGAGGCACCATGACCGAAGCCTGGTTAGCGAAGTAAGACACGCCAGGGGACAAAGGGCCCGATTCAGACCTGATAGCTCCTCTGTGAATTTGCAGAAGTTTGCGATCAGATAGTCGCCGCCCAGACAGAGTGAAAATCCGCCCCGTGCAAGTCTGCGTACGCCGTGTGAAAAGTTGTGCAAACGCCACCCAGCGGCAAATCCGTTTGCAACTCTCTCACCATCTAATGTTTTTTCCAGTCTGTGCAGTCTGTGTGTAGCCCAGGACTTACTCCTACAGTGCGATGAGAATCAGGCTGATCGGGGGCCGACGCGGACGTCACACACCCTCCCTGAAAACGCTTTCGAACGCCTGCGTTTTTTCCTGACACTCCCAGAAAACGGCCAGTTACCACCCACAAATGTCTGATTCCTGTCAATCAACCTGCGTACGCCTAGCGATCAAAAAAGACGCCAATTTTTTTTGCAGTTTGGCCTTGCGTGTTCGTAAAACTACATTTCATTCCGCTAGCATGCCGGGTCCTTCCCCTTGCTAGATGCGAGCGCTGTTTAGCGAAGCGCTGGCATTTGTAGAGTAGTCCCCTGCTTTTGCAGTCTAGCTGCGAAGGCAGTCGCCGGGCCGCAGTAGCTGCGTGTGACGTCACACAGCCACCGCAGCCAGCCCCGCAAACAGTCTGGACAGATCCTCCATTGTCCGGACCACGCCCCCCTAAGGCCGCATTGACACCCACAAAACACCACCCCGCCACTGCACCCCCGCCAGCACTTAGACTGCCATCGCAATTTATGTTCCCGCGCATGCGCAGAAGTTGCCGAATAGCGATTTACGCAGTTCAGCGGTTAAAGCTGAATCAGGGCATTGGGGCACTATCAAATTAGCCCCAATCCATTTTCGGACGATAAAAACAGCCAGATATCACAATTAATGACCGATGGTCATTATTGCAGTATCCTATTACAGGCCTTTTTCATTGTCTGAAAACGGACCCACGAACATGCGATAACACATGGGATCGGTCTGGGATAAATCCCCAATCCCATATGTTATCGCGGCTCCAGCAGCCCGCTTATCGCAGATTATACTTCGGGAGACTGAGGCACCCAAAGCATATTCCCCAATAAGTGCCGGCATTGGGGGAGGAGAATAGCCCCCGGCGATACAATTCCCTGCGGTTATTAGATATACCCGTTATTGGCGTGTTAAGTGTAAAAAATATATATATATATTTTTTAAAATTTTTGGACAAAGAACACCCCCCAAAAAATCTGGTGTGTCGACCATTTTCATGTCAACCTTTTTGTCCTGGCGGCCTTTTGTACCTGTTGACCATAGATAGACCCTTTCGAACTTTTACATGTGAACCTAACTAACCTGTCAAACTTTTGACCCTGTCAGTCATGTTCATGTCGCCCTAATATGGGTCTACCCATTGATCCATACCCAGTAATATAATAGCATCTGCCCAGGTAATGAGTGAAGCAGGGGCGTTCCTAGCGAGGAGGAGGCCCATGTGCAGGCTCCAGCTGGGCCGTCTCCTCTCCAGCCGGCAGCGCTGTGTAGATTCTGGGCATTAGGGTCCCTAGGGGACCCTAGCGCTGTCCCAGAGTCTACAGTGCATGCACAGATCTCCAGGAAAATGGCGTGGTGGCCATTTTCCTAGTGATTTACCTACTGCGCATGCCCAAAACACTGGGAATATGGTGCCGCGTCGGAGACTCCGGAGGGTAAGTATTTCTATTAATGGGTGCAGGGTGTGCGGTGTGGGCCCCCATGGACCCCCGAGGGCCTGTGTGCACCGCACACACTGCACCAATTAAAGATACGCAAGTGGAGTGAAGCCAAGCTTTGCATCCCGCTAACTCAGTGTCGATAAACTGGGAGAGAATGGACAGTGAAGATTGTTAGCTCTATAGCCACACGCTAGCACACATCTAATGAGCCAAACGAGGGTCAGAATGAGTGTAGAGAAAATAAGAATTTACTTACCGATAATTCTATTTCTCATAGTCCGTAGTGGATGCTGGGGACTCCGTAAGGACCATGGGGAATAGCGGCTCCGCAGGAGACTGGGCACATCTAAAGAAAGCTTTAGGACTAACTGGTGTGCACTGGCTCCTCCCCCTATGACCCTCCTCCAAGCCTCAGTTAGGATACTGTGCCCGGACGAGCGTACACAATAAGGAAGGATTTTGAATCCCGGGTAAGACTCATACCAGCCACACCAATCACACCATATAACTTGTGATCTGAACCCAGTTAACAGTATGATAACAGAGGAGCCTCTGAAAAGATGGCTCCCAACAATAAAAACCCGATTTTTGTAACAATAACTATGTACAAGTATTGCAGACAATCCGCACTTGGGATGGGCGCCCAGCATCCACTACGGACTATGAGAAATAGAATTATCGGTAAGTAAATTCTTATTTTCTCTAACGTCCTAAGTGGATGCTGGGGACTCCGTAAGGACCATGGGGATTATACCAAAGCTCCCAAACGGGCGGGAGAGTGCGGATAACTCTGCAGCACCGAATGAGAGAACTCCAGGTCCTCCTCAGCCAGGGTATCAAATTTGTAGAATTTAGCAAACGTGTTTGCCCCTGACCAAGTAGCTGCTCGGCAAAGTTGTAAAGCCGAGACCCCTCGGGCAGCCGCCCAAGATGAGCCCACTTTCCTTGTGGAACGGGCTTTTACAGATTTTAGCTGTGGCAGGCCTGCCACAGAATGTGCAAGCTGAATTGTACTACAAATCCAACGTGCAATAGTCTGCTTAGAAGCAGGAGCACCCAGCTTGTTGGGTGCATACAGGATAAACAGCGAGTCAGATTTCCTGACTCCAGCCGTCCTGGAAATATTTTCAGGGCCCTGACAACATCCAGCAACTTGGATTCCTCCAAGTCCCTAGTAGCCGCAGGCACCACAATAGGTTGGTTCAGGTGAAAACGCTGGAACCACCTTAGGGAGAAACTGAGGACGAGTCCTCAATTCCGCCCTGTCCGAATGGAAAATCAGATAAGGGCTTTTACAGGATAAAGCCGCCAATTCTGACACGCGCCTGGCCCAGGCCAGGGCCAACAGCATGACCACTTTCCATGTGAGATATTTTAACTCCACAGATTTAAGTGGTTCAAACCAATGTGACTTTTGGAACCCAAACTACATTGAGATCCCAAATTGCCACTGGAGGCACAAAAGGAGGCTGTATATGCAGTACCCCTTTTACAAACGTCTAAACTTCAGGGACTGAAGCTAGTTCTTTTTTGGAAGAAAATTGACTGGGCCGAAATCTGAATCTTAATGGACCCCAATTTCAGGTCCATAGACGCTCCTGTTTGCAGGAAATGTAGGAATCGACCCAGTTGACTTTCCTCCGTCGGGCCTTACTGGCCTCGCATTACGCAACATATTTTCGCCAATTGCGGTGATAATGTTTTTGCGGTTACATCCTTCCTGGCTTTAGATCAGGATATGGATGACTTCATCCGGAATGCCTTTTTTCCTTCAGGATCCGGTGTTCAACCGGCATGCCGTCAAACGCAGCCGCGGTAAGTCTTGTAACAGACAGGGTCCTTGCTGGAGCAGGTCCCTTCTTAGAGGTAGAGGCCACGGATCCTCCGTGAGCATCTCTTGAAGTTCCGGTTACCAAGTCCTTCTTGGCCAATCCGGAGCCACGAATATAGTGCTTTCTCCTCTCCATCTTATCAATCTCAGTACCTTGGGTATGAGAGGCAGAGGAGGGAACACATACACTGACTGGTACACCCACGGTGTTACCAGAGCGTCTACAACTATTGCCTGAGGGTCTCTTGACCTGGCGCAATACCTGCCGAGTTTTTTAATCATGTGGACGACTTCTGGGTGAAGTCCCCACTCTCCCGGATGGAGGTCGTGCTGAGGAAGTCTGCTTCCCAGTTGTCCACTCCCGGAATGAATACTGTTGACAGTGCTATCACATGATTTTCCGCCCAGCGAAGAATCCCTGCAGCTTCTGCCATTGCCCTCCTGCTTCTTGTGCCACCCTGTCTGTTTACGTGGGTGACTGCCATGATGTTGTCCGACTGGATCAACACCGGCTGACCTTGAAGCAGAGGTCTTGCTAAGCTTAGAGCATTGTAAATGGCCCTTAGCTTCAGGATATTTATGTGAAGTGATGTATCCAGGCTTGACCCTAAGCCCTGGATATTCCTTCCCTGTGTGACTGCTCCCCAGCCTCGCAGGCTGGCATCCGTGGTCACCAGGACCCAGTCCTGAATGCCGTATCTGCGGCCCTCTAGAAGATGAGCACTCTGCAACCACCACAGGATGGATACCCTTGTCCTTGGTGACAGGGTTATCCGCTGATGCATCTGAAAATGCGACCCGGACCATTTGTCCAGTAGGTTCCACTGGAAAGTTCTTGCGTGGAATCTAACGAATGGGATTGCTTCGTAGGAAGCCACCATTTTTACCCAGAACCCTTGTGCATTGATGCACTGAGACTTGGTTCGGTTTTAGGAGGTTCCTGACTAGCTCGGATAACTCCCTGGCTTTCTATTCCGGGAGAAACACCTTTTTTCTGGACTGTGTCCAGGAACATCCCTAGGAAACAGAAGACAAGTCGTCGGAACCAGTTGCGATTTTGGAATATTGAGAATCCAATCGTGCTGCCGCAACACTACCTGAGATAGTGCTACACCGACTTCCAACTGTTCCCTGGATCTTACCCTTATCAGGGAATCGTCCAAGTAAGGGATAACTAAAATTCCCTTCCTTCGAAGGGATATCATTTCGGCCATTACCTTGGTAAAGACCCGGGGTGCCGTGGACCATCCCTACGGCAGCATCTGAACTGATAGTGACAGTTCTGTACCATAACCTGAGGTACCCTTGGTGAGAAGGGTAAATTTTGACATGAAGGTAAGCATCCTTGATGTCCCGAGACATCATGTAGTCCCCTTCTTCCAGGTTCGCAATCACTGCTCTGAGTGACTCAATCTTGAATTTGAACCTCTGTATGTAAGTGTTCAAAGATTTTAGATTTTAGATTTAGAATCGGTCTCACCGAGCCGTCTGGCTTCAGTACCACAATAGTGTGGAATAATACCCCATTCCCTGTTGCAGGAGGGGTACCTTGATTATCACCTGCTGGGAATACAGCTTGTGAATAGCTTCCAAAACTGCCTCCCTGTCAGAGGGAGACGTCGGTAAAGCCGACTTTTGGAAACGGCGAGGGGGAGACGTCTCGAATTCCAATATGTACCCTTGAGATATTACCTGAAGGATCAAGGGGTCTACTTGCGAGTGAGCCCACTGCGCACTGAAATTCATTGAGAACGGGCCCCCAACGTGCCTGAGCTTGTAAGGCCCTAGCGTCATACTGAGGGCTTGGCAGAGGCGGGAAAGGGTTTCTGTTCCTGGGAACTGGCTAATCTCTACAGCCTTTTTCCTCTCCCTCTGTCACGAGCAGAAAAGAGGGACCTTTTGTCCGCTTGCCAACAAAGGACTGCGCCTGATAATACGGCGTCTTATTTTGAGAGGCGACCTGGGGTACAAACGTGGATTTCCCAGTTGTTGCCGTGGCCACCAGGTCTAAAAGACCGACCCCAAATGTCCCTTTTCAAAGGCAATACTTCCAAATGCCGTTTAGAATCCGCATCACCTGACCATTTTACTGGTAGAATTGGACAACGCACTTATACTTGATGCCAGTCGGCAAATATTCCGCTGTGCATCATGCATATATAGAAATGCATCTTTTAAATGCTCTATAGGCAATAATATACTATCCTTATCTAGGATATCAATATTTCCAGTCAGGGAATCCGACCATGCCAACCCAGCACTGCACCTCCAGGCTGAGGCGATTGCTGGTCGCAGTATAACACCAGTATGTGTGTGAATACATTTTTGGATACCCTCCTGCTTTCTATCAGCAGGATCCTTAAGGGCGGCCATCTCATGAGAGGGTAGAGCCCTTGTTCTTACAAGCGTGTGAGCGCCTTATCCCCCCTAGGGGGTGTTTCCCAACGCACCCTAACCTCTGGCGGGAAAGGGTATACACCAATACTTTTTAAGAAATTATCAATTGTTATCGGGGGGAAACCCACGCATCATCACACACCTCATTTTATTTCTCAGATTCAGGAAAACTACAGGTAGTTTTTCCCTCACCGAACATAATACCTCTTTTTGGTGGTACTCGTATTATCAGAAATGTATAAAACATTTTCCATTGTCTCAATCATGTAACGTGTGGCCCTACTGGAAATCACGGTTGTCTCTTCACCGTCGACACAGGAGTCAGTATCCGTGTCGGCGTCTGTATCTGCCATCTGAGGTAACGGGCGCTTTAGAGCCCCTGACGGCCTATGAGACGTCTGGACAGGCACAAGCTGAGTAGCCGGCTGTCTCATGTCAACCACTGTTTTTTTTTTGTTTTTTTTTATACAGAGCTGACACTGTCACGTAATTTTCAACAGTACATCCACTCAGGTGTCGACCCCCTAGGTGGTGACATCACTGTTACAGACACTCTGCTCCGTCTCCACATCATTTTTCTCCTCATGCATGTCGACACAAACGTATCGACACACAGCACACACACAGGGAATGCTCTGATAGAGGACAGGACCCCACTAGCCCTTTGGGGAGACAGAGGGAGAGTATGCCAGCACACACCAGAGCGCTATATATATATATATATACAGGGATAACCTTATATAAGTGTTTTTCCTGTATGTTTTAATACTGCGCCTAATTAGTGCCCCCCTCTCTTTTTTTAACCCTTTCTGTAGTGTAGTGACTGCAGGGAAGAGCCAGGGAGCTTCCCTCCAACTGAGCTGTGAGGGAAAATGGCGCCAGTGTGCTGAGGAGATAGGCTCCGCCCCTTTTTCGGCGGCCTTATCTCCCGTTTTTCTGTATATTCTGGCAGGGGTTAAATGCATCCATATAGCCCAGGAGCTATATGTGATGTATTTTTTGCCATGCAAGGTATTTTTATCATGTTTTATTGCGTCTCAGGGCGCCCCCCCCAGCGCCCTGCACCCTCAGTGACCGGAGTATGAAGTGTGCTGAGAGCAATGGCGCACAGCTGCAGTGCTGTGCGCTACCTTATTGAAGACAGGAACGTCTTCTGCCGCCGATTTTTCCGGACCTCTTCGCTCTTCTGGCTCTGTAAGGGGGCCGGCGGCGCGGCTCCGGGACCCATCCAGGCTGGGCCTGTGATCGTCCCTCTGGAGCTAATGTCCAGTAGCCAAGAAGCCCAATCCATTCTGCACGCAGGTGAGTTCGCTTCTTCTCCCCTTAGTCCCTCGATGCAGTGAGCCTGTTGCCAGCAGGTCTCACTGAAAATAACAAACCTAAACTAAAACTTTCACTAAGAAGCTCAGGAGAGCCCCTAGTGTGCACCCTTCTCGTCGGGCGCAGAAATCTAACTGAGGCTTGGAGGAGGGTCATAGGGGGAGGAGCCAGTGCACACCAGTTAGTCCTAAAGCTTTCTTTAGATGTGCCCAGTCTCCTGCGGAGCCGCTATTCCCCATGGTCCTTACGGAGTCCCCAGCATCCACTTAGGACGTTAGAGAAATTAGGATTTACTAGTGGGGGTTCTCTCGATGACCGGCACCGTCAGGGGACTAGAAAATCCAGATGGAAATTTTAGGAAAGGGAAACATACAGTATATATTGTATATTGATTGCTTTAAAAGGGATACATGGACTAAATGAAAACACTCACGGGGGTCTCATGGCATCCGGCTTTACATACAGCATTCTGTAAGAGAAGAAGAAAATATAAATTATATCATCAATTTGGGACATAAGGATCTTTCAAGGAAAAAATTTAATATAACATGTGAATTTATAAAGCTGTAAAAGCTTTCAGGTTGCCATGTATCTGCAGAACAAACCCTTGTTGGAAGACCTGATAAGCAGGGCCGGATTAAGCCTTGGGGGTGCCCGGGGCACTGAAGGCAGGAGGGCCCGATGGAACGTGGGGGATGTACATTATATTGCGCATACTTCCCAACATGTCCCATTCCAGGAGGGACAAAATGCTATCTCACTGGACTTCCCACTTAATACACAATTGGCGTCACTGTGTTTAACTATTTAATTGAAAGGTGTTTCAACACAGGTGATTGTAATCATAAATTAAGAAGGAAGTCAGGGTTGAGAGCATTTTGTCCCTCCTGGAATGCGTCATGGTGGGAGGTATAGATTAGTTTTAACTAATAGTTTAATAATGCCTGGGCACTGTTTCTAGCTCCCCCTAATTGAAAGACAACTATTTTATAAACTTTTCTTGTAGTGGAACAAAGATAACTTCTCCTTAAAATACCCATAGAAAAATAAAATCACTTATCTTGTCACATGCAAGAATAGCAGCAGCCTCTGCACTACTTACACACTGGGACAGGACTCAGGAGGACTCTGTGTGTGTGTAGTTCTCTCTCTAGACCCAAATGGTTTAGTTGCATAACAGTTTACATAGGACTCAGACACCCAGGTGAGGAGGAGGAGAATCTGGGATCCCTGTGTCACTTACAGCTCTCTCCTAACTCTCATCTGGTCAAATAGTTCTGTCAGTAATTCATGAAACATCATATTCCTGTGTCTCTGCCTGTACTGCATAGTGCATACTGTCCTGCTCGCATTCTGGCTGCTGGTTCTGCTGCTGCTTAAGAGGGAAAGCTAGTGATGTTAGTGTGTTCTGGCTGGGGGACCCCGTGACAAAGGGGGGCCCGGGGTACAGTATGTCTTACATCACCCCCTTAATCTAGCTATGCTAATAAGGCAGGGTACACACCTAAAAGATATGTCCAATTAGTCTTGTGGGAACAAAAATCTGGGAATGTATGAGAGCAAATGACAATCAACCATTTGCTCCCAAACACTGGAAAACAGACAATGATCTCTCAGACAATTAATTAAGGGCCAAAATCAGATCCAATCGCTGTAGTGCGAAATCGCAAGGTGGACAATTATCGAACGACTGTGCATCCGTACGGATCGTTATGCGCACGGCCAAACTGCGAAAAAATCCAGCGTCTGAATCCAGAATAAACCTGCCTAAATCTCCAAATCTAGATACACTATAATTTTCTATGTATGTTTTTGTTTCCCCACCCTTAAAATGATGAAAGTTTCCCCTCCAGTCCACTAGTACAATTGGTGATCAGACTAATGCTTTCGAAGTCTGAATTATCCTTTATACAAATTATCCTTTGGGGCTCCGTTCTTTGGGCCTAATTCAGACATGATCGCAGCAGCAAAATTGTACTTGAATGGGCAAAACCATGTGGGTGATGCAGATGTAACATGTGCAGAGAGAGTTAGATTTGGGTGGGGTGTGTTCAAACTGAACATGTCACCTCTGCCTGCCCCCCCCCCCCCCCCCCCCCTCCCCTGCAGTGCACATGGTTTTGCCCATTGGAGGAAAATCTTGCTTAGCAACCAACCTTTAATTAGGCCTTAAGTAAAGACCTCTTTTTTATGTCTGGAAACAGGCAGTTCTTCTATGTCATTGTTAGTGTATTTTTATATTCCTTCTTGGAACTTACAGTATTTCACTAGATTACTCCATTCCAGCTACTTAATAGACTAGTGAGATACTAACTTGGTCACAGGACCTTCAGAAGTTTTGGCGGGTTCTAGTGCAGATATTGTTTTAATATTAAAAAAGCACTAGATACCATACAAGCATAAATACAGATGTGGCCTCATAAACTTGCATTTCTCAAACGTCCTCGAGGATGCTGGGGTCCACTTCATGACCATGGGGTATAGACGGTTCCGCAGGAGCCATGGGCACTCTTAAGACTTTTCAATGGGTGTGAACTGGCTCCTCCCTCTATGCCCCTACTCCAGACCCCAGTTTTAGAAATGTGCCCAGGCAGACTAGATGCATTCTGAGGAGCTCTACTGAGTTTCTCTGAAAAGACTTATGTTAGGTTTTTTATTTTCAGGGAGATCTACTGGCAACCGACTCCCTGCTTCGTTGGACTTAGGGGGCAGAAGTAGGAACCAACTTCCTGATGAGTTTTATGGCTCTGCTTCTGGCTGACAGGACACCATTAGCTCCTGAAGGGAACTGAACGCTAGCCGTGCCTAGATGCTCACTCCCACAGCACGCCATCACCCCCCTCACAGAGCCAGAAGTCAGAAGACAGGTGAGTAGAAGAAGACAGATCTTCTATCAAGAAAAGTGATGGCTGAGGTACAGCTCGGCTGGCGGGAGCGCGCAGTGCGCCATTGCTGCCCACACACACAGGCACTGCAGGGTGCAGGGCGCGGGGGGGGGGGGGCACCCTGGGCAGCAAAGACACCTCTATAAACTGGCAAAAAGAAGGCATAAGATGCCCAGGCACGGCCCTACCCCCGCCAGTATAAATATTAGGAAAGGTTTCTGAGGTAAAAAGGGCAAAGCTTCTTCCTCAGGCAGCCAGCACACTGCTCAGTGCCATGTTCTCTCTCTCCTCAGGCTGCAGAGACATAGCTGGTCCTCCTTTACTTCTGACTACAAGTATCAGGGTGCAAAACAGGGGGGGGGGGCACAAGCGAGTTTGGTGCTTTACAAGTGTGTTTTACTGTGTAAAAAGCGCTGCATGTCAGTGGGCCAGAGGCGGAACTACCGCCAGTGCAACCGGTGCGTTGCACTGGGGCCCACCACTGTCCAGGGGCCAAAAGCATGTAATGAGTCAAACTGACTCATTACATGCCGCTGTGTGCTGCAGGCAAACGCTGCCTGCAGCACACAGCCGCCCGCAGGACACAGGATAGGAGCACAGCGCAGCGGTACAGGGGAAGGAGGAGGAGGGAGGTGGAGGAGGGAGCCGCAGCAGCGCTTTGTTACTGGTTGAGGCGCTGCTGCTGCTGTCCCTCTGCTTCACTATAGGCTGTCTTCCGCCGCTGTGAAGCGCACCCCAGCATTCACAGCGGCGGAGAACAGCCTATAGTGAAGCAGAGGGACAGCAGCAGCAGCGCCTCCACCAATAACACAGCGCTGCTGCGGCTCCCTCCTCCTCCTCCTCTCCTGCCCGGGATCTCTGCCAGAAGCTGCACCGAGGAGCATGAGCCAGCAGAGAGGGTAAGTATAATTCATTCATTCATTTTCATTCTTTCATTCTCTCTCTCTTTCTTTCTCCCATTCTCTCTCTCTTTCTTTCTCCCATTCTCTCTCTCTTTCTTTCTCCCATTCTCTCTCTCTTTCTTTCTCCCATTCTCTCTTTCTTTAATTCTCTCTCTTTCATTCTCTCTTTCTCTCCCTTTCTTTCTCCCTTTTCTCTCTCTCTCTTTCATTCTCTCTTTCTTTCTTTCATTCTCTCTCTCTCTTTCATTCTCTTTCTCTCATTCTCTCTCTTTCATTCTCTCTCTCTCTCATTCTCTTTCTTTCATTCTCTTTCTTTGTCTCTTTTTCTCTCTTTCATTCTCTTTCTTTCATTCTCTCTTTCTTTGTCTCTTTTTCTCTCTCTCTTTCTTTCTCTTTTTCTCTCCCTTTCTTTCTCCCTTTTCTCTCTCTCTTTCATTCTCTTTCTTTCTCTCTCTTTCATTCTCTCTTTCTTTCTTTCATTCTCTCTCTCTCTCTTTCATTCTCTTTCTTTCTCATTCTCTCTCTTTCTTTCATTCTTTCTCTCTCATTCTCTTTCTTTCATTCTCTCTTTCTTTGTCTCTTTTTCTCTCTCTTTCATTATCTTTCTTTCATTCTCTTTCTTTCATTCTCTCTCTTTGTCTCTTTTTCTCTCTCATTCTCTTTCTCTCTCTCTTTGTCTCTTTTTTTCTCTCTCTCTTTCATTATCTTTCTTTCTCTCTTTCATTCTCTCTTTCTTTCATTCTCTCTCTTTCATTCTCTTTCATTCTCTCTCATTCTCTTTCTCTCTCTCTCTTTCTCTCTTTGTCTCTTTTTCTCTCTCTCTCTCTTTCATTCTCTTTCTCTCTTTCTTTCTTTCATTCTCTTTCATTCTCTCTCTCATTCTTTCACTCTCTCTTTCTTTCATTCTTTCATTCTCTTTCTTTCATTCTCTCTACCCTTCTCTCTCTCTACCCTTCTTTCTCTCTCTCTTCCCTTCTCTCTCTTTCTTCCCTTCTCTCTTTCTTCCCTTCTCTTTCATTCTCTCTCTCTCTTTTTCTCTTTCTTCCTTCCTTCCTGTACAAAAAGGGGGACTGTCTGCCGTAATGTGTAAAAAAGGGGGAATGTGCCTGCAGTGATGTGTAAAAAGGGAACGCTGTCTGCCGCAATGTGTAAAAAGGGGGAATCTGCCTGACGTAATGTGTAAAAAGGGGACGCTGTCTGCCGTGATGTGTAAAAAGGGGGAATCTACCTGCCGTAATGTGTAAAAAGGGGGACGGTATCTGCGGTAATGTGTAACAAGGGCACGCTGTCTGCCGTAAAGTGTGAAAAGGGGGAATCTGCCTGCCGCAATGTGTAAAAAGGGGGAATCTGCCAGCCATAATGTGTAACAAGGGCACGCTGTCTGCCATAATGTGTAGCAAGGGCACGCTATCTGCCGTATTGTGTAACAAGGGCACGCTGTCTGCCGTAATGTGTAAAAAGGGGACGCTGTCCGCCATAATGTGTAAAAAGGGGACGCTGTCCGCCGTAAGGTGTAAAAGGGTCTCTACCTGGTGTAGTGGTGCTACTGTGCGGCGTAATTTGAATAATGGAGACAACTGTGCACCGTTTTATGAATTGGTATTATTTTGTGGCCACACCCCTTCCCCACGAAGCCACGCCCCTATGTATTTTTGCACGCACCACGCACTGCCCCTATTTTGCATGCAGGGGTGGGGCTCCGATGCCGTTTCTTGCACACAGTGCTAAAATGTCTACTTACGGCACCGTTGCTAGGTATCCATTTCTCTGGCCCTGAGTAGGTCCCCCTCACCAAATCCTCTCCAGGGGTGAGGGGGTGGACTTGGATGGGATGGGGCAGGCCCAAAGCATGTTGTCGCACCTGGGCCCACCGCTCGCTAGTTCCGCCACTGCAGTGGGCATTCTGTGTTCACAGGCATTAGATACTGGCGCTGGGGTTGTGAACTGGCTGTTCCTAAACTGTGTCCCTCTGACAGATTTTACTGTGGGTCTGTCCCCTATAAGTCCCAGTATGTCTGTGTGTGTTGTACACGTGTGTAAGACATGTCTGAGGCAGGGAGTTCCTCCCCGGAGGAAACCATTTTAGGGACACAGAAGTGTAATGTGGTGGCGCTGCCAGCACACCAAGAGCCTGCATGGGTGAAAGAAATACGTGATAGTATGCATCATATCAATAGGAGATTAGGCAAGTCTGAATCTCATGCTGAGTTCTGTAGAAAATCTGTGGGTGATGTGATTTTTCAGGGCTCTGTTCTTCCATCCGCAGTCGACCCCTCTGGGTCACATAAGAGACCATCTGTGAATATTGTGAATACTGATACCGTCACGGACACTGATTCTTGTGTCGACGATAGTGACTCCAGAGAAATAGGTCAGAAATTGGCAAAAAAATATACAATATATGATTGTGGCTATAAGGGAAGTTCTGGAAGTCACGGAAGCCACTCCTGTACATCAGGAGAAGGCTTATTTCTATAAAGAAATTAAATCTAAGGTCACTTTTCCTCCTTCCCACGAGCTTAATACACTCTTTGAAGGGATGTGGGTGAATCCCGAAAAGAAATTTCGTATTCCCAAGAGAATTCAGATAGCTTATCCTTTCCAGGTGGAGGACAGGAAAAAATGGGAGTCACCCCCTGTGTTAGACAGTGCACTGTCCAGGTTGACAAAGAATGTAATTCTCCCTGCACCTTGCACGGCTTCACTAAAAGAGCCGGCAGACCGAAAGATGGAAACTATATTGAAATCCATTTATGTTGCCAATGGTATGCTGCTCAGGCCCACAATTGCTTGCGCGTGGGTGAGTCGCGCTATTGAAAAATGGTCAGAAAGCGTGTCATCAGAAATTGACACGATTGATAAAGATGAGATACTCCTTAAGTTAGGGAATATCAAAGACGCTGCCGCATACATGCTAGAAGCTATGAAAGATATTGGACTCTTGAGTTCACAAGCCACTACCATGGCAGTATCGGCTTGGCGGGCATTGTGGATTCACCAGTGGAACGTGGATGCAGATTTTAAAAGAAATATGGAGGCTCTCCCATATAAAGGTGAGGCCTTATTTGTAGAGATGAGCGGGTTCGGTTCCTCGGAATCCGAACCCCCCCGAACTTCAGCCTTTTTACACGGGTCCGAGGCAGACTCGGATCTTCCCGCCTTGCTCGGTTAACCCGAGCGCGCCCGAACGTCATAATCCCGCTGTCGGATTCTCGCGAGGCTCGTATTCTATTGCGAGACTCGGATTCTATATAAGGAGCCGCGCGTCGCCGCCATTTTCACACGTGCATTGAGATTGATAGGGAGAGGACGTGGCTGGCGTCCTCTCCGTTAGAATAGATAGAGACACTTGAGTTGATTTACTACTAACTTAGTAATTTTGGGGAGCATTAGGAGTACTCAGAGTGCAGAGTTTTGCTGATAGTTACTAGTGACCACCACCAGTTTTATTTATTATTTAATATAATCCGTTCTCTGCCTGAAAAAAAACGATACACAGTCACATACCATATCTGTGCTCAGCCTCAGTGTGCTGCATGATAATATCATCTATGTATATCTGACTGTGCTGAGTGCTCACTGCTCACACAGCTGAATGTGGGGGAGACTGGGGTGCAGTTATAGCAGGAGTACAGTGCACACTTTTGCTGCCAGTGTGACTGACCAGTGACCACCAGTATATTGTCTGCCTGAAAAAGTTAAACACTCCTGTGGTGTTTTTTTTTTTTATTCTATAAACGCATTCTGCTGACAGTGTCCAGCAGGTCCGTCATTCATTATATTATATAAATATTTACCTGCAGTAGTGTTATATTTTTTTTGTTCATCTCTATCATCTTTATCATCTCTATATTAGCAGACGCAGTACGGTAGTCCACGGCTGTGGCTACCTCTGTGTCGTCAGTGCTCGTCCATAATTGTATACCTACCTGTGGTGGGGTTTTTTTTTCTATCTTCTTCATACTAGTAGTTTAGGAGTCTGCTGACAGTGTCCAGCAGGTCCGTCATTATATTATATATACCTGCAGTAGTGATATATATATATTTTTTATATCATTATCATCTCTATACTAGCAGACGCAGTACGGTAGTCCACGGCTGTAGCTACCTCTGTGTCGTCAGTGCTCGTCCATAATTGTATACCTACCTGTGGTGGGGGTTTTTTTTCTATCTTCTTCATACTAGTAGTTTAGGAGTCTGATGACAGTGTCCAGCAGGTCCGTCATTATATTATATATACCTGCAGTAGTGATATATATATATTTTCTATATCATTATCATCTCTATACTAGCAGACGCAGTACGGTAGTCCACGGCTGTAGCTACCTCTGTGTCGTCAGTCACTCGTCATCCATAAGTATACTAGTATCCATCTCCATTGTTTACCTGAGGTGCCTTTTAGTTGTGCCTATTAAAATATGGAGAACAAAAATGTTGAGGTTCCAAAAATAGGGAAAGATCAAGATCCACTTCCACCTCGTGCTGAAGCTGCTGCCACTAGTCATGGCCGAGACGATGAAATTCCATCAACGTCGTCTGCCAAGGCCGATGCCCAATGTCATAGTACAGAGCATGTAAAATCCAAAACACAAAATATCAGTAAAAAAAGGACTCAAAAATCTAAAATAAAATCGTCGGAGGAGAAGCGTAAACTTGCCAATATGCCATTTACCACACGGAGTGGCAAGGAACGGCTGAGGCCCAGGCCTATGTTAATGGCTAGTGGTTCAGCTTCACATGAGGATGGAAGCACTCAGCCTCTCGCTAGAAAAATGAAAAGACTTAAGCTGGCAAAAGCACAGCAAAGAACTGTGCGTTCTTCGAAATCACAAATCCACAAGGAGAGTCCAATTGTGTCGGTTGCGATGCCTGACCTTCCCAACACTGGACGTGAAGAGCATGCGCCTTCCACCATTTGCACGCCCCCTGCAAGTGCTGGAAGGAGCACCCGCAGTCCAGTTCCTGATAGTCAGATTGAAGATGTCAGTGTTGAAGTACACCAGGATGAGGAGGATATGGGTGTTGCTGGCGCTGGGGAGGAAATTGACAAGGAGGATTCTGATGGTGAGGTGGTTTGTTTAAGTCAGGCACCCGGGGAGACACCTGTTGTCCGTGGGAGGAATATGGCCATTGACATGCCTGGTGAAAATACCAAAAAAATCAGCTCTTCGGTGTGGAAGTATTTCAACAGAAATGCGGACAACAGGTGTCAAGCCGTGTGTTGCCTTTGTCAAGCTGTAATAAGTAGGGGTAAGGACGTTAACCACCTCGGAACATCCTCCCTTATACGTCACCTGCAGCGCATTCATCATAAGTCAGTGACAAGTTCAAAAACTTTGGGCGACAGCGGAAGCAGTCCACTGACCAGTAA
This sequence comes from Pseudophryne corroboree, assembly GCF_028390025.1. Lineage (NCBI taxonomy): Eukaryota > Metazoa > Chordata > Amphibia > Anura > Myobatrachidae > Pseudophryne > Pseudophryne corroboree. The sequence continues at coordinate 40,327,412 of NC_086451.1, forward strand.
ATCCCTTCCTCTTGTAACCAAGCTCACGCAAACCACCCCACCAACTCCCTCAGTGTCAATTTCCTCCTTCCCCAGGAATGCCAATAGTCCTGCAGGCCATGTCACTGGCAATTCTGACGAGTCATCTCCTGCCTGGGATTCCTCCGATGCATCCTTGAGTGTAACGCCTACTGCTGCTGGCGCTGCTGTTGTTGCTGATGGGAGTCGATGGTCATCCCAGAGGGGAAGTCGTAAGACGACTTTTACTACTTCCACCAAGCAATTGACTGTCCAACAGTCCTTTGCGAGGAAGATGAAATATCACAGCAGTCATCCTGCTGCAAAGCGGATAACTGAAGCCTTGGCATCCTGGGCGGTGAGAAACGTGGTTCCGGTATCCATCATTACTGCAGAGCCAACTATAGACTTGTTTGAGGTACTGTGTCCCCGGTACCAAATACCATCTAGGTTCCATTTCTCTAGGCAGGCGATACCGAAAATGTACACAGACCTCAGAAAAAGACTCACCAGTGTCCTAAAAAATGCAGTTGTACCCAATGTCCACTTAACCACGGACATGTGGACAAGTGGAGCAGGGCAGACTCAGGACTATATGACTGTGACAGCCCACTGGGTAGATGTATTGACTCCCGCCGCAAGAACAGCAGCGGCGGCACCAGTAGCAGCATCTCGCAAACGCCAACTCTTTCCTAGGCAGGCTACGCTTTGTATCACCGCTTTCCAGAATACGCACACAGCTGAAAACCTCTTACGGCAACTGAGGAAGATCATCGCAGAATGGCTTACCCCAATTGGACTCTCCTGTGGATTTGTGGCATCGGACAACGCCAGCAATATTGTGTGTGCATTAAATCTGGGCAAATTCCAGCAAGTCCCATGTTTTGCACATACCTTGAATTTGGTGGTGCAGAATTATTTAAAAAACGACAGGGGCGTGCAAGAGATGCTGTCGGTGGCCAGAAGAATTGCGGGACACTTTCGGCGTACAGGCACTACGTACAGAAGACTGGAGCAACACCAAAAACGCCTGAACCTGCCCTGCCATCATCTGAAGCAAGAAGTGGTAACGAGGTGGAATTCAACCCTCTATATGCTTCAGAGGTTGGAGGAGCAGCAAAAGGCCATTCAAGCCTATACAACTGACCACGATATAGGAGGTGGAATGCACCCGTCTTCAAGCGCAGTGGAGAATGATTTCAACGTTGTGCAAGGTTCTGCAACCTTTTGAACTTGCCACACGTGAAGTCAGTTCAGACACTGCCAGCCTGAGTCAGGTCATTCCCCTCATCAGGCTTTTGCAGAAGAAGCTGGAGACATTGAAGGAGGAGCTAACACTGAGCGATTCCGCTAGGCATGTGGGACTTGTGGATGGAGCCCTTAATTCGCTTAACAAGGATTCACGGGTGGTCAATCTGTTGAAATCAGAGCACTACATTTTGGCCACCGTGCTCGATCCTAGATTTAAAACCTACCTTGGATCTCTCTTTCCGGCAGACACAAGTCTGCAGGGGTTCAAAGAACTGCTGGTGAGAAAATTGTCCAGTCAAGCGGAACGCGACCTGTCAACATCTCCTCCTTCACATTCTCTCGCAACTGGGGGTGCGAGGAAAAGGCTCAGAATTCCGAGCCCACCCGCTGGCGGTGATGCAGGGCAGTCTGGAGCGACTGCTGATGCTGACATCTGGTCCGGACTGAAGGACCTGCCAACGATTACGGACATGTCGTCTACTGTCACTGCATATGATTCTCTCACCATTGAAAGAATGGTGGAGGATTATATGAGTGACCGCATCCAAGTAGGCACGTCAGACAGTCCGTACGTATACTGGCAGGAAAAAGAGGCAATTTGGAGGCCCTTGCACAAACTGGCTTTATTCTACCTAAGTTGCCCTCCCACAAGTGTGTACTCCGAAAGAGTGTTTAGTGCCGCCGCTCACCTTGTCCGCAATCGGCGTACGAGGTTACTTCCAGAAAATGTGGAGAAGATGATGTTCATTAAAATGAATTATAATCAATTCCTCCTTGGAGACATTCACCAGCAGCAATTGCCTCCACAAAGTACACAGGGAGCTGTGATGGTGGATTCCAGTGGGGACGAATTGATAATCTGTGAGGAGGGGGATGTACACGGTGATGAATCGGAGGATGATGATGAGGTGGACATCTTGCCTCTGTAGAGCCAGTTTGTGCAAGAAGAGATTAATTGCTTCTTTTTTGGTGGGGGTCCAAACCAACCCGTCATTTCAGTCACAGTCGTGTGGCAGACCCTGTCACTGAAATGATGGGTTGGTTAAAGTGTGCATGTCCTGTTTATACAACATAAGGGTGGGTGGGAGGGCCCAAGGACAATTCCATCTTGCACCTCTTTTTTCTTTCATTTTTCTTTGCGTCATGTGCTGTTTGGGGAGTGTTTTTTGGAAGGGCCATCCTGCGTGACACTGCAGTGCCACTCCTAGATGGGCCAGGTGTTTGTGTCGGCCACTAGGGTCGCTTATCTTAGTCACACAGCTACCTCATTGCGCCTCTTTTTTTTCTTCTTTGAGTCATGTGCTGTTTGGGGAGTATTTTTTGGAAGGGCCATCCTGCGTGACACTGCAGTGCCACTCCTAGATGGGCCAGGTGTTTGTGTCGGCCACTAGGGTCGCTTAGCTTACTCACACAGCTACCTCATTGCGCCTCTTTTTCTTTGCGTCATGTGCTGTTTGGGGAGTGTTTTTTGGAAGGGCCATCCTGCGTGACACTGCACTGCCACTCCTAGATGGGCCAGGTGTTTGTGTCGGCCACTAGGGTCGCTTAGCTTACTCACACAGCTACCTCATTGCGCCTCTTTTTTTCTTTGCGTCATGTGCTGTTTGGGGAGTGTTTTTTGGAAGGGCCATCCTGCGTGACACTGCAGTGCCACTCCTAGATGGGCCAGGTGTTTGTGTCGGCCACTTGGGTCGCTGAGCTTAGTCATCCAGCGACCTCGGTGCAAATTTTAGGACTAAAAATATTGTGAGGTGTTCAGAATAGACTGAAAATGAGTGGAAATTATGGTTTTTGAGGTTAATAATACTTTGGGATCAAAATGACCCCCAAATTCTATGATTTAAGCTGTTTTTTAGGGTTTTTTGAAAAAAAACACCCGAATCCAAAACACACCCGAATCCGACAAAAAAATTTCGGTGAGGTTTTGCCAAAACGCGTTCGAACCCAAAACACGGCCACGGAACCGAACCCAAAACCCGAAAAATTTCCGGTGCACATCTCTACTTATTTGGCGATGGACTGGATGTGCTAGTCTCGGCGGCTACCGCAGGTAAGTCAACATTTCTGCTCTCTGCGCCTGCACCGGCAAAAAAGACATATCACCCACACATGCAGTCCTTTTCGGGCCAATAATTACAAAAAAGCGAGAGGTTCCCCCTTCTTTGCGGGTAGGGGAAGGGGAAAGGGAAAGAAGTCCACAACAGCTTCAGGTTCCCAGGAGCAGAAGTCTACCCCTACTTCTGCCAAATCTTCAGCATGACGCTGGGGCTCCTTTACGGGAGGCCGCTCGGGTGGGGGCATGTCTCAAACTGTTCAGCCAAGGTTGGATTCTGTCTGGCCTGGATCCCTGGGTGTTGCAAATAGTATTTCAGGGATACAAGCTGGAGTTTAAAGACGTTTCCCCATGCCGATTTTTCAAATCGACCTTGCCAGCTTCTCTTCCAGAAAGGGAAGCAGTAACAGCGCAAATCCAAAAATTATGTCAGGATCAGGTCATAGTCCTGGTACCTTTGTCACAACAAGGGGAGGGGATTTATTCAAGCCTTTTTGTAGTTCCAAAGCCGGACGGCTCGGTCAGACCGATCTTAAACCTGAAAAATCTGAATCTCTACTTGAAACGATTCAAGTTCAAAATGGAATCACTGAGGGCAGTGATTTCCAGTCTGGAGGAGGGGGACTACATGGTGTCCCCCCTGCATGTTCCCATTTATCCTCCTCACCAGGCTTATCTGAGATTCGCGGTTCAGGATTGCAATTACCAATTACAGACGTTACCTTTCGGTCTCTCCACGGCGCCGAGGGTATTCACCAAGGTGATGGCGGAGATGATGGTTCTCCTGCGTCAAAAAGGAGTCAATATAATTCCTTATCTAGACAATCTCCTGATAAAGGCAAGATCCAGGGAGCAGTTGTTAAAAACACGGTTGGATCACAAATTATCCAAAGTCACAGTTGGAACAGACGTGTCACGATCCGGGTATCTGGACGCCATTACTTGCCTTTCAGATGTCTCCTGAGGCTGGCTCAGCGTTCCAGGGCCGGATCTCATCTGTGTCCACATACTGCAAATCCCTCCTGTCACGCTGAGATGCTGTCACAGCGGCGCCATGTTTGAATCCTGCATGGCGTCTTCCGTCCTCCGTGGCCTCCGCCGCCGCTCCTATGTTATAAGTGCAGGTTGTCAGTGTGGTGTTCCATGCCTCCGCTGTCATCCACGAGTCTCAGCATACATTAGCAGTCTGGCGTCTCCTGTCCTCTGCGGCCGGCGCCGCCATTACAGTTATGTTTCCACATGGATTCCCAAACCAGTTTTCCCTCCAAGTTCTAACATGGGCGCAGCCATGTTGGATTCAATCACATGCTTCAATTCCTCCAATCCACTGCCTGGAAATCTGCATAATTGCCCAGCCAATACCTGCATTGCTGCAGGTACAAGTATCCTGTGCCTGGGCCAGGAAGTTGTCAGTGCTTTGTTTGTCATACCTTGTTCCAGTCTCTCTCCTGTGGTTGTTTCTCCAGGTTCCAGCTCCTGTCTCCAGCATCCACTAAAGAGACCCGCACCTGCCTACCATCCTGCGGTGCAGCCTGACTTTGCAGTCCTCCGTGGCTGATCCAGTTTCCAGCTTCCAGCTATTGCATCTGCTTCCAGCAATATCCACTACCACCGGTCATCCTTCAACTCCTCTGTTTCCACGCTCCCTAGCATCTTACTATATCCACTCCGTGTTTCATCACCTGGCTGGTTCCACCCAGCATTCACTCAGTGACTTTATCATCTGGCTGATTCCATTCCGCATCCACTCCGTGTCTTACCACCTGGCTGGTTCTATCCAGCAAATACAACAGCGGATTCAAGTTACCAACTTCATCTGTTCCATCTACTGGCATGTTCCTCGGATATCTTCACTACTACAGCCAGGCCTGGTAAGGTTATTCCATCTAAGGACTTTAACAGCTGTTCTTAATCTACCAGTGCCCTGTGAAACCATTTCATGGTCAGAGTGCTCCAGGAATTATATTATTCATCATTGCCATTATTAACCTTGAATGCGGTCTGTTTACACGGAGTCTGTGAATAAACTTTTATTTTGACTTTTACCTGGTTGTCATGGTCACACCTTCGGGTTTCATTTAAACACTTACATGTCCAGGGGTCTGATTAAACCTCCCCGGTTTAAGTTCCTCTCAGCCCCTACAACTGAGGCTTTCTCCTGTCAGCAACTTGTGACAAGACAAGGTTGTCTTTTCTCGGGATGATTCTGGACACAGAAGTTCAGAGAGTATTTCTTCCGGTGGAAAAGGCTCTGAAAATCCAGAAGATGGTAAAACAGATGTTGAAACCATCGAGTGTGTCGATCCATCAGTGCATTCGTTGTTGTTGGGGGAAGATGGTGGCGGCCTACGAGGCCATACAGTTTGGCAGGTTCAATGCCAGGGTATTCCAGTGGGACCTGTTGGACAAGTGGTCGGGATCCCACCTACACATGCACCGGAAGATAATCCTGTCGTCAAAAGCCAGGATTTCGCTCCTGTGGAGGCTACACAGTTCTCACCTACTAGAGGGATGCAGGTTCGGGATTCAGGACTGGCTCCTGGTAATCACGGATGCAAGTCTCAGAGGCTGGGGAGCTGTCACTCAGGAAGAAAGCTTCCAGGGAAAATGGTCAAGTCAGGAAGCCTGCCTTCACATAAACGTGCTGGAATTGAGAGCCATTTACAACAGCCTTCAACAAGCGGTACATCTTCAAGATCATCCCATGCAGATTCAGTCAGACAATGTAACAGCAGTCGCGTACATAAACAGGCAGGGCGGAACGAAAAGCAGAGCAGCAATGAAAGAGGTGACGAAGATCCTCCTCAGGGCAGAAAGACATGTAAAGGCTCTGTCGCCAATTTTCATTCCGGGAGTAGACAACTGGTAAGCAGACTTCCTCAGCAGACACGATCTGCATCCAGGAGACCAAGAAGTCTTCACAGAGGTGACAAGTCTTTGGGGAGTTCCTCAAGTAGACATGATGGCATCTCGTCTCAACAAGAAGCTTCAGAAATATTGTTCCAGGTCGAGAGACCCTCAAGCAATAGCAGTGGATGCGCTGGTGGCCCAGTGGGTGTTCCGGTCGGTGTATGTCTTCCCTTCACTTCCGCTGATCCCAAAAGTGCTCAGGATCATAAGAAGAACAAGAGTTCAAGCAATCTTCATTGCCCCAGACTGGCCAAGGAGGTCTTGGTACCCAGATCTTCAGGAGTTGCTCATAGAAGATTGCCTCTTCCTCTTCACGAGGACCTGCTGCAGCAGGGGCCGTGCGTGTATCAAGACTTACCGCGGCTACGTTTGACGGCATGGCTGTTGAGCGTCGGATCCTAGCCCGAAAGGGTGTTCCCAAGGAAGTCATCCCCACCCTTATTCAGGCCAGAAAAGGAGTAACATCGAAACATTACCACCGTATTTGGAGAAAATGTGTGTCTTGGTGTGAATCCAAGAAGGCTCCTATGGAAGAGTTTGAGTTGCGACGTTTTCTCCATTTTCTGCAGGCTGGTGTGGAGCGGGCCTACGATTGGGATCAATCAAGATCCAGATTTTGGCCTTGTCAGTGTTCTTCCAAAAACAATTGGCCTCTCTTCCAGAGGTTCAGACCTTCGTGAAAGGAATTCTGCACATCCAGCCACTATTTGTGCCTCCAGTGGCACCATGGGACCTTAACGTGGTGTTGCAGTTCCTTTAATCAGATTGGTTTGAGCCTCTACAAGAGATAGAGTTGAAGTTTCTCACTTGGAAAATGGTGATGCTTTTGGCATTGGCACCTGCGCGGCGCGTGTCTGAATTGGGGGCCGTGTCTCACAAGAGCCCTTACCTGATCTTCCATGAAGATAGGGCAGAGTTGAGGACTCGTCAACATTTTCTTCCAAAGGTGGTTTCATCTTTCCACATAAACCAACCTATTGTGGTGCCAGTAGTTACTGACACGTACACTGAGTCAAAGTCTCTAGATGTGGTTAGGGCTTTGAAGATTTATGTAGCTAGAACAGCTCGTACACGAAAAACAGAGTCTTTGTTTGTCCTGTATGCTCCCAACAATATTGGGTGTCCTGCTTCCAAGCAGACTATTGCGCGTTGGATCAGAAGTACGATTCAGCATGCTCATACTACGGCTGGGATTGCCGTTACCGACGTCAGTGAAGGCCCATTCAACTAGGAAGGTGGGCTCATCCTGGGCGGCTGCCCGGGGGGTCTCGGCATTGCAACTTTGCCGAGCAGCTACTCGGTCAGGGTCAAACACATTTGCTAAATTCTACAAGTTTGACACCTTGGCCGATGAAGACCTCAAGTTCGGTCAATCGGTGCTGCAGGGTCATCCTCACTATTCCGCCCGTACTGGAGCTTTGGTATAAACCCCATGGTCATGAAGTTGACCCCAGCATCCTCTAGGACGTATGAGAAAACAGGATTTTGATACCTACCGGTAAATCCTTTTCTCCTAGTCCGTAGAGGATGCTGGGCGCCCGTCCCAGTGCGTACTTTACCTGCAGTTTTGTTATTAGCGTTACACAAGTTGTGTTATATTAGTTTCAGCATGTTGCTGTAATTGGTTCATGCCTGTTGGCGTGTGTTCTGTTGAATGCCATGTTGTGCGGCATGGTTGAGGTGTGAGCTGGTATGTATCTCACCACTAGTTTAAAGTAAATCCTTTTCTCGAAATGTCCGTCTCCCTGGGCACAGTTCCTATAACTGAGGTCTGGAGGAGGGGCATAGAGGGAGGACCCAGTTCACACCCATTGAAAAGTCTTAATAGTGCCCATAGCTCCTGCGGAACAGTCTATACCCCATGGTCATTAAGTGGACCCCAGCATTCTCTACGGACTAGGAGAAAAGGATTTACCGGTAGGTATCAAAATCCGTATTTCTGCACTATACGGCGCTTGGCGCAACATAGATGCACCACAGAGAGACCTTTGCATTTAAGCATGGCGTGGTTCAGTTATATTGGTCCTTGGTCTCCTGCCTTTTCTCCGAGTAGATTCTGTATGTACAGCTATGCACTAGTAGTGTATAGAGTGTGTATAACTTGTGCTTTGTTGCACTAGCAGTGTGAAAAATATGTAAATTGAGTAAAATATTGAGGGAAAGTTGCATTTTTCATGGTGCGCCAAATAACAATTTGATGCAATTTGAGGGTATGTGTACACATCTGTAGCTCATTATATTAAGGCTACACAAGGCTCAAAAGGAGAAGTTCTGGACTTTGAAAGAGAAGACAGACCAAATTATCAGGTAACACCATGGCTCTTCCCACATAAAAAAAATAAAATAGAATAATATTTCTGGAAATGCGCTACTGAAACATATAATTATTATATTTGATGAGAGAATCCGTTGTTTCAAAGTATTTAAATAACCATGGCTGTGATTAGAACATCTGAAATACACCAGGTTGTTCATTTTTGTCTCTTAGGTAAGAGTCTTTACCTCTCAAGCGAGACTTGTTCTAATTGGTCCAGTTGTTCCAATGGTTTCACATGCGAGGGGTTGGTGACAGGATTCATTGTTGATCTGTATGGAGGAAGTGAACATTAAATTAGCAGAACTTTTAACAAAGACACTGGCAGACAATGGATTATGGGGTCTATTTTCTAAGAAAGAGATAAAGTGGATGGAAATAAAGTACCAGCCAATCAGCTAACTGTCATTTTTCAAATACAACCTGTAAGATGGCAGTTGGGAACCGATTGGCTGGTACATTATCTCCATCGACTTTAACTTTCTTCAAGGCTTAGTATATAGACTGAACTGTACCCACCAGCGGCAGCTCACAGAGCAGTCTTAAGAGCTTTGTAGGCTCTGGTCAAAGCAACGCACAGGGGCCCCAACACACCCATTGATGGAAACCTATAAAAAAAAATCATAACATGCCTCTCCTGTGGTCCAGTACGGTCTCTCCACAGGCTTCCATACAGTGAATGACTGTCAGCAATATGATTGGTGGATAGCTCCAATTATCTACTAACAGCATACTGCAGAATTGTGTAGCCCTGGGCAGCCGCCCATTTTACCTATACATTAAGATGGTCCTTGCCCTCAAAACCAAACACCCCCCTTTCCTTCCCAATATGAAACAAAAAATTAGAATGGCCCTAGTTGGAGGCATTAACATAGAACCAATGAAGTTTGCAATTATCTTTATAACTAATAAAATATAGAAACAATCTCAGTAATGAACAAAGGATACTACTAAAATAAATAAAGCAAACACAAGATATATATTCTCAATTCAATTCAGCAGAAATAAATGAGAAATACATGAGTCACATACAATAGACAGTATTGGCAATGGAAGAATTTCTTCATACTAAAAACACATAGCTTGTAACATGTGAGTGCTAGTAAGGTTCCCTCTGAGCTTAACCTGTCGACAAAACTAGTTAAGCTGTGTGTGCCAGTTGCATACACACCCTGTTCTGTCATCAAACCCTCCACAAGACCATTACATGCCATCACACTCCTTCACATCCTCCTTGTATGTCACCATACTCCTCCACATGCCTATTATATGCTATCAGACACCTCCACATGCCCCTAGTATGCCATCACACTCCTCCACATGCCCCTTATATGGTCTTACACTCCTTCACATGTACCTATACAACATCAGACCCCTCCTACGCCATAAGACTTTTATATGTTCTCAGACTTTTTCCATGTGCCCACTTTATTCCATCAGACCTTCCAGGTGCACATTCTATGCCATGAGACCACTCCAGGTATCCATTCTGTGCCATCAGATCCCACCAAGTATCCCTTCTATTCCATCAGATCCCACCAAGTGTCCCTTCCATTCCATCAGATCCCACCAAATATCCCTTCTATTCCATTCAGATCTTACCAAGTGTCCCTTCTATGCCATTATATCCCTCCAAGTGTCCCATCTTTGCCATCAGACCACCCCATATACAATTTTCTCATACGTCCTAGAGGATGCTGGGGACTCCAAAAGGACCATGGGGTATAGACGGGATCCGCAGAAGACATCAGCACTTTAAGACTTTGAATGGGTGTGAACTGGCTCCTCCCTCTATGCCCCTCCTCCAGACTCCAGTTAGCTTCTGTGCCCAGAGAGACTGGTCACACACTGAGGAGCTCTCCTGAGTTTCTCGGAAAAGACTTTATGTTAGGTTTATTATTTTCAGGTAGCGCTGCTGGCAACAGGCTCCCTGCATCGTGGGACTGAGGGGAGAGAAGCAGACCTACTTCTGTGAGTTTCAAGGCTCTGCTTCTTAGGCTACTGGACACCATTAGCTCCAGAGGGTTCGATCACTTGGTGCGCCTAGCTGCTTGTTCGCGGAGCCACGCCGTCGTCCCCCTCACAGAGGCAGAAGAAAGAAGCCGGGTGAGTAAAAGAAGAACAGAAGACTTCAGTGACGGCAGAAGACTTCAGAGTCTCTGAGGTACCGCGCAGTGGTTGCGCTGCACGCCATTGCTCCCAGACACAAGCGGCACTACAAGGGTGCAGGTGGTGCGCACTGGGCAGCAATATACCTCATTTATATAGCCTGGCAAAGAGGTATACAGTGCACAGGCACTTTATACTGACCCCCGCCAGTATAAAAATGTGAAAAACTAGCAGGACTGCAGCGTGCCGATAAGGGGGCATGGCTTAGCCCTCACAACTCTATCCAGCGCCATTTTCTCCTCACAGAGACGCTGGCCCCGCCAAAACACTGATGAACAGCTCACAGTGAATAACCGGGGGGGTGGGGGTGGGGGGCAGTGTTTAGTGCAGTATATGTACAAAAATAAAGCAATATATATAAGGAGTGTGTGGTAAATGAGTTGGTAAACGGTTCCTGTGTTTTCCCTGTCAGATACTGGGATCTACCCATTATAGTCAGTGTTTAGTACACGTGTGTCGGCATGTGTGATTACTCTGCCACAAACGGCTATGGGAATCCCTCTGTCGGCACCGCCGACTCCTGATGGTACTCGATTCATGAGATTAACTGTCAGCATGTCTGTAGTTGTATGCTTTTCCAAAGATAAAATCTGGGAGACACAGACGTATGTGGGTGACCCTGTCGGCACCAACTGATATGACTGGGTATAAATTAACATGGTAATGTGATGCATTTCAAAAAAGCTATACCTGTGTGTGTGTATATATCTCCTATATAATAGCCCTATTCTGTGACCTTGTGATTCATTTGCTAACGCTGGGCGGAGTCACAACAGTGGGCGGAGTTATTCAAATGAGTCACAGAGATCTGGCCAAATCTACAGGAGACTAGGAGCAGAAGCAGATAGCATGGGCATTGGGCATGTCACAGACAGGGCTGCATACCTCCCAGCTTTCTGCAGGAGCTTTCTCCAGGCAGAAGGAGGGAAACACACTCGGCGAAAAGGGGGCGTGGCTTCACGGGAGGGCCCCCGTTTTCGTCAGTGAGGGGGCTTGCCCAGCGCTCTGTGAGCTGCTGGCATGCCCCCAGGGGCTGATTATGAGTCCGGGGGGCACAGGGCACTTGAGACAGGGAAGCCCTATCTCATTGCTGTGCCTGCTGTGGGTTGGGGGCGTGGCCTAATCGCGGCCCGCGCGGCCACGCCCCCTTATGCAAATTTCGCTTTTTATTTTTTTTATGGGATTTTGGCCCCTCAGCTAGGGCTAAATCCAGAGGACGTCGTCGCTCCCCCTACACACCCGCACAGGGAGAAGAAAGCAGGGAGACTGCTGCCTCCCTGCAACACCACAGACCTGCCAATATGCAGCGTGTGCTGACTGTAGCACAATGCTGCCGCTGTTGCTGGCAGGACGGGGGGAGCTTCTGAGCTGGGACAGAGCTACTCCAGCTCGGGGGCCCCCTAAAACTGTGGGGCCAACGGTACGTATCCCCTGCCCCCCCCCCCCCCCTTAATCCGGCTCTGCTGCTGGAACCCCCCCCCATAATCAGTACCCCCTGATGCCCCCTCTCCCTCTGTCTCCACTATTCACCGCTGCTCTGCTAAGCAGAACAGCGAGTACAGGAGCTTTCCAACTGCCCCCCCCCCCCCCCACCGCCGGACACTGCGACCCGCGGGTGGGACAGCGGGACAGACCCCAAAAAATGGGACTGTCCCGCGAAAATCGGGACATTTGGGAGGTATGGGGGTGTGTGAGGGGTATGTCATACAGACAGACGGGCACCGGCTCACTGTGTGCTTGACCCCCCACATCGGCATACTCAGCAGGGTCTCTCTGGTGCGGAGGAGCGTCACTTTCTGGCACACTCCACACTTCTTAGCTGCAGTTTTGTGGGGCACCTGCCGCTGTGCAGGTTCCATACTGCCTCTGTTATCTCCAGCCCCGGCAACCCCACCGCTAGCTGCAGCGCTGCCACCCGCAGTGGAGTGCGCCCAGCTCATTCACACACTTTAGCTGGCGGGTAGCGCTGCAGAAATCCGAGCTGCTTGCAGGCTCTGACCCACTCCTCCCTCCAGCCGCAGCGTCTCCTGGGAGCTAACCAGTCACTCCCAGTCTCCCCTTACCACAGTGCCCGGAAGCCGTGAGGTCCGCGCCACGTGCATGCTATGACCCCCTCCTCCCTCCAGCCACAGCATCTCCTGGGGGGCTAACCAGTCATTTCCAGTCTCACCTTACCACAGTGCCCGGCAGCTGCGCGAGGTCTGCGGTGTGTGACTGAGGAGGGGGGGAGGGATGCGGACTGGCAGAGAAAGCAGGACTCCAGCCTGAGAGAGTCAGCCATGCCAAGTCTCCAGCAGCAGCAGATCCCAACAGGTTGGAATGGAACAGCAGCAGCCAGCAGCAGTGACTCCGGTAAGACACATCTGTCTGTCACCACTGTTTTGTCCCTAATACCAATCTCTCCCGTGCCCTGTGTTCTGTCATGTCCCTGTCACCCCTGGCCTTGCCCTGCCACCCTTATTCTGGCCCTTTCACCCTTATCCTGGCCCTTTCACCCTTATCCTGGCCCTGTCACCCTTATGCTGGCCCTGTTACCCCTATCCTGGCCCTGTCACCCCTGTGCTTGCCCTGTCAACCCTATACTGGCCCCGTCACCCCTGTCCTGGTCCTGCCGCCCCTACCCTGGCCCTGTCACCCCTATCCTGTCCCTATCATTTCTGTCCTGGCCCTGTCACCCCTGTCCTGGCCCCGTCACCCCTGTCCTGGCACCGTCACCCCTGTCCTGGCACCGTCACCCCTGTCCTGGCACCATTACCCCTGTCCTGGCCCCGTCAACCCTGTACTGACCCTGTCACCCCTGTCCTGGCCCTGTTACTGCATACCCTCCAACTACCTTTTATGGCATGTACAGTACCCGCAGCGCCTCCAGACCTCTCCCCAATGCACTACACCTCCGCACCTTCCCCTCCATCACATGCGGCACTCCACCCCTCCCCCACATGCTGTGCCTCCAGACCCCCTACACCACCCGTGGCTCCCACTCCTCCACCCCTTCACCACCCACAGCACCTCCAGGCCCCTTCCACCATTCACCCCCCTTATACGTCTCCCCCCACACCTGCCCCCCTCCACCCGCAGCATCTGCAGACACCCTCCTCCATCAGCGGTCCCCCCCTCACCCACCCCTCCCCCACCAATGGCACCCCTGCACCTGCCCCTCCACCACCTGCAGCACCTCCGGACCTCCTTTCCCATCCGCCGCAACACCCGTACCTGCCCCTACCCTACCCATGGTGCCTGCGGTCCCCTACCCAACCCCCGGCACACCCATCCCACAGCACCTCCGGAACCCTTCACCCATCCACAACATCCCCACACCTGCCCCTCTCCCACCCGTGGCACCCCTGCCCCTCCCCCACCTGCAGTGCCTCCGGACCCCTCCCCCATCTGCATCCCCCACTCCTCTGCCCCTCCCCCACGCGCAGCACCTCCCGAACCTTCCCCATCCGGGCCCCACCCCCACTTCTGCCTCCCCTCCACCCGCAGCATCTACAGACACCATCCGCAGTCCCCCCCGCACCCGCTACATTCTGTACATCGTGCCCTGCAGGTGCTGTTCACGCAGTCGCAAGGGGCTGCGCCTCCTTCACCATCGCACGCCCTTTCATTGTGCAATATTTAACCACTAACAAAGGAATGCAGGTAATACTCCATATAATACAAATATTAAACCCCAGAAAGGCATGCAAGGGTTAAGGGGGCGTAGCCCCTTGCGACGGTGTGAAGAGCGCCCGTAGGGCGCGATGAAGCACCTAGTATATATATATGTGTATAAACAAGAAAAGGTAGGATGGAACCTACTGTTGGCGCAAAGTTAAGATGATAGTTGTATTTCACCGTGGGATCACTGTCCAAGAATGATGGTGAGGAAGTTCGTTAATGCTCCCAAAACGTGTTCTTCGTGGAAATAGCTTTCAATCGATGTTGCATGTAGAGAGAACACAAATAATGTACAAGGGTTCAGTGGGATTCCCCAAAAAAGTTAATTTGAATGAGGGTGACTTCTGCCCGGACTCTATGAACTATGGTGATACGGGGAAGTGTGCAGGTATCCGTAAGGGTTCACCCTGGTGTTTCAAGATAGGCGTGGCTCCTCACATGTGTGTTTACTTTCATACACTTGGAGAAAGCCTATAAAGGTTTCTTTAAAGCCTCTAAGTAAATACTCCTGGTGCCAAAAATGGGTGTGCCCCAAATATTCACACGCAGATACTTCTAGATGATGCTCACATCTATGCTTACTTCAACAGACGCCGTACTTTCATGTCTTTATCAATAGTTGAAACGCGTTGGTGGAGCATGTGAGGATTTGAGGTACAACTCCAACCAGTTCTAACAGCAGGAAAACGGTGAGATATCCCGGGTTAACATCATTTTTTCACTGTTGGATTTTGCTGAATAACATCCATGAGACTGTTTGTTGTGGTATGCAATCCAGAATTTGTTTTTATTAATTTTTATAATAAATGTATATGAAACCTCACACACCCCTTCGTGTTTGTGCTTTATACTGAGCCCAATACGAAGTCAGGGAGTGAACGAGGACGATCATCCAGCCTGCTGAAATAAAGAAACCGTTACATGAAAGTACGGCGTCTGTTGAAGTAAGCATAGATGTGAGCATCATCTAGAAGTATCTGCATGTGAATATTTGGGGCACACCCATTTTTGGCACCAGGAGTATTTACTTAGAGGCTTTAAAGAAACCTTTATAGGCTTTCTCCAAGTGTATGAAAGTAAGCACACATGTGAGGAGCCACGCCTATCTTGAAACACCAGGGTGAACCCTTACGGATACCTGCACACTTCCCCGTATCACCATAGTTCATAGAGTCCGGGCAGAAGTCACCCTCATTCAAATTAACTTTTTTGGGGAATCCCACTGAACCCTTGTACATTATTTGTGTTCTCTCTACATGCAACATCGATTGAAAGCTATTTCCACGAAGAACACGTTTTGGAAGCATTAATGAACTTCCTCACCATCATTCTTGGACAGTGATCCCACGGTGAAATACAACTATCATCTTAACTTTGCGCCAACAGTAGGTTCCATCCTACCTTTTCTTGTTTATATAGTCTTCTACAGGTGTGTGGTGACACATCAGGAAAGGACCTTACACTGGGCAGCAAAGAGAGTGCGCAGGAACATACCTTACATTTTCAATATATATGTGTATGTATGGTACTGTTGCATTGGGCTGTAGCTTGAGCACAGATGTTATAATATGTGTGGGGGCGTAATATTAAAAATATGTATATATTTCCCTCAGACCCCTCGGGGTCGCAAACTTGTTATTTTGCCCAGTTACTACTCCCTGTTGTCGACACGAATACTATGTCTTATGTCGACCATAATGTTTCCTGACTAGATCCACAACATCGGCATTCAGTACATGTTCATACACATTAAGAACGCATTAATGTCACTAGGGACCCTGCTGTTCCTGACAAAAAAAAAAAAATATATATATATATATATATATATATATATATATATATATATATATATATATATATATATATATATATATATATATACATATATATATACATACATATATACTGTATATATATATATATATATATATATATGTGTGTGTGTGTATATGTGTATTTAAATGTGTATATTTATACAAAAAATTATTTTTTATAATGAATGCTGAAGTAAACTTTTCCTTTTCATGTGCTGGTCGCTCTGTTGAATAACTCTAGGTCAGCCGTGACAAGATGGTTTCAAATCATCACGAGGAGTCAGTGTTATTCTTTTCCCGCCATGGACAGAATAAAGTGAGAGTCAACCCCTGTTCTGCACGGGGCCCTGTCACAAAGGATCGTATACAGGAAGCGAAGTGATCTTTTAATTATATGCTTTGATTATACTGGCATTGCATGCGCAGGGGGGAGTGCTTGTATTAAGAAATGCTCGGTTACTTGGTCCTCCAATATAATTACCCTGAGGAGAGATGTGATACTCCTTAAGTTGGGTCATGTCTAGAACATTGCAACATACTGCCGTGCGACTACAAGGGATGAGACTCTTGGGTGCGCGGGCCACTTCCATGGCGGTCTCGGCTAGGAGGGCATTGTGAATTCACCAAAGTGATGCAAATGCTGACTCCGAAATGAAGTGGAGTCTCTTCCCCATACAGCTGAAGACTGGTTTGGTGATGGCCTTGTTACTATGCTCTTGGCAGGTGCCACGGGTAAGTCTACCTTCTTGCCATATATTCCCTCACAACGGTTGGTGACGCATTATGGTAGGATGCAGTCATTTCGACCGAATAGATAAGGATTCACCTTTCTTTGCAGGTAAAGGAAGGTAAAAAAAGGTAAGAGGTCAGCTGCCTTTTCAGGTACACAGGAGCAGAAATCATCCATTTTTTCTGCCACGTCCACCGTAGGACGTTGGGTCTATCTTGCGGCCCACACAGGTAGGACCTCATCTAAAACTCTTCAGTCAGTCCTGGAAAGGACTTGGAACAGTGAGTTAAGGATAGAGTCCCTAGGGGGACATACGGGAGTTCCAGACGTTCCCCTCACTGATTTTTTCAAATCAACCTTACCGATCCTCCTCATGACAGGGAGGTAGTATGTGACGCAATACAAGAGTTGCGTCTGGATCAGGTCTTAAAAAAAAAAAAAAAAAAAAGAATTAGCTGTTCAAGCTTTTTCTTGATCTCGAGGCCAGACAAATCCCAATTTTCCTACTTAAACTCCATGAGGGAATCTCTCATGGCAGGGTTCTCCACTCTGTGGAGTAAGAAGGTCTAATTACGGTTTCTTCCGCATTAGGCTTACCGGAGGTTTGCGATTCAGGTTTGTTGTTACCATTTCACCAGGGTGATGGCGGTATGATTGGTTTCCTTCGATGGTAAGGAGTCATATTTATTCTGTACTGGATCGCTCTCCAAATCACAGAGTTCAAGAAGCCAAATGGTGCAAAAAGTTGTTTTCTCCTTGACAGTTCTTCAACAACAGGACTTGCCAGAATCCCTGTTGGTTCCAACGACGCGGTGATCGGCTTGGGCAATATTATTAGAGGCAGTACTAGAAGAGATTATTTGCTTCCAAAAAAAAAAAAAAAAAAGAAGGGGGAAGCTCTGAGAATTCAGAGTCTGGCAGACCTGCAACGGTGTCGATCCGTCGATACATTCAGTTGCTGAAAAAGATGGTTGGGGCCTACAAGGCCATTCAGTGGGCAGGTTGCAGGCCTGAGTGTTTAGGGGGACCTGTTGGACAAGTGGTCCGGATCCCACCTGGTATAATCATGGTTTCAAGACCAGTATCTCGCTCATGTGGTAGCAGCGCAATTCTCACTGGTGACAAGTGTCATGTTAGGATACTTGTCGCCCCTTGTCGCCCTAGAGTTGAGGGCCGTTCATAAAAACCGGAGAAGAAATGGCAGAAGCCAGAAAGATTTTCCGCTGGGCGACGAAAACATTTATGCGCTCTATCAGCAGTGTTCGTTCCAAGAGTGGACAACTGGAAAGCAGACTTCCTCGGCGGACGTGTTCTCTGTTCAGGAGGGTTGAGTCTTCATCAAGCGGTTGTCACAGAAGTGTTAAGTCTTTGGAGAATTCTGATAATAGACAAGATGGCGTCTCGCCTCGACAAGAAACTTCAGAAATTTTGTTACGGGTCGAGGGTCCCTCAAGCAATAGCAGTGGACGCCCTAGTGACACCGTGGGTGTTTTGGTCGGTGTATGTGTTCCCTCCACTTCCACTCTTTCCAAAAGATTATAAGAACAACAAAAGTTCAGATGATCCTCCTTGTTCCAGAATGGTCAAGGAGGGCTGGTATCCGGATCTTCAGAAATTACTTATAGGAGATCCCTGAACTCTTCCTCTGCGAGAGGATCTGTTATAGCAGGGGCCGTGTGTGTTCCAAGACTTACCGCGGTTTCCGTTGACGACTTGGAGATTGAACGTCGGATCCCAGCCCGGAAGGGTATTTTCCAGTGAAGTCTTCCCTACTCTTCTTCAGTCTGAAAAGAAGTAACGTCAAAACATTACCGCCATACTTGGGGAAAATTTTGTGTCTTGGTGTGAATCCAAGAAGGTTCCTGCGGAAGAATTCCAGTTGGATCGTTTTCTCCCTTCTTTTCTTACAAGATTGTGTGGAGGCGATCTTAGGTTGGGCTCGATTAAGGTACAGCTTACAGCCTTATCGGTTTTCTTCCGAAAAATAATTGGCCTCCTTTCCAGAGTCTAATACTTTCGTAAAAGGAGTCTTACACATCCATCCTCCCTTTATGCCCTTTGTGACACCATGGGATCTTTACTGCAATTTCTTTGGTTAAACTTTTCAGTATGGTTAAGTTGAAATTCCTCACTTGGAAAAGTGGTCAGCAGGTTGACCTTCGCATCCGTAAGGCAGGTGTCTGAGTTGGCGGTTTGGTCTCACAAGAGCCCTGTTTAATCTTCCATGAAGATAGAGCGGAGTTGAGAATTCGGCAGCAGTTTCTGCCAAAAGTGGTTTCATCGATTTCACTTGAACCAACCTATTGTGGTGCCGGTGGCTACGGACGCCTGGGCGACATCGGAGTATCTCGATGTGGTCGGAATTTTGAAAGTTTGTGTTGCCAGATTGGCTCAGATCAGGAAAACGGAGGATTCTCTTTATCCTATATGCTCCCAACAAGATTGGGTTTCCTGCTTCCAAGCAGACTATTGCACGCTGGATCTGTAATACGATTTAGCTTGCTCGTTTTACGGCTAGATTGCCATTACCGAAATCGGTGAAGGGCCATTCTACCAATAAGGTGGGCTCATCCTGGGCGGCTGCCGAGGGTTCTCGGGTTTATAGCTTTGCAGAACAGCTGCTTCGTCGGGTTCAAACAATTTTGCAAATATTCTACAAGTTTGATACGCTGGCTGTTGAGGCCCTCTTGTTTGGGCAATCGGTGCTGCAGAGTCATCCGCACTCTCCCACCTGTTCTAGAGCTTTGGTATAGACCCCATGGTCCTTTTGGAGTCCCCAGCATCCTCTAGGACGTATGAGAAAATAGGATTTTAATACCTACCGGTAAATCCTTTTCTCTTAGTCCGTAGAGGATGCTGGGCGCCTGTCCCAGTGCGTACTGTATCTGCAGTTATTGGTTATGGTTACACATGTTGTGTTTTCTTTTCAGTGCGTCTGTTGCTGACGTTATTCATGCCATGGCATGCGGTAGGATATTATTGGTCGTGTTTACACAGAGGTTGTGTTACATTTTGGGTCAGCGTATGCTGTATATTTTTTCATGCCGTCAGCTGGTGTTCTATTGAATGCCAGGTTCTGTGGCAAGTTTGAGGTGTGAGCTGGTATGACACTCACCGTGTTTAAACATTAAATTCTCTCCTCGAAATGTCCGTCTCCCTGGGCACAGTTCTATAACTGGAGTCTGGAGGAGGGGCATAGAGGGAGGAGCCAGTTCACACCCATTCAAAGTCTTAAAAGTACCCATGTCTCCTGCGGACCCCTTCTATACCCCATGGTCCTTTTGGAGTCCCCAGCATCCTCTACGGACTAAGAGAAAAGGATTTACCGGTAGGTATTAAAATCCTATTTTCAACACAGCCGTTGCGACCCGGGCAGCGACGAGTAGCTACTCCTACAGTACAATAGCATTGCCGCCGTGCGATGCTGTTGTACTTGCACGATGGGGTAGAGCCTGACATGCAGGGCGGACTAGCCCTGTGCTGGGCGTCCCCCCGCATGTCAGGGAAGCTGATCGTAGATGTGCTATATATAGCACGGGTCTGGGACTCAGGGTTGACAACAAAAAGGTCGACACACCTTAGGTAGACGTCAATTGGTCGACACACCTTAGATCGACATTGACAAAAGGTCGACATGGAAAAAGGTCGACATGGAAAAAGGTCGACATGGAAAAAGGTCGACATGAGTTTTTTTGGTGTCGTTTTGTTCGTAGAGTGACCGGGAACCCCAATTAGTGCACCGTGTCTCCTCGAATGGCTCGCTTCGCTCGCCATGCTTCGGCATGGTGCCTTCACTCCGCTACCGCTTCGCACGGCACATTTTACCGTTCCAATCGTAGTCCACGTGGATCGTTAAGTATGAAAAGGTTCGGAAAAAAAATAAAAAAAATGAATGTCGACCTTTTTCCATGTCGACCTTGTTCCTGTCGACCTTGTGTCCATGTCTACCTTTTGTCCATGTCGACCTAAGGTGTGTCGACCTTTTTGTCGTCGACCTGGAGTCCGGATACCATATAGCACATCTACGATCAGCTCTGAATCACCCCCCATATTCTAAAATATAGTGACTCAATCATGTTGATGTTATTCCACCAAAAAAGTTGGCCTAAAAAGACAATTACTCTTTAAAAATAAAACAGGAGAATGATGACGGAATCATGTTGACACATTTGTAATGTTAAATTATTTTAACCGTGTTGGCATATTATCCATCTTTCCAGAACTCTATGCTCAATGTCAGACCTGTCAATCATTAAATTCTAGAGTTTTGTGAAGGCCTTCTGAGGGTAGAGTCCGTAATGTGAAGATCCTGATTATATTTCAGAGCAAAATGACGAGAGACACTGGGGTAAATTTACTAAGGTGGGAGTTTTTTTAGAACTGGTGATATTGCTCATAGCAACCAATCAGATTCTACTTAACATTTATCTAGCTGCTTCTAGAAGATGATAGAATCTTATTGGTTGTTATGAGAAACATCACCAGTTCTAAAAAAAAAAAAAAACTCCCACCTTAGTAAATTTACCCTATTGTGTGATTTTAAATATTATTCTGTGCTCTCTGAATTTCCCCTTCAGGGGACATGGCGTTCGCTTGATATACTGTACTATAAGCTGCAGGTGTAACGTAACACAAATTATGAACACTGTTTCGTAATTAATGTATTGTGTAACGTTAAACTCTGACCTATTATGCTTTGGGGTCTTTTTACATTCTCAGTTTTCTTTCTTTTGTTTTTATTTTCACACAGCGATAATATCCGCTAGGATTCTCACGGATCCAGGGTGGTATAATGATATTGGAACACATTTCCTTACAGAAACTAAAGACAAAGAAAGCTTTTGAAATTTTTATTTAAAAAAAAACAAAAACTTTTTTTTCTGGTTGCTCATAAGATCACCCAGTGTAGAGTCTCAGATTTTTTTTTTTTTTTTTTAAATAGTCCTAACCTGTTCCAATTTGTTATTGTATTTGCAAAAGCAAATACAATAACAAACTTTCCCACCATGTCTGTACCATGATGGGAAAGTTGAGAGGTATCTCTTGTTCACTGCTGTCCTGGTATAATTGGCAATGAGCAGGAGTTTGGAGCGAAAGTGGTTAAGGGTCAGCTTAATACATTATGAGTGTTCGGTAATCACTGACCTGCCTTGACACAGTTGAGCTTCCATGCCCTGATTCCTGAATCTGAAATGTTGGAGAAGTATATTAATACACATACACTTCATATACACTCTACATCAGCGAGGGGAAGGAAAGCGGACAGTGTCGGACTGGGGCATGAAGGGCCTACCAGGGGAACGCCGTTTTAGGCAGGGCCGTCTTTTCATATGGGCTCAATGGGCTCTTGCCCAAGGGCCACAGGAGTCTAAGGGCCCTACACTGATAGCTGAGGGTCTCCTCTTTCCAGGGGTACCAGATTATTGAAAATCGGCCCTGGGGAACCGGAGATATCTGACTTCGAAGCAGTGGTCCCCATCCAAGACGGTTAATTGCTCTTCCCAGCCAGATATCTCGGGTTCTGTCTGACTTAGAGGGTTTTTTTAGGGTATTCTCCAAAAGATGGGACTCCCCCTTCCAGTGGACACTGGCAGCTTGTCTCTACTATGCCCAGAACCGGAGATATAAGCCTTCAAGCAGCTGATCCCTGCTCCAGCTCCACACATCTGGTTTGCAGTTTTATATTTTTGCTGGTGGATTGATCTGACTCCTGAACTCTGAACCCCAAGTCCCCAGAACCTCTTGAAAGGTGGGACTCTCTCGTTTTTTTATCACATTCAAAGCTAAGAAATCTATTTCCAGGAACTGGAGATATCTGCAGTCAACCAAGCTGCCCTCCCACCGGAAAATTATGAATATTAAGTCCACTCCATTATCCACCCCTCCACTGCGTATTACACCCCCCCTACCACCCTGGAAGTTATGTACTGGAGCCCCTTCATTCATCCCAATGCCTCTTCTACAGGTTAGTGTTCTCCCTCCCGCCCCATCTTACACCATCTGTGCAGTAAAGGAGTAATTAGCAGAAATTACTGCTCCAGGTCCTACCTACTGAGTGGAATATAGAACACCCCCTACCACCCACAGGACATCAATGCTGCTGCTGATAGCACCCCCCACACCCCTACCGCTGGAGGATGGGTAGGGGGCCCAGTGCATTGCTGTGCCCAGGGCCCTACACTGCTGTTAAGACAGCCCTGGTTTTAGGGACCCATTAGGTGTGGCCAACCACCAGAGGGGGTGTGGGCAGACCTGATAGAGGCTTGGCTAATCATTAGATAATGCATGGTCTGGGCCCCTTTACATATAGTAACTACAGATAGTGTATGCATGACAATGTACCAGATTAATTACAGCATTGCACTGTAGAAAATACTCCATAGTAGAATTACAGCATCGTACTATTACAGCATTGCACTGTAGAAAATACTCCATAGTCCTGTGCAGTACATACAAATGCATAATTCACGTGCAGTGGGGCCCACCGAGGGTTTCCCCTGTCACCATACTGCAGAACCAGATAAAAACTATATGGGCCAGTTGGTAGGGTAGCATTTATTGAGTCTCCTTTATGCTTTTGCACAAGAATATACTAACCAGAGACATAACGAGGGGTGTTCAACCAGTGCAACCATCCAGGATAAGCATAAGGTCAATGGGGGGGCAACACAGTTGCTTCACTAACAGTACCTGACTCCACCGGCGCTATTCATGATGTTACATGTGGTTGGTGTGGGAGGTGAGAGCTCAGGGCCCCCTATCACACTGCTACGGCTTTGATACTAATGATGTCCTTGCAAGTAATTCTGCCAAAACTGCATGCCTCCTATCATCAATGGTAATTCGGAATGGGGGGCAGGGGTTAGCGGTGGGGGGGGGGGGCAGTTAAGATTTTGTTTTCTTCACAGAATACACAATTTTATGGAAATACCACACAACCCACTGTAAATCAGAAGGAATGTCTTTTAGGGGGACATGTACTAAGCAGTGATAAAAGTGGAGAAGTGAGCCAGTGGAGAAGTTTCCCATGGCAACCAATCCGCTGCTCTGTATAGTTTTACAGTATGCCAATTATAAATGTTACATCAAAGCTGATTGGTTGCCATGGGCAACTTCTCCACTTGCTCACTTCTCCACTTTTATCACTGCTTAGTACATCTCCCCTCTAATCTCAAGACAGTGGGACAGTCTCCTGAAATCAAGACAGCGCCACGGAAATTAGGACTGTTGGGAGGTATGTGACAATTCATATACCCTATGACTAGCCCCATTGTACAGGCCCCATTAATAAACCATTTGGAAACCTCTGCAATAACAGAGACCCCCAGTTCTAGCCACAAAATACAGTGACCCTCATTGTAAGCAACACTGGGCAGGGATCTTAGATCAGGTTATATAACCCAAAATAAAGTAAGCTCAATGGTTCTTTGCACTGGATTTACCATGCTAATAAAGTATGTTTGGATGTGTGAATTAAGTCAAATGCATTTTGCATACAGTAGAACAAAGGGGTATTTTTATTGGGTGTGGATCATAGAATCGACACTATCTAGGTCGACAATGTTTGAGTCGACCACTGAAGGTCGTCAGGAACTAGGTCGACAGGGATGGAAGGTCAACATGGTTTCTAGGTCGACATGTTCTATGTCGACAGTTCAAAAGGTCAACATGAGTTTTTAACGTTTTTTGGTGTCATTTACTCCGTACAGTGACCGGGAAGCCGAATTAGTGCACAGTGTCCCCTCGCTGCGCTCGCCATGCTTCGGCCATGGTGCTTCGCTGCGATCGGCACAGGTTACTATTCCCATTCGTAGTCCACGTGGATCGTTACGTATGAAAAAGTTAAAAAAAAAAAAAGTAAAAAAACTCATGTCGACCTTGTGAGCTCTCGACATACAACATGTCGACCTAGGAACCATGTCACCTTCCATCACTGTCGACTTAGTGCCTGTCGACCTTCAGTGGTCGACTCAAACATTGTCAACCTAGGCAGTGTCGACTTTCAGACCGGATCCCATTTTTATTAGGCATTGCAGCCAGTCCCTGAAAATGAAGAATCCTGATAGACGTAGTAAGGATTCCTATTTCGGGGGGGAAGCACCATTCTTAGAGCCCATCCTGGTGACCATTAAGAAGTAAAGTCAGCACAACATACACGATCATATTAACTTGACTTCCAAATTTGAACCCTGGCCAGACTACTACACATGCGTAACCACTGTATGTAGCGGTGCATACACAATGTGGAAAATATTAGAACCATGTATAACTCCAGATCCCTCTCCGGGTTCACAAGATCCTTCTCCAGCATGGCTGCCCTACTGCAGTTAAAGCGCTAAGGTCATGTGATGATGGCCTCAACCCAGGCCTCCAAGATCTTAAAATGCAGATCTCATTACATACTGCCAACACAAATAACTATGGGGACAGCTGATGTGAGGGCTGGCGACTGAAAAGCAGGAGATACAGGTATCACTTTCCATCTTGGTACATTTAAGGTATAAACCAAGAAATGTGGGCTTACTATCAGTATGCAGTATTAGTAGAGTGCAGATATACCTTTCTCTCTCTGTGCATTTACATTTAGGGTACACTTTGTTCAGACCTGAGTAGTTTCTGTATACTTTAAGGACAGAATTGCTTAATAAATAAGCCCCAAAGTCCTTATCTTCTAAAAAAAAAAAAATAAGTGAAATGGTCCCAAATAACCTATTCATTTATTAATATTAGATAATATGGAGATCAGAAGAAAAAGAAATCCTCTTACAGTGGGTGATGGAGAAATGTAAATCCAGAGCGCCATGTGTTGATTTTTGGGTTGTACCTGAAACAACAAATCACATTAAATTGAATCATGAGTGAACATAGTCTGATATTTATTCCTACCACGTGTGTCCCTTTTCCATGAGAGGTAAAATAACTGCAGAAAAAGAACAAACTACTGAAGAAAGAAATCAGAGCATGAGGATGTAATAACTCTCTCAAGGCAGTATTCAAATGATATATCACGCCCAGGGCGGGATGTACTAAAGCAAAAATGCGGTAAAACCCCCGAAAACGGGGGTTTTACCGCATTTTCATATTTACTAAGACCCTACCGCAGCGTTTTCGGCGTCCAGGGTTTCGCCATCTCTGGATGGCGAAACCCTATAGAAGCCTATGGGCTTCTTTTCGCCGACCGCCGCAACCCGCCGACACCGTCGACCCCCGCCGCAGACGCCGACCCCCCTTCCCCCTGGCTTACCTTCCTCCAGGCTGCCCTGGACCCGGAAGGTAGTGTCCTCCTCCCCCTAGCAACGCAGCCGGACGTCCTTCCGGCTGCAGGGGGGAGGAGGAGGTGCCGGGGGCAGCCTGCTGCTGCTTCCCGGCATCTAGCCAGTGTGGGGACCCCGGGGAGGTGACGGAGACCCCCCGCAGACCACCTAACAGGTATCGCGGGGGGCCTCCGTCACCGCATCGCGATGTTGATCGCATATGTTAGTACATATGCGATCAACATCGCTGCGGTAACCGGCGAGGGGCGGCGATGTATGTTAATACATCCCGCCCACAATCTCCTTTATAAAGTGATCCCCGTTATCGCGCCCATTGCACCCATAGTAATCAGGTTTAGCTACGTAAAGGGTTGGGCGCCCTTGTTAGCCAGCGCAGCTCCTGCACGCTGGCAGGCCCCTACTCGGCGCTCCCCAGGTCACAGCGGCTGAGTGTGACATCATACAGCCGCCGCAGTCCGCCCCTGCAACAGTCCAGGTGCGCCTCCATTGTCCGGACCGTTCCTTGCCACGCCCCCTCCCGCCCCGCTACTGCCTCTGCCTGTCAATCAGGCAGAGGCGATTGCAGCCCAGGGATGCTTTTAGCATCTCACTGGGCTCTCAGGGAAGCGCGCGGGTGCACTCCACGAAAAAAATTCAGACTGCAATCGCTGCCGCTGCAGTAATCCAGTCTGAATTAGCCCCATAATGTTTTGCCTCATTCGGGGATCTGAGTGTAGTGGGACTCAGAAATACTTGGATCCCCTAAGTTTGGGGGTGTTCAGATAGAAAAAAAAAATCTGAACCACATCTCTAGTTTGTAGGTTGATGTAAGGATATTAGAACACATAGGGGGATAAAATGGAGAAGCACTATAGTGCAATGGCCATAATAGCCATATTTATACTTGTGGTGACCTGAAGGAACTCGTACACTTTTGCCATTTTGTTGACACAATGTCCTGCACCTCTGTGTCTATCATTCAGTTTCACAACCTTACCAGCAGAATGAGGAAATCAGTAGGAAAACCGTGATGTAGATCAAAATACAACGCCATTTTCTTTCAATGCACATTTTAACTGGAAGAAAAGATAAACAAAATACGTTATAATGCTCTGTGAATTACATGGTTAATAGAAGTCATAGAGGAGATCTATAATTATATTCAGTAAAGGGCTCATTATCTTCTACAGTAAAAGGGACTCCATGCTGACTCCTAGTTTCCTGTTACTGTATCTAAAGTGCAGTTTGGGAACTTAACGTAGTCTTGCAAAAAATCTGGGCATTTATTTTATTTATTACAAGTTATTTATATAGCGCACCCATCACCACCAGTGTGTAGTCCTTTACAGAGACTATTTGATCATTCACATTAATCCCTGTACCAGTGGAGCTTACAGTCTATACTCCCTGTCACATAGATACATGCCTCACTTGCCTACTCTTCCGGATGTTGCGGGAGACTCATGATTTTTGGGGTTTTCCCCGGCACCCAAGGAAGAGTAGGAAAATCCTCTCATGAAATGGGCAAAATGGGGTGAAAGTCACCAAAATTGTGGCGTCTGGTGGAGGAGGCAGGGCTAAGTGACAAATTGCAGCATTTAGCCATATCCCCTTCCTGCAGACCTGCGAATCATGGTGGTTTTCTCAGATTGTGGCAGGGCCTCCAGCCTAGTCTACTCTCCGGGCTTCTACCAGAGAGGAGACAGAAAATGTAGGCAAGTATGATATACGCGTGCACACTAAGGTTACATTTTGTAAGGAGCCAGTTAACCTACAAGCATGTTTTTGGATTGTGGGAGGAAACAGGAAGAAAATAGGTGAAGTCGGCACACCAGTGAGTGAAGCACACACATTGGTTATATAGGTGGGTGCACCAATCCAGAGAAGAGTTCCTGTGAGTTCTTACAAGGAGATTTATCAAACCTCAGAGAGATAAAGTGAAGAAGTTGCTCATAGCAACCAGCTTCTGTAATTTTATAGACTGAGCTAGATAAATAACATCTAGAAGCTGATTGGTGCTTTGGGCAAAGTCTCCACTTTATCTCTTTCGAAGGTTTGATATATCTCCCCTAAAATGAGAATTTACATCGCTGGACTGCGTTCCTCAGCAGAATACAGCCTGTGCGGCAGCCAATCAGAATGCAGCTGCCTAGCATGTGGAATGCTCACTGGCGCGGTTGCCCAGATGAACGAGCCTGGGCTGAGTGAAAAACATTTTAAGAGTTAGAAGAAAAATGAAAAAAAATTAGAAGCATCATACGGCTTCCAGGAGGTCTTGGTCACACCGCAGCCAACCAGGAGAAATCCCTGTACAGTCTGTGGCCAATCTGCCCCACAGTCATTATTATACATAGTAGATATGCAGTTAAACATTTTTTTTTTTCCTGTTATTAAATTTCATTTGGCAGACCTACATTTACCATTTAACTTTTTTTTTTTAAATACGATGAATGGAAATATGAGACTTTTGTGACTACGTGTGTTTTGGACGGTCATGGCTGTTCATAATTTGAAACTGGTTTATGACCAATGGTAACTACTTTTACCATCGATGGAGGAGAACCAGATGGTTTCCCGTCATCGATGATATGGAGCTACTGAATTTTCTTTCATTTTTTCCTCCAAGGTGTAAGGACACTGAGATTAGCTCCGCCCCAGACACACACTAAGTCCCACTCACATGCTCTGATTGGCCCATGGCTCATCGCACACTAAAGCAGGAGTGACCATCGATACTTGAAACTGTTGATGGTTACCTTGCAGATGGATTCACACCATCAAGGTTATCTTATTGATGGTGACCATTGATGAATAACCCACCGATGGCTGTCCAATACTGGGGATGATATCTTTGGCTGCAGTAAGTAAGATGGAGGAATGCAGCAGGACAGTAGAGGTTAAACTATTGTATGACCACCTATTACCTTATGTGTCGCTCTCAGGTTTGTGTGAGGTATGTGCTGAAATGGACAGTAACATAGAAACATAGAATGTGACGGCAGATAACCACCTGGCCCATCCAGTTTGCCTATGTAAACACACACACACACACACACACGGGGTAATTATTTTTAGCCAATTAACCTACCAGTATATTTTTAGAGTGTGGAAGGAAACCAGAGTAACTGGAGGAAACCCATGCAAGTACGGGGAGAATATACAAACTCCACACAGTTAGGGCCGTGGTGGCCCCAGATGATTAACAGGTCTATGTACTATGCCCCAAAACCCTTCCATATTGTTTTTTCAACATTTATGCACCGACTCTTGACTCCCAACTCTTACAGTAAGGAATTGTTAACTCAGGTTGTCTCAAAGGGATTTCTCTGACGTCCTAGTGGATGCTGGGAACTCCGTAAGGACCATGGGGAATAGCGGCTCCGCAGGAGACAGGGCACAAAAGTAAAGCTTTAGGACTACCTGGTGTGCACTGGCTCCTCCCCCTATGACCCTCCTCCAAGCCTCAGTTAGATTTTTGTGCCCGGCCGAGAAGGGTGCACACTAGGGGCTCTCCTGAGCTTCTTAGTGAAAGTTCAGTTTTAGGTCTTTTATTTTCAGTGAGACCTGCTGGCAACAGGCTCACTGCATCGAGGGACTAAGGGGAGAAGAAGCGAACTCACCTGCGTGCAGAGTGGATTGGGCTTCTTAGGCTACTGGACACCATTAGCTCCAGAGGGACCGAACACAGGCCCAGCCTCGGAGCTCGGTCCCAGAGCCGCGCCGCCGGCCCCCTTACAGAGCCAGAAGCAAGAAGAGGTCCGGAAAAATCGGCGGCAGAAGACATCCTGTCTTCACCAAGGTAGCGCACAGCACTGCAGCTGTGCGCCATTGCTCCTCAGCACACTTCACACTTCGGTCACTGAGGGTGCAGGGCGCTAGGGGGGGGCGCCCTGAGCAGCAATAAAAACACCTTGGCTGGCGAAAATACATCACATATAGCCCCCAGGGCTATATGGATGAATTTTAACCCCTGCCAGATTCCACAGAAAAACGGGAGAAAAGGCCGCCGAGAAAGGGGCGGAGCCTATCTCCTCAGCACACTGGCGCCATTTTCTCTCACACAAAGGGCTAGTGGGGTCCTGTCCTCTATCAGAGCATTCCCTGTGTGTGCTGGGTGTCGGTACGTTGTGTCGACATGTATGAGGAGGTAAATGAGGTGGAGGCGGAGCAATTGCCTGTAACAGAGATGTCACCCCCTAGGGAGTCGACACCTGAGTGGATGAGCTTATGGAAGGAATTATGTGACAGTGTCAGCTCTTTACAAAAGATTGATGACATGAGACAGCCGGCGACTCAGCCTGTGCCTGTCCAGGTGTCTCAAAAGCCACCTGGGGCTCTAAAACGCCCGTTACCGCAGATGGCAGATACAGACGCCGACACGGATACTGACTCCAGTGTCGACGATTAAGAGACGAATGTGACTTCCAGTAGGGCCACACGTTACATGATTGAGGCTATGGAAAATGTTTTTACACATTTCTGATAATACCAGTACCACTAAAAAGGGTATTATGTTGGGTGAGAAAAAACTGCCTGTAGTTTTTCCTGCATCTGAGGAATTAAATGAAGTGTGTGATGATGCGTGGGTTTCCCCCGATAAAAACTGTTAATTCCTAAAAAGTTATTAGCATCATACCCCTTCCCGCCAGAGGATAGGGCACGTTGGGAAACACCCCTTAGGGTGAATAAAGCGCTCACACGCTTGTCTAAACAGGTGGCACTACCGTCCCCGGATACGGCCGCCCTTAAGGAACCTGCTGACAGAAAGCAGTAAAATATCCTAAAATGTATATACACTCACACGGGTGTGATACTGCGACCAGCAATCGCCTCAGCCTGGATGTGCAGTGCTGGGGTGGCTTGGTCGGATTCCCTGACTGACAATATTGATACCCTAGATAGGGACAGTATATTACTAACTATAGAGCATTTTAAAGGATGCATTTCTATATATGCGTGATGCACAGAGGGATATTTGCCGACTGGCATCAAGAGTAAGTGCGCTGTCCATGTCTGCCAGAAGAGGGTTATGGACAAGACAGTGGTCAGGTGATGCTGATTCCAAAAGGCATATGGAAGTATCGCCTTATAAAAGGGAGGAGTTATTTGGGGTAGGTCTAACAGACCTGGTGGCCACGGCAACGGCTGGAAAATCCACATTTTTACCCCAGGTAGCTTCTCAACCTAAGAAGACGCCATATTATCAGGCGCAGTCCTTTCGGCCCCATAAGGGCAAGCGGGCAAAAGGCGCCTCATTTCTGCCCCGTGGCAGAGGGAGAGGAAAAAGGCTGCAGCAAACAGCCAATTCCCAGGAACAAAAGCCCTCTCCCGCCTCCGCAAAGTCCTCAGCATGACGCTGGGGCTTTACAAGTGGTCTCAGGCACGGTGGGGGCCCGTCTCAAGAAATTCGAGACGTCTCCCCCTCGCCGTTTCATAGAGTCTGCTTTACCGACGTCTCCCTCAGACAGGGAGACAGTATTGCAAGCCATTCACAGGCTGTATTCCCAGCAGGTGATAATCAAGGTACCCCTCCTGCAACAGGGAAAGGGGTACTATTCCACACTATTTGTGGTACCGAAGCCGGACGGCTCGGTGAGACCAATTTTAAATCTAAAATCCTTGAACACTTACATACAAAGGTTCAAATTCAAGATGGAGTCACTCAGAGCAGTGATTGCAAACCTGGAAGAAGGGGACTATATGGTCTCTCTGGACATCAAAGATGCTTACCTACATGTCCCAATTTACCCTTCTCACCAAGGGTACCTCAGGTTTGTGGTACAGAACTGTCACTATCAGTTTCAGAGGGTCTTTACCAAGGTAATGGCCGAAATGATGATACTCCTTCGAAAGAAGGGAGTTTTAGTTATCCCTTACTTGGACGATCTCCTGATAAGGGCAAGATCCAGGGAACAGTTGGAAGTCGGGGTAGCACTATCTCAGATAGTGCTGCGGCAGCACGGTTGGATTCTCAATATTCCAAAATCGTAGCTGATCCCGACGACACGTCTTCTATTCCTAGGGATGATCCTGGACACAGTCCAGAAAAAGGTGTTTTCTCCCGGAGGAGAAAGCCAGGGAGTTATCCGAACTAGTCAGAAACCTCCTAAAACCAGGCCAAGTGTCAGTGCATCAGTGCACAAGGGTCCTGGGAAAAATGGTGGCTTCCTACGAAGCAATTCCATTCGGCAGATTCCACGCAAGAACTTTCCAGTGGGACCTGCTGGACAAATGTTCCGGATCGCATCTTCAGATGCATCAGCGGATAACCCTGTCACCAAAGACAAGGGTGTCTCTCCTGTGTTGGTTGCAGAGTGCTCATCTTCTAGAGGGCCGCAGATTCGGCATTCAGGACTGGGTCCTGGTGACCACGGATGCCAGCCTGCGAGGCTGGGGAGCAGTCACACAGGGAAGAAATTTCCAGGGCTTGTGGTCAAGCCTGGAGACATCACTTCACATAAATATTTTGGAGCTAAGGGCCATTTACAATGCCCTAAGCCAAGCTAGACCTCTGCTTCAAAGTCAGCCGGTGCTGATCCAGTCGGACAACATCACGGCAGTCGCCCACGTAAACAGACAGGGCGGCACAAGAAGCAGGAGGGCAATGGCAGAAGCTGCAAGGATTTTTCGCTGGGCGGAAAATCATGTGATAGCACTGTCAGCAGTGTTCATTCCGGGAGTGGACAACTGGGAAGCAGACTTCCTCAGCAGGCACGACCTCCACCCGGGAGAGTGGGGACTTCACCCAGAAGTCTTCCACATGATTGTAAACCATTGGGAAAAACCAAAGGTGGACATGATGGCGTCCCGCCTAAACAAAAAATTGGACAGGTATTGTGCCAGGTCAAGGGACCCTCAGGCAATAGCTGTGGACGCTCTGGTAACACCGTGGGTGTACCAGTCAGTGTATGTGTTCCCTCCTCTTCCTCTCATACCAAAAGTACTGAGAATTATAAGACGGAGGGGAGTAAGAACTATACTCGTGGCTCCGGATTGGCCAAGAAGGACTTGGTACCCGGAACTTCAAGAGATGCTCACGGAGGACCCGTGGCCTCTACCTCTAAGAAGGGACCTGCTCCAGCAAGGACCCTGTCTATTCCAAGACTTACCGCGGCTGCGTTTGACGGCAGGGCGGTTGAACGCCGGATCCTGAAGGAAAAAGGCATTCCGGATGAAGTCATCCCTACCCTGGTCAAGCCAGGAAGGATGTAACCGCAAAGCATTATCACCGCATTTGGCGAAAATATGTTGCGTGGTGCGAGGCCAGTAAGGCCCCGATGGAGGAATTTCAACTAAGTCGATTCCTGCATTTCCTGTAAACAGGAGTGTCTATGGGCCTAAAATTGGGGTCCATTAAGGTTCAAATTTCGGCCCTGTCAATTTTCTTCCAGAAAGAACTAGCTTCACTACCTGAAGTTCAGACGTCTGTAAAAGGGGTACTGCATATACAGCCTCCTTTTGTGTCTCCAGTGGCACCTTGGGATCTCAATGTAGTTTTGAGGTTCCTAAAGTCACATTGGTTTGAACCACTTGAATCTGTGGAGTTAAAATATCTCACATGGAAAGTGGTCATGTTGTTGACCCTGGCCTCGGCCAGGCACGTGTCAGAATTGGCGGCTTTATCCTGTAAAAGCCCTTATCTGATCTTCCATTCAGACAGGGCGGAATTGAGGACTCGTCCTAATTTTCTCCCTAAGGTGGTTTCAGTGTTTCATCTGAACCAACCTATTGTGGTACCTGCGGCTACTAGTGACTTGGAGGACTCCAAGTTGTGGGACGTAGTCAGGGCCTTGAAAATATATGTTTCCAGGACGGCTGGAGTCAGGAAATCTGACTCGCTGTTTATCCTGTATGCACCCAACAAGCTGGGTGCTCCTGCTTCTAAGCAGACTATTGCTCGTTGGATTTGTAGTACAATTCAGCTTGCACATTCTGTGGCAGGCCTGCCACAGCCAAAATCTGTAAAAGCCCATTCCACAAGGAAGGTGGGCTCATCTTGGGCGGCTGCCCGAGGGGTCTCGGCGTTACAACTTTGCCGAGCAGCTACTTGGTCAGGGGCAAACACGTTTGCTAAATTCTACAAATTTGATACCCTGGCTGAGGAGGACCTGGAGTTCTCTCATTCGGTGCTGCAGAGTCATCCGCACTCTCCCGCCCGTTTGGGAGCTTTGGTATAATCCCCATGGTCCTTACGGAGTTCCCAGCATCCACTAGGACGTCAGAGAAAATAAGAATTTACTTACCGATAATTCTATTTCTCGTAGTCCGTAGTGGATGCTGGGCGCCCATCCCAAGTGCGGATTGTCTGCAATACTTGTACATAGTTATTGTTACAAAAATCGGGTTATTATTGTTGTGAGCCATCTTTTCAGAGGCTCCTCTGTTATCATGCTGTTAACTGGGTTCAGATCACAGGTTGTACGGTGTGATTGGTGTGGCTGGTATGAGTCTTACCCGGGATTCAAAATCCTTCCTTATTGTGTACGCTCGCCCGGGCACAGTATCCTAACTGAGGCTTGGAGGAGGGTCATAGGGGGAGGAGCCAGTGCACACAGGTAGTCCTAAAGCTTTACTTTTGTGCCCAGTCTCCTGCGGAGCCGCTATTCCCCATGGTCCTTACGGAGTTCCCAGCATCCACTACGGACTACGAGAAATAGAATTATCGGTAAGTAAATTCTTATTTTCTCTTTACTTATTTTAAGTTTCTAGTTTAACTGCTGAAGGCTGTAGATACTTTGATGGCACCAGGGTGTTGATATCCAAGATATACTTAATCACTCTTGCAGATTTTAACAGTATCTGCTGTTGATCTTTTACTGTTAAAGTCAGTTGGCTGAACCCCAACTGAACATCATGGGGGGTATTCAATTGTTTGAAAAGTCAGCTGGGTGTCTGTTTTTTCCTATCTAATAGTCAGACACCCAACCGATTTTTCAAACATTTGAATTTATATTGTACACATTGATCACAAAATGTGTTTGTAAACAATAGAGATGGAGCCGCACTCTATTGCGGCTCCATCGCAGACGTGTACTCCCGGTGGGACTAGGCGATCCGGCTCCTAGCCCCACTACGGGAGTGTACAGAGATGCTCCCATTAAAGTGAATGGGGCGCGGGCGCGTCTCGGGCGCGCTACAGACGTGGCGGTAGGTGCGCCTAGGCAGGTGCGCCCAGGCACAGATGGAGCCACGATTAGCGTGGCTCCATCTATTTGCAGTTTTTCCTTCATGGATTAACACAAAAAGCTGCCCATTGGAGAAGCAGCTGGTCCTGAGATCTACGCCTGCAGCCCTAAGGGTTTTTTCCTGGGACTTCTTGGTCGTCATAGCAAAGCAGACGCTTACAGGAAATTGCAGACACTTGAATTGAAAAGGAAAATTGTTGGGGGGTATACGTGGTATAAACACAGTCTCACTGCCTGGTGGCAGCTGCTGTGCGGATCGGCCAGGCGGCCAGCTGAAATCAGCTGTCCGTGTAACAGTCAGTAGGCAAAGCTCCCTATGGTAAAGCCTAGCAAATGGGTAGTCGCAGCTCCACCCACTGGACCTATAGGGTTTTTGTGATCCTGAGGAAGTTTTAAATAAACAAACTGTAGAGCAAAAAGTAGTGGTCTCCCTGACCCTCTCTGAAAAAATATGAGTGCCGCCATATTGTGCACATATATATGAGTCTATATATCTATCTACCTATCTATATACAAGACTACTACGTGCATTTGCTTGTGTCCATCAGGTCACTCTCTTTCATCATGTACTTTTAATGATACAAGGTCAGTGGCGTAACTAGAAATTTATCTCCCCCAAGCCAAAAAATTCTTCGGCGCCCCGACCCCCACCCCCCTCCTATCCCCCATAATTGGGAGCAATAAAGGGCGCGCAGCAAAAAAGGTCGTGGCTTTGTTGGAATGGGCGTGGCTTTGTTGGAATGGGCGTGGTTTTGCAGGAAAAGACTACCTTATACCCCAGTTTTGCAACCTGCACGCCCAGACGTTGGCCACCACAGGAAATAAAAATAATCCTGATTCATACCCCTTACATTATTTGTCATTTTTCCTCCATATAGTAATGCCCAGTATACATTATGCCACATACTGCAATGGCCCTTAGACATTATGCCACACACAATAATGCACATGACACAGTATGCACACACCATAATGCCCCCGACACATTATGCCACACACCATAATGCCCCCGACACATTATGCCACACACCATAATGCCTGTGACACATTATGACAGGAATCGCAATGCCCGTTATACATTATGCTACACACTGCAATGTCCCTGATACATTATAGCACATACAATGCCTGTGACACATTATGACACACACTGCAATGTCCGTGATACATTATACCACACACTGCAATGACCTTGAGACATTATACCGCAATGCCCGTGATATAGTATACCATACACCATAATGCCTGTGACACATATCGCAATGCCCATTATACCCTATGCCACACACCGCAATGCCCGTTATATATTATGCCACACTGCAATGACCCTGAGACATTATACCACATACCACAATGCCCGCGATATAGTATACCATACACCGTAATGCCTGTGACACATTATGACACACACCGCAATGTCCGTGATACATAATTCCACACACCGTAATGCCCATTACACATTAAGTCCTACAGTAAGGCTTCTAATTACTTTTCAATTACCTGCTCGTTGTCAGGGGTTTCATGCACTGGTTGTCATGCTCGTTGCCAGGGGTTTCATGCTCTTGGTTCCATGCACGGTGCCAGGGGTTTTCATGCTCAGGGTGTCATGCTCGTTGCCAGGTGTTTCATGCACTGGGTGTCATGCTCGTTGCCAGGTGTTTCATGCACTGGGTGTCATGCTCGTTGCTAGGAGGTAGTCCTTGTTGCTAGGGCTGTGCTCCCAGTGCCACATATGTCCCCAGTGCCAGATATTTCCCCATGGTGCCAGGTACTCACATGCCCCCAGTGCCAAATATAGCGCCCCCCCATGTGCCAGGTACACATATACCCCCCCAGTGCCACATATGCCCCCAGTGCCAGATATTCCCCCACAGTGCCACATATGCCCCAGTGCCAGATATCCCCCCCCAGTGCCATATATGCCCCCAGTGCCAGAATTCCCCCCCAGTGCCATATATGCCCTTAGTGCCAGATATTCCCCCCCCCGTGCCAAATATGCCCCCCCGTGCCAGATATTCCCCCCCAGTGCCAGATATGCCCCCTCAGTGCCCCCCTCCCCCGCTTCCTCCGCCGCCGCTCCCTGCTCCCCTGCTGTAAGGAGGGACACGGAGGGCACAGCGCGCGCCTCTCCTGTGTCCCTCCTGGGTCTCCGGCGGCCGCGGGTCTAATAAAGGAAAAGCTCACGAACGGCACTTCCTTTATTAGACCCGCGGCCGCCGGAGACCCAGGAGGGACATGGGAGAGGCGCGCGCTGTGCCCTCCATGTCCCTCCTAACAGCAGCGGAGGGAACGAGACCGCAGACTGACATGCGGACGCTCGTCCGCATGTCAGTCTGCACTAAATCAGTGGCGCCCCCTCAGCCCCTCGCCCCCAAGCCACCGCGAGGGCTGCGGGGGCAGTAGTAACGCCACTGCCCTGCATCACACTCTCCCTGTGCTGTATCACACTCCCACCCCCTCTCCACCTTGCACTGCATCTCACTCCCTCCCCCTGCATCACACTCCCACTCCCTCCCCCTGCATCACACTCCCACCCCCTGCGCTGCATCACACACCCTCCCCCTGCGCCGCATCACACACCCTCCCCCTGCGCTGCATCACACTCCAACCCCCTGCCCTGCATCACATTCTCTACCCCTACCCTGCATCACATTCTCCCTGTGCTGTGTCACACTCACTCCACCTTGCACTGCATCACATTCCCTCTCCCTTCTCTGCATTACACTCCCTCCCCATGACCCGCATCACACTCCCTCCCCCTGTGCTGTATCACACTCCCACCCCCTCCACCTTGCACTGCATCTCACTCACTCCCCCTGCGCTGCATCACACACCCTCCCCCTGCACCGCATCACACACCCTCCCCCTGCACCGCATCACACTCAAACCCCCTGCACCGCATCACATTCAAACCCCCTGCACCGCATCACACACCCTCCCCCTGCCCCGCATCACGCTCCTATCCCCTGCCCCGCATCACGCTCCTATCCCCTGCCCCGCATCACGCTCCAACCCCCTGCCCCGCATCACACACCCTCCCCCTGCCCCGCATTACACTCCAACCCCCTGCCCCGCATCACACTCCAACCCCCTGCCCCGCATCACACCCCAACCCCCTGCCCCGCATCACACCCCAACCCCCTGCCCCGCATCACACTCCAACCCCCTGCATCACACTCTCCCTGTGCTGTATCACACTCCCACCCCGTCCACCTTGCACTGCATCTCACTCACTCCCCCTGCGCTGCATCACACACCCTCCCCCTACGCCGCATCACACCCCCTCCCCCTGACCCGTATCACACATCCTCCCCCTGCCCCGCATCACGCTCCTATCCCCTGCCCCGCATCACGCTCCTATCCCCTGCCCCGCATCACGCTCCAACCCCCTGCCCCGCATCACACACCCTCCCCCTGCCCCGCATCACACTCCAACCCCCTGCCCCGCATCACACTCCAACCCCCTGCCCCGCATCACACCCCAACCCCCTGCCCCGCATCACACCCCAACCCCCTGCCCCGCATCACACTCCAACCCCCTGCATCACACTCTCCCTGTGCTGTATCACACTCCCACCCCGTCCACCTTGCACTGCATCTCACTCACTCCCCCTGCGCTGCATCACACACCCTCCCCCTACGCCGCATCACACCCCCTCCCCCTGACCCGTATCACACATCCTCCCCCTGACCCGTATCACACTCCAACCCCCTGCCCCGCATCACATTCTCTACCCCTACCCTGCATCACATTCTCCCTGTGCTGTCACACTCACTCCACCTTGCACTGCATCACACTCCCTCCCCCTGCCCTGCATCACACTCCCACCCCCTGCCCCCCTGCATCACACGCCCTCCCCCTGCCCCCCTGCATCACACGCCCTCCCCCTGCCCCCCTGCATCACACGCCCTCCCCCTGCATCACACGCCCTCCCCCTGCATCACACGCCCTCCCCCTGCATCACACTCCCTCCCCCTGCCCCCCTGCATCACACTCCCTCCCCCTGCATCACACACCCTCCCCCTGCCCCCCCGCATCACACACCCTCCCCCTGCCCCCCCGCATCACACACACTCCCCCTGCCCCCCCGCATCACACGCCCTCCCCCTGCATCACACACCCTCCCCCTGCCCCCCCGCATCACACACCCTCCCCCTGCCCCCCCGCATCACACACCCTCCCCCTGCATCACACACCCTCCCCCTGCCCCCCCGCATCACACACCCTCCCCCTGCCCCCCCCGCATCACACACACTCCCCCTGCCCCCCCGCATCACACACACTCCCCCTGCCCCCCCGCATCACACACACTCCCCCTGCCCCCCCGCATCACACACACTCCCCCTGCCCCCCCGCATCACACACACTCCCCCTGCCCCCCCGCATCACACACACTCCCCCTGCCCCCCCGCATCACACACACTCCCCCTGCCCCCCGCATCACACACACTCCCCCTGCCCCCCGCATCACACACACTCCCCCTGCCCCCCGCATCACACACACTCCCCCTGCCCCGCATCACACACACTCCCCCTGCCCCGCATCACACACACTCCCCCTGCCCCGCATCACACTCCCTCCCCCTGCCCCGCATCACACACCCACCCCCTGTCCTGCATCACACACACTCCCCCTGCCCTGCATCACACACCCACCCCCTGCCCCGCATCACACTCCAACCCCCTGCCCCGCATCACACTCCCACCACCTTGCACTGAATCACATTCTCCCTGTGCTGTGTCACACTCCCTCCACCTTGCACTGCATCACACTCCCTCTCCCTTCTCTGCATCACACTCCCACCACCTTGCCCTGCATCACACTCCCTCCCCCTGACCTGCATCACACTCCAACCCCCTGACCTGCATCACACTCCAACCCCCTGACCTGCATCACACTCCAACCCCCTGACCTGCATCACACTCCAACCCCCTGACCTGCATCACACTCCAACCCCCTGACCTGCATCACACTCCAACCCCCTGCCCTGCATCACACTCCAACCCCCTGCCCTGCATCACACTCCCTCCCCCTGCCCTGCATCACACTCTCCCTGTGCTGCATCACACTCCCTGCCCCGCATCCAGGGCCGGACTGGGAGCAAAAATAGGCCCTGGTATTTTTTAAGCAGACAGGCCCACCCCGATGCCAGCATCTGACTCCTCCCCTTACTATTCGTGACTCCTCCTACTTAGTCTATGCTCTTACAAATATAATTAATATTATAACATACAAGCGTACATCGTTCTCTATTAAAATACACACAACAAAGCTCGTCTTGCAGGGGATTCCAACATGTGCCAAAGTCAGACATTTGGACGGTTCTGTTAGGTAAAGCGGAGACTTCATTGGTGTAGATCACACAAAAAGAAAAGGGAATGCATTTCCCCAATTGACCAAGGCCTGCCTTAGCTGATGTAGAGGATTAGTAGTCCTCACTGTAGGAATTATTTAGGGCAGGGGGTTGACCAGCGGCATAACTAGAAATTTTTCTCCCGCAAGCCAAAACATTCTCTGATGCCCCCCCACAAGTGCTATCAGAAAATGGATGAATTTGCGCGTGCCGAAAAAAGGGGGCGTGGCCATGCTGAAGTGGGTGTGGCTTTGCATAAAGGGGCGTGATATTGCAGGGAAAGACTACCTTATACCCCAGTTTTGCAACCTGCACGCCCAGACGTTAGCCACCACAGGAAAGAAAAATAATCCTGATTCATGCCCCTTACATTATTTGTCATTTTTCCTCCTTATAGTAATGCCCAGTATACATTATGTCACATACTGCAATGGCCCTTAGACATTATGCCACACACAATAATGCACATGACACAATATGCACACACTGTAATGCCCCCGACACATTATGCCACACACCGTAATGCCTGTGACACATTATGACAGGAATCGCAATGCCCGTTATACATTATGCTACACATTGCAATGCCCCCGAGACATTATAGCACATACAATGCCTGTGATTCAGTATACCACACACCGTCATGCCTGTGACACATTATGCCACACACCACAATGCCCATTACACGCCACGGCGGGGTCTGCAGGGGCAGTAGTTATGCCAGTGGGGTTGACCACAGAGGAGGACACATCTGTGCATACCAAAGCAGAGCTGTAAGTAAGTATATATTTTGGTGCCCTGAGTAGATAAAGACCATTGGTGTCCTTGTCCATACCTTAGGCAGGGAGAGTGCGCGCCACAGACGCACACCGAAAAATAGGGTTTGGTCTCACTGGGTAGGGGCATGACCACACAATAGTACCCTAATTCAAATTATACCAAAAGTAGTGAAGGGAGGGGGCGGAGGGCGAGAGAAAGAACAGGGAGAGGAAGAGAGGGGGGTGAGGATACAGAGAGAGAGGACAGAGAGAAAGTGGGGTGGACAGAGAGAGAGAGAAAGAGAGAGAGAGAGAGAGAGAGAGAGCGCAGAGAGGACAGACCGAGAGAGAGAGAGAGAGAGAGAGAGAGAGAGAGAGTCAACAAGGGCATGTCTACACCTGCACTCACCCTGGCTGGGGGGCAGCACTCTCCCTGCAGTGCTGATGCTGCAGCTGTCTGTCTGCTGTGCTGGGACAGGGGCTCAGGCATGCAGACTGGATGCTTGTGGCAGGCGGCTGCGTGCCGCCGCGCTGGGTCTGCTGCTCCTTGTTCTTTTAATGCTCCTCGCTCGTCTTCTCCCACCACCTCGGCCGCTCCCAGAATGGTGTGCGGGCCTGGAATGAGACTGGAAGCTGTGCACCCGGCAGGTGAGTGGAGCAGGCAGGAGCCGGTGCACATGGTGAGCAGGATGCAGGAGCACAGGCAGGCAGACACTTTCATCTGAGCATTGGACCTGCTGCTCAGCTCCCGGCCCTCGCGCGCCTTTCATACCCAGCGCGACAGCACATGGAACTCCGCCCACTCAGCTCCCCCTGCCCGCGCCGCTCATACTCGCCGCTCGGTCGCGTCATGACGTCACTATGCAAATGACGCACCGCTCAGCACAGTGCCGCCCAGGAGGCTGTGCTGCCAGGCCAGCCCAGTCTCTAAATGGATGGGCAAATCGGCCCACTTGGCCATCGGCCCTTCTGGCATGTGCCAGGAGTGCCAGATGGCCAGTCCGGCCCTGCCTGCATCACACTCCAACCCCCTGCCCCGCACACTCCCACCCCCTGCCCCGCACACTCCCACCCCATGCCCCGCACACTCCCACCCCATGCCCCGCATCACACACCCTCCCCCTGCCCTGCATCACACACCCTCCCCCTGCCCTGGTCACACACTCCCTGTGCTGTATTACACTCCCACCCCCTCCACCTTGCACTGCATCACACACCCTCCCCCTGCCCTGCATCACACTCCCTCCCCCTGACCCGCATCACACTCCCTCCCCCTGACCCGCATCACACTCCCTCCCCCTGACCCGCATCACACTCCCTCCCCCTGACCCGCATCACACTCCCTCCCCCTGACCCGCATCACACTCCCTCCCCCTGACCCGCATCACACTCCCTCCCCCTGACCCGCATCACACTCCCACCCCCTGCCGTGCATCACACACCCTTCCCCTGCCGTGCATCACACTCCCTCCCCCTGCCCTGCATCACACTCCCACCCCCTGCCCT
Organism: Pseudophryne corroboree; assembly: GCF_028390025.1. NCBI lineage: Eukaryota > Metazoa > Chordata > Amphibia > Anura > Myobatrachidae > Pseudophryne > Pseudophryne corroboree. The sequence continues at coordinate 40,370,368 of NC_086451.1, forward strand.
GCATCACACTCCCACCCCCTACCCTGCATCACACACCCTCCCCCTGCCCTGCATCACACACCCTCCCCCTGCCCTGCATCACACACCCTCCCCCTGCCGTGAATCACACACCCTCCCCCTGCCGTGAATCACAGTCACACACTCCCTGTGCTGTATTACACTCCCACCCCCTCCACCTTGCACTGCATCACACTCCCTCCCCCACAGCCTGCACTATATTATACTTCTTGTGCTGCATCACACACCCTCCCCCTGCCCTGCATCACACTCCCACCCCCTGCCCTGCATCACACTCCCACCCCCTGCCCTGCATCACACACCCTCCCCCTGCCCTGCATCACACACCCTCCCCCTGCCCTGCATCACACACCCTCCCCCTGCCCTGCATCACACACCCTCCCCCTGCCCTGCATCACACTCCCTCCCCCTGCCCTGCATCACACTCCCTCCCCCTGCCCTGCATCACACTCCCTCCCCCTGCATCACACCCTTGCGCTGCATCATACTCCCACCCCCTGTCCTGCATCACACTCCCACCCCCTGCGCTGCATCACACTCCCACCTCCACAGCCTGCACTGTATTACACTCCCTCTCCCTGCGCTGCATCACACTCCCTCCCACTGGCCTGCACTCTCCCTGTGCTATATCACACTCCCACCCCCTCCACCTTGCACTGCATCACACTCCCACCCCCACAGCCTGCCCTGCATCATACTCCCACCCCCTGCATCACACTCCCACCTCCTACCCTGCATCACACTCCCACCCCCACAGCCTGCATTGTATTACGCTCCCTCTCCCTGCGCTGCATCACACTCCCTCCCTTTGCACTGCATCACACCCCTGCGCTGCATCACAGTCCCACCCCCTCCACCTTGCGCTGCATCACACTCCCCCTGTGCTGTATCACACTCCCACCCCCTCCACCTTGCGCTGCATCACTCCCCCTGTGCTGTATCACACTCCCACCCCCTCCACCTCGCGCTGCATCACACTCCCCCTGTGCTGTATCACACTCCCACCCCCTCCACCTTGCGCTGCATCACACTCCCCCTGTGCTGTATCACACTCCCACCCCCTCCACCTTGCGCTGCATCACACTCCCCCTGTGCTGTATCACACTCCCACCCCCTCCACCTTGCGCTGCATCACACTCCCCCTGTGCTGTATCACACTCCCACCCCCTCCACCTTGCGCTGCATCACACTCCCCCTGTGCTGTATCACACTCCCACCCCCTCCACCTTGCGCTGCATCACACTCCCCCTGTGCTGTATCACACTCCCACCCCCTCCACCTTGCGCTACATCACACTCCCCCTTTGCTGTATCACACTCCCACCCCCTCCACCTTGCGCTGCATCACACTCCCCCTGTGCTGTATCACACTCCCACCCCCTCCACCTTGCGCTGCATCACACTCCCCCTGTGCTGTATCACACTCCCACCCCCTCCACCTTGCGCTGCATCACACTCCCCCTGTGCTGTATCACACTCCCACCCCCACCACCTTGCGCTGCATCACACTCCCCCTGTGCTGTATCACACTCCCACCCCCTCCACCTTGCGCTGCATCACACTCCCCCTGTGCTGTATCACACTCCCACCCCCTCCACCTTGCGCTGCATCACACTCCCCCTGTGCTGTATCACACTCCCACCCCCGCCACCTTGCGCTGCATCACACTCCCTACCCCTGACCTGTTGTGAGGATCCCAATATGTGTGATATTTTACCTATCGCCCTACACCGGCTTGAGAAAGGCAGAGTGTCACAGCTCTCGCACGGTACCCTGGGTCCTTTATGAGTTCAGCGATCACACAGTAAGCAACGCAATAGCAAGGTACAAAAGGCACCTTTAATGGATTCACTACGGCTGGCCGGCCGCCGGCATACAGAAGACCACCCCCTTTAATACATAAAACACTAAAGGTGGGTACACACTGGAAATATATATCTGCAGACAGGGCCGGCTCCAGGTCTACCTGCACCCTGAGCGAGAAAATATAAAAGCGCCCCCCCCCCCCCCCCCAAACCCCTGGGTGTGGCCTCCTGGAAAAGTGAGCGTGGCCTCGTACATTATCAGTCTATAAATATATTTTCACACCCCCTCTACGCACACAATTAGCAGCCTTACACCTAACAGCCACAGTAGTGTTCCTTACACACGTCTCCAGTATAGTGCCAGATACACATAATGTGCAGTGCCAGATAGATATGATATGCCCCCCAGCAGTGCCAGCTACACATGACATGCCCCCCAGCAGTGCCAGCTACACATGACATGCCCCGCAGCCGTGCCAGCTACACATGACATGCCCCGCAGCCGTGCCAGCTACACACAATATGCCCCCCAGCAATGCCAGCTACACATGATAGTGCTCACTTTTTAGGGCAGGGTGCTGATCACAGGGAGGGCACATTTTTAAGTTAGGAGGGCGAAATTATGTACATACTGTAATGCTTGGTGCTCACCTTCCCACATGCCAGAGCATGGACAGTGCGCGCCGAAGGCGCTCAGCAAAAATTTAGGGGCGTTGCTTCGTGGGGAAGGTGCACCGAGACACATTGCGCCAGGTAGAGCACCGAGACACATTGCGCCAGGTAGAGCACCGAGACACATTGCGCCAGGTAGAGCACCGAGACACATTGCGCCAGGTAGAGCACCGAGACACATTGCGCCAGGTAGAGCACCGAGACACATTGCCTAGCCACAGACGCCTAGCGGGAACACTACATGATATGCTCCCCAGCCGTGCCAGCAACACGTAACATGTCCCCCAGCAGTGCCAGCTACACGTGACATGCCCCCCAGCAGTGCCAGCAACACGTGACATGCCCCCCAGCAGTGCCAGCAACACGTGACATGCCCTCCAGCAGTGCCAGATACACGTGACATGCCCTCCAGCAGTGCCAGCAACACGTGACATGCCCCCCAGCAGTGCCAGCAACACGTGACATGCCCCCCAGCAGTGCCAGCAACACGTGACATGCCCCCCAGCAGTGCCAGATACATGTGACATGCCCTCCAGCAGTGCCAGCTACACGTGACATGCCCCCCCAGCAGTGCCAGATACATAAATGCCCCCACAGTGCCAAATAAATGCCCACACAGTGCCGATATGCCCCTCAGCAGTGCCAGATACATAAATGCCCCCACAGTGCCAGATACATAAATGTCCCCAGTGCCAGATACATAAATGCCCCCACAGTGACAGATACATAAATGCCCCCACAGTGCAGATATGACCCCACAGTGACAGATATGCCCCCACAGAGTGCCAGTGCCCCCACAGTGCCAGATAAATAAATGCCCCCACAGTGCCAGATAAATAAATGCCCCCACAGTGCCAGATACACAAATGCCCCCACAGTGCCAGATACACAAATGCCCCCACAGTGCCAGATACACAAATGCCCCCACAGTGCCAGATACACAAATGCCCCCACAGTGCCAGATACACAAATGCCCCCACAGTGCAGATGACCCCACAGTGCCAGATATGACCCCAGTGACAGATGTGCCCCCACACAGTGCCAGTCCCCCCACACAGTGCCAGTGCCCCCTCACAGTGCAGATATGCCCCCACAGTGCCAGAGAAAATAAGAATTTACTCACCGGTAATTCTATTTCTCGTAGTCCGTAGTGGATGCTGGGAACTCCGTAAGGACCATGGGGAATAGCGGGCTCCGAAGGAGGCTGGGCACTCTAGAAAGATTTATGACTACCTGGTGTGCACTGGCTCCTCCCACTATGACCCTCCTCCAAGCCTCAGTTAGGACACTGTGCCCGGACGAGCTGACATAATAAGGAAGGATTTAGAATCCCGGGTAAGACTCTTACCAGCCACACCAATCACACCGTACAACTCGTGATACTATATCCAGTTTGACAGTATGAAAAACAACTGAGCCTCTCAACAGATGGCTCAACAATAACCCTTTAGTTAACAATAACTATTTACAAGTATTGCAGACAATCCGCACTTGGGATGGGCGCCCAGCATCCACTACGGACTACGAGAAATAGAATTACCGGTGAGTAAATTCTTATTTTCTCTGACGTCCTTGTGGATGCTGGGAACTCTGTAAGGACCATGGGGATTATACCAAAGCTCCCAAACGGGCGGGAGAGTGCGGATGACTCTGTAGCACCGAATGAGAGAACTCCAGGTCCTCCTCAGCCAGGGTATCAAATTTGTAGAATTTAGCAAACGTGTTTGCCCCTGACCAAGTAGCTGCTCGGCAAAGTTGTAAAGCCGAGACCCCTCGGGCAGCCGCCCAAGAAGAGCCCACCTTCCTTGTGGAACGGGCATTTACAGATTTTGGCTGTGGTATGCCTGCCACAGAATGTGCAAGCTGAATTGTACTACAAATCCAGCGAGCAATAGACTGCTTAGAAGCAGGAGCACCCAGCTTGTTGGGTGCATACAGGATAAACAGCGAGTCAGATTTTCTGACTCCAGCCGTCCTGGAAACATATATTTTCAGGGCCCTGACAACGTCTAGCAACTTGGAGTCCTCCAATTCACTAGTAGCCGCCGGCACCACAATAGGCTGGTTCAGGTGAAACGCTGACACCACCTTAGGGAGAAATTGGGGACGAGTCCTCAACTCTGCCCTATCCATATGGAAAATCAGATAAGGGCTTTTACATGATAATTGTGCCAATTCTGACACTCGCCTGGCTGAAGCCAAGGCTAATAACATGACCACTTTCCACGTGAGATATTTCAGATCCACGGTTTTTAGTGGCTCAAACCAAATGTGATTTTAAGAAACTCAACATCACGTTGAGATCCCAAGGTGCCACAGGAGGCACAAACGGGGGCTGAATATGCAGCACTCCTTTCACAAATGTCTGAACTTCAGGTACTGAAGCTAGTTCTTTTTGAAAGAAAATCGACAGAGCCGAGATCTGTACTTTAATAGAGCCTAGTTTTAGGCCCATATCCACTCCTGCTTGCAGGAAATGCAGAAATCGACCTAGTTGAAATTCCTCTGTTGGGGCCTTATTGGCCTCGCACCATGCAACATATTTCCGCCATATGCGGTGATAATGCGTTGCCGTAACATCTTTCCTGGTATTAATAAGCGTAGGAATGACTTCTTCCGGAATACCCTTTTCCTTTAGGATCCGGTGTTCAACCGCCATGCCGTCAAACGCAGCCGCGGTAAGTCTTGGAACAGACAGGGCCCCTGCTGTATCAGGTCCTGTCTGAGCGGTAGAGGCCACGGGTCCTCTGAGAGCATCTCTTGAAGTTCCGGGTACCACGCTCGTCTTGGCCAATCCGGAACCACGAGAATTGTGTTTACTCCTCGCTTTCTTATTATTCTCAATACCTTTGGTATGAGAGGCAGAGGAGGGAACACATAAACCGACTGGTACACCCACGGTGTCACTAGAGCGTCCACAGCTATCGCCTGAGGGTCCCTTGACCTGGCGCAATATCTTTTTAACTTTTTGTTGAGACGGGACGCCATCATGTCCACCTGTGGTTTTTCCCAACGGTTTACCAGCATCTGGAAGACTTCTGGGTGAAGTCCCCACTCTCCCGGGTGGAGGTCGTGTCTGCTGAGGAAGTCTGCTTCCCAGTTGTCCACTCCCGGAATGAACACTGCTGACAGTGCTAGTACATGATTCTCCGCCCATCGGAGAATTCTTGTGGCTTCTGCCATCGCCATCCTGCTTCTTGTGCCGCCCTGTCGATTTACATGGGCGACTGCCGTGATGTTGTCTGACTGGATCAGCACCGGCTGATGTAGGAGCAGGGATCTTGCTTGACTTAGGGCATTGTAGATGGCCCTTAGTTCCAGAATATTTATGTGAAGGGAAGTCTCCTGACTCGACCATAGTCCTTGGAAGTTTCTTCCCTGTATGACTGCCCCCCAGCCTCGAAGGCTGGCATCCGTGGTCACCAGGACCCAGTCCTGTATTGGAGACAGGGTTATTAAGCGATGCATCTGAAGATGCGATCCGGACCACTGGTCCAACAGGTCCCACTGAAAGATTCTGGCATGGAACCTGCCGAAGGGAATTGCTTCGTAAGAAGCCACCATCTTTCCCAGGACCCGTGTGCAGCGATGCACTGATACCTGTTTTGGTTTCAGGAGGTCTCTAACTAGAGATGACAACTCCCTGGCTTTCTCCTCCGGGAGAAACACTTTCTTCTGGACTGTATCCAGAATCATACCCAGGAACAGTAGCCGTGTCGTCGGAACCAGCTGTGACTTTGGGATATTCAGAATCCAGCCGTGCTGGTGCAGCACCTCCTGAGATAGTGCTACTCCCACCAACAACTGTTCCTTGGACCTCGCTTTTATTAGGAGATCGTCCAAGTACGGGATAATTATTAAAACTCCCTTTTTTCGAAGGAGTATCATCATTTCCGCCATAACCTTGGTAAATACCCTCGGTGCCGTGGACAGGCCAAACGGCAGCGTCTGGAATTGGTAATGGCAATCCTGTACCACAAATCTGAGGTACTCCTGGTGAGGATGGTAAATGGGGACATGCAAGTAAGCATCCTTGATGTCCAGGGATACCATGTAATCCCCCTCGTCCAGGCTTGCAATAACCGCCCTGAGCGATTCCATCTTGAACTTGAATTTTTTTATGTACGTGTTCAAGGATTTTAAATTTAAAATGGGTCTCACCGAACCGTCCGGTTTCGGTACCACAAATAGTGTGGAATAATAACCCCGGCCTTGTTGAAGTAGGGGTACCTTGATTATCACCTGCTGGGAATACAGCTTGTGAATTGCCGCTAGCACCGCCTCCCTGTCTGAGGGAGCAATCGGCAAGGCAGATTTTAGGAACCGGTGGGGTGGGGACGCCTCGAATTCCAGTTTGTACCCCTGAGATACTATTTGCAGGATCCAGGGATCCACCTGTGAGCGAGCCCACTGATCGCTGAAATTCTTGAGGCGACCCCCCACCGTACCTGGCTCCGCCTGTGGAGCCCCACCGTCATGCGGCGGACTTGGAAGAAGAAGCGGGGGAGGACTTTTGCTCCTGGGAACCTGCTGTTTGTTGCAGCCTTTTTCCCCTACCTCTGCCTCTGGACAGAAAGGACCCGCCTTTTCCACGCCTGTTTTTCTGGGTCCGAAAGGACTGAACCTGATAAAACGGCGCCTTCTTAGGCTGTGAGGGGACATGGGGTAAAAATGCTGACTTCCCAGACGTTGCTGTGGAAACTAGGTCCGAGAGACCATCCCCAAATAATTCCTCACCCTTATATGGCAACACTTCCATGTGCTTTTTAGAATCTGCATCTCCTGTCCACTGGCGAGTCCATAAGCCTCTCCTAGCAGAAATGGACAATGCACTTACTTTAGATGCCAGTCGGCAGATTTCCCTCTGTGCATCTCTCATATATAAGACTGAGTCTTTTATATGGTCTATGGTTAACAGGATCGTGTCTCTGTCTAATGTGTCAATATTTTCTGACAGTTTATCTGACCACGCAGCGGCAGCACTGCACATCCAAGCTGACGCAATAGCTGGCCTAAGTATAATGCCTGAGTGTGTATATACAGACTTCAGGATCGCCTCCTGCTTTCTATCAGCAGGTTCCTTGAGGGCGGCCGTATCCGGAGACGGTAGTGCCACCTTTTTAGACAAACGTGTGAGCGCTTTATCCACCCTGGGGGGTGTTTCCCAACGTGACCTATCCTCTGGCGGGAAAGGGAACGCCATTAGTACCTTCTTAGGAATTACCAATTTTTTATCAGGGAAAGCCCACGCTTCATTTAATTCATCTGATGGGGGAAAAACTACGGGTAGTTTTTTCTCTCCAAACATAATACCCTTTTTAGTGGTACCTGTAGTTATATCAGAAATGTGTAACACCTCTTTCATTGCCTCAATCATGCAGTGAATGGCCTTAGTGGGCATCAGGTTAGACTCATCGTCGTCGACACTGGTGTCAGTATCAGTGTCGACATCTGGGTCTGCTTGCGGTAGCGGGCGTTTTAGAGCCCCTGACGACCCATGCGACGCCTGGGCAGGCACGAGCTGAGAAGTCGGCTGTCCCACATTTGGCATGTCGTCAATTTTCTTATGTAAGGAGTCAATACGTGCACTCATTACTTTCCATAAGCTCATCCACTCAGGTGTCTGCCCCGCAGGGGGTGACATCCCTTCTAAAGGCATCTGCTCCGCCTCCACATCATTATCCTCATCAAACATGTCGACACAGCCGTACCGACACACCGCACACACACACAAGGAATGCTCCGAATGAGGACAGGACCCACAAAAGCCCTTTGGGGGGACAGAGTGAGAGTATGCCAGCACACACCAGAGCGCTATATAATGCAGGGACTAACTGAGTTATGTCCCCTATAGCTGCTTTTTCTATATATTATATACTGCGCCTAAATTTAGTGCCCCCCCTCTCTGTTTTTACCCTGTTCTGTAGTGTAGACTGCAGGGGAGAGCCAGGGAGCTTCCTTCCAGCGGATCTGTGAAGGAGAAATGGCGCCAGTGTGCGGTGAGAGATAGCTCCGCCCCTTTTCCGTGGACTATTCTCCCGCTTTTTTCCATATTCTGGCAGGGGTATTTTCCACATATATAGCCTCTGGGACTATATATTGTGGAATTTTTGCCAGCCAAGGTGTTATTATTGCTTCTCAGGGCGCCCCCCCCCAGCGCCCTGCACCCTCAGTGACCGGAGTATGAAGTGTGTATGAGGAGCAATGGCGCACAGCTGCAGTGCTGTGCGCTACCTTGGTGAAGACTGATGTCTTCTGCCGCCGTTTTTCCGGACCTCTTCTTGCTTCTGGCTCTGTAAGGGGGACGGCGGCGCGGCTCCGGGACCGAACACCAAGGACTGGGCCTGCGGTCGATCCCTCTGGAGCTAATGGTGTCCAGTAGCCTAAGAAGCCCAATCCGGCTGCAAGCAGGCGAGTTCGCTTCTTCTCCCCTTAGTCCCTCGCTGCAGTGAGCCTGTTGCCAGCAGGTCTCACTGAAAATAAAAAACCTAATATATACTTTCTTTCTAAGGGCTCAGGAGAGCCCCTAGTGTGCATCCAATCTCGGCCGGGCACAAGATCTAACTGAGGCTTGGAGGAGGGTCATAGTGGGAGGAGCCAGTGCACACCAGGTAGTCATAAATCTTTTTAGAGTGCCCAGCCTCCTTCGGAGCCCGCTATTCCCCATGGTCCTTACGGTGTTCCCAGCATCCACTAGGACGTCAGAGAAATAAATGCCCCCACAGTGCCAGAGAAATAAATGCCCCAACAGTGCAGATATGCCCCCACAGTGCCAGAGAAATAAATGCCCCCACAGTGCCAGATACATAAATGCCCCCACAGTGACAGATGTGCCCCCACACAGTGACAGATGTGCCCCCACACAGTGACAGATGTGCCCCCACACAGTGACAGATACATAAATGCCCACACAGTGACAGATATGACCACACACACAGTGACAGATATGACCACACACAGTGACAGATATGACCACACACACAGTGACAGATATGACCACACACACAGTGACAGATATGACCACACACACAGTGACAGATATGACCCCACAGTGACAGATGTGCCCCCACACAGTGCCCGATGATCCCCACAAAACCTGCAGAGGCGCTGGGCGGGGGGAGTGCTGCTGTCTGAGGGCACCGACTGTCTGTTCCCGAGCGCTCCATGCGTGCTGGGCGGCGCCGGCTTCTGACATCAGACGCCGGCGCCGCGCGCACACAGTGAAAGGCCGGGGACGGCGGGGAGAGCTGCAGTGTACAGGGCCTGCTCCAGGTACAACTATGGCGGCGCCCATTAAGGGTGGCGCCCCGCGCGGCCACTCTAGTCGAACATGCCTGGAGCTGGCCCTGTCTGCAGATCAATTGATCAGCAGATATATCTTTGGACGGATCGTGCAGTGTGTTGAGCATACACACTGCCCGATCCGTCGGGGACTGACGTCATGAACTGGGCGGGCGTGTTCACACGCATGCCCAGTTCAGCTGTCAATCACCGCCGGCCGCCGCAGCATGTGTACGGGCGGTCGGCCGACCGCCGTACACACACAGCGACGCGCCAATATATCGGTAGATATATTGGCCGTCGGCTGTGCTGCGGGGCCGACGCAATACGTCTGTGAACGACGGAGTTCACAGACGTATCGGCTATACACACTGGCCGATGGACCCGTGATATATCGGCCAGTGTGTACAGGACTTAAGGGTGAGATTCAATTGTTTGAAATGTCAGTTGGGTGTCTGTTATTTCCTATCTAATAGACAGGAAAAAAAAAAAAACAGACACCCAACTGACATTTCAAACAATTGAATCTCCCCCTAACTATAAATGTAAACCAGTAACCACAATATCTACAATATTTACAGGTAGCATTAATATCAATACAGTTAAGAATATATTAATTAGGCAAAACCACACTCAGAAACCCTTCCCCCCCTTAGCAGTCATAGGGGGTCATTCCAAGTTGATCGCTAGCTGCCGTTGTTCGCAGCGCAGCGATCAGGCTAAAAATCGGCTTTTCTGCGTATGGGCCGCAGTGCGCACGCGCGACGTACTTTCACAAAAACCTATGCAGTTTTACACAAGGCCGAGCGACGCTTTTCAGTCGCTCTACTGATCGGTGAGTGATTGACAGGAAATGGGCGTTTCTGGGTGGCAACTGACCGTTTTCCGGGAGTGTGCTAAAAAACGCAGGCGTGTCAGCAGATAACGCAGGCGTGCCAGGAGAAACGGGGGAGTGGCTGGCCGAACGCAGGACGTGTTTGTGACGTCAAAACAGGAACTAAATGGTCTGCAGTGATTGCAGGAGTAGGTCTGGAGCTACTCAGAAACTGCATGAAAATATTTAATAGCAGAACTGCTAACCTTTCGGTCGCACTTCTGCTAAGCTGAAATACACTCCCAGAGGGGGGCGGCTTAGCGTTTGCACTGCTGCTAAAAGCAGCTAGCGAGCGATCAACTCGGAATGAGGGCCATACTCACCTCCTGGGAGTATATTGGCTTGAATCATTCCACGGTTGTGAGACACTGCTGGGCCCCCTAGATGGGATAGCTTCTCCTGGTACGTCTTGCTGATCTGGCCCAATAGTTGCCTACCAATCTTGGTAGTAACCAGCTACCAGTCAGCCCATCCACCTCCTGTGGGTACACTGGGTCACTGGTCTGTGGGCTTCTCCTGCTTGGGGATGGGCCCACCGCTGCTGGAAGTAACTGCAATTCCACCGCCAACAAATGGCCTCCAGCAAATGAACTGCATTGGTAAATGAAGCAGCTGCTTTTAACAGATCAGCCCTTTACAGGGATTGGATGACATTTCAATCCAGCCTGTAAATGTGTCCAGGTATAGCCTTAATCCCTGATAAAATCAGTGCCTGCACGTCTGGTAAGGGCCCTTCCACAACAATGGACATTTAATTAGGTCTACAAAATGGCTTTGGAATCCATTGTGGGGGAGAATGAGGGGGGTGTATGTGCTGGTAATCTGAGGCTGGCTTTGTGGAATGTCCCAGTCTCACACATTTTATACTAACAAATAAACATTGTATTACAAACTATAACACAATGGCCCTCATTCCGAGTTGTTCGCTCGCTAGCTGCTTTTAGCAGCATTGCACACGCTAAGCCGCCGCCCTCTGGGAGTGAATCTCAGTTTAGCAGAATTGCAAACGAAAGATTCGCAAATTAGCGAAGAGAAAATTCTTAGCAGTTTCTGAGTAGCTCGAGACTTACTCCTCCAGTGCGATCAGTTCAGTCCTTTTCGTTCCTGGTTTGACGTCACAAACACACCCAGTGTTCGCCCAGACACTCCCCCGTTTCTCCAGCCACTCCCGCGTTTTTCCCGAAAACGCCAGCGTTTTTTCACACACTCCCATAAAACGGCCAGTTTCCGCCCAGAAACACCCACTTCCTGTCAATCACACTACGATCGGCAGAACGATGAAAAAACCTCGTAATGCCGTGAGTAAAATACCAAACTTCTTAGCAAATTTACTTGGCGCAGCCGCAGTGCGAACATTGCGCATGCGCAGTTTGCGACAAATCGCACCGAAGCGAAGAAAAATAACGAGCGAACAACTCGGAATGAGGGCCCATATTCAATACCTTATGTATAAACACTCAGACATTCTAGAACACACATATCAGGCTAGATATATTGGTGGTCATTCTGACCTGATCGCACGCTGGCGTTTTTCGCAGCACAGCGATCAATTCATTACTGCGCATGCGTATGCACCGCAATGCGCAGGCACGTCGTACGGGTACAAAGCGGATCATTGCTGAGCGATGGATTTAACGAATCCATTCGCACAGCCGATCACAAGGAGATTGACAGGAAGAGGGCGTTTGTGGGTGGCAACTGACCGTTTTCTGGGAGTGTTTGTAAAAACGCAGGCGTGTCCAAGCGTTTGCAGGGCGGGTGTCTGACGTCAATTCCGGGACCAGACAGGCTGAAGTGATCACAAGGGCTGAGTAAGTTCAGACCTACTCAGAAACTGCACAAAATGTTTTTGCAGAGTTCGGCAGCACAGGCGTTCGCACACTTGCAAAGCGAAAATACACTCTCCCGTGGGCGGCGACTATGCGTTTGCATGGCTGCTAAAAGTAGCTAGCGAGCGATCAACTCGGAATGACCCCCAATATTCAATACCTATGTATAAACACTCAGACATTCTATAACACACATATCAGGCTAGAGATATTGTTCACTGATAGGCACAATACTTATATAGGAAGAGGGATTATTTCTCACATCTAAGGCATATAGCAAACTGTAATGTATCTAGTAAATGACAGGTCAGAGATTAACCATATACTGTCCAGTTAATGTCCGCCACATTAGGCAAGGCAAAGCTCCATAGTCACTGCAGGTAGTGTGCGGCATACTATAATGTACAGTTATAGTCTCCCACTATACGCACTGAATGTAGAAACAGGCTGGCAAAAGTACTCCTCACGAGCCAGCTGGGCACGGAGTCCGTGACACCTGTATCACACTCCCACCACCTGCGCGGCATCACACTCCCTCCCCCTGCGCGGCATCACACTCCCTCCCCTTGACCTGCGCTGTACCACGCCCCCTCCCCTTGACCTGCGCTGTATCACACTCACGCATCACACTCCCTCCCAGAGCCGGCCCTAACCAATATGATGCCCTAGGCAAGATTTTGTCTGGTGCCCCCTAGCACCACCGCTGGTTCCGCCTCTGACCTTGCACCTCTTTCCCAGCACCATCACCCCTCACCCACAGCAGTCCTTATTTTGGGGTTTGTACCCCCTATATTTTAAATAGGAACAGTTAGCACATTTGGTGCACAGCCCAAAAAGGGGTGTGTTTTTGCTGGCAAGGGGCATGGCCACACAATAGTAACCCCAATTCCAATTACACCACACAGTACTGCAACTTTATTCACATTTGATCATGTGATAGTGTCCATAATTCATATTACATCCCACAGTAGTGTCACTTTACCTTATAAACGTTACTCCTCACAGTAGAGCCCATTGTTCATATTACATCACACTGAATTGCTCCTTATTCACATTACACTACACCCTATTGCTCTTTATTCACATTAGACGACACAGTAGTGCCCTTTCTATACACATAATGCCACACAGTAATGCCCCTTACACATATGAGACACATTATTAATGTCCTTATAAACATAATGCGCCTTACACATTATGACAACCTTTATTAATGCCCTTTTACATGTAATGTCCCTTACACATATGCCGCACATTATTAATGCCCTTATACACATAATGACACACATAGTGCCCCCTACACATTTGCTGCACATTATTAGTGCCCCTATACACATACAGTAGTACCCTATTACACATATGCTGCACATTATTAATGCCCTTATACACATAATGACACACATAGTGCCCCTTACACATATGTTGTACATTATTAATGCATTTTTACATGACACACATAATGCTCCTTACACATATTCCGAACACTACTGCACAACCAACCTACTCACATGCACACAGCACTCACACTGCCACTAACACTGTGACCTCTGCCTCTGCTTGAATACAGATGTGTCCTCATAAATCTTGCCTCAATGCTAATGTCGGGCACATTTTTTTTAATGAAAATGCATCTTATTTGCATTGCTATGTGGCTGGGATGCACAAGCAGCTTCTACTGATTAAAATATGCAGCATGCCTATATACTGTGTGAGACTGTGGCTGTATCTGCATATGAAATGCTACACATAGAATATAGGCATGCTGCATATCATTTTAATCAGCAGAAGATGCTGATGCCCCTAGGTATATCAAATGCCCTAGGCAATTGTCTAGTTTGCCTATGCCTATGGCCGGCTCTGCTCCCTCCCCCTGCGCTGCATCACACTCCCTCCCCCTGCGCTGCATCACACACCCCCGCATCACTGACACACATTCCCTCACCCTTGCAATGTATTAAACTCTTCCCCTTGCTCTGACTGTATTACACACACAGGCGCACACTCCACCTCAGTTCAGTCCTTAATATAATAAGTATATGAGTAAATGGCTGTGCACCTTGAATAAAGAGGAAAATTGTTTTAATCCATTTCCAAATATTTACTGTTTCATGTAGAACTTTCTGCGTGTCCTTTGGTCACTATCCACATCAATTCAACACCCCTGATTTATTGTACATGCACCACAGAGTAGCTAATGATTATTAAATACAGGCACAATTCCCAATACGGCAGCAGCAGGCTGTGAGAACCAGTACAAAGCCGGCCGTTACCACCCCTGTGGTTTACTGACCTACGGTCTCCTGACATACAAGTCACACACACAGACAGATGCTCACATGCACTTCACACACAAACAGAAGCTCACATGCAAGTAATAAACACTCACATTTAAGTCACACATAGTCACATAGACACACAGGCAGGGGGGGTCTGGGACTGAGGGTCGACAGCACAAAGGTCGACACCTTAGGTCGACGCCAATTGGTCGACACCTTAGGTCGACGTGGACAAAAGGTCGACATGGAAAAAGGTCGACATGAGTTTTTTATGTTTTTTTTGGTGTCGTTTTCTTCGTAGAGTGACCGGGAACCCCAATTAGTGCACCGCGTCGCTTCGCTTGCCATGCTTCGGGCACACTTTACCGTTCCAATCATAGTCCACGTGGATCGTTAAGTATGAAAAGGTTCAAAAAAAGAAAAAAATCGTGAAAAACTCATGTCGACCTTGTTCCTGTCGACCTTTTGTCCATGTCAACCTAAGGTGTGTCGACCAATTGGCGTCGACCTTTGTGCTGTCGACCTGGAGTCCGGATACCGGCAGGGGCATAACTAGAACTTTATGGGCTCCATAGCAAAATCTCAGTAGAGAGAGGGGAGTAGAGAGAAAGAGGGTGCCAGGGGGAGAAAGACAAAGGAGTGAGATAGATTAGATAGATTAGATAGATTAGATAGAGGAGGGTTTTCATTAAAAAAAAAAAAAAAAAGAGGGAATGAGAGAAAGAGTGAAACAATATCAGGGAGAGAGAGAGAGAAAGAGTAGCGAGAGAGTGTGTTAGGTAGAGAGGGGGGTGAGAGAGAGAGCAAGAGAGACACTACTTGACTACAGCACAGGACGTGGGTGGAGACATAGATGGACGAATCGGACAAGGGAGATGGACGGACGGGGGCATGGGTGGACAGACGGACGGACAGAACGCCATATGGAGGCACAGACAGATGTTGGTGGCATTGATAGAGCACAATATGGGGGCATGGATGGACAGAAGGGGGCATAGACACACGAACAGAGAGCACCATATGGGGGCACAGACAGATGTTGGTGGCATTGATAAATGGATAGAGCACAATATGGGGGCATGGATGGACAGAAGGGGGCATAGACAGACAGAGCACCATATGGGGGTATAGACGGATGAACAGGAGGGGACATAGATAGACACATGGATGGATGGATGGGAGGAGAAATAGAGGGAGAGACGAGCAGACAGAGCACAATGTTGGGGTATAGACGGACAGATGGACAGGAGGTGGCATAGACAGACAAATGGACAGATAGAGCACCATATGGGGTTTAGACAAATGGACGGGAGGGTGCATAGATGGACAGACATGGCTGGATCCTCTAATTATACAAGGTGTAGGGGATGCAGCTATAATGAGGCTTATTGGCTTGAGGGGGTCCTGAAGGCCATCCCACTTCACTCTCTAAAATGTATTTATTATTTAATTTCATTTATTTTTATTCATTTTTTTTTATTTTTACTTACTGCTGCCACACCAGGTTCGGGGCACTACCAGCAAGTATACTTATTGGTAGGGAGGAGGGAGGTGAGCCGCTTGTTCTAGAGAATCCAGAAGCGTGGCTGCACCTGCAGTAGCGGCTCCGGCGGTGCGCGGCTGACGGAAGTGACAGTATATATGCACAATTAGTACACGTCCCTCAGCCGTCCTCCTCCCTACCAGTAATTACACTGCTGGCCCCGAACCCGGCATGGCAACAGTAATTAAATATAAAAAAAAAATTAAGAGAAAAAAAGGGTGCATTGGGGTTGCCTTTTGCCCCCCCACCCTCCCCCATTAGCCGCTGGGCCCCATAGCAACTGCATCCCCTGCACTCTATATAGTTTTGCCACTGCACCAGTGACGTGTGGTGGGGTGAGGCAGAACCTTTCCTGTGTTGAGTAACGTTTGTGCCAGAGTTTTGACTGTAGAAAGTGCCATTTAGCTCAGCGCACATCCCTGCACTGCACACAGGCTTTCCTCCACGCTCTATTACAGTACTGTATCTTATAAACAGCAGTGTCTCACTGGCTGGGCTGGCCCTGTGTAGCCTCGCCCCCTGATGAGTCCTGTGTAGCCACTTCCCCTCCTGAATCTCCTGCCCAAACCACTTTATACAGTGTAATAGGAACAGTAAAATTACTGCATTACAGTCCTGTCTATTACTATTGTTGGAGCGTGCCCTTTTCTCATTGCCGTTTTCTTTTCTCTCGCTAATTATTATTATTATATTAATTACTATCCTACTTCTCAATTTTATTGTCATTTATGTCTTAAGTTATGAGTGTAAGGATTTATATTAGTGTGTGTGTGTGTGTGTGTGTGTGTGTGTGTGTGTGTGTGTGTGTGTGTGTACTGCATGTACATTTTCTCCTGTGCTTATGATTAAATAGTAAGGCACCAAGGGGGTCATTCCGAGTTGTCCGCTAGCAGATTTCGGTCGCTGTGGAGCAATCAGGTAAAAAATAGGCACTTCTGCGCATGCGGCGCAATGCGCACGCGCGTCGTACTATTACAACGAACGATGTAGTTTCACACAAGGTCTAGCGAAGCATTTCAGTCGCACTGCTGGCCGCAGAGTGATTGACAGGAAGAGGGCGTTTCTGGGTGTCAACTGACCGTTTCCAGGGAGTGTTCGAAAAAACGTAGGCATGCCAGGAAAAACGCAGGCGTGGCTGGGCGAACGCAGGGCATGTTTGTGAAGTCAAAACAGGAACTGAATAGTCCGAAGTGATCGCAAGCGCTGAGTAGGTCTGGAGCTACTCTGAAACTGCACAAAAAAATTTTGTAGCCGCTCTGCGATCCTTTCGTTCGCACTTCTGCTAAGCAAAAATACACTCCCAGTGGGAGGCGGCATAGCGTTTGTACGGCTGCTAAAAACTGCTAGCGAGCGAACAACTTGGAATGACCACCCAAGTGCAATACGCTGAAAGTAGCAGGGGATATATATATATCACACATTAATACATACATATACCAGCACACACACACACACAAACGTACATGCATACATGCACAAACTTACATACAGTTACACATTTATACATACAGTACCAGCCAGGGGCGTAGAGCAGACCAGCAGCACTAAGAAGGAGGGAGCTGCTGTGGTTGAGAATGTGCAGCTAACAGCTCCCTCCGGACTTTCTCTTCCTGTGTGCACTATGCAGAGAGAGCTATGGAGCTCTCTGTTAAAGCAGCTCCGCGATCGCTGCCGCGGCTATTGCTGAGACGGAGACACAGCTGTCTCCGTCTCTAAAATGAAAAAATCAGGTCTTCAGGAGGGGTTTCCAGGTACTCGGAAACCCCCCCTGCGTGCGCCACTGTTTATGACTCTGCTACTCCCGTCTCGCTGCTCCCAGAAGTGCGGCCCCATGCTCCCTTTTCCCTCTGTCCTGCCTCTCAGACACTCGCAGATAACCACTTCTTCTTCCAGCACAGAGGCGTATTAATGTCTAAGGGGGGCCTGTGTGCAGCGGCTCCCCTCCTCTTAGCAACGGGTCCCTTCACATCTGGCCTGGTGCTGGCAAGTTTTTCCCTCCACCTCCACAGCGCCAACTTCTTAGTGATATTCGAGAAGATGGAGTATGCTCACATGCGAGCAATGGCTCTGGTACAGTGCCTTTTTTCTGAAGACGCAACTGGGAAGAGAAAGTGGTGAAGGAGGAGGGACCTGCTTGCTGGCATCATGCAAGTATACTCTGGGTTCAGGGAGCAGGGTGTGTGGTGCGAGTCTCCCCTGGCCCACCATCCCCATTTTCACTCTGAGCCGCAGTCTCTCCTGTGCCCTTTTGCCAATAGATTGCAAGCCAGTCATGTCACCATTTATTGTCTACCATGTGCGCAGGAGCGGTTTTAGGCGCGGGAAAGCTGGGTGGGTGCCTGGGACACTGCGGCCTGCAGATGCACCCGCAGACACCCCACAGGCGCCCGGCCCTCCCGCACCACAGCTAATTGACCTCTAGTGTCTGTGTGGTGCTATGGGAGAGACGCCATGACGTCTCTCCTATAGATCTGAGGAGCAGGCGGCCAGAGACGGAGCAGTAGCGGTCGGAAAGCAGGAGCGGGGCTGGTGAGTATTGTGTGTTGCTGTTTTTTTTCTGTGTGTGTGTGTAAGCGGCGCTACTAGGGGGCACATCTACTGGAGACAAATCTACAGGGGGCACAACTACACTGAGGTATTACCACTGGGTGCATTACTAATGAGGGCATTGCATAGGAGGGGCACTTAATAAGTACAATGTGTCTAAGGGTCTACCTGTCACAGTGTGTATAAGGAGCTACCTGGCGCAATGTGTATAAGGGGCTACCTGGCGCAATGTGTATAAGGGGCTACCTGGCGCAATGTGTATAAGGGGCTACCTGGCGCAATGTGTATAAGGGGCTACCTGGCGCAATGTGTATAAAGGGCTACCTGGCGTAACGTGTATAAGGGGCTACCTGGCGTAACGTGTATAAGGGGCTCTTCTCTACTGTGGTGTAATGTGTGTAAGGAGTTCTAACATGGTATAAGGGGTACTACTGTGTGGTGTAATGTGACTGGCGGACACTACTGTGTGGTGTAATGTGACTGACGGACACTACTGTGTGGTGTAATGTGAATCGGTACTATTCTGTGGCCATGCCCCTTCCCTATGAAGCCACGCCCCTTATTTTTGACGCGCGCCTCCGGCGCATACTAGCCCTACGTTGCCTGTTGGGGCGGGGGGGGGGGGGGGGGGGGGTTGCCAAAGGAAACTCTTACCCTGGGCGCCTCGAGATCTAGAACCGGCCCTGCTTGTACGTCCCTGTTTTATGTAAGTCCTGTTACACCCACAAGCCAGCACTATGGCGTCTGACAAATGAACTACATTAATAATCAGTGACTGTTTGCACTCAGTACAAGCTTGTGTGCTCAAGACTCGGAGGCTGAAAGGGCTGGCATGGGACCGGCCTTGTCCGGAAATTCTGTTCTCTGGTTACAGCGGCAGTGCTCCATAGATACACATTGCCACAAAAAGCCAAACAGTCAAAAGATGAAAGTGATCTTTCAGTTTATTTGGTTTGGGATTAAATCACACCCAGAAATGGAATCCGCTTTGCCCTTTACATACTAACATTTGCATATCATAAAGGGGTTTATTCAATTGCACAGTGAATACAATAATTACCTACACTTAAGTAGTGTTATGATAAACTGTGCAAAATAGATCAGGTGTCTTTATTTTCCTCCACGTTATTAACTTAAAAATACAGTTCCTCTTACAGGAAATGAAATGTTATACGTCTAGGAAGAATCTCTGCTTTGGTTTTTGATAAGCAGTAAACGGTCATGTGATTTTTTTTTTTTAATGCCGGCATCAATATGGCAAATAGCAGTGGTGTAGTTCAGTAGTTCTCAACCCAGGGTACTAGTACCCCCAGGTGTACTTGCTGTGGCTTTCAGGACTACTTGAAAAACACTCTGTAATGGTAAAGTGAACATCAAGGTAAAGTCATCGTTGCCCACCCTCCCTCATTCTGCAGGAGACTCCCTGAAATAGCAGCAATCTCCCCGACTCCCTGAATAGACCAGCAATCTCCCTGATTGCCCCTTACCCCCCATTATGCAGCATACTGTAGTTGCCTACCATCCCTCATTCTGCAGGAGACTCCCTGAAATAGCAGCAATCTCCCCGACTCCCTGAATAGACCAGCAATCTCCCTGATTACGCCTTATCCCCATTATGTAGCCGTTATATTCTTGGGTAAAAAAAAAAAAAAAATAATAAGAGATACATACGTTCAGATGGGCTCATCGGTGCCATTTCCCTGCATTGGTTATAAGGCACAGTGATCCCTATAGCTACATGCATTTTAAATTTGTAGCCACTTACAGTATATGGAACCTCTTGTAAAGCACAATACACAAACAAATCCTGCAAAATATCAGTGTCATTTCTTCAACTAGTAGAACTTACTAACTTTGGGGCTCAGATTTACATTTGGAGGTAAGTCATGTTTATGACACAACTCTCAGATGTAGCAGTAAATATCCGCGCTGATAGGTGTTACTTTCACAGTCTCCCTGAAATGCTTTTTCAAAAGTAGGAAAGTATGGGTAAATTTACTCTAATCTTGTGTCACTTCTTTCAAGTCTAGCACACATATTGCCTTTATATATAGCTACACCAGGGCTGGTTCCGGGGCTTCTTGCGCCCCGGGCGGCATTAGGGGGTGTGGCTTCATGCAGGGGGCGTGGTCAATTACGCCTCCTGTACTGTAGTAGGAAGTGCGGTGCGCGATGACGTCATCGCGCACTGCACAGCAAAGGTCCTCTCCACGAAAGAAAACTAGACGCTAAGCATCTAGTTCCCTTCGTGGAGAGGACCTTTGCTGTGTGGTGCGCGATGACGTCAACGCGCACCGCACATCATTACAGTTAAGGTCCTCTCCAGGAAGGGAAACTAGATGCGTAGCGTCTAGTTTCCCTTCACAGCGGGCAGCCCACGAAGGGAAACTAGACGCGTAGCGGCTAGTTTCCCTTCACAGCGGGCAGCGGGACAGACGGGCAGCGGGGGGCACAGCACAGCAGCAGCGGATCTTGCCATGGTGCGGCGCCCTCCGGATGGCGCCGGCGCCCTCCGGAAGGCGGCGCCTCGGGCAAAAGTCCTGCTTGCCCGTGGCAAGATCCGCTACTGTGCTACACTTAATAGGCATACCATACTATCCCTTTAAACTGGGACTCTCATGGATTACATAAATTCTGTGGCTGATTAAAACCAAGTGAAATGTAAGCTTGACGTCAGCCAGCCACAGAACCTGTGTAATTAGTGTCCCAGTTTAAAGGGATAGTATGGTAAGACTACACTTAAACATTCCTATCTAAAATTCAGCACAAATGTGTTGTTTTGCAAGTGTTGGGAGTATAAATAATGCAAATTGACTGCCAGGGGGCACCCAGGTGAAAAGTAACTGGAATCACGGTTGTAGTTGTTAGTAATCCTTGTTTGGCTTTGTGTTTTACACAAACAATGCAACAAAAATGATTAAAAAATGAAATGAAGCACAGGAATTTTATATAAATCAGTCAGTTATCATTAAGTTTAGAGTCAATAAAATTCACGGTTCTGAAACAGTTTCTGTTCTGAACGAAATTAGAGTTATAAGGAAAGCACAGACTTCTGACATTCCAACATGACCCCTTGAGATACTGTAATTAAGTCAGCCCAGATAACTGCAATAGTAAACTAAGTGATAAGCTTGTGATAGAGTATTTGGTACAGGGTGGGAGTGCATTGGAATACAATACACAAGTCATACTCTGGATAAGATATATTATTCCTAAGCAGCACTAACATTTTAGACTTTTCCAGACTTTATTTGCACCATCCCATGTGCAGTATAAATCCCACAGAATGCCCCCATTAGAAACCCCAGTATAATAGTTATAAGTTGTACTTACGTCTGTCCAGCTGCATGGTAAGTAACAGAGCTGGGAGCATCCACAGCCGACACCCAGTCTATTCTGCATGCATGAACTGCTGAATGGTGGGTGTGGTATCTGAGTATAATAAAACACAAACACAATATAAAGAGTAACTGTGTAGGTGCACCAAAGACCTACATTCTAAAGAAAATAAATACATTTTTATTTGTAGTCTTTAAAATGATATATACAGTGTATCAAAAAAGGTGAGATATATAAAAATATAGAGTGTGAAAGAAAATAGAATTTGTGTACTGAAATGCATACCTCCCAACATGACCCTCTCCAGGAAGGACACAATGCTCTGCTCCTGGACTTCCCTCTTAATTTATGCTTGCCATCACCTGTTCTGAAACACCTTTCTTATCCATTACCCTGTTCAATACAGGTGTCGGCAATCATAAATTAAGGAAAAGTCAAGAAGCAGAGCATTGTGTCCCTCCTGGAGAGGGTCATGTTGGGAGGTATGGAAATGGGATACAGAACTTGTGGGCGCTGCCTGCTTCCTCTGTGTATTTCTGTGCAATAAAGGCTGAATACTCCTCTATACATGGTCTTTTGTGTGTCACTCACATGTATTGTATGCGTTGCTATGGATGGCTCTGCACACACGGCAGGGAAATGTTATTTACAGAAGTTTTTATTAAAGGAAGTATACAAAAAAAAACACAAATTACATGTTTCGGAAACATGCAGTGCTCACAGGGTTTGTAATCCATTTTAATACACATATTCTACATACAGTATTTCTTTCACACTCTCTATATTGTAATATATTTCACCTTTTTTGAGATACAGTACTGTACATGTCATTTTAAAGCATACCAATAAACATAAATGTATTTAATTTAGCATTCAGGTCTTTACTGCACCTACACAGCATACTTGCCTGCCCTTCCGCAATGGTAGATGCTAGAATCAAGTGGGCTAAGGGACCTTTTCCGTAAGGGGGAGGGGTTACGACGCAAGGGGGAGGAGCTATGCCAGCGGGATAGTTCCTCTACTATCCACGCCACCAACTATTACCTTTAGTAATCAGGTGGCGAGCGAAGCGAGCCACCGAGCCCGAAGCGTGGCGAGCGAAGCGAGCCCGCGAGGGTACTTTTTGGGTACCCTGTTCGCCCGTAGCTCCTCCCCCTGGTGACGTGTCTCCTCCCCTAGATACGTCAGAAGGTCCCTTCTCCCACTCCAATATAGAACCAACCCTTCCGGAATGGCCAGGAGGCTTCCGAAAATCGGGTGAAACTGCTTCGTCATCCTACTCCAGAAAGTAGGCAAGTCTCCCAAAGCGGCGCAGCCCCCGCAACCTTAGAGCACAAGTGGACGGTCTGAGGCCGGTGCCGTAACTAGACATTTTAGCGCTGTGTGCAAGAAGCAGCATCGCCGCCTGTCCGCCAATATTTAAAACAGGTCCAGTGCACGTCGTAGGCGCATGTCAAAAATATAGGGGCATGGCTTAATGGGGAAGGGACTTGACCACAAAAATATACCAATTTATATTACGCTGCACAGTAGTCTCCATTACTCAAATTATGCCGCACAGTAACGCCACTTACACACATCACACCATGTAGAGCCCCTTTTATACATTACGCTAGGTAGAGCCCCTCTCACACATTACACCAGGTAGATCCCCATTTTACAAATTGCAGCAGGTAGAGCCCCCTTTTACACATTACGCCAGGTAGCGCACCCTTTTACACATTCCGCCAATTAGAGAAATATAAAATAACATTTTTGTTTAAGCATCACTCACCAACCCAAGCTCTGTGACTGACGGCAGGTGGGCAAAAGGTCACCGGAGGTCTGACTCCAGACTTGCTGGGCTGCTGCTGCACTGGGAGCTGGAATGCCTCTTATGCAAACCCCCATGTCATCATGTCTCTCCCTGGAGACACTGCAGGAGGGTGGAGCATCCAATCCGGGATAAAGGTGGCGCTGTTATACAGAGGGAGCGAGGAGGAAGGAGAGAGTGTTATAGAGAGGGAGAGACGAGGAAGAGAGTGTCATACAGAGGGAGCGCGGAGGAAGGAGAGAGTGTTATACAGAGAGAGAGGAGGAAGGAGAGGGTGTTATACAGAGAGAGAAGATGAAGGAGAGGGTGTTATACAGGGAGAAATACGAGGAAGAAGAATGTTATATGGAGGGAATGAGGAGGAAGGAGAGGATGTTATACAGAGGGAGAGAAGAGGAAGGAGAGAGTGTTATACAGAGGGAGATATGAGGAAAAAGAGAGTGTTATATGGAGGAAGCGAGGAGGAAGGCGAGAGTGTTATACAGAGGGAGTGAGGAGGAAGGAGAGGGTGTTATACAGAGGGAGAGAAGAGGAAGGAGTGAGTGTTATACAGAGAGAGATACGAGGAAGAAGAGTGTTATACGGAGGGAGCGAGGAGGAAGGAGAGGGTGTTATACAGAGGGAGAGAAGAGAAAGGAGAGGGTATTATACAGAGAGAGATATGGGGAAGAAGAGTTAGTTATACAGATGGAGTGAGGAGGAAGGAGAGTGTTATACAGGGGGAGAGATAAGATAGGGGAGAGTGTTATACAGGTAAGAGATAAGGTAAGGCAAAGTGTTATACAGGGGGAGAGATAAGGTAGGGGAGAGTGTTATACAGGGTGAGATATAAGATGGGGAGAGTGTTATACAGGTAAGAGATAAGGTAAGGCAAAGTGTTATACAGGGGGAGAGATAAGGTAGGGGAGAGTGATAAACGGGGAGAGATAAGATGGGGAGAGTGTTATACAGGGTGAGATATAAGGTGGGGGAGAGTGTTATAAAGGGGGATAAATAAGATGGGGAGAGTGTTATACAGGGGGAGATATAAGGTAGGGGAGAGTGATAAACGGGGAGAGATAAGATGGGGAGAGTGTTATACAGGGTGAGATATAAGGTAGGGGAGAGTGTTATAAAGGGGGAGAGATAAGATGGGGAGAGTGTTATACAGGGTGAGATATAAGGTAGGGGAGAGTGTTATAAAGGGGGATAAATAAGATGGGGAGAGTGTTATACAGGGGGAGATATAAGGTAGGGGAGAGTGATAAACGGGGAGAGATAAGATGGGGAGAGTGTTATACAGGGTGAGATATAAGGTAGGGGAGAGTGTTATAAAGGGGGAGAGATAAGATGGGGAGAGTGTTATACAGGGTGAGATATAAGGTGGGGGAGAGTGTTATAAAGGGGGATAAATAAGATGGGGAGAGTGTTATACAGGGGGAGATATAAG
The DNA here is from genome assembly GCF_028390025.1 of Pseudophryne corroboree. Taxonomy (NCBI): domain Eukaryota; kingdom Metazoa; phylum Chordata; class Amphibia; order Anura; family Myobatrachidae; genus Pseudophryne; species Pseudophryne corroboree. The sequence goes on from NC_086451.1 coordinate 40,395,793, forward strand.
GTAGGGGAGAGTGATAAACGGGGAGAGATAAGATGGGGAGAGTGTTATACAGGGTGAGATATAAGGTAGGGGAGAGTGTTATAAAGGGGGAGAGATAAGATGGGGAGAGTGTTATACAGGGTGAGATATAAGGTAGGGGAGAGTGTTATAAAGGGGGAGAGATAAGATGGGGAGAGTGTTATACAGGGGGAGATATAAGGTAGGGGAGAGTGTTATAAAGGGGGAGAGATAAGATGGGGAGAGTGTTATTTATACAGGCTGAGATATAAGGTAGTGGAGAGTGTTATACAGGGGGAGAGATAAGATGGGGAGAGTGTTATACAGGGGGAGAAATAAGATGGGGAGAGTGTTATACAGGGGGAGAAATAAGATGGGGAGAGTGTTATACAGAAGGAGAGATACAACAGAGAAGAGTATTATACAGGGGGAGATAAGATAGTGGAGAGTGTTATACAGGGTGAGATATAGGGTAGGGGAGAGTGTTATAAAGGGGGAGAGATAAGATGGGGAGAGTGTAATACAGGGTGAGATATAAGGTAGGGGAGAGTGTTATACAGGGGGAGAGATAAGATGGGGAGAGTGTTATACAGGGGGAGAGATACGATGGGGAGAGTGTTATACAGGGGGAGAGATAAGGTTGGGGAGAGTGTTATACAGAAGGAGAGATACAACAGGGGAGAATATTATACAGGGGGAGCAGCGGCAGAACTCTGGGAGGCAACGGAGTCATCTGCCGCCGGGCTCCTGCTCTGAAGGGGGGCACCTCTTCTTCCATTCTGTGACACCATTGAATTAAGTTAATTAATAGCTGCCGCTGTCTTTTCAGTGGCCGACTTCCTCACTGGTCCCTGCACCTTACAAATCAAACCCACTTTATTATACTGAATATACACATTTTACAAGTGTCATACCCAGGATTAGAAACCACAACCTATTACACTGGAAGCAGACACCTTACTGATGAAGCCGTTTGCTCCTGTATAAGAAATATGAGAATTTTAACTATATGAAGATACTTCTCTGACAATTACACGTAACTTCATATAGTTAGAATTCTCATGCTTCCTCTACAGGAGCAAATAGCTCCATCAGTAAAGTGTCTGCTGTCAGTGTAACAGGTCATGGCTTCTAATCCTGGGTATGACTGCTAAGAAATGTTTGATTTAAAATAAAAGACAATTGAATGAATAAATACAGTATATAATTTTTTTCAGAACACTCCACACACACACACACACACACACACACACACACACACACACACACGCATGCACGCACGCACGCACACACACGTATATATATATATGTATATATATGCACACATACATACATACATACATACATATATTTATCTTAATATAGGAAATAGGGGGGCACCAATATTTATCTTGCCTCCGGGCGACTGTGACGAACTTACACCACTGAGGGGGAGATAAGATAGTGGAGAGTGTCATACAGGGTGAGATCTATGGTAGAGGAGAGTGTTATACAGGGGGAGAGTTAAGATGGGGAGGGTGTTATACAGGGGGAGAGATAAGATGGGGAGAGTGTTATACAGGGGGAGAGATAAGGTGGGGGAGAGTGTTATACAGGGGTAGAGATAAGAAGGGGAGAGTGTTATACAAGGTGAGATATAAGGGGATCCGGTCTGAAGATCGACAGTGTCTAGGTCGACAATGTTTAGGTCGACCACTATAGGTCCACAGTCACTAGGTCGACATGGATGGAAGGTCGACAGGGTTTATAGGTCGACATGTGCTAGGTCGACAGGTCTAAAGGTCGACATGAGTTTTTCACATTTTTTTTCTTTTTTTGAATTTTTTCATACTTAACGATCCACGTGGACTACGATTGGAACGGTAAAGTGTGCCGAGCGAAGCGGTAGCGGAGCGAAGGCACAATGCCCGAAGCATGGCGAGCGAAGCGAGCCATGCGAGGGGACGCGGTGCACTAATTTGGGATCCCGGTCACTCTACGGAGAAAACGACACCCCAAAAAAAAAAATCCTCATGTCGACCTTTAGACCTGTCGACCTAGCACATGTCGACCTAGAAACCCTGTCGACCTTCCATCCATGTCGACCTAGTGACTGTCGACCTATAGTGGTCGACCTAAACATTGTCGACCTAGACACTGTTGATTTGATGAACCACACCCAATATAAGGTAGTGGAGAGTGTTATACAGGGGGAGACATAAGATGGGGAGTGTGTTATACAGAAGAAGAGATACAACGGGAGAGTATTATACAGGGAGGAGATAAGATAGTGGAGAGTGTTATACAGGGTGAGATATAAGGTAGTGGAGAGTGTTATTAAGGGGGAGAGATAAGATGGGGAGAGTGTTATACAGGGGGAGAGATAAGATGGGGAGAGTGTTATACAGTATGAGATATAAGGTATTGGAGAGTGTTAAAAAGGAGGAGAGATAAGATGGGGAGAGTGTTATACAGGGTGAGATATAAGGTAGGGTAGAGTGTTATACAGGGGGAGAGATAAGATGGGGAGAGTGTTATACAGGGTGAGATATAAGGTAGTGGAGAGTGTTATACAGGGGGAGAGATAAGATGGGGAGAGTGTTATACAAGGTGAGATATAAGGCAGTGGAGAGTGTTATACAGGGGGAGAGATAAGATGGGGAGAGTGTTATACAAGGTGAGATATAAGGCAGTGGAGAGTGTTATACAGGGGGAGAGATAAGATGGGGAGAGTGTTTTACAAGGTGATATATAAGGTAGTGGAGAGTGTTATACAGGGGAGAGATAAGATGGGGAGAGTGTTATACAAGGTGAGATATAAGGTAGGGGAGAGTGTTATAAAGGGGGAGAGATAAGATGGGGAGAGTGTTATACAGGCTGAGATATAAGGTAGTGGAGATTGTTATAAAGGGGCATAGATAAGATAGAGAGAGTTATACAGGAGGAGAGATAAGGTAGGGGAGAGTGTTATACAGGGGGATAGATAAGATAGGGAGAGTGTTATACAGGGTGAGATATAAGGTAGGGGAGAGTGTTAGACAGGGGAAGATATAAGATGGGGAGAGTGTTATACAGGGGGAGAGATAAGATGGGGGGAGTGTTATACAGGGGGAGAGATAAGATGGGGAGAGTGTTATACAGGGGGAGAGATAAAATGGGGAGAGTGTTATACAGGGGAGAGATAAGGTAGGGGAGTGTGTTATACAGGGGGAGAGATAAAATAGGGGAGAGTGTTATACATGGGTAGAGATAAGATAGTGGATAGTGTTATACAGGGGAAGAGATACGATAGGTGAGAGTGTTATACAGGGAGAGAGATAAGGTAGGGAAGAGTGTTATACAGGGGGAGAGATAAAATAGGGGAGAGTGTTATAGAGAAAGAGAGATAGAGAGGGGAGAGTGCTATACAGAGGTAGAGATGAAGGAGTTATACAAAGGGATTTGAGGAAGAGAGTGACAGACTTACACCATACTTGCCTACTCTCCCGGAATGGCCGGGAGGCTCCCGAAAATCGGGTGACCCTCCCGGCCCCCCGGAAGAGCAGGCAAGTCTCCCGATTCGCGGGGTCCCCCTGCCCGTCCGCCCACTTAGTGTGTAAAGTGGGCGGTCCGGGCAGTTGATGACGCGATTCTTGCTGAATCGCGTCATCATAGCCACGCCCCCTGCAGTGTAATGCCGGTGATCGCGGCATTACAGTGTGGGGGCGTGGCTTAAAGGCAGTGTCATCGTGACTCCGCTCCGCCTCCGGTCCACCCCTTCATCCACGTCACAGCCTCCCCTGCCCGCCCTCTGAGACGACCTGGCTGCTCTCTCCCGCAGAGAGCAGCCAGAATGTAGGTGTAACAACACACTGCTTATGGTACCGACCTCCTGTCTTCTTCCCTACACGTTGTGGGCAACTACTAGTACAGTATAATGGGCTCTGAGAATCGTACCTTCTTATCTAAGACCTTCGTCCTCTTCACAAGAATAAGGGATCAATCAATGAATTATCAATAAAACAAACCTGTATTTTATTTCCCAATAACAGGACTCTCATATACTTGTACGGTATAATAAAACATAGAAGGCAATAGATGGCATTGAATACAGTTCGATTATATACAATACATTTTTTATCATAGTACCATGCAACAACATTCCATCATACACTTAATGAAATGAATACACGTTCTTGCTTTATTTTACTGCATATTAGGGATCCCAGAAGATCTCGGTCCTTGAGGGTAAAAGAAAGGTTAAGGTATCAACCACAAACAAGCCCACATATATTTTTACCTGAATACCCTTGCAGTGTGCCAGATACAATACAATGTTGTAACCAATAAGACTTTTGAGTATCTGCAATTGTATCTATTCTATACTCTATACTAAATAGTCTAATAACCCTTAAGTATTTATACTGCGCAGTGAACTATGGCCATTCAGTTGGTGCACATGGAGTCTTTTAAGCATTAATGCATTACAGGTGAAGCTCAGTGAATGGAATCCTTGTTTAAATTGTAGAGTTATTCCTGAATAGATACTCCTAATAATTCCTCGTATCCTATCCAATATGCGCGGGTGCTGCGGTCCTCAGCAGTTACTGTCATCTAAATAACTTTGACTACTAGGAAGTGTTCAGTAGCTGTAGGATTTATTAGATTATTTGTCGTATGTATATCTTAAAATGTGTAATTCTCTTGTCTACTCTGTACTGGGTTGGTTACCTTGAAGAACACCTGAAGAAAGCTGATGTAAATTATTTTGTTCTTTCTGTTTCCTTTACTGTAGTTTTCTACAATGTGCAAGGAAGGCTCACTGACTCTACAGCAGCGTGTCAAGATAGCAAGGGAACGGCTTTATAACTATAAATCTGTGTGTGCAGAGGTAATCTCACTCCGAACAAAATTACAATATTATATCCAGTTAACTATTATTGCTTCTCCTCACTGGTTATTATTTTCCTTTTCTTACTGACAGTCAGTTTATGTTAGGAATATCCCTCATCTGTCACTCATGGATTTAATGCATGTCGAGTCGTGAGGTGTTGCAGCAATGGCCCTCATTCCGAGTTGTTCGCTCTGTAAAAATCTTCGCATTGCAGCGATTTTCCGCTTAGTGCGCATGCGCAATGTTCGCACTGCGACTGCGCCAAGTAAATTTGCTATGCAGTTAGGAATTTTACTCACGGCTTTTTCATCATTCTGGAGATCGTAATGTGATTGACAGGAAATGGGTGTTACTGGGCGGAAACAGGCCGTTTTATGGGCGTGTGGGAAAAAACGCTACCGTTTCCGGAAAAAACGCAGGAGTGGCTGGAGAAACGGAGGAGTGTCTGGGCGAACGCTGGGTGTGTTTGTGACGTCAAACCAGGAACGACAAGCACTGAACTGATCGCAGATGCCGAGTAAGTCTGGAGCTACTCAGAAACTGCTACGAGGTGTGTAATCGCAATATTGCGAATACATCGTTCGCAATTTTAAGATGCTAAGATTCACTCCCAGTAGGCGGCGGCTTAGCATGAGCAAATCTGCTAAAATTCACTTGCGAGCGAACAACTCGGAATGAGGGCCAATGTTCCTTCAGGGAGAGTTAGCTGTGAATGCTGTCTTACCAGTTCTCATGCGTTAGGGCACTGTACTGATAAATCTAGGTATTTCCTTTTCTAGCTTATAATTTATCAGAGTTTTAGTGTTGACCTTGATAACTCTCTGTAGTGTACTGCTCTCCTAATCCACTGCCTCTCTATTCCGCTTTGTGCCCGCCTCTGACCTGGTACGGAGTCTCAATAAACTACCTCCCGTTCTCCCTTGTCCTGTCACTCACATACACCGGGTCCCTGTTAGCCAGGGCAGGGTAGCCGATTCTTCCTTTGTTACGTCCCTCAGGGTGTCCCCAGGGCGTTTTTTCCCAATCGGTCCGCCCAAGGTACCTCCTCTGTTTACGTCGTCACCTCACGGACCTCCTCTTTCAGTAAGATCTCAGGAGACTCGTTGTGCCGCACGGGATCCCTGGAGGCAGCCTCAGGTATGTGTCTGGGTGTCTCTCCGTCACGATCACCGGCTGAAGCTCCCTCTCTCTTTACTTAACTCTCTGACGGTCACAGGAGCACAGCTCCGGCGTTCACTCTCTCCTCCGCCGACAGCCAGGACATCCCACCGGCCCGCTCTGTGACCACACACTGTGCCAGGGACAGCTGCCGCACCTCCGTATCCCGCGATCACCTCAGCACCACACACACTCCTTTTCAGTTCTCATTCTTTTTATAGGCTCTGTTCAAATGCCCGGATCAGTCCCGCCGTTATTTTTCCTGCACGCGCCGACTATATCTTAGGCTTATAGGGGACCAGAGCTCCCCTATAGTCAGGTTAATAAGCAAGTCTGAAAGTCACGAGCCCGTCTAACCCCTGGGCCGTTAACTGCTCGGCCTGTCCCATTTACTCTCCATGAGGGTTATAAACTGCTTCATAAGTTCTTTGCCCTCTGTGAGGGTAACATAACCTTTAATATATTACTTTTAATTTATATTTTAATATTAATATTTTATAGTTATATTAACATTCTATTAACTGCTCAAATTAACTTATTACAAGAACAGGGTATTACACGTTTCCCCTCTGGAACTATGCGTGTCCCCACGCATCCTATAAATTTGTACTTGGATCAACTCATGTATACATTTACAAACACAATAAGTACCAGTATGTTCCAAAGTATCTTAATCACGATATCTTAGAGGTAATATACCTTTAGTACTTCGTTTTGATCTTCTATTTGTTGGGGTAAGTACCCCATTATTGACATGACCATCCTCAACACAAGAAAAGTCATTGTCTTCAAACAATTTCTCTACCCTGGTTTTTGGGACCATACTTCTTGCTGAACTCTGTGGACCGGTGCCGCCCATGAACAACAGGAGCTCTATAGGGTCATGTAGTGGAATATTCTCTGTGATTGGTGATTCGGCTGTCACCACCACGTCTTCCTTTACTCTCGTGGCTTCCATTGTGCAGGGTTTTAATTGATCTCTGGATACAACTCTGACTGGTCCTTTTTGACCACAACGAATTCGATATGTGTAGATATTACCGGCTGGAACACTAACCACGATGTATGGAACGTTTTCCCACATGGCATCAAGTTTGCTATAGCGATGATTCTTTTTCAACCAAACCTTATCTCCTTCATGTAACGGAAGGGGACGAGCATTGGCGTTATAAGCTTTCTCCTGCCATTGGTGAGCTGCCTCCATCCTTTGTTCCACAATACGTCTGGCTGTTTCAATTCTCTGCTGGTGTTCCTGTACCCAATTAACTCGAGGATCTACAGGGTCGATCACAACGGGGTTCAATTCCAAATCTCGGGGCAGCTTGCCTTGCCTGCCAAACATTAGGTAGTAGGGTGTGAACCCAGTGGAACAGTGTTCGGTGTTGTTATATAAATAGGTAAGTTCAGGGAGAAGGGTAGGCCATTGAGTACGCTTCTCTGCGGATAGACTTCGGAGCATTCCAATGATGGTTCGATTTACTCTTTCACATAACCCATTCCCCTGTGGGTGATAGGCTGTTGTCCTAACTTTTAGACAGCCGTATAGAGTACACAGTTCATTGAACAGCTGTGATTCGACGGCGGGGCCCTGATCGGTCAGGATTCGGTCAGGATACCCATATGGTCTTACAAAATGTTTTAAAAAGAGCTCGGCCGTGGTTCTTGCAGTCAAGTCTCTGGTTGGAACAACAACAATGAACTTGCTGTAATGATCCGTCATGGTTAGCGCATATTGATACCCAGTGTTGCTGGATTCAAATTTCACATGATCTAGGGCGACGATCTCCAGGGGACGCCGGCTTTTAATAGAATGCAGAAGATCTTTTTGACTGTTGTCCGGATACCTTTTGATATTGCAAGGTACACAGTCACGGCACCATTTCTCAATATCTTCCCTCATCCCGATCCAGAAGTACCTTTTTCGCAATATTGACTCGGTTTTCTGGGTACCAAAATGTCCAGACCTATCGTGATAGGCCTCTAGCAGAAGAGTCGCCTGACGTTTTGTAACTACTACTTGTGTAATGGTTTGATGTGTATTGGGGTCAAGGCTGCTACGTATAATCAGCCCTTGCTTTATCCGGATGCGATCTCGATGTCTTAATAATTTAATTCTGGATCAGCTTCGAATCGCTGTGTTTTGTTCAGGTAGCGCTTCTGCTGAATAAGACTCATCAGTTCATTCAAAACTGGGCTCTCTTGTTGAATTTTTTTCCATTCTCCTGCAGAAAAACCCAGATGATGACTTTCGGATTGTGTAGGAGCATCAACAGAGACTGAACCAGAGGTCCCAACCCATACTTTACCCCCGAGATGGAACACCGGGGTCTCTACCTCCTCCATGTCGTCTTTATCCTATTCGGGAAGGTCGGCAATGGGTAGGCGGGATAAGGCATCGGCATTCCCATTCATCTTTCCGCTACGGTAGTTGACGGTGTATTGAAAGTTGGCTAGGCGAGATACCCAACGTTGCTCGAGTGCTCCCAACCGTGCATTGGACAGGTGAGCCAACGGATTATTGTCGGTCATAATAATGACGGGAGAAGCAGCCAGATAGTTCTTGAACTTCTCGGTGATGGCCCATACGAGAGCAAGTAACTCTAACTTGAATGTACTGTAATTCTCGTTGTTGCGCTCTGTTTTGCGAAGGCCTCTACTGGCATATGCTATTACCCTTTCACGACCATCCTGCATTTGTGATAGCACAGCTCCTAATCCCCGATGACTTGCATCTGTATAAACTTGGAAAGGTTTTTCATAATCCGGATAGGCGAGTAGAGGAGCAGTGACCATAGATGTCTTAAGCAACTCGAAGGCACGTTGCTGATCTTCACCCCAGGGGATTAACGATGAACTCCTCCTTTCCTGACCAGACTTGCCACGCAGCAATTCTTGTAGCGGAGCTGCCAGTTTAGCAAAACCTTGTACAAATCGCCTGTAATAACCCACAAAACCAAGAAAGCTTCGGACATCCTTCACTGTCTTTGGTATAGGCCACTCTTGTACGACACATATCTTCTCTGGATCTGGCTTAACACCCTCAGCGCTGACTATATGTCCCAAATATTGGACCTCTGGTTTGAGTAGATGACATTTTGCTGGTTTAAGCTTCAATCCTGATTTGATGAGTTGCTTGAACACCTCCTCTAGATGTTTGAGATGCTCTTCATAACTCCTTGAAAAGATGATAACGTCATCCAGATACAGCAGGACCATTTCAAAGTTATGATGTCCCAGACAGTGCTCCATAACACGTTGGAAGGTAGCCGGCGCATTGCAAAGTCCAAAGGGCATTCTATTGAATTCAAATAACCCCATTGGCGTGGTGAAGGCAGTTTTTTCCCGGTCCTCCGGTGCCATCGGAATTTGCCAATATCCGCTAGTGAGGTCTAGAGTAGAAAAGTAGGCCGCGGTCTTCAAAGCCGTCAATGACTCCTCTATTCTTGGTAACGGATAGGCATCTTTATGGGTCACAGCATTCAATTTGCGATAGTCCACGCAAAACCGGAGACTTCCATCCTTTTTCTTGACGATAACTAGAGGAGCTGCCCATGGACTGTAACTCTCACTGATGACACCTGCGGCTCTCATATCTGAAATAATTTTTCGCACGGGTTGATACATGGCTGGTGGTAGGGGTCGGTGTCTCTCCTTGATGGGCGGAGTACTCCCTGTATGAATAGCATGATACACCCCTTCAGCCATTCCAAAGTCAGAAGGGTTCTGACTAAAAGCCCCTGAATTCTCTCGTACCAGTTGTAGCACCCCTGCTCGCTGCTCCTGGGAAATGTTCAAGTCACCTATTTGGATTTCATTCCACCAAAGATCCTCATTTTCGGCGGCAGAGACGTTTCTGGTTGTGGCTCCTTGATGTGCCGATGGTATGTTTTCCTCCAATACATCTTGGAAATTGACTTGAGACACCCTTGCTACCATGCAGTGTCGAAAGAGTCGTATAGGGTAGTTTTGAGGATTCAAGATGCGAACGGGTACTCGACCTTTCTCTACCCTTGCCAATGTCCGGGCTACTACAAATGGTTGCTGACCATCTGAGTCACAAGATTCTATGAGGGCATCATAGCCTTGTCCGCCAGGGCCAATCCGAGCTTTGCACCAAACTACATGTTCTGAGTTGGACATTAACGTTACAGGCCGTCGGTCAGCAATTCGTGCCTTTCAAACCTCCCCTCTGTCATTTGTGAATTTCCTCTGACCCTCCAGTAGCCGAACAGTCTGTTGAAGTGTCCTCTGCTCCCGCGGGGCTGCTGTCTTCATTTCTATGCGCAAGGCTTCGACTAATTCATCGGGACAATTTCTGAGGACATTCATCCCGAGAATGACTGGGGGCAGAAAGTCATTTGGAACCGTTGTCACTAAACATCCCTGTCTGATTAAGTTTGCTCTACCCACTTTCATGTCGGCTTCCCAGTAACCACGGTATGTGATAGGTTGTCCGTTACTGGCTAATAGATGTAACCAGGTAGTTGGTGGGGTGACTATGTTTTGCTCTTCCCAATGTTGGAGGAATTCATGAAGTCGAATGGTCGAAACTTGAGATCCTGTATCCAGGAGAGCAGCCATCTCCACACCATTGATCTGAATGTTCAGGCGAGGACACTCACCGACATACCTTGGCCACCACTCCTGCGACGTCGGACCTATTGGTACATTTCCTCCCGAGGGTCGGTCCCCTGCCTCGGGGTCTCCTCGTTTAAAGCTTCATTGGGACAATTTCTCTCAATGTGGCCACCTTGCCTACAACCCCTGCATATAGGCTGTCCTTGAGCGTCAAACTGGTCGGTGGAACGTCTACCTGTTCCCCTTGGTGTATCCCATCGAGAACGATTTCTGGCACCCCTATCTTGTCGCCATTCCCGACGTCGTCCGACGTTTTGGCCTTGACTCAACTCCTCGAGTTTCTGATCCATTCTAGCTAGGTGCAAGGTAAGTTCCGTCATTTTAGAGTTTAGGGTCCCAATTGGATCCTGATTGGATGGAGCTTGTGCCTGTTGAGTGACTGCCTTAGGCAATACCACCTCAGTTTTGGTGTGAGATCTTGTTTCCTTTATCCCTTCATCTGACTCAACTGACACCTCATACTCAGCATCTTCACAGGAATTTAGTCCAAGAATTTGAAGGATTTCTTCTTTGAACTTAGAAAAGGACCACTTTGGCTGTTGACGCCGCACCATTCTCATTTGGGCCTGAATGGTTTCCCCTTGAGCCCCTTCGATAAAGAGATTAATTAATGTCTCATCAGCCTGTTGTACTTCACATGGGTCTAAGGCTTGAACTGCCCTCATGGCTTCCTGCAATCCCAACGCAAAGTCCCGTAAAGTTTCGCCACCTCTTTGTTTTCTAGCGTATAGTCGACTTTTTAAATTGGAAATTGTTTTTAGGGCGAAGATGCACCCCAATTTTTCCAAGATGCCTTCCGCAGTCTCTTTCTCTTCTTCCGTCCATGCCTCTGCCTCACGCAGCGCAGAACCTTTTAACTGTCCCAATACTATCTCCACTTTCTGTACCTCGTTCAGCGGGTACAATCTAAACATGGAACGCATCTTATTCCTAAACTCCTTCAGCTGACTGGTTTCTGGGGTACGCATGTCTCCCGAGTAAGTAGGAAGTTATGAAGCGCCAAAGTAATATGGCATCGTAATAGGTGATGCCATCCCTTGGTTCTGACCTGCCGGAGATTGACCAGGTGACGCGGGCAATCTCATCCGGGTGGATGTTGGTGCCGGAGTCTGATGTTCCGGTGATTGCGACATTCTATCCTGTTCGCAGACGCCAAATTTTCTGTAACAACACACTGCTTACGGTACCGACCTCCTGTCTTCTTCCCTACACGTTGTGGGCAACTACTAGTACAGTATAATGGGCTCTGAGAATCGTACCTTCTTATCTAAGACCTTCGTCCTCTTCACAAGAATAAGGGATCAATCAATGAATTATCAATAAAACAAACCTGTATTTTATTTCCCAATAACAGGACTCTCATATACTTGTACGGTATAATAAAACATAGAAGGCAATAGATGGCATTGAATACAGTTCGATTATATACAATACATTTTTTATCATAGTACCATGCAACAACATTCCATCATACACTTAATGAAATGAATACACGTTCTTGCTTTATTTTACTGCATATTAGGCATCCCAGAAGATCTCGGTCCTTGAGGGTAAAAGAAAGGTTAAGGTATCAACCACAAACAAGCCCACATATATTTTTTCCTGAATACCCTTGCAGTGTGCCAGATACAATACAATGTTGTAACCAATAAGACTTTTGAGTATCTGCAATTGTATCTATTCTATACTCTATACTAAATAGTCTAATAACCCTTAAGTATTTATACTGCGCAGTGAACTATGGCCATTCAGTTGGTGCACATGGAGTCTTTTAAGCATTAATGCATTACAGGTGAAGCTCAGTGAATGGAATCCTTGTTTAAATTGTAGAGTTATTCCTGAATAGATACTCCTAATAATTCCTCGTATCCTATCCAATATGCGCGGGTGCTGCGGTCCTCAGCAGTTACTGTCATCTAAATAACTTTGACTACTAGGAAGTGTTCAGTAGCTGTAGGATTTATTAGATTATTTGTCGTATGTATATCTTAAAATGTGTAATTCTCTTGTCTACTCTGTACTGGGTTGGTTACCTTGAAGAACACCTGAAGAAAGCTGATGTAAATTATTTTGTTCTTTCTGTTTCCTTTACTGTAGTTTTCTACAATGTGCAAGGAAGGCTCACTGACTCTACAGCAGCGTGTCAAGATAGCAAGGGAACGGCTTTATAACTATAAATCTGTGTGTGCAGAGGTAATCTCACTCCGAACAAAATTACAATATTATATCCAGTTAACTATTATTGCTTCTCCTCACTGGTTATTATTTTCCTTTTCTTACTGACAGTCAGTTTATGTTAGTAATATCCCTCATCTGTCACTCATGGATTAAATGCATGTCGAGTCGTGAGGTGTTGCAGCAATGTTCCTTCAGGGAGAGTTAGCTGTGAATGCTGTCTCACCAGTTCTCATGCGTTAGGGCACTGTACTGATAAATCTAGGTATTTCCTTTTCTAGCTTATAATTTATCAGAGTTTTAGTGTTGACCTTGATAACTCTCTGTAGTGTACTGCTCTCCTAATCCACTGCCTCTCTATTCCGCTTTGTGCCCGCCTCTGACCTGGTACGGAGTCTCAATGAACTACCTCCCGTTCTCCCTTGTCCTGTCACTCACATACACCGGGTCCCTGTTAGCCAGGGCAGGGTAGCCGATTCTTCCTTTGTTACGTCCCTCAGGGTGTCCCCAGGGCGTTTTTTCCCAATCGGTCCGCCCAAGGTACCTCCTCTGTTTATGTCGTCACCTCACGGACCTCCTCTTTCAGTAAGATCTCAGGAGACTCGTTGTGCTGCACGGGATCCCTGGAGGCAGCCTCAGGTATGTGTCTGGGTGTCTCTCCGTCACGATCACCGGCTGAAGCTCCCTCTCTCTTTACTTAACTCTCTGACGGTCACAGGAGCACAGCTCCGGCGTTCACTCTCTCCTCCGCCGACAGCCAGGACATCCCACCGGCCCGCTCTGTGACCACACACTGTGCCAGGGACAGCTGCCGCACCTCCGTATCCCGCAATCACCTCAGCACCACACACACTCCTTTTCAGTTCTCATTCTTTTTATAGGCTCTGTTCAAATGCCCGGATCAGTCCCGCCGTTATTTTTCCTGCACGCGCCGACTATATCTTAGGCTTATAGGGGACCAGAGCTCCCCTATAGTCAGGTTAATAAGCAAGTCTGAAAGTCACGAGCCCGTCTAACCCCTGGGCCGTTAACTGCTCGGCCTGTCCCATTTACTCTCCATGAGGGTTATAAACAGCTTCATAAGTTCTTTGCCCTCTGTGAGGGTAACATAACCTTTAATATATTACTTTTAATTTATATTTTAATATTAATATTTTATAGTTATATTAACATTCTATTAACTGCTCAAATTAACTTATTACAAGAACAGGGTATTACATAGGTAAGTATGACTTACACACTCCCTGTCATCTCTAGCCCTCCAGAGTGTGGACCTTCTGTCTCTTCCTTCTGCCCGAGCTTTGGCTCCAATCCCTGACACCCTGAGAGCTCAGCTCCCAGCAGCGAGGGCTGTCTGTGTCTCCTCTCCAGATTTCCTGCAGTGACGGCCGACAACAGCAACTGCACGGGGCTGCATCACATGGCCGGACCCACTCTGAGGGCTGGATGTACTAAAGGGAAAATGCGATAAAAACGCTGTTTTCAGGGGTTTTATCGCATTTTCGTATGTACTAACACCCGGCCGCCACGTTTTCGCCCATGAGGTTTCTTATCGGCAGCCGCAACCCCCCCCCCCCTCGCTGATGCCTCCCCCCCTCCCCCCAGCATACCTTCCTCCTGGATGCCTGGACCCGGAAGGCAAACTCCTCCTCCCCCTAGCAACACAGCCGGAGACTGCAGGGGGGAGGAGGAGGCCTGCTGCTGCTTCCCAGCATGGGAGGAGTGTGACTGTGGAAAGCCCAGGTAGGTGACGGAGACCCCCCGCAGACCACCTCACAGGTATCGCGGGGGGCCTCCGTCACCGCATTGCGATGTTGATCGCATATGTTAGTACATATGCGATCAACATCGCTGCGATGGGTGGCGATGTATGTTAATACATCCCGCCCTGTGTGATCAAACTGGAAATAAACTACAGCTACCAGCAGTAAGGGCTGCTGGGAGCTGTAGTTTATTTCCAGTTTCTTCTCTAGTGCGGTGTTGCAGTGCGGTGGGCGCCTCCTGGCAGATTTATTCCTATTGAGTGGCCGTGCGGGTGGTGCTGCCAGATGGTGCGCCTACAGTGCATATGCACTGTGTGCAAAGCACCACTGGCACACACCTAGTTACAGCCCTGTCTGAGGTGACATGATGACATGATTTGTGCTGAATCGCATCATTGTAGCCCTGCCCCCCACTGTACAGTGCCTGTAATAGTGGTATTGTATAGTGGGGGTGTGGCTACGATGACATGACCATGAACACCACGCCCCCTATATTGCCTTTTTCACTGTGTCTCGCCCCCGCCATGCCCCTATGCCGCATTATGCCAGCCTGCACCGTCCTCTGCAGCGCCGAGTGGAGGCAGCCAGAATATCGGCAACCCTGCTACACAGTTACTCTCTTTTTGTTATTTAGGTGTTTATGGTGGGTGTGGATCATTAGGTCAAAGTAGACTATCAATAGGTTGACCCCGTATGGGTCAAAAGGACTGGGTCAAAAGGTCGACATGACAAAGGTATACACTTGAAAAGGTTGATGGGTACAAAAGGTCAACACATGCAAAAGGTTGACATGGAAGTTGTCGACGCAAAAAAAGGTTGAGGCATGTTTCTTTTTTGTCGTTTTGTATGTTTGACCATATGTGACCCCTATTAGTGTATCACCTCCACTTGCCACGTTTTGGGCAAGGCGCCTCGATGTGCCCGGCACAGGTTACCATTCCCAGCGTAGTTCACGTGGATGGTGAAGGATGAAAAAGTTGGAATAAACAACAACCTGTGTCAACCATATGTGTATCGACCATTGTCATGTCGAAAATTTGAACCTGTCAACCTTTTGAACCCATCGACCTTAAGCACTGTTGACCTTTTACATTTTGATCTTTTGTCTATGTCCATCTTTTCTACCTCTCGACCTATCGCATGTCCTGAACCCATTTATGGTCTCTGTGGAGTAGTTGGTAGCACGTCATAAATATCAGATGTGGGTGGGGGTTTAGAAAGTCTTAATAGGTCAAATAGAGATAGTGGTGAGGAAGGCTGTATTAAGTATGATGGGGGTGGAAAGGGAGGGAGGAGAAGAATAACAGTCGGTAAGGGTAATTCTAGAAAGGCACTTGTAAATATTGATAAGATACCATTAAAACAAACAGGTAAGGGAGAGGCTACGCTAAAATGTATGCTTGCGAACGCAAGAAGCCTATCAGGTAAAATGGGGGAATTTGAATGGCTTGTATCAAAGTCCCAGTATGATATTATGGGTGGTATTCATGTGACCGCCGGTCAGCTGACCGACAGTCACATGACCTCCTCCACCAGCCCGACGGGTCACTGTCCCGATGGTCGGCATGCTGACCAACAGGGACTATTTCCACTCGTGGGTGTCCATGACACCCATAGAGTGGGAATAGAACCTGTGGCGACCGCAGGTCACCACCGAGCCCGCAAGGGGCTTGCTGCACTCGCCCTCCCCGCCGGGATCCCGGCGTCGGTATGCTGCCGGGATCCTGGCGTCGGTAAGCTGACCGGCGGTCAGGAGACCGGCGGTCAGCCGTACTACACCCGATATTATAGGTATTATGGAAACATGGTGGGATGACTCTCATGACTGGGTTGTGAATTTGGAGGGATATTCTCTTTTCAGGAGGGATAGGGCTACCAAAAGGGGAGGAGGGGTATGTCTCTTTGTTAAGCCATCTCTAAAACCAAATTTAATAGATGGTATTTACAAGGGGACTGGAGATAACGTGGAGTCGCTATGGGTTGAGATCACTAGTGGAGGCACAGAAGCAAAGAAACTACTCATTGGCACGTTCTACAAACAACCGGATATTAGCGTAGATGACGAGGAACAACTCTTGCAGCAAATTGAAAAAGCAGCGGGAATGGGGGACATCCTAGTGTTAGGGAATTTTATCTATCCTGATATATATTGGAGTAGTGATTTATGTATAAAAAACTAGGAGCAGCAGGTTCTTAAATACGTTAAAGGATCAATACTTGACTCAATTAGTCGAAGACCCAACTAGGGGTGAAACTATTCTGGACCTAGTTATTACCAATAATGTGGACATTATATCAAACACTATAGTTGTGTCACGATCCGGGTATCTGGACGCCATTTCTTACCTATCAGATGCCTCCTAAGGCTGGCTCAGCGCTCCAGGACCGGATCCCATCTGTTATCCTGATGTGCACATTCCCGCATCCTCTCCTGTCACTCTGAGACGCGGTCACCGCGGCGCCATGTTACATCTGGAATGGCGTCTCCCGCGGCCTCCGCCGCTGTCCCTGAGTTCCTGCATACAGAGTGTCAGAGTGGCGATTACGTCAGCCGCGGCCTCCGCTGTGCCCGCGTGGTTTAGATGTGCAATCATCAGTCTTTCGTCTCCTGTCTCCTGTGGCCGGCGCCGCCATTGCTGTTTCAATTCTCACATGGATTACAAACCAAACTTCCCTCCAAGTGTCTGCATGGGCGCAGCCATCTTGGATTTTGTCATCTGATCATTTCCACCAATCTGCTGTCTGTATTGTTAATCTGCATAATTGCCTAGCCAACCCCTTCCTTGCTGCAGGTATAAATATGCTGTGCCTGAGCAAGGAAGGCGTCAGTGCTTTGGTTGTCAAACCTAGTTCCAGTTTGTCTCTCCTCTGTGAATGTCTTTCAGGTTCCAGCTCCTGTCTCCAGACTTCTGCTATAGAGACCCGCACCAGCATTCCATCTGCGGTGTAGCCTGACTCTCCAATCCATTCTGGACTCACCTGTTTCCAGCTACAACATCACCTGCTTCCAGCTCAGCTTCCAGCAGTGTACAGCTTCTCTTAAAGGGCCGGTGTCCTTTCTGCAGTTTACCACTCTCCACCGGTATTATTATTTCTCCGCTCTCAAATTCTACATTTCATCTACATTGCATCGCTCTCAAGCTTTATTTATTATTTAACTGGTTCCAGCCAGTATCCACTCCGTGCCAACACCTGTCTGGTTCTAACCAGTACCCACAGCAGCATTTTATCTACAGCAGTCCAGCTTTCCCTGGAACACCAGCTGGTACGACCCTGGGCTTTCCTCATTGCTACAGTTGAGCCTGGCAAGGACTTTCCAACTTGCAGATAATAAGAACTGTCTCATACCACCAGAGCTCTGTGGCCCCTGCCACCCTGTAGTACCCAGGAACTGTATTATTATTTCTCTGCTGATTTTTATGTTACTTTTTACTGCTACTGTGATGCATGGAGTTTGTCATAAATAAATATCATTGACTTTTACTCAAGTTGTCGTGGTCACGCCTTCGGGCGGTTTCTCTTCATGTTACTTACATGTCCAGGGGTCTGATACAACCTCCCAGGTTCCGGTACATCTCAGCCCCTACAACTGAGGCTGCCTTCCGTCAGCTCAGGCCCTCAGTTGTGACAGTAAGCACTGACCTAATGAATCCAGCCGGAGACCAGGATCAAGCGGCCAGGCCGATGCAAGAACTGGCAGCCCTACTTGAACATCAGGAGGCTGCACAGGGCCACATCATCCGCTGTCTCCAGGATCTCTCTACTCGGCTGGATGGGATTCAGACAACTCTCCGTGGATCAGGCGCATCTGGGGCGTCAACCACCGTGACTCCAACTATAACCCCACCCACCTTACCCGTTTCTGCTCCACGTCTTCATCTTCCAACGCCAGCAAAATTTGACGGATCTCCAAGATTCTGCAGGGGATTTCTCAACCAGTGTGAGATTCAGTTTGAGCTACAACCTGGCAATTTTCCCAGTGACCGTACAAAAATTGCCTACATCATCTCTCTTCTCAGTGGCTCAGCCCTCGACTGGGCATCACCGTTATGGGAGAGGTCCGACACCCTGCTATCTTCTTACACTGCATTCGTGTCAACATTCAGGCGCATCTTCGACGAGCCAGGCCGGGTAACTTCAGCTTCGTCTGAGATTCTCCGTTTACGCCAGGGATCACGTACTGTAGGACAATATCTTATACAGTTCCAGATTCTGGCATCTGAACTGGCATGGAACGACGAGGCCCTGTATGCTGCATTCTGGCATGGTTTATCCGAGCGTATTAAAGATGAGTTAGCTACCAGAGACTTACCCTCCAAGTTAGATGAGCTAATCTCACTTTGTACGAAAGTTGACTTACGTTTCAGAGAGAGAGCAACTGAGAGTGGAAGATCATCTGCTCCAAAATCTTCTGCTCCTCCTCCTCGCCAACTGTCACCAACTAAAGATGAACCCATGCAAATTGGCCGTTCCCGTTTAACTCCTGCTGAGCGCCGAAGACGTCTCTCTGAGTCTCTCTGTCTGTATTGTGCAGCTCCGTCTCACACCATTAATGCCTGTCCCAAACGTCCAGGACTCCAGACCCTAGCTCGCCAAGGAGAGGGCCGGCTAGGAGTAATGATCTCCTCTCCATCTCCTCAAGATTGTAATCTCCCAGTCTCGCTTCAAGTTGCTCAACGTTATCAGAACATCATTGCCCTCCTTGATTCCGGAGCAGCTGGGAACTTTATTACCGAAGCCTATGTTAAACGGTGGTCCCTACCCACCGAGAGACTTCCTTCCTCCTTTTCCTTAACTGCCGTGGATGGCAGTAAAATTTTTGATACAGTTATTGCTCTAAGAACTCTACCAGTTCGTCTGAGAGTGGGAGTTCTTCATTCCGAACTTATTTCACTTTTAGTGATTCCAAGAGCCACACATCCTGTGGTCCTGGGCCTTCCATGGCTCCGTCTTCACAATCCTACAATTGATTGGACGACTACGCAAATTCTGGCATGGGGTCCCTCCTGTGCTGAGACATGTTTGTTTAAAGTGTTGCCTGTCTGTTCTTCCTCCCCCAGGTCATCTGATGTTCCACCTCCTCCATATCAAGATTTCACGGATGTGTTCAGTAAAGCTTCTGCTGATATCCTTCCTCCTCATAGAGAATGGGACTGCCCGATTGATCTCGTTCCAGGGAAGGTTCCACCTCGAGGCCGAACTTATCCGTTGTCTCTGCCTGAGACGCATTCTATGGAGGAATACATTAAAGAGAACCTAGCAAAGGGGTTCATTCGACCTTCTTCTTCTCCACCCGGCGCAGGCTTCTTTTTTGTAAAAAAGAAAGATGGTGGTCTGCGGCCGTGCATCGACTACAGAGGTTTGAACGACATTACCATCAAGAACCGCTATCCTTTACCCCTGATTACTGAGCTCTTTGACAGAGTTAGCGGAGCTACCATCTTTACAAAGCTGGACTTGAGAGGTGCATACAATCTCATCCGGATCCGTGAGGGTGACGAGTGGAAGACCGCATTTAACACCCGTGACGGACATTATGAGTACCTTGTCATGCCCTTCGGATTGAGCAATGCTCCAGCTGTCTTCCAGCATTTCGTCAATGAGATTTTCAGAGACATTCTATACCGTCATGTCGTGGTCTATCTAGATGATATCCTCATTTTTGCCAACAATTTAGAGGAACATCGTTTTTGGGTAAAGGAGGTTCTGTCCCGTCTCCGTGTCAATCATCTCTATTGCAAATTAGAGAAATGCGTCTTTGAAGTCAAGTCCATTCCGTTTCTAGGGTACATTGTGTCCGGTTCCGGACTAGAGATGGATCCTGAGAAACTACAAGCAATCCAGAATTGGCCGGTACCCTTAACCCTCAAAGGGGTCCAGAGGTTCTTAGGGTTCGCCAATTATTACCGAAAGTTTATACGAGACTTTTCCACCATTGTGGCGCCTATTACTGCTTTCACCAAGAAGGGTGCTAACCCATCCAAGTGGTCTGAAGAAGCCATGCAAGCTTTTCATCTTTTAAAGCAGAGGTTCATCTCTGCGCCTGTCCTGAAACAGCCTGACATCGACTCTCCTTTCATCTTAGAGGTGGATGCCTCCTCCGTTGGAGTAGGAGCGGTGTTATCTCAGAGGGCTAAAGATGGCCATTTACATCCTTGCAGTTTCTTCTCACGGAAGTTTTCCCCAGCGGAGCGCAACTATGCCATTGGCGACCAGGAGTTGCTAGCCATCAAGCTCGCTCTAGAGGAGTGGAGATGTCTGTTGGAGGGAGCTTCTCATTCAATCACCATCCTTACAGACCACAAGAACCTTCTATATCTGAAAGGCGCACAATGTCTCAACCCTCGTCAGGCCAGATGGGCACTTTTCTTTTCCAGGTTCGACTTTAAACTCCAGTTCTGTCCGGGCTCTCAGAATCGCAAGGCCGATGCCCTTTCCCGCTCATGGGAGCAAGAAAATGAGTCAGAGTCTTCAGACAAGCATCCTATTATAAATCCGTTGGCATTCTCCACGGTAGGGATGGACTCTACGCCCCCATCAGGGAAAAGTTTTGTGAAGCCGACACTAAGGAAGAAGCTCATGCATTGGGCCCATGCTTCCCGCTTTGCCGGACATACAGGTATCCAAAAAACCCTGGAGTTTATCTCTAGGTCCTATTGGTGGCCAACTCTGAAAAAGGACGTTTTGGAGTTTATTGCATCTTGCCCAAAGTGTGCTCAACATAAAGTATCCCGCCAGTCGCCTGCGGGGCAACTGGTTCCACTATCTGTTCCCCGTCGACCATGGACCCATTTGTCGATGGATTTTATTACAGATTTGCCCATGTGCAACAAGTTTAATACCATCTGGGTGGTAGTTGACCGGTTCACCAAGATGGCACACTTCATTCCTCTTACCGGTCTTCCGTCAGCTTCCAAGTTGGCTCAAGTATTCATACAAGAGATCTTTCGACTCCACGGTCTTCCAGAAGAAATTATCTCAGATCGAGGAGTTCAATTCACAGCCAAATTCTGGCGAAGTTTATGTCAAGTCCTCCAAGTCAAGCTAAAGTTTTCCACGGCTTACCATCCTCAGACCAATGGTCAAACTGAGAGGGTGAATCAGGACTTGGAGTCCTTCCTCCGCATCTATGTGTCCTCCTCTCAAGATGACTGGGTTCAATTACTTCCCTGGGCCGAGTTCTGTCATAACAACCAGTATCATTCTTCATCTTCTTCAACACCATTCTTCACCAACTTTGGATTCCACCCTAAAGTCCCTGAGTTCCAACCGCTTCCAGCAACTTCTGTTCCCGCAGTGGATATCACCTTGCATCAGTTTGCCAATATCTGGAAGAGCGTACGATCAGCTCTGCTCAAGGCATCGTTCAGGTACAAGAAGTTTGCGGATAAGAAGCGTCGAGCAGTTCCTGCTCTCAAGGTGGGTGATCGGGTATGGTTATCCACGAAGAATTTGAGGTTAAGAGTTCCCAGTATGAAGTTTGCACCTCGCTACATCGGTCCTTTTAAAATTGATCAAGTCATCAATCCTGTTGCTTACAGACTCCAGTTGCCTCCCTTCTTAAAAATACCCAGGACATTCCATGTTTCCCTGTTGAAACCGCTAATCTTGAATCGGTTTCATTCCTCACTTCCTCCAACTCCGAAAGTCCAAACTCAACGAGGCGTTGAGTATGAAGTAGCCAAGATCCTGGACTCACGTCACCGTTACGGTCAACTTCAGTATCTTATTGACTGGAAGGGTTATGGCCCTGAGGAACGTTCATGGACCAATGCTTCTGATGTCCATGCTCCTGCCTTGGTCCGGAGATTCCATTCCAAGTTTCCTCAAAAGCCAAAGAAGTGTCCTGGGGCCACTCCTAAAGGGGGGGGGGGGGGTGCTGTCACGATCCGGGTATCTGGACGCCATTTCTTACCTATCAGATGCCTCCTAAGGCTGGCTCAGCGCTCCAGGACCGGATCCCATCTGTTATCCTGATGTGCACATTCCCGCATCCTCTCCTGTCACTCTGAGACGCGGTCACCGCGGCGCCATGTTACATCTGGAATGGCGTCTCCCGCGGCCTCCGCCGCTGTCCCTGAGTTCCTGCATACAGAGTGTCAGAGTGGCGATTACGTCAGCCGCGGCCTCCGCTGTGCCCGCGTGGTTTAGATGTGCAATCATCAGTCTTTCGTCTCCTGTCTCCTGTGGCCGGCGCCGCCATTGCTGTTTCAATTCTCACATGGATTACAAACCAAACTTCCCTCCAAGTGTCTGCATGGGCGCAGCCATCTTGGATTTTGTCATCTGATCATTTCCACCAATCTGCTGTCTGTATTGTTAATCTGCATAATTGCCTAGCCAACCCCTTCCTTGCTGCAGGTATAAATATGCTGTGCCTGAGCAAGGAAGGCGTCAGTGCTTTGGTTGTCAAACCTAGTTCCAGTTTGTCTCTCCTCTGTGAATGTCTTTCAGGTTCCAGCTCCTGTCTCCAGACTTCTGCTATAGAGACCCGCACCAGCATTCCATCTGCGGTGTAGCCTGACTCTCCGATCCATTCTGGACTCACCTGTTTCCAGCTACAACATCACCTGCTTCCAGCTCAGCTTCCAGCAGTGTACAGCTTCTCTTAAAGGGCCGGTGTCCTTTCTGCAGTTTACCACTCTCCACCGGTATTATTATTTCTCCGCTCTCAAATTCTACATTTCATCTACATTGCATCGCTCTCAAGCTTTATTTATTATTTAACTGGTTCCAGCCAGTATCCACTCCGTGCCAACACCTGTCTGGTTCTAACCAGTACCCACAGCAGCATTTTATCTACAGCAGTCCAGCTTTCCCTGGAACACCAGCTGGTACGACCCTGGGCTTTCCTCATTGCTACAGTTGAGCCTGGTAAGGACTTTCCAACTTGCAGATAATAAGAACTGTCTCATACCACCAGAGCTCTGTGGCCCCTGCCACCCTGTAGTACCCAGGAACTGTATTATTATTTCTCTGCTGATTTTTATGTTACTTTTTACTGCTACTGTGATGCATGGAGTTTGTCATAAATAAATATCATTGACTTTTACTCAAGTTGTCGTGGTCACGCCTTCGGGCGGTTTCTCTTCATGTTACTTACATGTCCAGGGGTCTGATACAACCTCCCAGGTTCCGGTACATCTCAGCCCCTACAACTGAGGCTGCCTTCCGTCAGCTCAGGCCCTCAGTTGTGACAAGTTGGGGAGACCTTGGGAAACAATGACCACTATATGGTCTCATTCGACATCAGTTTCAAGAAACATAGCTATAAGGGAGCAACTAAAACATTAAACTTTAGAAAAGCTAACTTCAATAAGCTGAGACAGGCACTAAACGACATTGACTGGGAAGTTTTGTTTCATGGTAAAGACACAACGGAAATGTGGGATGCATTAAAAGGGTTGCTTAATAGCAAGATTCACAAATTTATTCCCATGTGCAGTAAACGCAGAAGTACTAAGAACAAATCAATGTGGCTTAATAAGGAGGTCAAAGAAGCAATGGCTAATAAGAGGCATGCTTTCAAAACATTTAAATCTAATGGAGGGAAGGAGTCATTCCATTATTATAAGGAATGCAATAAAGAATGCAAAAAAGTAATAAGGGCAGCTAAAATTAAAAATGAAAAGGAAATTGTTTTAGAGAGTAAAACCAATCCTAAAAAGTTTTATAAATATATAAACAGTAAAAGGTTAAAGAAGGAGAACGTAGGCCCATTAAAAGATGAACTGAGAGCTTTGATAAATGATGATAAAGTAAAAGCGGAAATACTGAACTGGTTTTATTTTTCTCAGTATTCACCAGGGAGGATCAGACGGTGAGAGTAGTGCATAACGATAGTGAAGGCAATGACTCTTGGCTTGATGCTTAATTAAGTGAGGAAATAGTCCTGAAGAGACTAATGCGCCCTACACACTGGGCGATAACACTGCAAGATATGAACGATCTCGTTCATTAAGGAACGAGATAACGTTCATATCTGTCAGTGTGGAGGCATCAGCGATGAACGATGCGCGTCTCCGTGCTCGTTCATCGCTGGTGCCCCGTCGGCTGTGCATGCAGGCCAATATGGACGAGATCATCCATATTTGCCTGCACGTCTACGGAGCTGGGTGACGGGGGCAGTGAAGATACTTCACTCCCCCCGTCACTGCCCCCCCACCGCCGGGTCGCCCGTCTGCCGTATCGGTGGTCGGGCAGCTCAGCGGCACATCACTAAGTCTGTAGGGCCCATAAGCAACATAAAGATTAATCAATCACCAGGCCCAGATGGTTTTCATCTGAGCATTATTATGGAGCTTAGGGCACAGCTAGCAAAACCCTATACTTAATTTTCCATAGTTCAATTAGATCAGGCATGGTACCAAAGGATTTGAGCATAGCTGAGGTAGTGCCTTTATTTAAAATGGGAACTAAAAATAACCCTGGTAACTATAGACCAGTTAGCTTAACCTCTATAGGGGTATATGCAATTGCTGTCGAATTCCCGAAATTGTCGAATTTCGGGACTTTTTCGCCCAAAAAAAAAAAATCGACAATGCAATACAGTACTTTACGTCAAAAAACGGACATTCAAAATTCGACTTTTGGAAATTCGACTTTTGTCAAATTCGACTTTTCTGCAATGGTACAAATGCTGCAATTCGACAAAAGTATATTCAATTCAAGTTTGGAAATTCGACAACAGTGCTTTTAGACAGCAAATTCGTCATTTTCAATCCGCCACACTTTGGTGGGTGAAACTAATAAAAAGAATTTAAAACATGTTTTTTTTGGTGTTTTTTTTTTTTTGGTAATAGCATATCTATTTATATTAGGAGGGATTAGGTACTTGGTTTGTCTTTTTTGGAGGCACAAGTATTATTTATATATTTTTTAAAATAATTTTTTATTTTATTTTATTTTTTAGTTAAATGGTAAAATTCAGGAAAAAAATGGCGTGGGGTCCCCCCTCCAAAGCATAACCAGTCTCGGGCTCTTCGAGCTGGTCCTGGTTCTAAAAATGCGGGGGAAAAATTGACAGGGAATCCCCCGTATTTTTAAAACCAGCACCGGGCTCTGCGCCTGGTGCAAAAAATACGGGGGACAAAAAGAGTAGGGGTCCCCCGTATTTTTTACACAAGCATCTGGCTCCACTAGCTGGAAAGATAATACCACAGCCGGGGGTCACTTTTATACAGCGCCCTGCGGCCGTGGCATTAAATATCCAACTAGTCACCCCTGGCCGGGGTACCCAGGGGGAGTGGGGACCCCTTCAATCAAGGGGTCCCCCCCCCCAACCACCCAAGGGCCAGGGGTGAAGCCCGAGGCTGTCCGCCCCATCCAAGAGCTGCGGATGGGAGGCTGATAGCCTTGAGAAATGTGAAAGAATATTATTTTTTCCAGTAGTACTACAAGTCCCAGCAAGCCTCCCCCGCAAGCTGGTACTTGGAGAACCACAAGTACCAGCATGTGGGAGAAAAATGGGACCGCTGGTACCTGTAGTACTACTGGAAAAAAATACCCAAATAAAAACAGGAGACACACACCTCGACAGTAAAACTTTATTACACAGCTGCCAACACACACATACTTACCTATGTTGACCCGCCGACTGCCACAGTCTCCGTCGATCCGGGGTACCTGTGAAATAAATAACACGCACCTGATCTGATCTCTAGTGTCCAGAGATAAATCCACGTACTTGGCAAAAAAATAACACGACAAACCCGGGCCAGCGGACTGAAAGGGGACCCATGTTTACACATGGGACCACTTTCCCCGAATGCAGAGAGACCCCTTCGTGACTGCTGTCACTGAAAGGTCTCTTAAGCCAATCAGCGAGCACAACGTCCTTGCACTCTGCTGATTTGCTGCACTTCTGAGCTGTCAGACAGCGCATCACAAAGCCTCTCCATTATATTCAATGGTGGGAACTTTGCGGTTAGCGGTGAGGTCACCCGGCGAAGGTTTGCGGCACGGTAAATGCATGTTGTATTTTACACAACATGTGTCGCAAACCGTTTGCCGGTGACTCTTTGTCGCAGTGCTTTCCGATGCGGGAACTGTTCTTCTGCTCTACCGGTGGGTATGGACGAAGGAGATGATTCCCGGCGGACAGTGTTCCAAAACTTTTTTTCTGTTGCCTGTGAGTATACATTTGTATTATCGTGTAAACAGACATTGTAATATTAAAAAAAAAACCTCTTTATTCATGTATTTCAGAGTTTTCCGTCCTGTTGATGTACCTTCCCAGGCCTGTTTTTAAAGTTTAGTCCTGTTGACGACTCATTACCCCGTTTTCTCCTGTTGTTGGGTTTCTGCAAATATCCAACTCTATATATATATCAAATATCCTTTTATCCAACTCTACCATGGGCGACCTACTTGTGATGTGGACCTGAGCCTCCGCCATGTAGCAGACAACCCCCCTCAGGTGAGATGTATTGCCCAAAACTCCCTCTTGTCCAAGTCACCCCGGCATGTCCAAAGTGCAGCCCTCCGGCATTTGCAAAACTGCACATGCAAACATTCCCTGATACACCAATGCTTGTCAGGGAATGTTTGGATGTGTAGTTACGCAAGTGCCGGAGGGTTGCATTTGAGCCCACTGTAACCTGCTTGTGTCGTGTTGATTGTACCTCTTCTTTTCAGTACCAGGGTGACACTTTACCAATAGCTAGAACCTCATACTGTTCTCTTCCACAGGTCTTGCAGTGTATCCTTCCCAAGTGGCGTGGATGTGAAGAGACACAGTTCCCCTGATGTTCCATGGGCGACCTACTTGTGATGTGGACCTGACCCTCCGCCATGTAGCAGACAACCCCCCCTCAGGTGAGATGTATTTCCCTAAACTCCCTCTTGTCCAAAATTACCCCGGCATGTCCAAAGTGCAGCCCTCCGGCATTTGCAAAACTGCACATGCAAACATTCCCTGATACACCAATGCTTGTCAGGGAATGTTTGGATGTGTAGTTACGCCATACTTGCCTACCTGACCCTCTCCATGAGGGAGAAAATGCTCTGTTCCTGGACTTTCCTGGTAATGTATGATTGCCATCACCTGTGGTGAAACACCTTTCTTATCAATTAACTAGCTCACCACAGGTGATGGCAATCATACATTACCAGGAAAGTCCAGGAACAGAGCATTTTCTCCCTCATGGAGAGGGTCAGGTAGGCAAGTATGAGTTACGCAAGTGCCGGAGGGTTGCATTTGAGCCCACTGTAAACTGCTTGTGTCGTGTTGATTGTACCTCTTCTTTTCAGTACCAGGGTGACACTTTACCAATAGCTGGAACCTCATACTGTTCTCTTCCACAGGTCTTGCGGTGTATCCTTCCCAAGTGGCGTGGATGTGAAGAGACAACACAGTTCCCCTGATGTTCCATGTGCGACCTACTTATGTACAATTCAACTGCATTACAAATAATTTTAATAAAAACCACAGAAAACTT
This sequence comes from Pseudophryne corroboree, assembly GCF_028390025.1. Taxonomy (NCBI): domain Eukaryota; kingdom Metazoa; phylum Chordata; class Amphibia; order Anura; family Myobatrachidae; genus Pseudophryne; species Pseudophryne corroboree. The sequence goes on from NC_086451.1 coordinate 40,423,815, forward strand.
CTCTTTTTAAAAATTTATTGAAGAAAAATTGGATTTTATTTTTGAAATAAAAATTGAAAGTTAATAAAACAAAAAAGTAGTTTGTTCTTCTTTGCATTCTTTTCTTGTGTAGATAGATATCTGTGGGGAAAAGAAAAAAAGTATATTAAGTAAAGACACTAAAGTCAGGTTCATTTCTTTCCCAAGAACATTTGTGGAACCACACAGCCCAGCATGACCCATTGCTGGGCTGTGTGGTTCCACAAAGGCAGGCGGTCCAAAGTGGAATAGTGGTGTCAGTGGTCAGCACTTTGACACGCTAACATTTGTGGAACCACACAGCCCAGCATGACCCATTGCTGGGCTGTGTGGTTCCACAAAGGCTGGCGGTCCAAAGTTTCTTGAATATATACATTGAAACATGGCTCTACTCACCTTGGTACGCACAACACGAACTTATGCCGTCCACTTCAATTTTCCACCCAATCCTATGAATAAGCCAAAAACACACACTAGTGAATAGTAAATTCACACAACAGTGAAAGCCTATTGTACACCATTACAAAAAGGATTTTTTGGGTAAAAAAGTGGTATCAGAATAGCTCTTTGGCCCATCATACATGTAGCCACAAGGAGCTTTCATTCGTTACCACACGCGCCCGCATACATGCCCGCGCATGTATGCCTACACAAAGCTCCTTGGTAGTACCCGGTCACGGGTGGGGAAGCCCAACACAGATAAAACAATAGTAAGAAAAGAAAAAAAAACTAATGGGAGGGGAAGAAAGGGATACATGAAAAACATATAAGTAAATAAAACAATACGACCGGGCTTATGGTGGAAGTCTGTCCGGATCCTGGTGTTCCTCCTGGTGGGGCGTCGATGTCCTGGGAGGCTGGGTAGTGCGTTGACTGGGCCTCTGTGCCCATGCGACTGTAGATGTTGCGGCTGGTGGTGGAGGCATCTGGTGGGTGGGGTACATCCCTGTATATCCCTGGTACATCTGTGACTGTCTGTACTGGGATGGTAGTTGAGGAAGGGTACGAGGCGTCCTTGTGGCTTGCGACGGCGGAAATGGTGGATCACCAGCGTGTTGATGAGCTGGTTCTGGGAGCTTATCATAGATCATCTGCAGTGTTGTTGCGATGAGCTGTTGGCTGGATGAGGATTGTCGATGGCTCTCCGACATGTTGGTATTGCTGTGTGCCAGGCATGATGTGTTCTCCACGATCCGGCTCATGGATTGGGCCAGAATGTGAAGGATGTCCATCGTCTCCCTATGATCGTCTATTCTGGCCTGTAGCATTTTGGCCGTGCTGTCGGCATGAGCCTTCTGCATTTCAAGCAGACTGTTTGACATCTTCTCCATTGTTCTCTCAATGTTGTCCAGTCTGCCTCCAACGACATTTGTGTACGTATCCTGGCGGGAAGTAATCTCGGATGCCAGGGTGTGAACCCTCTGAACATTTGAGGGATTCTGCCCTTCCTGGACGTCTGCCACCACTTGCATTTGGGCAGCTGAAAAAAAAATTAGAAAATATTATACACATTCATCATACATTTGTTTGAAGGCTCACAATTCTATTTACTCACACAGGGATGTAGCAACTGCAGGCTGCTGCACTTCCACCTCGTCGTCCTCTGACGAATCCTGTAGGAGGAGATCCGGCCTGTAGTAGGAACCAATCCCCGAAGCTAGTCCGCTGCTGGTCCGTGGCACCACTGTTTGCAAAAGAAAAAAAAAATTAAAGTTAATAAACTATACAAAACTTGTGCCCCCCCCCCCCCCACCACACCCCCAAAAATTAAATACAAACCTTCTCCATCCTGTGGTGCCGCTGCTCCAGGAGCTTCACTTGTCCTCGTTTCTGAAGACTTTTCAAGGGTCTGGCTGGATACGTCTGCATGGCTGTCCTCAAACCCAAGAAAAGTCTCGTCTGTTAACCCTGTAGACTCAAACAGATCGGGTGATGGGTCCACAAGGGTTGTGTCTTGAGGCTCTTCAGTCACAGTCCCAGAGCTCCTGGAGAGACGACGATCTGGTGATGGCCTGCGCGCAGGAGCTGTAGTTTGGCGCCCATCTTGTGGTGTGGTCGCCGACGGTGTCTGGCGCACAGGTGAAGTTCTGTGCACTGATGTCTGGAGCACAGGTGATAGTCTGCGCGCCGACGTCGTCTGGTGCACAGGTGACCAACTGCGCGATGACGATCTGTGGCGCACAGGTGACGATCTGCGCGCTCCTGATGCTTGCTGCGCAGGTGATGGTCGCGCGCTGCTGCCGATGCCTGCTGCACAGGTGATGGTCCGTGCGCTGGCGATGTCCTGCGCGCAGGTGATGTCCTCTGGGCAGGCCTGTCTGAAAATAAAAAAAATCACATTAGCAAATCCAAATAAATTTTTTTCGTTACTACAGCTCATCTGAATGTATTCTTACCATTAGGCCTCCTTTTGCACTGCTTGTCTCCTGCCTTTTTCCGTCTTCTGGGCGGTTCTTCCTCCTCGGGAAAGCCAGCAGGACGGCTGGAGTCCACACCTCTGCAAACTCCTTGGACCATGGCAGGGTTCATGCGCCTTTTAATAACTTCCTCCCAGGGTAGCCACTTCAGATTGAGAGCCGGGCCACCTCCCGTAGCTGTCTCATGTCGGCGCTGAATCCCCATCTTCTTTTTGGTCTGTCTGCGGCAATCACTGTACCGCTTCATGCAGTTTCTGGTGCTCCGGCGGATTCCAGATACTGCAGTGACTTGGCTCGCGATGGCATCCCAGATGTTTCGCTTTGTCCTAGCTGCTGTGGTCTGTGCCCTTGGTCCATACAGAACGTCGTAGGACCTGTCGACGCCATCCACTAGGGTACAGCTTTCCGCCTCAGTGTATCTGGGTCCACGCGGCTTTTTCGGTCCTGCATCTTCACAAGAGGCTTCCTCCTCCGACTGCTCCTCTGGCTGGCTTCTTGCCTTTAGGGATTGAAAAAAAAACATGCATTTAATAAGATCGGTATGTACCTGTGAGTGTCAGTATCCCTGGCATTGCGCACATATACCTGTAGGTGTGCATGGCAGTGCGCAAACTAGGGTGGGCCAAGTTGGATGCTATTTGTGTCTGCAGGTGTTGTCAGTACCTTTCTACTAGGCTTTTTCTTAGACTTCTCATGGGCCCTTGACGACCGCGGCTGGTCACTGCATGCCTGGTCGGTCGTATCCTCCTCCTGGGTCGGCTCCCACTCCTCGTTGCTATGCAGGGATAGATCCGAGTGGGTGGGGGAAGGGGGGATCGGGTCCACTTGTCCCTGGACATCTCTGTTTAAAAAAAAAAAAAAATTATATATATATATATATATATATATATATATATATATATATATATATATATATATATATATATATATATATATATATATATATATATATATATCAAATTTAACACATTACATAATTAAATGCAATCACATGTCATGCTGCTGGGACCCCAGTTCTCAAGCAGGACCAAAACACACGTAAAAAAAAAAAATGTTTTTTTTAAAAACCCCGTACAAGCATCCCTGCACATACTGGAAATCAACCATGGCTGACACACAAAATGGCTGACACACACAAAATGGCTGACACAGACAAAATGGGCTGACACACACAAAATGTGCTGACACACACAAAATGGCTGACACACACAAAATGGCCAACACACACACTAGCCAAAAAGCATCCCTGCACACTCTGGAGATACACCAGTGCTAAAATAGGAGGGAAAAAACATGTTTGGCAAACAACCGACACCACATGTCGGCCGCATGTAAGACAGAAACTTGCTCCAAAACACCCCAAACTAGCCAAAAAGCATCCCTGCACACTCTGGAGGTACACCAGTGCTAAAATAGGAGGGAAAAAACATGTTTGACAAACAAACGACACCACATGTCGACCGCATTGCTACCGACACACACTAAAATCAGCCCAAACTAGCCAAAAATCAATGCTGCACATGCTGGAGGTACACCAATGCAAAAGCAAGACCCAAAAAGTTATTTTAAGAAAAGAAAAAAACGTGAAAAACTACCCCAAAACACAAAACTCCACAAAAAAATGCAGCAAAACAAGCAGGAGCTATACACATACCTGCACACATACCCAAACACCCCATGTACACCTCATGGCAACCCCCAGTACACAAACACATACATGCAACACCAGACCCACATGTGGTACTTACCTACAAATGTTGTAAAAGCTCCTAAAATGGCTCTCCTCCGGGGTAACAGGTATCCTCCTGTCTGTCCTGGAATAAAGCCTGCTGGGGTGTCCAAACGATACCACAGCAAACAACCAATTTGCTAGCTCTGCACCTCCTCACACCTCTCTGCAGGTTCACAAAATGGTTGCAGAGCATGCAGCAAACAAGCCCTAATAAAGGGCTGCTTTCGGCGGGAAGTCGAATTCGGGACGCCCACTACTCGCCGATTGGGCCGTTATCCGCCAAGGGGTGGGTCAAATCAGTTTTGCATTGCATATGGTGAATTCATGTTCCCGGCGGCAGGGCTGCGGCTGTCGAGTGCAGGCGAATTTTTAAACGGACGAAAAAAAGGCGCGATTCGCCCGGGATTGCATATACCCCATAGTGGGTAAACTATTGGAAGGTATTTTGAGGGATAGCATAGAGGATTATCTGCAGGTTAATAAGATTATTAGCAAAAGTCAGCATGGGTTTGTAAGGGGCAGATCATGTCAAACTAACTTAATTAACTACGAGGAAGAGAGCGAGAATCTTGACCAGGGAAAAGCAGTGGATGTGGTGTATATCCTATGCCAGGGGAACTGATAGACAGGCAGAGGCGGTCGTGGGGCGGGGGGGGGGGGGGGGGTTGCGTGCCAACGGCGTTAAAATGCCGTTGGCAGGGTGAGGTCTGGACAATGGAGGTGTAACCAAACCATTAGGGGGCGGGCCACGGCAGCTGTGTGACATCACATGCAGCTGCTGCGACCTGGAATGCAGCGGGTAGCTCCATGCCAGCACGCAGGAGCTGCGTTGGCAGGGAGCTACTTGCCAGGTACAAAAGCATTGCCGCCGTGCAATGCTTTTGTACCATTGCAGGGGATGGTGTAGGGCCTGTGCTTGGCGTACCCCCGCATATCAGAGTAAATGATTGAAGATGTGTTAAAAATTATCACATCTACAGTCAACTGTTAAATTACCCCCACTATCTGGCTACAGTGCGACGTAGTGCACTATATTGTACTGTGTGTATGCACTATGGGCCTACAGAAATTCAGACCTGATCGCAAATCGGATACAATATCGTACATTACATACATACACACAGTACAATGGGGGTCATTCAGAGTTGATCGCACGCTGCCGATTTTCGCAGCGCAGCGATCAGGTTACTACTACGTATGCACCGCAATGCGCACACGCGTCGTACAGGTACACAAACAGCATTGTTGCTGTGCAATGCTTCTAGCGACGATTCCATTTGCACAGCCGTTCGCAAGGAGATTGACAGAAAGAGGGTGTTTATGGGTGTCAACTGACCGTTTTCTGGGAGTGGTAGGGAAAACGCAGGTGTGTCCATGCATTTGCAGGGCGGGTGTCGGACGTCAATTCCGGCACCGGACAGGCTGAAGTGATCGCAGCGGCTGAGTAAGTTCAGACCTACTCAGAAACTGCACAAAACTTTTTCGTCCCGTTCGGCTGCACATGCATTCGTACACTTGCAAACTGAAAATACGCTCCCCCGTGGGCGGCGACTATACGTTTGCACATCTGCAAAAAGTAGCTAGCGAGCGATCAACTCAGAATGAGGGCCAATATGCACTAGATAGAATAAAATTGAGTTGCATGTTCATCCAACATAGAACATCAGATACGACCCACAAGAGCGCACACCGCACTATCGGCCTAATTCAGACCTGATCGCAGCAGCAAATTTGTTAGCTAATGGGCAAAACCATGGGGGTCATTCCAAATTGATCGCACGCTGCAGATTTTCGCAGCGCAGCGATCAGGTTACTACTGCGCATTCACCGCAATGCGCACACGCATCGTACGGGTACAAACAGCATTGTTGCTGTGCAATGCTTCTAGCTACGAATCCATTCGCACAACCGATCACAAGGAGATTGACAGGAAGAGGGTGTTTATGGGTGTCAACTGACCATTTTCTGGGAGTGGTAGGGAAAACGCAGGCGTGTCCAGTCATTTGCAGGGCGGGTGTCTGACGTCAATTCCGGGACCAGACAGGCTGAAGTGATCATAAGGGCTGACTAAGGCCCTCATTCCGAGTTGTTCGCTCGCAAGCTGCTTTTAGCAGCATTGCACACGCTAAGCCGCCGCCTACTGGGAGTGAATCTTAGCTTATCAAAATTGCGAACGAAAGATTCTCAAAATTGCGAATAGAAATTTCTTTGCAGTTTCTGAGTAGCTCGAGACTTACTCTGCCATTGCGTTCAGTTCAGTGCTTGTCGTTCCTGGTTTGACGTCACAAACACACCCAGTGTTCGCCCAAACACTCCCCCGTTTCTCCAGCCACTCCCGCGTTTTTCCCAGAAACGGTAGCGTTTTTTCACACACTCCCATAAAACGGCCAGTTTCCGCCCCAAAACACCCACTTTCTGTCAATCACATTACGATCAGCAGAACGAAGAAAAATCCTTGTAATGCCGTGAGTAAAATACCTAACTTAATAGCAAATTTACTTGGCACAGTCGCACTGCGGACATTGCGCATTAGCGACTAATCGCTCCGATGCGAGAAAAAATAACGAGCGAACAACTCGGAATGACCCCCTAAGTTCAGACCTACTCAGAAACTGCAAAAAACTTTTTTGTACCGCTCGGCTGCACATGTGATCGCACACTTGCAAAGAGAAAATACACTCCCCTAGAGGTGGCGACTATCTGATCGCTGCTCTGCAAAAAGTAGCTAGCAAACGATCAACTCGGAATGAGGGCCTATGTGCACTGCAGGTGGGGCAGATGTAACATGTGCAGAGAGAGTTAGATATCGTTTCTGTGCAGGGTAAAATAGGATTTTAATTGCCTACTGGTAAATTATTTTCTATTCGTCCATAGAGGATACTGGGGATCCATTTAGTACCATGGGGTATAGACGGGACCACTAGGAGCCATGGGCACTTTAAGAATTTGATAGTGTGGGCTGGCTCCTCCCTCAATGCCCCTCCTACCAGACTCAGTCTAGGAAACTGTGCCCGCGGAGACGTACATACTTTGAGAGGATAGATAAAGATAGAGGTGAGATTCGGAACCAGCACACACAAACCAGAGGAAAGCCAAGCTAACCCAACTTTAAACAGGAACAGCAACAGCTGAACCAACAATACTTAACCAAGTAACAGTGCAGGAAGAACGAAGCACCGGGCGGGCGCCCAGTAATCTCTACGGACTACGAGAAAAGGATTTACCGGTAGGTAATTAAAATCCTATTTTCTCTTACGTCCTAGAGGATAGTGGGGTTCTATTTAGTACCATAGGGATGTACCAAAGCTCCCAAACCGGGTGGGAGAGTGCTGAGATTCCTGCAGAACTGATTGACCAAACTGAAGGTCCTCAGAGGCCAAAGTATCAAACTTGTAGAACTTAGCAAACGTGTTTGAACCTGACCAAGTCGCTGCTCGGCAGAGCTGTAAAGCGGAGACACCCCGGGCAGCCGCCCAGGAGGAACCCACCGACCTAGTAAAGTGGGCCTGTACAGACTTTGGAACCGGCAAGCCTGCTGTGGAATAAGCATGCTGGATAGTGAACCTGATGCAGCGTGCAATTGTCTGCTCTGAAGCAGGCCACCTAATTTTATTGGGATCATATAGAACAGGGCTGGCCAAACCGGTCCTCGAGATCTACCAACAGTTCACATTTTCCAGACTACCTAGCTGATGCACAGGTGTAGTCATTACTAATTAAGATGTGCTGCATTCATTCCTAACTGACAATTCTACAGATCTCCAGGAGGCCTGGAAAACATGCACTGTTTGCACTGTTGGTAGATCTCGAGGACCGGTTTGGCCAGCCCTGATATAGAATGAACAGCGAGTCGGATTTTCTGTGACGAGCTGTTCTCCTTACATACACTTTCAAAGCCCTCACAACATCCAAAGACTTTGAAGTAGCAGAGGTAACAGCCGGAACCACAATAGGTTGGTTGATGTGAAACGCGGACACCATTTTAGGAAGAAATTGCAGACGAGTTCTGAGTTCAGCTCTGTCCTCATGAAAAGTAAAGTAGGGACTCTTGTGAGACAACGCCCCTAGCTCCGACACACGTCTTTCTGAAGCCAAGGCCAACAGTGTGACGGACGGTCTTCCACGTAAGGTACTTTGCATCAACCTCCTGTAACGGTTCAAACCAGTCCGATTGGAGGACCTGCAGCACCAAATTGAGATCCCAAGGTGCCGTGGGAGGCACAAAAGGAGGTTGGAAGTGCAGAACACCTTTCAAAAAGGTCTGGACCTCAGGGAGAGAAGCCAATTGTTTTTTAAAGACAATGGACAAGGCCAAAATCTGGACTTTTATGGAGCCACACATGCCTGCAGAAAAAGCAGGAAACGTCCCAGGTGAAATTCCACAGCAGAATATTTTTACACCAAGAGATGTATTTGTTCCAAATACAGTGGTAATGTTTAGACGTTACCCCCTTCCTGGCTTGGCTCATAGGCCCTCATTCCGAGTTGTTCGCAGTGGATCATCGCATGGCAAGCTGCGTTATTTTGCAAACTGCGCACACACAACAGCTATAATGCGCATGTGCAAAGTCAGCCGTGCGATGAATGTGCAGAAATACAAACCCTTTTTATGTTCGCACTGATCCAACGATAAAGGGGTGGGACGGAGGCGGTGCGGAGGTATGGCTTTGCTAGCTACCGGAAAGAGCGTGAAAGTGGGCGTCTAGTGTGGGAGTGTACAAAGGGCAGTAGGTGTGTCATTCGGACTAATGCGTAGCCGATGTTACCAGATACACAAGTGCTCGCAAGACAAACACAGCACAGAAGTAGGTCCTGAGCTACGTACAGCAAGTGATCTCAGGCAACAAGTACCTGGCAGGGCGTATCTAGCTGATAATTGCCAATATAAGAGTTGCTATCATGCTGAGGCTTCTAATACTATGCTGGGGGAAGAAAGATGCAGATGCACACTCCTAGCACTAAGAAACTGATAATAAAAATAATTTAAATAAACTCTCACAATTAACATGGAGTATAATTGAAGTTCTTAGCACACATTTGCGCAAATATGCGGGCCCATGTACCGCGGTCAGGTGACTTCATCACATGGGTCCCTAACATTCCTAATACTATCACATTCTATAAATTATTCAGGACTTACCTCTAAATAGTAGAGATGAGCGGGTTCGGTTTCTTTGAATCCGAACCCGCACGAACTTCACTTTTTTTTTCACGGGTCCGAGCGACTCGGATCTTCCCGCCTTGCTCGGTTAACCCGAGCGCGCCCGAACGTCATCATGACGCTGTCGGATTCTCGCGAGGCTCGGATTCTATCGCGAGACTCGGATTCTATATAAGGAGCCGCGCGTCGCCGCCATTTTCACACGTGCATTGAGATTGATAGGGAGAGGACGTGGCTGGCGTCCTCTCCATTTAGATTAGATTTAGAAGAGAGAGAGAGAGAGAGATTGCTGTGATACTGTAGATTAGAAGAGAGTGCAGAGTGCAGACAGAGTTTAGTGACTGACGACCACAGTGACCAGTGACCACCAGAGACAGTGCAGTTGTTTGTTTTATTTAATATATCCGTTCTCTGCCTGAAAAAAACGATACACAGTCACACAGTGACTCAGTCTGTGTGCACTGCTCAGCCCAGTGTGCTGCACATCAATGTATTGTATATAAAGCTTATAATTGTGGGGGAGACTGGGGAGCACTGCAGGTTGTTATAGCAGGAGCCAGGAGTACATGATAAATAATATTATATTAAAATTAAACAGTGCACACTTTTGCTGCAGGAGTGCCACTGCCAGTGTGACTAGTGGTGACCAGTGCCTGACCACCAGTATATTAGTAGTATTGTATACTATCTCTTTATCAACCAGTCTATATTAGCAGCAGACACAGTACAGTGCGGTAGTTCACGGCTGTGGCTACCTCTGTGTCGGCACTCGGCAGGCAGTCCGTCCATCCATAATTGTATTATAATATATACCACCTAACCGTGGTTTTTTTTTCGTTCTTTATACCGTCGTCATACTAGTTGTTACGAGTATACTACTATCTCTTTATCAACCAGTGTACAGTGCGGTAGTTCACGGCTGTGGCTACCTCTGTGTCGGAACTCGGCAGGCAGTCCGTCCATCCATAATTGTATTATAATATATACCACCTAACCGTGGTTTTTTTTTCGTTCTTTATACCGTCGTCATACAAGTTGTTACGAGTATACTACTATCTCTTTATCAACCAGTGTACAGTGCGGTAGTTCACGGCTGTGGCTACCTCTGTGTCGGCACTCGGCAGGCAGTCCGTCCAACCATAATTGTATTATATACCACCTAACCGTGGTTTTTTTTTCATTCTTTATACCGTCGTCATACTAGTTGTTACGAGTATACTACTATCTCTTTATCAACCAGTGTACAGTGCGGTAGTTCACGGCTGTGGCTACCTCTGTGTCGGCACTCGGCAGGCAGTCCGTCCAACCATAATTGTATTATATACCACCTAACCGTGGTTTTTTTTTCATTCTTTATACCGTCGTCATACTAGTTGTTACGAGTATACTACTATCTCTTTATCAACCAGTGTACAGTGCGGTAGTTCACGGCTGTGGCTACCTCTGTGTCGGCACTCGGCAGCCCGTCCATAATTGTATATACCAGTGACCTAACCGTGGTTTTTTTTTCTTTCTTTATACATACATACTAGTTACGAGTATACTATCTCTTTATCAACCAGTCTATATATTAGCAGCAGACACAGTACAGTGCGGTAGTTCACGGCTGTGGCTACCTCTGTGTCGGCACTCGGCAGCCCGTCCATAATTGTATATACCACCTAACCGTGGTTTTTTTTTTCTTTCTTTATACATACATACTAGTTACGAGTATACTATCTCTTTATCAACCAGTCTATATATTAGCAGCAGACACAGTACAGTGCGGTAGTTCACGGCTGTGGCTACCTCTGTGTCGGCACTCGGCAGCCCGTCCATAATTGTATATACCAGTGACCTAACCGTGGTTTTTTTTTCTTTCTTTATACATACATACTAGTTACGAGTATACTATCTCTTTATCAACCAGTCTATATATTAGCAGCAGACACAGTACAGTGCGGTAGTTCACGGCTGTGGCTACCTCTGTGTCGGCACTCGGCAGCCCGTCCATAATTGTATACTAGTATCCAATCCATCCATCTGCATTGTTTACCTGAGGTGCCTTTTAGTTGTGCCTATTAAAATATGGAGAACAAAAATGTTGAGGTTCCAAAATTAGGGAAAGATCAAGATCCACTTCCACCTCGTGCTGAAGCTGCTGCCACTAGTCATGGCCGAGACGATGAAATGCCAGCAACGTCGTCTGCCAAGGCCGATGCCCAATGGCATAGTACAGAGCATGTCAAAACCAAAACACCAAATATCAGTAAAAAAAGGACTCCAAAACCTAAAATAAAATTGTCGGAGGAGAAGCGTAAACTTGCCAATATGCCATTTACCACACGGAGTGGCAAGGAACGGCTGAGGCCCTGGCCTATGTTCATGGCTAGTGGTTCAGCTTCACATGAGGATGGAAGCACTCAGCCTCTCGCTAGAAAACTGAAAAGACTCAAGCTGGCAAAAGCACCGCAAAGAACTGTGCGTTCTTTGAAATCCCAAATCCACAAGGAGAGTCCAATTGTGTCGGTTGCGATGCCTGACCTTCCCAACACTGGACGTGAAGAGCATGCGCCTTCCACCATTTGCACGCCCCCTGCAAGTGCTGGAAGGAGCACCCGCAGTCCAGTTCCTGATAGTCAGATTGAAGATGTCAGTGTTGAAGTACACCAGGATGAGGAGGATATGGGTGTTGCTGGCGCTGGGGAGGAAATTGACCAGGAGGATTCTGATGGTGAGGTGGTTTGTTTAAGTCAGGCACCCGGGGAGACACCTGTTGTCCGTGGGAGGAATATGGCCGTTGACATGCCAGGTGAAAATACCAAAAAAATCAGCTCTTCGGTGTGGAGGTATTTCACCAGAAATGCGGACAACAGGTGTCAAGCCGTGTGTTCCCTTTGTCAAGCTGTAATAAGTAGGGGTAAGGACGTTAACCACCTCGGAACATCCTCCCTTATACGTCACCTGCAGCGCATTCATAATAAGTCAGTGACAAGTTCAAAAACTTTGGGTGACAGCGGAAGCAGTCCACTGACCAGTAAATCCCTTCCTCTTGTAACCAAGCTCACGCAAACCACCCCACCAACTCCCTCAGTGTCAATTTCCTCCTTCCCCAGGAATGCCAATAGTCCTGCAGGCCATGTCACTGGCAAGTCTGACGAGTCCTCTCCTGCCTGGGATTCCTCCGATGCATCCTTGCGTGTAACGCCTACTGCTGCTGGCGCTGCTGTTGTTGCCGCTGGGAGTCGATGGTCATCCCAGAGGGGAAGTCGTAAGCCCACTTGTACTACTTCCAGTAAGCAATTGACTGTTCAACAGTCCTTTGCGAGGAAGATGAAATATCACAGCAGTCATCCTACTGCAAAGCGGATAACTGAGTCCTTGACAACTATGTTGGTGTTAGACGTGCGTCCGGTATCCGCCGTTAGTTCACAGGGAACTAGACAATTTATTGAGGCAGTGTGCCCCCGTTACCAAATACCATCTAGGTTCCACTTCTCTAGGCAGGCGATACCGAGAATGTACACGGACGTCAGAAAAAGACTCACCAGTCTCCTAAAAAATGCAGTTATACCCAATGTCCACTTAACCACGGACATGTGGACAAGTGGAGCAGGGCAGGGTCAGGACTATATGACTGTGACAGCCCACTGGGTAGATGTATGGACTCCCGCCGCAAGAACAGCAGCGGCGGCACCAGTAGCAGCATCTCGCAAACGCCAACTCTTTCCTAGGCAGGCTACGCTTTGTATCACCGCTTTCCAGAATACGCACACAGCTGAAAACCTCTTACGGCAACTGAGGAAGATCATCGCGGAATGGCTTACCCCAATTGGACTCTCCTGTGGATTTGTGGCATCGGACAACGCCAGCAATATTGTGTGTGCATTAAATATGGGCAAATTCCAGCACGTCCCATGTTTTGCACATACCTTGAATTTGGTGGTGCAGAATTTTTTAAAAAACGACAGGGGCGTGCAAGAGATGCTGTCGGTGGCCAGAAAAATTGCGGGACACTTTCGGCGTACAGGCACCACGTACAGAAGACTGGAGCACCACCAAAAACTACTGAACCTGCCCTGCCATCATCTGAAGCAAGAAGTGGTAACGAGGTGGAATTCAACCCTCTATATGCTTCAGAGGTTGGAGGAGCAGCAAAAGGCCATTCAAGCCTATACAATTGAGCACGATATAGGAGATGGAATGCACCTGTCTCAAGTGCAGTGGAGAATGATTTCAACGTTGTGCAAGGTTCTGATGCCCTTTGAACTTGCCACACGTGAAGTCAGTTCAGACACTGCCAGCCTGAGTCAGGTCATTCCCCTCATCAGGCTTTTGCAGAAGAAGCTGGAGGCATTGAAGAAGGAGCTAAAAGGGAGCGATTCCGCTAGGCATGTGGGACTTGTGGATGCAGCCCTTAATTCGCTTAACAAGGATTCACGGGTGATCAATCTGTGTTATGAGCCACGGCTGTGGCTCATTCCTGTTTTGCATTTTTGTTAGGTATTTCATGTTTATTAGTTGTCTTGCATGCCAGGATTTCCTGTTGCTCTGTTTTAGTATGCTCTTGTCTGCTGCCGCTGGTTTGTCTGTGTAATTGCAGCTTGTTCCATGTGTTCAGCCTCACCTGGCTGCTGATTGCATTTTGTCAGTTGGAATCATGCAGTGGGCCAGCTGCTCTGGATTGTTTAATTAGGACTCTCTGTTAAAAGCACTCCCAGGACTCCTCACAGACGCCGGTGATAATGTTACGATTCCTGTACTCCAGACTGGAGAAGATCTTATGGCAGAGATCTGAGTACAGGAATGAAATACAGGTTGTGGGAGCTGGAAAGCCTAGTAACCCCTGGCACCCTAACTCCGTTGTCTCGCCCGTGTTATCAGAAATCCCCTGCGAGACTATGGTTGCTTGAGCCCATGGCAGCCGCGTTCGAAGGGCGGATTATGTCTGCCCAACCCCGATGCCCCCGCAGGTCTTAATGGGAGACAAGGGGAAGTCCGAGACAGGGTGATAACAAGGGGCCCTCTGACTAAGCAACCAAGCCAGGGGTTACAAGCTAACTTAACTAAATCAAAAGGTATGTGCGGACTAGCCGCCAGGGAAAAGGACAACCAAAGATCCACTGATCCGACACTCCTATCCGGCACCGCTGGACACCAGAGTGGATCTTGTGGAAGCGGAATCCTCCGCAAAGCTCCAGAACACAATATAAACAAAATAATAAATAATAGCGGACAAGCCGCAACACACGGCTGCGCCGCGACTCACGAACACCACCAGATGTTAAAGGTGCTCGATCAGACTCCAGGAACAGATGGTAACTTCCGAGTACAGGATCACTGAGAACAGGAACAAACGAACAGACCGGGACTGGGAACTCTCTCTGCAGCAGAATCAGGCAAACAGGAAGCTATCACCGGCGTCTGTGAGGAGTCCTGGGAGTGCTTTTAACAGAGAGTCCTAATTAAACAATCCAGAGCAGCTGGCCCACTGCATGATTCCAACTGACAAAATGCAATCAGCAGCCAGGTGAGGCTGAACACATGGAACAAGCTGCAATTACACAGACAAACCAGCGGCAGCAGACAAGAGCATACTAAAACAGAGCAACAGGAAATCCTGGCATGCAAGACAACTAATAAACATGAAATACCTAACAAAAATGCAAAACAGGAATGAGCCACAGCCGTGGCTCATAACAATCTGTTGAAATCAGAGCACTACATTTTGGCCACCGTGCTCGATCCTAGATTTAAAGCCTACCTTGGATCTCTCTTTCCGGCAGACACAGGTCTGCTGGGGTTGAAAGACCTGCTGGTGACAAAATTGTCAAGTCAAGCGGAACGCGACCTGTCAACATCTCCTCCTTCACATTCTCCCGCAACTGGGGGTGCGAGGAAAAGGCTCAGAATTCCGAGCCCACCCGCTGGCGGTGATGCAGGGCAGTCTGGAGCGACTGCTGATGCTGACATCTGGTCCGGACTGAAGGACCTGACAACGATTACGGACATGTCGTCTACTGTCACTGCATATGATTCTCTCAACATTGATAGAATGGTGGAGGATTATATGAGTGACCGCATCCAAGTAGGCACGTCACACAGTCCGTACTTATACTGGCAGGAAAAAGAGGCAATTTGGAGGCCCTTGCACAAACTGGCTTTATTCTACCTAAGTTGCCCTCCCACAAGTGTGTACTCCGAAAGAGTGTTTAGTGCCGCCGCTCACCTTGTCAGCAATCGGCGTACGAGGTTACATCCAGAAAATGTGGAGAAGATGATGTTCATTAAAATGAATTATAATCAATTCCTCCGCGGAGACATTGACCAGCAGCAATTGCCTCCACAAAGTACACAGGGAGCTGAGATGGTGGATTCCAGTGGGGACGAATTGATAATCTGTGAGGAGGGGGATGTACACGGTGATATATCGGAGGGTGAAGATGAGGTGGACATCTTGCCTCTGTAGAGCCAGTTTGTGCAAGGAGAGATTAATTGCTTCTTTTTTGGGGGGGGTCCAAACCAACCCGTCATATCAGTCACAGTCGTGTGGCAGACCCTGTCACTGAAATGATGGGTTGGTTAAAGTGTGCATGTCCTGTTTTGTTTATACAACATAAGGGTGGGTGGGAGGGCCCAAGGATAATTCCATCTTGCACCTCTTTTTTCTTTTCTTTTTCTTTGCATCATGTGCTGATTGGGGAGGGTTTTTTGGAAGGGACATCCTGCGTGACACTGCAGTGCCACTCCTAAATGGGCCCGGTGTTTGTGTCGGCCACTAGGGTCGCTAATCTTACTCACACAGTCAGCTACCTCATTGCGCCTCTTTTTTTCTTTGCGTCATGTGCTGTTTGGGGAGGGTTTTTTGGAAGGGACATCCTGCGTGACACTGCAGTGCCACTCCTAGATGGGCCCGGTGTTTGTGTCGGCCACTAGGGTCGCTAATCTTACTCACACAGCTACCTCATTGCGCCTCTTTTTTTCTTTGCGTCATGTGCTGTTTGGGGAGGGTTTTTTGGAAGGGACATCCTGCGTGACACTGCAGTGCCACTCCTAGATGGGCCCGGTGTTTGTGTCGGCCACTAGGGTCGCTAATCTTACTCACACAGCTACCTCATTGCGCCTCTTTTTTTCTTTGCGTCATGTGCTGTTTGGGGAGGGTTTTTTGGAAGGGACATCCTGCGTGACACTGCAGTGCCACTCCTAGATGGGCCCGGTGTTTGTGTCGGCCACTAGGGTCGCTAATCTTACTCACACAGTCAGCTACCTCATTGCGCCTCTTTTTTTCTTTGCGTCATGTGCTGTTTGGGGAGGGTTTTTTGGAAGGGCCATCCTGCGTGACACTGCAGTGCCACTCCTAGATGGGCCCGGTGTTTGTGTCGGCCACTAGGGTCGCTAATCTTACTCACACAGTCAGCTACCTCATTGCGCCTCTTTTTTTCTTTGCGTCATGTGCTGTTTGGGGAGGGTTTTTTGGAAGGGCCATCCTGCGTGACACTGCAGTGCCACTCCTAGATGGGCCCGGTGTTTGTGTCGGCCACTAGGGTCGCTGATCTTACTCACACAGCTACCTCATTGCGCCTCTTTTTTTCTTTGCGTCATGTGCTGTTTGGGGAGGGTTTTTTGGAAGGGACATCCTGCGTGACACTGCAGTGCCACTCCTAGATGGGCCCGGTGTTTGTGTCGGCCACTAGGGTCGCTTATCTTACTCACACAGCGACCTCGGTGCAAATTTTAGGACTAAAAATAATATTGTGAGGTGTGAGGTATTCAGAATAGACTGAAAATGAGTGTAAATTATGGTTTTTGAGGTTAATAATACTTTGGGATCAAAATGACCCCCAAATTCTATGATTTAAGCTGTTTTTTAGTGTTTTTGGAAAAAAACACCCGAATCCAAAACACACCCGAATCCGACAAAAATAATTCGGTGAGGTTTTGCCAAAACGCGTTCGAACCCAAAACACGGCCGCGGAACCGAACCCAAAACCAAAACACAAAACACGAAAAATTTCAGGCGCTCATCTCTACTAAATAGGGCCTTATCAATGTGTGATCTGAAATGCAGGAACCCAGCTAATTAAAACACCTGAGGGTAAATGGGGGAGTGGTGCCAATACCAGAGGAAGGAGCCTTGCCTTCCAGTGTACAATATATACACAAATATGAAGTAAACTGGCCGCGGTACATGGGCCCGCATATTTGCGCAAATGTGTGCTAAGAACTTCAATTATACTCTGTCACAACTGAGGGCCTGAGCTGATGGAAGGCAGCCTCAGTTGTAGGGGCTGAGATGTACCGGAAACCTGGGAGGTTGTATCAGACCCCTGGACATGTAAGTAACATGAAGAGAAACCGCCCAAAGGCGTGACCACGACAACTTGAGTAAAAGTCAATGATATTTATTTATGACAAACTCCATGCATCACAGTAGCAGTAAAAAGAAACATAAAAATCAGCAGAGAAATAATAATACAGTTCCTGGGTACTACAGGGTGGCAGGGGCCACAGAGCTCTGGTGGTATGAGACAGTTCTTATTATCTGCAAGTTGGAAAGTCCTTACCAGGCTCAACTGTAGCAATGAGGAAAGCCCAGGGTCGTACCAGCTGGTGTTCCAGGGAAAGCTGGACTGCTGTAGATAAAATGCTGCTGTGGGTACTGGTTAGAACCAGACAGGTGTTGGCACGGAGTGGATACTGGCTGGAACCAGTTAAATAATAAATAAAGCTTGAGAGCGATGCAATATAGATGAAATGTAGAATTTGAGAGCGGAGAAATAATAATACCGGTGGAGAGTGGTAAACTGCAGAAAGGACACCGGCCCTTTAAGAGAAGCTGTACACTGCTGGAAGCTGAGCTGGAAGCAGGTGATGTTGTAGCTGGAAACAGGTGAGTCCAGAATGGATCGGAGAGTCAGGCTACACCGCAGATGGAATGCTGGTGCGGGTCTCTATAGCAGAAGTCTGGAGACAGGAGCTGGAACCTGAAAGACATTCACAGAAGAGAGACAAACTGGAACTAGGTTTGACAACCAAAGCACTGACGCCTTCCTTGCTCAGGCACAACCTATTTATACCTGCAGCAAGGAAGGCATTGGCTAGGCAATTATGCAAATTAATAATACTGACAACGGATTGGTAGGAATGATCAGCTGACAGAATCCAAGATGGCTGCACCCATGCAGACACTTGGAGGGAAGTTTGGATTGTAATCCATGTGGTCTGGAAAAGAGTAATGGCGGCGCCGGCCACCGGAGACGTCAGGCTGACAGATGCACATCCGACCACGCGGACACAGCGGAGGCCGCGGCTGACGTAATCGCCACTCTGAATGCAGAAGCTCAGGGACGGCGGCGGAGGCCGCGGGAGACACCATGCCAGATGTATAAGGCGTTACTGTGACTGCGTCCAGAGAGACAGGAGAGGATGCGGGAATGTGCACATCAGGATAACAGATGGGATCCGGTCCTGGAGCGCTGAGCCAGCCTTAGGAGGCATCTGATAGGTAAGAAATGGCGTCCAGATACCCGGATCGTGACAGCACCCCCCCCTTTAGGAGTGGCCCCAGGACACTTCTTTGGCTTTTGAGGAAACTTGGAATGGAATCTCCGGACCAAGGCAGGAGCATGGACATCAGAAGCATTGGTCCATGAACGTTCCTCAGGGCCATAACCCTTCCAGTCAATAAGATACTGAAGTTGACCGTAACGGTGACGTGAGTCCAGGATCTTGGCTACTTCATACTCAACGCCTCGTTGAGTTTGGACTTTCGGAGTTGGAGGAAGTGAGGAATGAAACCGATTCAAGATTAGCGGTTTCAACAGGGAAACATGGAATGTCCTGGGTATTTTTAAGAAGGGAGGCAACTGGAGTCTGTAAGCAACAGGATTGATGACTTGATCAATTTTAAAAGGACCGATGTAGCGAGGTGCAAACTTCATACTGGGAACTCTTAACCTCAAATTCTTCGTGGATAACCATACCCGATCACCCACCTTGAGAGCAGGAACTGCTCGACGCTTCTTATCCGCAAACTTCTTGTACCTGAACGATGCCTTGAGCAGAGCTGATCGTACGTTCTTCCAGATATTGGCAAACTGATGCAAGGTGATATCCACTGCGGGAACAGAAGTTGCTGGAAGCGGTTGGAACTCAGGGACTTTAGGGTGGAATCCAAAGTTAGTGAAGAATGGTGTTGAAGCAGATGAAGAATGATACTGGTTGTTATGACAGAACTCGGCCCAGGGAAGTAATTGAACCCAGTCATCTTGAGAGGAGGACACATAGATGCGGAGGAAGGCCTCCAAGTCCTGATTCACCCTCTCAGTTTGACCATTGGTCTGAGGATGGTAAGCCGTGGAAAACTTTAGCTTGACTTGGAGGACTTGACATAAACTTCGCCAGAATTTGGCTGTGAATTGAACTCCTCGATCTGAGATGATTTCTTCAGGAAGACCGTGGAGTCGGAAGATCTCTTGTATGAATATTTGAGCCAACTTGGAAGCTGACGGAAGACCGGTGAGAGGAATGAAGTGTGCCATCTTGGTGAACCGGTCAACTACCACCCAGATGGTATTAAACTTGTTGCACATGGGCAAATCTGTAATAAAATCCATCGACAAATAGGTCCATGGTCGACGGGGAACAGATAGTGGAACCAGTTGCCCCGCAGGCGACTAGCGGGATACTTTATGTTGAGCACACTTTGGGCAAGATGCAATAAACTCCAAAACGTCCTTTTTCAGAGTTGGCCACCAATAGGACCTAGAGATAAACTCCAGGGTTTTTTGGATACCTGTATGTCCGGCAAAGCGGGAAGCATGGGCCCAATGCATGAGCTTCTTCCTTAGTGTCGGCTTCACAAAACTTTTCCCTGATGGGGGCGTAGAGTCCATCCCTACCGTGGAGAATGCCAACGGATTTATAATAGGATGCTTGTCTGAAGACTCTGACTCATTTTCTTGCTCCCATGAGCGGGAAAGGGCATCGGCCTTGCGATTCTGAGAGCCCGGACAGAACTGGAGTTTAAAGTCGAACCTGGAAAAGAAAAGTGCCCATCTGGCCTGACGAGGGTTGAGACATTGTGCGCCTTTCAGATATAGAAGGTTCTTGTGGTCTGTAAGGATGGTGATTGAATGAGAAGCTCCCTCCAACAGATATCTCCACTCCTCTAGAGCGAGCTTGATGGCTAGCAACTCCTGGTCGCCAATGGCATAGTTGCGCTCCGCTGGGGAGAACTTCCGTGAGAAGAAACTGCAAGGATGTAAATGGCCATCTTTAGCCCTCTGAGATAACACCGCTCCTACTCCAACGGAGGAGGCATCCACCGCTAAGATGAAAGGAGAGTCGATGTCAGGCTGTTTCAGGACAGGCGCAGAGATGAACCTCTGTTTTAAAAGATGAAAAGCTTGCATGGCTTCTTCAGACCACTTGGACGGGTTAGCACCCTTCTTGGTGAAAGCAGTAATAGGCGCCACAATGGTGGAAAAGTCTCGTATAAACTTTCGGTAATAATTGGCGAACCGTAAGAACCTCTGGACCCCTTTGAGGGTTAAGGGTACCGGCCAATTCTGGATTGCTTGTAGTTTCTCAGGATCCATCTCTAGTCCGGAACCGGACACAATGTACCCTAGAAACGGAATGGACTTGACTTCAAAGACGCATTTCTCTAATTTGCAATAGAGATGATTGACACGGAGACGGGACAGAACCTCCTTTACCCAAAAACGATGTTCCTCTAAATTGTTGGCAAAAATGAGGATATCATCTAGATAGACCACGACATGACGGTATAGAATGTCTCTGAAGATCTCATTGACGAAATGCTGGAAGACAGCTGGAGCATTGCTCAATCCGAAGGGCATGACGAGGTACTCATAATGTCCGTCACGGGTGTTAAATGCGGTCTTCCACTCGTCACCCTCACGGATCCGGATGAGATTGTATGCACCTCTCAAGTCCAGCTTTGTAAAGATGGTAGCTTCGCTAACTCTGTCAAAGAGCTCAGTAATTAGGGGTAAAGGCTAACGGTTCTTGATGGTAATGTCGTTCAAACCTCTGTAGTCGATGCACGGCCGCAGACCACCATCTTTCTTTTTTACAAAAAAGAAGCCTGCGCCGGCTGGAGAAGAAGAAGGCCGAATGAACCCCTTTGCTAGGTTCTCTTTAATGTATTCCTCCATAGAATGCGTCTCAGGCAGAGACAACGGATAAGTTCGGCCTC
Organism: Pseudophryne corroboree; assembly: GCF_028390025.1. NCBI lineage: Eukaryota > Metazoa > Chordata > Amphibia > Anura > Myobatrachidae > Pseudophryne > Pseudophryne corroboree. The sequence goes on from NC_086451.1 coordinate 40,445,345, forward strand.
GAGGTGGAACCTTCCCTGGAACGAGATCAATCGGGCAGTCCCATTCTCTATGAGGAGGAAGGATATCAGCAGAAGCTTTACTGAACACATCCGTGAAATCTTGATATGGAGGAGGTGGAACATCAGACGACCTGGGGGAGGAAGAACAGACAGGCAACACTTTAAACAAACATGTCTCAGCACAGGAGGGACCCCATGCCAGAATTTGCGTAGTCGTCCAATCAATTGTAGGATTGTGAAGACGGAGCCATGGAAGGCCCAGGACCACAGGATGTGTGGCTCTTGGAATCACTAAAAGTGAAATAAGTTCGGAATGAAGAACTCCCACTCTCAGACGAACTGGTAGAGTCCTTAGAGCAATAACTGTATCAAAAATTTTACTGCCATCCACGGCAGTTAAGGAAAAGGAGGAAGGAAGTCTCTCGGTGGGTAGGGACCACCGTTTAACATAGGCTTCGGTAATAAAGTTCCCAGCTGCTCCGGAATCCAGGAGGGCAATGACGTTCTGATAACGTTGAGCAACTTGAAGCGAGACTGGGAGATTACAATCTTGAGGAGATGGAGAGGAGATCATTACTCCTAGCCTGCCCTCTCCTTGGCGAGCTAGGATTTGGAGTTTCCCGGACGTTTGGGACAGGCATTAATAGTGTGAGACGGAGCTGCACAATACAGACAAAGACTCAGAGAGACGTCTTCGGCGCTCAGCAGGAGATAAACGGGAACGGCCAATTTGCATGGGTTCATCTTTAGTTGGTGACAGTTGGCGAGGAGGAGGAGCAGAAGATTTTGGAGCAGATGATCTTCCACGCTCAGTTGCTCTCTCTCTGAAACGTAAGTCAACTTTCGTACAAAGTGAGATTAGCTCATCTAACTTGGAGGGTAAGTCTCTGGTAGCTAACTCATCTTTAATACGCTCGGATAAACCATGCCAGAATGCAGCATACAGGGCCTCGTCGTTCCATGCCAGTTCAGATGCCAGGATCTGGAACTGTATAAGATATTGTCCTACAGTACGTGATCCCTGGCGTAAACGGAGAATCTCAGACGAAGCTGAAGTTACCCGGCCTGGCTCGTCGAAGATGCACCTGAATGTTGACACGAATGCAGTGTAAGAAGATAGCAGGGTGTCGGACCTCTCCCATAACGGTGATGCCCAGTCAAGGGCTGAGCCACTGAGAAGAGAGATGATGTAGGCAATTTTTGTACGGTCACTGGGAAAATTGCCAGGTTGTAGCTCAAACTGAATCTCACACTGGTTGAGAAATCCCCTGCAGAATCTTGGAGATCCGTCAAATTTTGCTGGCGTTGGAAGATGAAGACGTGGAGCAGAAACGGGTAAGGTGGGTGGGGTTATAGTTGGAGTCACTGTGGTTGACGCCCCAGATGCGTCTGATCCACGGAGAGTTGTCTGAATCCCATCCAGCCGAGTAGAGAGATCCTGGAGACAGCGGATGATGTGGCCCTGTGCAGCCTCCTGATGTTCAAGTCGGGCTGCCAGTTCTTGCATCGGCCTGGCCGCTTGATCCTGGTCTCCGGCTGGATTCATTAGGTCAGTGCTTACTGTCACAACTGAGGGCCTGAGCTGACGGAAGGCAGCCTCAGTTGTAGGGGCTGAGATGTACCGGAACCTGGGAGGTTGTATCAGACCCCTGGACATGTAAGTAACATGAAGAGAAACCGCCCGAAGGCGTGACCACGACAACTTGAGTAAAAGTCAATGATATTTATTTATGACAAACTCCATGCATCACAGTAGCAGTAAAAAGAAACATAAAAATCAGCAGAGAAATAATAATACAGTTCCTGGGTACTACAGGGTGGCAGGGGCCACAGAGCTCTGGTGGTATGAGACAGTTCTTATTATCTGCAAGTTGGAAAGTCCTTACCAGGCTCAACTGTAGCAATGAGGAAAGCCCAGGGTCGTACCAGCTGGTGTTCCAGGGAAAGCTGGACTGCTGTAGATAAAATGCTGCTGTGGGTACTGGTTAGAACCAGACAGGTGTTGGCACGGAGTGGATACTGGCTGGAACCAGTTAAATAATAAATAAAGCTTGAGAGCGATGCAATATAGATGAAATGTAGAATTTGAGAGCGGAGAAATAATAATACCGGTGGAGAGTGGTAAACTGCAGAAAGGACACCGGCCCTTTAAGAGAAGCTGTACACTGCTGGAAGCTGAGCTGGAAGCAGGTGATGTTGTAGCTGGAAACAGGTGAGTCTAGAATGGATCGGAGAGTCAGGCTACACCGCAGATGGAATGCTGGTGCGGGTCTCTATAGCAGAAGTCTGGAGACGGGAGCTGGAACCTGAAAGACATTCACAGAAGAGAGACAAACTGGAACTAGGTTTGACAACCAAAGCACTGACGCCTTCCTTGCTCAGGCACAACCTATTTATACCTGCAGCAAGGAAGGCATTGGCTAGGCAATTATGCAAATTAATAATACTGACAACGGATTGGTAGGAATGATCAGCTGACAGAATCCAAGATGGCTGCACCCATGCAGACACTTGGAGGGAAGTTTGGATTGTAATCCATGTGGTCTGGAAAACAGTAATGGCGGCGCCGGCCACCGGAGACAGGAGACGTCAGGCTGACAGATGCACATCCGACCACACGGACACAGCGGAGGCCGCGGCTGACGTAATCGCCACTCTGAATGCAGAAGCTCAGGGACGGCGGCGGAGGCCGCGGGAGACGCCATGCCAGATGTATAAGGCGTTACTGTGACTGCGTCCAGAGAGACAGGAGAGGATGCGGGAATGTGCACATCAGGATAACAGATGGGATCCGGTCCTGGAGCGCTGAGCCAGCCTTAGGAGGCATCTGATAGGTAAGAAATGGCGTCCAGATACCCGGATCGTGACATACTCCATGTTAATTGTGAGGGTTTATTAAAATTATTTTTGCTATCAGTGTTCTTAAGGGCCCTACTCACTGGCCGACCCGCCGCCGAGCTGCCCGACGGCGGATACGGCCGACGAGCGACCCGGCGGCGGGGGGGCAGTGACGGGGGGAGTGAAGTTTCTTCACTCCCCCCGTCACGCGGCTGCATTGAAGTGCAGGCAAATATGGACGAGATCGTCCATATTGGCCTGCATGCACAGCCGACGGGAGACCAGCGATGAACGAGCGCGGGGCCGCGTATCGTTCATCGCAGGAGTCTCCACACTGAAAGATATGAACGAGTTCTCGTTCATTTATGAACGAGATCGTTCATATCTTTCAAAAAATCGGCCAGTGTGTAGGGCCCTTAAGTGCTAAGAGTGTGCATCTCTCTTCCAATTGCCAATATAATGCAGCTGCCGAGCAGATAATTGCACAACACTGCTGTTGCAACTGACACTCTGACAGCCAGTAAGTGCTTTTAAACTCATAACAAATTACCATTTACTGTACCATGTACAAATCTGACACACTGACAAGTATTCGACATGTGTTTTTGTTCTAAATACTCCTTTTTTGGGGATTAAACCATATGTGTGCTTTGTGTACAACATATTGCCATTTAGTAAAGTGTCTCTTTGCAGGGCCGGATTAACAATGGGGCGGATGGAGCTGCAGCTCCAGGCCCCCCATTGAAAATAGGCCCACAGACCGCCACAGTCAAGGGGCCCTTAAGCGCCGGCATTATAATGAGTCACACTGACTCATTATCAATGCCACTGCCAGCGCTGCGCCTGCCGCCAGACAGTGCCCCAGGCACATACTGTACATTCAAGTATCGACCAGAGCGGGAGGAGGAGCCGCTCTCCCTTCTCCTCTCAATCTCCTCCTTCCCCCAGCCCATTAGTGACGCTGCTGTGCTGAGTGACATGAGGGGGGGGGGGGAGCCGTTCTCCTCTCCACTCTCAGCTCCTCCCCCCAAGACATTTCCCTTCTCGGCCGGCTACCTCCATTCCCTGTCAGCTGAGTGGGGAAGTGGTGGGCCATGGAGCCAGCCACTCGCTGGCTGTTAATGTATAATGCTGGCCACTTCTGGGTGATAATGAGAGAGGAAGGGAGTGGCGGTGGATGCCTGTCCTCTGCGCTGTTCTGCTCTGAAGGGTGGGAGAAGCCATCTGCTGCTCTGGGAGAGGAGGTACTGATGGCCAAGTGTGCAATGTGGGAGAGTGACGGGGGATGCCAGCTGCAGTGTGTACGAGGGTATTGTGTGTGCCTGGAGGGTGGGTGCTGTGTTTTGTGTAGCACGGGCTGGGGAGGTCAGAGGATAGAGAAACGCCATTGCTACTGATATGGGGGAAAGAGATGATATATTGTAGGCCCCATGTCACTGTGAGAGGAGCTAATAACACTGTGCCCTCCCATAAAAATGTGTGTGTGTGTGTATATATATATATATATATATATATATATATATACACACACACATGTACGTGCGCAGACGCTGACACGGAGGTGCCGTTACGGACTTCTCCCCCTCTGCCACAATATGGTCTACTTTCCCCCTCCCTGTCCGGAACATAGACTGCTCACCTAGGCGGTAGACCGATACCTGGTGGAGAGCGGCACCCTCGTGTCGGCGTCTGCACACGTCTATGTGTATATACAGAGACACGCTGGATCCAGCTCTGAATCAGGCCCATTATGTGTGTATGTCAGCATACATTCCTATGGGAATGTAGTGCCGACAGTTCAGGTACAGAAGGGGAAAACTTACTTAGTACCATCTGGAGATGGAGATGTTTGTTTAAAAAAAAAAAAACAGAGAGAAATATCTCTTATCCAGTAAATATGGTCAGGAGATAACCCCTATAGGCTGTGTGTTTAGGAAACTGTGAAAATTATGTGACATCTGTGCTGGGGGGGCTCTTAACTTCTCTACTTTCCAGTTGGGGCTCGAAGTACCACATGGGCACTGCATCGCAACTGCGGCACAAAATAGCAGCTATTTTTGGCTGCAAGAAGAGACCACCTCCGCATCCATTTACACTGCATTCCTCGAAGCCAGAGGGTGAAACTGGAGGAGCTGAGCTGCAGAAAGGACTGTAATGAGAGCAGGTATACACCAAGGAAAAGGGGCGTAGTCAGAACTTTATGGGCCCCATAGCAACATTTTGAAGGGTCCCCTGTCCCAATGCTTCTAGAGAGACACCTCTCCGCAAGTTGTTAATTTTATGCCCCGTAATAGTGCCCTAGTCCATTTTATGAACACTAGTAGTGCCCTACTTGATGTTATGTCACATTGCAGGTCTGCCAGTACACATTATGCAACACAACACCCACAATTCACATTATGACATACAGTTCATGTCACGTAACATTATAATGCCCATCAGTTAATTTTATACCACATTACAATGATATATTGTAGGCCCCAAGTAAAGTTTGCAAGGGCCCCTATGCCACACCCAATGGTGCAAAATGTATATAACACATGTTACTGCGACAGGGATGGTGGCCCCTCTCAGCTCTGGGCCCCATAGCAGCTGCACTCCCTGCACCTATGGTAGCTACACCCTGTATATAACACATGTAACTGTGACAGGGAAGGTGGCACCACTCAGCTCTGGGCCCCATAGCAGCTGTACTCCCTGCATCTATGGTAGCTACACCCTGTATATAACACATGTAACTGTGACAGGGAAGGTGGCACCACTCAGCTCTGGGCCCCATAGCAGCTGCACTCCCTGCATCTATGGTAGCTACACCCTGTATATAACACATGTAACTGTGACAGGGATGGTGGCACCACTCAGCTCTGGGCCCCATAGCAGCTGTACTCCCTGCATCTATGGTGGCTACACCCTGTATATAACACATGTAACTGTGACAGGGAAGGTGGCACCACTCAGCTCTGGGCCCCATAGCAGCTGCACTCCCTGCACCTATGGTAGATACACCCTGTATATAACACATGTAACTGTGACAGGGAAGGTGGCACCACTCAGCTCTGGCCCCATAGCAGCAGCACTCCCGGCACCTATGGTAGTTACGCTCTTGCCTAGGGACCAGACTACAAACTATAGGTAAAGTCAAGACACAATAATGTACATATAGACTAAGAGGAGGGGGGTATGATAATGCGCACACAGTACAGACTAGGAGGGGAGGAGGGCACACTACAGCATATACAGACATGGGGGGGCACACTGATGTATATACAGACTAGTAGGGGAGGGGGGCACTCTACAGCATATACAGACATGGGGGGGGGCACAATGACATATATACAGAGTTACAGACTAGTAGGGGAGGGGGAGGACACAAATATATATACACACTAATACCCCTTTTCCACCACTAAGCGCGGGTCGCAGCCGGGAGCCTGACACGGGTGCTACCTAGCTGTGGCCTGTGCTCAGCCCCCTTTTCCACTGCGCTCACCAACACAGCATATTGTCGGATTTGTGTGTGTCGGCATGTCTGAGGCTGAGTGCTCTTCCCAGGAGGATACTGGATTAGGGAAAGAAATGGTTGTGGGAGTGACCATGTCGGCACCGACGACTCCTGATTGGGTAAATGTTTTGAGTGCTTTGAATGCGAATGTGGCTTTGTTAAATAAGAGATTAGATAAATCTGAATCTCAGAGCCAGGCATGGAAAAAAACCGTGGAGGATGTGTTGTCACAAGTTCAGACCCCCTTGGAGTCACGAAAGCGTTCATTTACCCAGTTAGCAGATACGGATACCGACACAGACTCTGACTCCAGTGTCGACTATAGTGATGCCAGATTAAATCCAAAACTGGCTAAAAGCATTCAGTACATGATTGTGGCGATAAAAGACGTGTTACATATCACTGAGGACCTTGCTGTTCCTGATACAAGGGTCTGTATGTTTAAAGGAAAGAAACCTGAGGTAACGTTTCCGCCCTCTCATGAACTGAACGCTCTTTTTGAAAAGGTTTGGGAAAATCCTGACAAGAAGTTTCAGATTCCCAAGAGAATTCCGGTGGCATATTCGTTCCCCTCTGAGGATAGGGAAAAGTGGGAGTCACCCCCCCACTGTGGACAAAGCCCTATCACGGCTGTCGAAAAAGGTGGCTCTTCCGTCCCCTGACACGGCAGCCCTAAACAGAGCCGCCCTAACCAATATGATGCCCTAGGCAATATTTTGGCTGGTGCCCCCTAGCACCACCACTAGTTCCGCCTCTGACAGTGCATCCCTTTCCCAGCACCATCACCCCTCACCCTCAGTCATTATTTTGAGTTTCCTACCCCCTATATTTTAAATAAGAACAGTCGACGCACAGCCCAAAAAGGGGTGTGTTTTTGCTGGCAAGGGGCATGGCCACACAATAGTACCCCCAATTCAAATTACACCACACAGTACTACAACTTTATTCACATTTTATCATGCGATAGTGTCCCTAATTCACGTTACATCACACAGTAGTACCACTATACCTTATATACATTACTCCTCACAGTAGTGTCCCTTATTCACATTACACCACACTGAATTGCTCTTTATTCACATTAGACCACACAGTAGTGCCCTTTTTATACATTACGCCACACAGTAGAGCACCTTATACACATAATGCCACACATTAGTAATGCATTTATACACATAATACCACACCGTTATGCCCCTTACACATATGACACACGTTATTAATGTCCTTATAAACATAATGTACCTTACACATTATGACAACCTTTATTAATGCCCTTATACACATAATGTCCCTTACACATATGCCGCACATTATTAATGCCCTTATACACATAATGACACACAGTGCCCCTTACACATTTGCTGCACATTATTAATGCATTTTTACACATGACACACATAATGCCCCTTACACATATGCCGAACACTACTGCACTCAACTCACCAACTCACACACAACACTCACACAGCCGTAAACACTGTGACCTCTGCCTCTGCTTGGATACAGATGTGTCCTCATAAATCTTGTCTCAATGCTAATGTCGGGTGACTTTTCTTGATGAAAATGCATCTTATTTGCATATGGCTAGGATGCACAAGCAGCTTCTGCTGATTAAAATGATATGCAGCATGCCTATATACTGTGTGAAACTGTGGCTGTATATGCATATGAAATGCTACAAACAGAATATAGGTATGCTGCATATCATTTTAATCAGCAGAAGCTGCAGATGCCCCTAGGCATACCAAATGCCCTAGGCATTTGCCTAGTTTGCCTATACCTAGGGCCGGCTCTGGCCCTAAAGGAACCTGCGGATCGTAAGCAGGAAAATACATTGAAATCCATTTATGTCACTACGGGTACGCTGCTCAGACCTGCCGTTGCTTCGGCGTGGGTGAGTAGCGTTATTGAAAAATGGGCAGATAACTTGTCATCTGAGTTAGATACCCTGGATAGGGATAGCATTCTTTTGATGCTGGATTATATCAGGGACGCTGCAGCCTACCTTAAGGAAGCTGCGAGGGATATTGGCCTCTTGGGATCAGGGCCAATGCCATGGCAGTCTCAGCTAGGAGAGCATTGTGGATTCATCAATGGAATGCTGATGCTGACTCTAAGAAGGCGATGGAGTCTCTGCCGTATAAAAGTGGTGTCTTGTTTGGTGACGGCCTCGCTGACCTGGTGTCTACGGCTACCGCGGGTAAGTCATCCTTTTTGCCTTATGTTTCTGCTCAACAATAGAAACCGCACCACTATCAGATGCATTCCTTTCGGCCCAATAAATTCAAAAAAGGGCGAGGGTCTTCCTTCCTCGCTTCTATAGGAAGAGGAAACGGAAAGAGGTCACAGGCTGTGGCAAGTTCCCAAGAGCAGAAGTCCTCTCCGGCTTCTGCCAAATCCACCGCATGACGCTGGGGCTCCTCTGCGGGAGCCCGCACCGGTGGGGGCACGTCTCAAACTCTTCAGTCAGTTCTGGGCTCGTTCGGCCCTAGACCCATGAGTTTTGGAAATAGTGTCCTAGGGGTACAAGCTAGAGTTCAAGACGTTCCCCCTCACCGATTTTTTCAAATCGGCTTACCAGCTTCTCCTCCGGACAGGGAGGTGGTATGCGAAGAAATATGAAAATTGTGTCAAAATCAAGTCATCGTCAGGGTTCCTTTGTTGCAACAGGGAGAAGGCTTCTATTTGAGCCTGTTTGTGGTCTCGAAGCCAGACGGCTCAGTCAGACCGATCCTGAACCTCAAATCCCTCAATTTCTACCTACGGAAATTCAAATTCAAGATGGAATCTCTCCAGGCAGTGATATCCAGTCTGGAGGAGGGTGATTTTATGGTGTCGGTAGACATAAAGGATGCCTATTTGCATGTTCCCATTTTTCCTCCACATCAGGCTTACCTGAGGTTTGCAGTGCAGGATTGCCATTATCAATTTCATACGTTGCCGTTTGGTCTGTCCACGGCTCTGAGAATTTTCACCAAAGTAATGGCGGAAATGATGATTCTCCTGCGCAAGCAAGGAGTCACAATTATCTAGTACTTGGACGATCTCTTGATAAAAGTGAGGTCCAAGGAACAATTACTGCAGAACATTACGCTCTCCCTGACAATTTTGCAACAACATGGTTGGCTCCTAAACTTGCCAAAATCGCAGTTGGTTCCGACAACACGTCTGTCGTTCTTGGGTATGATTCTGGACACGGAATTACAGAGAGTTTTTCTTCCCGTGGAAAAGGCTCTAGAAATTCAGAACCTAGTCAAACAAATTCTGAAACCAGCAGGAGCGTCGATTCATCAATGCACTCGGTTGCTGGGGAAGATGGTGGCAGCCTACGAGGCCATTCAGTTTGGTAGATTCCATGCCAGAGTGTTTCAGTGGGACCTGTTGGACAAGTGGTCCGGGTCCCATCTGCACATTCACCGACAGATAATCCTGTCTTCCAAGACCAGCATCTCACTCCTGTGGTGGCTGCACAGCTCTCACCTCCTAGAGGGACGCAGGTTCGGGATCCAGGACTGGATCCTGGTGACCACGGATGCGAGTCTCTGAGGCTGGGGTGCAGTCACACAGGGGGAAAATTTCCAGGGAAAATGGTCAAGCCAGGAAACTTGTCTACACATAAACATTCTGGAATTAAGGGCCATTTACAACGGCCTTCTACAAGCGGAACGTCTTCTTCGTGATCTGCCCTTCCTGATTCAGTTGGACAACATAACAGGAATGGCGTACATAAACAGCCAGGGCGGAACGAAGAGCAGAGCGGCAATGGAAGAGGCCACAAAAGTTTTCCGCCGGGCGGAAAGACATGTAAGCGCTCTGTCAGCGGTCTTCATCCCAGGTGTGGACAACTTGGAAGCAGACTTCCTCAGCAGACACGATCTCCATCCTGGAGAGTGTTGCATTCATCAAGAGGTCTTTGCAGAAGTGACAAGTTGTTGGGGAATTCCTCAAATAGACATGATGGCGTCTCGCCTCAACAAGAAACTTCTGAGATATTGTTCCAGGTCGGGGGACCCTCAAGCAATAGCGGTGGACGCCCTAGTGACACTGTGGGTGTTTCAGTCGATATATGTGTTCCCTCCGATTCCACTCATTCCAAAACTGATAAAGATCATAAGAAAAACAAGGGTTCATGCAATCCTCATTGTTCCAGACTGGCCAAGGAGGACCTGGTATCCAGATCTTCAGGAATTGCTCATAGGAGATCCCTGGCCTTGTCAATTTTCTTTCAAAAAGAATTGGCCTCCCTTCCGGAAGTTCAGACTTTTGTGAAAAGCTTGCTGCACATCCAACCTCCTTTTGTGCCCCCAGTGGTACCATGGGATCTTAACGTGGTGTTGCAGTTCCTGCAATCTCATTGGTTTGAAACTTTACGTAAGGTAGAGTTGAAATTCGTCACTTGGAAAGTGATCATGCTGTTATCCTTGGCCTCTGCAAGGCGGGTGTCTGAATTAGCGGCTTTGTCTCACAAGAGCCCCTATTTGATCTTCCATGAAGATAGAGCAGAGTTCAGAACTCGTCCGCAATTTCTGCAGAAAGTGGTGTCATCGTTTCACATGAACCAACCTATTGTGGTGCCAGTGGCTACTGATGCCTTAGCGGAATCGAAGTCTCTAGATGTGGTCAGAGCTTTGAAAATTTATGTAGCCAGAATGGCTCAGATTAGGAAAATGGAGGCTCTGTTTGTCCTGTGTGATTCCAACAAGATTGTGGCTCCTGCTTCCAAGCAGACTATTGCACGCTGGATCTGTAATACGATTCAGCAAACTCATTCTACGGCTGGATTGCCGTTACCGAAATCAGTGAAGGTCCATTCTACCAGAAAGGTGGGCTCGTCCTGGGCGGCTGCCAGGGGGGTCTCGGCGTTACAGCTTTGTTGAGCAGCTACTTGGTCGGGTTCAAACACTTTTGCAAAGTTTTACAAGTTTGATACCCTGGCTAAGGAGGACCTCTTGTTTGGTCAATCGGTGCTGCAGAGTCATCCGCACTCTCCCACCCGTTCTTGAACTTTGGTATAAACCCCATGGTTCTTGAAGTGTCCCCAGCATCCTCTAGGACGTAAGAGAAAATAGGATTTTAATACATACCGGTAAATCCTTTTCTCTTAGTCCGTAGAGGATGCTGGGCGCCCGTCCAATTGCGTACTGTATCTGCAGTTATTGGTTATGGTTACACACGTGTTGTGTTGCGTTTATAGTCAGCCTGTTGCTGTCGTTATTCATGCCGTTGCATGCGTTGGGTTAAATGCCATGTTGTACGGCATGCTTGAGGTGTGAGCTGGTATGTATCTCACCTTAGTTTAAATCAAAATAAATCCTTTTCCCTCTAAATGTCCATCTCCCTGGGCACAGTTCCTATAACTGGAGTCTGGAGGAGGGGCATAGAGGGAGGAGCCAGTTCACACCCCTTTTAAAGTCTTAAAGTGCCCATGTCTCCTGCGGATCCCGTCTATACCCCATGGTTCTTGAAGTGTCCCCAGCATCCTCTACAGACAAAGAGAAAAGGATTTACTGGTAGGTATTAAAATCCTATTTTTGATACACTTGTCCATTTCTACAACTATGGCATGTTGCCCCTAGTAACCCAAGTGCTTTGTCACAATATATTGTGTTTTGAGGCACAGTCAACTGTTGTCAATGCAAACCAATTTAAATTGGTACCTATGTAATGTTTGTGGGCTTTGTCCCTAACCAAAATTATTAGGAAACATTGTTTAAACTATACATTTTTCAATAAGGCTTAAACGTAAAAAAACAAACCACAATAAACACACGAAGACAAGTTAGAAATATCCTTTTCTCTTACGTCCTAGAGGATGCTGGGGTCCACATTAGTACCATGGGGGTATAGACGGGTCCACCAGGAGCCATTGGCACTTTAAGAGTTTAAGAGTGTGCACCGAAGTGTGGTATAATGTGTGGATGCACTGCAGTGTGGTATAATGTGTGGGCACTGCAGTATGGTATAATGTGTGGGCACTGCAGTGTGGTATAATGTGTGGGCACTGCAGTGTGGTATAATGTGTGGGCACTGCAGTGTGGTATAATGTGTGGGCACTGCAGTGTGGTATAATGTGTGGATGCACTGCAGTGTGGTATAATGTGTGGGCACTGCAGTGTGGTATAATGTGTGGGCACTGCACTGCAGTGTGGTATAATGTGTGGGCACTGCAGTGTGGTATAATGTGTGGATGCACTGCAGTGTGGTATAATGTGTGGGCACTGCAGTGTGGTATAATGTGTGGGCACTGCAGTGTGGTATAATGTGTGGGCACTGCAGTATGGTATAATGTGTGGGCACTGCAGTGTGGTATAATGTGTGGATGCACTGCAGTGTGGTATAATGTGTGGGCACTGCAGTATGGTATAATGTGTGGGCACTGCAGTGTGGTATAATGTGTGGATGCACTGCAGTGTGGTATAATGTGTGGGCACTGCAGTGTGGTATAATGTGTGGGCCATACTTACCGACTTTTTGGCTGCTCTCTCCGGGAGAGAGCAGCCAGGTCGGCGCGGCAGGGGGTCCGGCTGCGCTGTAAGTGCAGAGGGGGCGGGCCGGAGGTGTGGCGTAGGCTGGGCCGGGGGCGTGTCAAAGGTGGGCCGGGGGCGTGACTACGGGATCGTCCCGTGTAAGCCCCGCCCCCCGCTGTGTAATGCCGCTATTGCAGGCATTATACAGCAGGGGGCGTGGCTATGATGACGCGATTCAACAAGAATCGCGTCATCGCCTGCCTGTACCGCCCACTTTACTCGCTAAGTGGGCGGCCGGGCAGAGGGGGACCCCTGTGACCGGGAGACTTGCCTGCTCTTCCGGGGGGCCGGGAGGGTCACCCGATTTTCGGGAGCCTCCCGGCCATTCCGGGAGAGTAGGCAAGTCTGGTGTGGGCACTGCAGTGAGGTATAATGTGTGGGCACTGCAGTGTGGTATAATGTGTGGGCACTGCAGTGTGGTATAATGTGTGGGCACTGCAGTGTAGTATAATGTGTGGGCACTGCAGTATGGTAAAATGTGTGGGCAGACATAACGTGCAGAGAGAGTTAGATTTGGGTGGGGTGTGTTCAAACAAATCTAAATTGCAGTGTAAAAATAAAGCAGCCAGTATTTCTCTTACGTCCTAGAGGATACTGGGGTTCCATTTAGTAACATGTGGTATAGACAGGTCCACTAGGAGCCATGGGCACTTTAAGAATTTGATTGTGTCGGCTGGCTCCTCCCTCTATGCTCCTCCTACCAGACTCAGTTTAGAAAATGTGCCTGGAGGACCGGTCACAGCTAGGGGAGCTCTACAGAGCTTTCCTAAAAAAGTTTAGATTAGAGTTTATTATTTTACAGGGAGGCTGCTGGCAACAGCCTCCCTGCAGCGTGGGACTAAGGGGGGAGCAGTGTCCGCCCTGCGGGGACTGAGCCACTGACTCCACTGACTGGACACTGAGCTCCAGAGGGGTCTGATCGGTCTCCACCACAGGGGAACCGCTCTCCCCAGCAGCATGCCGCCGACCCCTTACAGAGCTGAAGCAAGTGGTGAGTTAGTCACCAACCTCCCTAGCAAGCGGGGGGCCGATGTGAAGATGGCGGCTACAGGGGATGGAGCTTGGTATTAACCGCGTTCCTGGATGGTACCAGAGGCACACAGTGCGGCACTGTGAGGGGCGCCCTGGGCCAGCGCTTACCCCTCACACTGGTCAGCAAGCATGTCGGGGTCCAGGGATCTCAGCCAGCACAACTCCTCAGGCCAGTTTAAACTTCAGAAGAGCGGGAAGACAGCGCCATGAAGGGGGCGGAGCTTCTCCTCAGAGCGGACCCAGCAGCATTCCAGCGCCATTTTCCTGCATGCAGTAGCTGAAGGAAGATTCTGGTCCCTCCACAGCAGCTCCAGATTACTGTATCACGGTACCAGGGGGTTGTAGAATGAAGGGGAGGCATATATTTTGACTGTGTGTCCTATTAAGGAGCACAAGTCAGCGCTAATAAGGGGTTTCTCCTTGCTAAAAGGAGCTGGTGTGGGTTGGCTCCAATCTCTGTCTCTCTCTTGCCATTCTTGGGGGGGGGGGGGGGGGGGGAGACTTTGCCTTACCCCAACCTGTGTGTGTGTGGTGTGTTTGGTGGTCACCTGCAGCAATGTCCAGGGATACCGTGTCATATGCTGCAGAGGATTTATCCTCCCAGGATGATCCCATTCCATGTAATCAGGATAGCACAGGTTTAGCAGATTCCATCAAGGGAACCAGAGTGGTTTTCCTCTATCAAGACTTGGATTTCTCAAATTTCTGATATGGTTGCCAGTAATGAATATGCAACCCAGGTATTGCAGTCCTCTATGGCTGTGTGGCCCTTGTCAGGTACCTCGGGTCACCCCACTATATACCCCCACAAACGTGCGCTTGTGCAGGTAACACAAGATGACACGGATACCGATTCTGACACTACAGATGGTGATGGGGATGTGTTGCGGGGGTCCGCATCTCTTCCAAGGGGGGGGGGGGGGGGGTGCAATTGTTGATAGAGGCTATCAGGGATGTGTTAAATGTTAATGATACCACACCTGAGCAGGTTGAGGTGGCTTTTTTCACTGAAAACAAGAAAGCCTCGCTAACCTTCCCTGCGTCAAAAGAGCTGAATGCTATATTTGAAAAAGCATGGGTGAACCCTGAAAAGAAGTTTCAGATCCCTAAGAGGATTCTGGTAGCTTTTCCTTTTCCTGTGGAAGATAGGAAAAAGTGGGAAAACCCGCCGATTGTTGACGCATCTGTATCCAGACTCTCAAAAAAGGTGGTTTTACCTGTACCGGGATCTACCGCCTTAAAGGAACCGGCAGATAGGAAAATTGATAATACTCTGAAATCAATGTACACTGCTTCGGGGGCCATATTACGGCCCACTATTGCTAGTGCATGGATTGCAAAGACAATAGTGAAGTGGTCGGCTGCCTTAATGGAGGATTTGGATACGATGGATAGGGATGACGTTGCATTGTATTTGCGCAACATTCATGATTCTGCAGGTTTTCTAGTAGAATCCATGAAAGACCTGGGTTCCATGGCTGCGGGAATTTCTTCCATGTCTGTTTCAGCTCGTCGGGGACTGTGGCTCCGCCAGTGGTCGGCGACGCGGAATCCAGAAGAAGTGTGGAGTTGCTGCCCTATACAGGCCAGGCTGTCTTTGGGGAAGCTCTAGAAGCGTGGATATCTACCGCTACAGCGGGTAAGTCTCCGTATCTTCCCTCAGCAGCACCTGCTCCGAAGAAATCCTTCTCCTCAGCTGTGCAGCAGTCCTTTCAGCCTAACAAGGCCAGAAAGGCCAGATCATCCAATACCTTCTTCAGGGGAGGTTTGGTTTAGTCCAAGCAACCTGCCACTGCAAATTCACAGGAACAAAAGCCTGCATCAGCTACCCCAAAGTCCTCCGCATGACGGTTGACAGGAGGGCCGGAGGTGGGGCCAGTGGGAGGGGGACTCGGACAGTTCAGTTAGGTCTGGGTCTCATCCGGCCTGGCAGAGCCGGTGCTAGGGTGTTTGGCGCCCCACTGCAAACTATAAATTTGCGCCCTCCCATACTTTACAAAGGGACAGCGCACATAGGCCCTCATTCCGAGTTGTTCGCTCGCTAGCTGCTTTTAGCAGCATTGCACACGCTAGGCCGCCGCCCTCTGGGAGTGTATCTTAGCATAGCAGAATTGCGAACGAAAGATTAGCAAAACTGCTACTAAATAATTCTTTGCAGTTTCTGAGTAGCTCCAGACCTACTCACAGATTGCGATCAGCTCAGTCTGTTTAGTTCCTGATTTGACGTCACAAACACGCACTGCGTTTGGCCAGCCACTCCCCCATTTCTCCAGACACTACCGCGTTTTTCCGACATGCCTGCGTTTTTTAGCACACTCCTGGAAAACGCTCAGTTACCACACAGAAACGCCCCTTTCTTGTCAATCATTTACCGATCAGCAGTGCGACTGAAAATCGTCGCTCGAACACCAGCAAATCTACTAAGTTTTGTGTTAAATAACCATGCGCATGCGCTCTGCGTAACATGCACATGCGCAGTTAGCAACAAATCGCAGCAGAGCGAAAATTGGCAACGAGCGAACAACTCGGAATGACCACCATAATGCTTGTACACATAATGCTCCCTGTAGTAGTGGGACTTACACACGTAACGCCCCCTGTACCAGTGATGCTTATACAAGACGCAGTGATGCTTACACACGTAACGCCCCCTGCAGTAGTGATGCTTACACACGTAACGTCCCCTGTACCAGTGATGCTATACAAGACGCAGTGATGCTTACACACGTAACGCCCCCCTTACCAGTGACGCTTACACACGCAGCACCCTCTGTACCAGTGACGCTTACGCACGTAACGCACCCTGTACCAGCGACGCTTACACACGTAACGGCCCCTGTACCAGCCACGCTTACACACGTAACGCCCCCTGTACCAGTGACGCTTACACATGCAGCACCCGCTGTACCAGTGACGCTTACACATGTAATGCCCCCTGTACAAGTGACGCTTACAGACGTAACGCCCTCTGTACCAGTGCCACTTAGACACGTAACGCCGCCTGTACCAGTGCCGCTTACACACGCAGCACCCCCTGTACCAGTGCCGCTTACACACGCAGCATCCCATGTACCAGTGACGCTTACACACGTAACGCCCCCTGTACCAGTGACGCTTACACACGTAATTCCCCCTCTACCAGTGACGCTTACACAAGCAATGCCCCCTGTACCAGTGACGCTTACACACGTAACACCCCCTGTACCAGTGACGCTTACACACGTAACGCCCCTGTACCAGTGACACTTGCACACGTAACGCCCCCTGTACCAATGACGCTTATACACGTAACGCCCCCCTGTACCAGTGACACTTGCACACGTAACGCCCCCTGTACCAGTGACGCTTATACAAGA
Source organism: Pseudophryne corroboree (assembly GCF_028390025.1). Taxonomy (NCBI): domain Eukaryota; kingdom Metazoa; phylum Chordata; class Amphibia; order Anura; family Myobatrachidae; genus Pseudophryne; species Pseudophryne corroboree. The sequence continues at coordinate 40,462,603 of NC_086451.1, forward strand.
CGCGACGCCCCATGAAGCGGTGATGCTTACACACATTATGCTGCACACATATACCACACATACACATACAACACGTACATACTGTACATACATTACACACAGTCACAAATACATACACACAGATACTGTAGACATACACACACACACATACTGCACACATATACACTCACACACACTTTCCAGCCACTTACATAAAGAAGCCTGGTAACTCGTCCTCTTGTGTTGCAACTGCAGCCTGGACCCGTGTAGCTCCGCCCCCTTATCCCCGTGTAGCGCCGCCCCTTATCACAGTGTAGCTCCGCCCCCTTTAGACCTGCCCAGCACACTGCGGTGAGTTTGTAACAGGGGAGGGGGAGAAGATGCTTCATGATGCTGGCGCCGCTGCCTGTCAGAGTGTGACAGGCGCAGCAGCCAGCATTAGCAGGGGAACTCAGCACTGGAATGCAGAGCAGGGAGATCGCCTCTACCCCCTGGCGCCTACCTGCACTGCATCCCTTTGCTGAGCGGTAAGCGCCGGGCCTGCGGCCTGGATTCCTGGGTGGTAGATATTGTATCTCAGAGATACAGGCTGGAATTTCAAAATTTCCCTCCTCTTCGTTTTTTCAAGTCAGGCTTACCAACTCTGTTGGAGGACAGCACAGTGCTTCAAGACGCTGTCCAAAAGCTGGTGGAGGCACAAGTCATTGTGCCGGTACCACCGCACATGCTGACAAAGGGTTACTATTAGAACCTTTTCGTGGTACCGAAACTGGATGGTTCAGTCAGGCCCATCCTGAACCTAAAATCATTGAACCCCTTTCTAAAGGAGTTCAAGTTCAAGATGGAGTATCTCACGGCGGTGATATCAGGTCTGGAAGAGGGGGAATTCCTGGTATCCCTGGATATCAAGGATGCGTACCTCCACATTCCGATCTGGCCGCTGCATCAGGCTTATCTCCGCTTCGCATTGCTGGACTGTCATTTTCAGTTCCAGGCCCTGCCGTTTGGCCTCTCTACAGCACCATGGGTGTTTACCAAGGTGATGGCAGAGATGATGATGCTAATCCGCAAGCAGGGTGTGAACATCATTTCTTATCTGGACGATCTCCTGATAAAGGCATCATCCAGGGAAAAGCTGCTGCAGTCCATTGTTCTCACAACACAGCTGCTTCAGAGTCACGGGTGGATTCTGAATTTTCCAAAGTCACATTTGGAACCAGCCCAGAGATTGTCATTTCTGGGAATCATCCTGGATACGGAAGTGCAGCGGGTGTTCCTTCTGCGGTACAAGGCGTTGGTGATCCAATTCATGGTCCGGGATGTCATGAAGCCACCCCGGGTGTCGGTTCATCAATGCATTCGACTATTTGGAAAGATGGTGGCCTCCTACGAGGCTCTCCAGTACGGGAGGTTTCATGCTCGGACCTTCCAACTGGACCTCCTGGACAAGTGGTTGGGATCTCACCTCCACATGCATCAGAGAATTCGTCTGTCGCCAAGGGCAAGGATTTCACTCCTCTGGTGGCTCCAATTGCCTCACCTCCTGGAAGGCCGCAGGTTCAGGATTCAGGACTGGGTCCTGCTAACAACGGATGTGAGCCTACGGGGCTGGGGAGCAGTCACTCAAGGGGTGACCTTCCAAGGATGGTGGTCAAGCCCGGCAGCCGGCCTGCCCATCAACATTCTGGAACTAAGAGCCGTCTACAACGGTCTTCTTCAGGCGGCCCCTCTTCTGAGAAAAAGGGCCATTCAAGTACAGTCGGACAACGCAACAGTGGCTTACATAAACCGACAGGGCAGAGCGGCAATGTCAGAGGCCAGAAGAATACTCCTCTGGACGGTAAAGCACGCATTAGTGCTATCAGCCATCTTCATTCCGGGAGTAGACAACTTGGAAGCAGACTTCCTCAGCAGACACGATCTCCATCCAGGAGAGTAGGGCCTCCATCCAGAGGTGTTCAAGGAGGTAACAGATCTTTGGGGTATACCCCAAATAGACATGATGGCCTCTTGTCTCAACAAGAAGCATGGGCGTTATTGTTCCATGTCGAGGGACCCACAGGCAGTGGCGGTGGATGCCCTGGTGTCTCCGTGGGTGTTCCAGTCAGTGTACGTGTTTCCACCTCTCCCACTAATCCCAAGAATCCTAAAGCTCATAAGGAGAACAAGGGTTCAAACGATTCTCAGTGCCCCAGACTGGCCAAGAAGGGCTTGGTACGTGGACCTTTTTAATCTACTGCAAGAAGAACCGAGGCCTCTTCCTCTTTGGGAGGACCTGTTGCAGCAGGGGCCGTTCGCCTATCAAGACTTACTGCGGCTGCGCTTGATGGCATGGAAGTTGAGTGTGTGATTCTTGCTTGGAAGGGTATTCCGAAAGAAGTGATTCCTACCCTCATACAGGCTAGGAAATGGGTAACGTCTAAGCATTACCATCGTATTTGGAAAAAATATGCCTCTTGGTGTGAGTCCAAGAAGTTTCCTGCGGTGGAATTTCAACTGGGACGTTTCCTCCTCTTCATGCAGGCAGGAGTTGATATGGGGCTGAGATTGGGATCTGTGAAGGTCCAGATTTCAGCCCTGTCCATTTTCTTTCAGAAGCAATTGGCTGCCCTCCCTGAGGTTCAGACCTTTTTGAAGGGAGTTCTGCATATCCAACCTCCCTTTGTACCGCCTACGGCGCCATGGGACCTTAACATGGTGTTGCAATTTCTCCAGTCAGATTGGTTTGAGCCTCTACAGGAGGTGGAGCTCAAATTTCTTACATGGAAGGCGGTCACTTTGTTGGCCTTAGCTTCTGCTAGGCGTTTCTCTGAGCTGGGGGCTTTGTCATGCAAAAGCCCTTACTTGATCTTCCATGAGGATAGAGCTGAGCTCCGGACTCCTCAGCAGTTCCTTCCAAAGGTTGTGTCGGCATTTCATATCAACCAACCTATTGTGGTGCCAGTGGCTACTGACTCCTCAATTACTTCAAAGTCCTTGGATGTCGTGAGGGCTCTGAAGATTTATGTGAAGGAGAACCTCTCATCACAGGAAGTCGGACTCTCTGTTTGTCCTATACTATCCCAAGAAAATTGGGTGTCCTGCTACTAAGCAGTCTATTTCTCGCTGGATTAGGTTCACTTTCCAGCACGCATATTCTACGGCAGGACTGCCGTGTCCAAAATGTGTTAAGGCCCACTCTACTCGTAAGGTGGGGTCTCCCTGGGCGGCTGCCCGGGGTGTCTCGGCAGTACAACTTTGCCGAGCTGCAACTTGGTCTGGGTCGAACACATTTGCAAGGTTCTACAAGTTCGATACTTTGGCCTCTGATGATCTGAAGTTCAGTCAATCAGTTCTGCAGGAGCCTCCGCGCTCTCACTCCCATTCTGGGAGCTATGGTACATCCCCATGGTACTAATGTGGACCCCAGCATCCTCTAGGACGTAAGAGAAAATAGGATTTTGGTACCTACCAGTAAATCCTTTTCTCGTAGTCCGTAGAGGATGCTGGGCGCCCGCCCAGCGCTTCGTTTTCCTGCTGTGTTATTTGTTTCAGTACCACTTCGTTTAGTTGCGTACTGCATAGTTACTTGGTAAGTAATGTTTCAGCCATTGCTGATTAGTTCAAGCTAGTTGTCTTGACGTGCCTGTATGTGTGAGCTGGTATGAATCTCACCACTATCTGTGTTAAGTCCTTCTCTCGAAGTATGTCGTCTCCTCGGGCACAGTTTCTAGACTGAGTCTGGTAGGAGGGGCATAGAGGGAGGAGCCAGCCCACACTCTTAAACTCTTAAAGTGCCAATGGCTCCTGGTGGACCCGTCTATACCCCATGGTACTAATGTGGACCCCAGCATCCTCTACGGACTACGAGAAAAGGCTTTACCGGTAGGTACCAAAATCCTATTTTTACTTTTGTATTGATTAATGCAAACAGTACAATCAGCAAACATGCCAGTAAATATAAAGCATGATAAAAGTTCATTTACACATACATCTGTAAATTTTTGGAGAAAAAAATAAAATAAAAACACATAGCAACAAACACCTGCCAGTGCTGATTTTCGGCTCACAGAAGCCAGTACTCGGGGACCCCCATCTACTGCTCACCAAAACACAATAAGAGACTGGTGTGAATACCCAGCCAGAGGATCATGTTGGTCAAACAGAGGAAGATTCAGGGCACAATACCCAAACTCAAACTGCCACAGCACGCTAGGAAGAGGAAGGGGGATTAAGTTTACAGGAAAAAAACTCACAGGCTACTAACAAAAAGAGAACTCATCAACCCCCTTTCAGCATGAGGGAGTTGCCCATTCTGGCCACACAAGCCACACAAAATACATAATGGAAACATGGAAAACATGGGTGCTGGGCAACGTTGCCGCATCTGGAGAGACATTACTTTTTCTTCTTTCGCCCTGCCTGACGTGGTTGGTCACTGGTGAAGTCTGTGAAGTGACCATCGAGGGTCCTGCCCAGTGGGATCTTCTTCCTGGGCAGGGGTAGGGGAGGGAGCAGGTGTTGCAGGCTCCCTGCCACTGTAGGAAAGAAGGCCAGCGATGTCCTGTAGACCTTGTCCAACTGAGATAGCTAGTTGTTGGGCAGAGGAGGTGAGCTCGGATAGGCCTTGCCTGAGCTCTGCCACACCTTGCCCAATACATGTGGTCTGCTCAGTGAGCCGAAGCGATATCTGGCGTACCTCCTGGGTCATCACGTCCTGAAATTGGCTCAGCCTCTCCCCGTGACTAGCTATTTCACTGAGAATCGCTGGGAGAGAGGGTTGGGTGGGGAAGCCAGTGTGTGTCTGGCCAGGTGGAATAGGCAGACCCACACTGGAGGACTCACTACATCCCCCCGCCTCAGCCTCCGTCAGATGCCCCACCTGTGACTCACCAAGCTCACCCTCCTGTGCTGTGTTAGGTAAAAAGCAAATATAATAATCAAAAGGAGAGAAAAAAATAATTAAACATTAGTCACAGATTCTCAAAATTCACTTTAAGTTTAAACAGATCACTCTATATGTCAGGAAACTTACCGTGCAAGTCATGTAGGGCGACAATCTCAGGCAGGTCCATTCTTGACACCCCACCCACCTCCTCGTAGGTCACACAGGGCATCGCCAGCTCCTCTAGGTGGGTAAACTCCACAGTGGCAGTTGGGGGGCCTCCCCCTGTTGCCCTCGAGGCATTCCACTCCACAGACCTTTTGGCCTTCAAGCGGGACTTGAAGTCGGCCCAACTACATATGTGTTTGGATTTTGGGGAAAGGAAGAGTAAAAAAAATGAATACATGTTTAGCTTACTTGTTGTACACATGTCATGTTTTTGGTTGCTATAGGCAACATCACATATATAGATTAATTTGGTGGGTGTAGAACAGAGGCGTAACTAGGGTTTTCGGAGCCCAGGGCAAGATGGAAAATGGCGCCCCCCCCCCCTTAAAAACAACAACACTAAAAGAAGAATGGGCGTGGCCACACACCAGAAGGGGTGTGGCTACGCTCCAGAAGGGGTGTGGCCACTGAAAATGGCCCACAGTGCCAGTTACATTGCCCCACGGTGCCGGATACATGCCCCACGGTGCCGGATACATGCCCCACGGTGCCGGATACAATGCCCCACTCAGTGCCGGATACAATGCCCCACTCAGTGCCGGATACAATGCCCCACTCAGTGCCGGATACAATGCCCCACTCAGTGCCGGATACAATGCCCCACTCAGTGCCGGATACAATGCCCCACAGTGCCGGATACAATGCCCCACAGTGCCGGATACAATGGCCCACTCAGTGCCGGATATATTGCCCCACAGTGCCGGATACATTGCCCCACAGTGCCGGATACATTGCCCCACAGTGCCAGTTACAGTGCCCCACAGTGCCAGTTGCAGTGCTGGATACAATGCCCCACAGTGCCAATTACATGCCCCACAGTGCCAGTTACAGTGCCCCACAGTGCCAGTTACAGTGCCCCACAGTGCTGGATACAATGCCCCACAGTGCCAGTTACATGCCCCACAGTGCCAGTTACATGCCCCACAGTGCCAGATACGTGCCCCACAGAGCCAGATACATGCCCCACAGTGCCAGATACATGCCCCACAGTGCCAGATACATGCCCCACAGTGCCAGTTACATTGCCCCACAGTGCCGGATACAGTGCCCCACAGTGCCAGTTACAGTGCCCCACAGTGCCAGTTGCAGTGCTGGATACAATGCCCCACAGTGCCAGTTACATGCCCCACAGTGCCAGTTACAGTGCCCCACAGTGCCAGTTACAGTGCCCCACAGTGCCAGTTACAGTGCCCCACAGTGCCAGTTACAGTGCCCCACAGTGCCAGTTACAGTGCCCCACAGTGCTGGATACAATGCCCCACAGTGGCCAGTTACATGCCCCACAGTGCCAGTTACAGTGCCCCACAGTGCTGGATACAATGCCCCACAGTGCCAGTTACATGCCCCACAGTGCCAGCCCCCCCCCCGTGCCACCGCTGGACCCCCGCCGTCACTCACCTCTTGTGAGGGGAGGAGAGCGCAGCGCAGCGCCTCTCCTTCCCCTCGCCGCTCCAGGTCTCTGGACGCCGGCGGCTGTCAGGCGCCGGTTCGCTAGCCAATCAGAGCCCGCGGACCGGCAGCCAATCAGGAGCCGGTCCGCAAGCCCTGATTGGCTAGCGCCGGAGACCGGACACTGCAGCGCTGCTGGCAGCGCTGCTAGTGCTCCCAGCGGCGGTGAGGGGAGGGAGAGACGCTGCGCTCTCTCCTCCCCTCACATTTAGGGTTAACGGGGCGAGTGGGGCATGATGCCCTGGACGCCGGCGGCGCCCCCCTCTCCTGGGCCTGCCAGGGCGCCCAGGGCACGTGCCCCACTCGCCCTACCCTAGTTACGCCTCTGGTGTAGAAGAACCCACACCTCACCAAACGGAAATAAATTCCTTTGTTTGGAGCACTCTTTTAGATAATATGTATGAATAGTGAAGAAAAATTATTATGATTAAAACTTAGCTTTTATTATTCAATACTTGACTAAAAAATGAAAGGGGTATAATACAAATATCAATTGGTGAATCCCCTTATGGACAGTGGTAAAAATCTATAAGTGGGAGCAAATACTGTCGTCTTGAAATTGTGTATTTTGCTCAAAAAAATAATGAAAAAGACAATGATAGTAATCTATCAGATTTTTAAAACAGGCAGCAGTAATGAAATTATTTATATAACTCGCATTAGAACAGATAATTCCTAGGATCGGCTTCTCCTGATACTTCAGTAAAACTTATACATATAAGACTGATACCTCTTCCATAGAAATAAATCAGTAATAATGTCCATGTCTATGTTGGTGAAAAAAGAATACATGGTTGCAATTTAGACTAGGCTGGGTACTTCATCTGTATTTTAAGTTGATATGTATCTACTTTATGTTCTAGAACAAGAACCTGTCACATTGGTATTTGTATCTACTTGCATATGTAACAGATGCAGGTGCCTAGGCAGCCACTTTATGTTTAAACCAAAATCTAGTCGCAATATAGCAAACCACGTGAGTAACTCAACACGTATTCATATTCAGAAAAAGGTAACAATACACATAACAAATCCTGATAATTGTCTGTATTCTGGAATCACATTAATTCATATAAGAAAAATTATATTGTAATATAACATGGACAAGGGGGAAAGAAAATTAATTGGGAAAAAATAGTACAGACACTCTAGTAAACTAATCCCATCTGCTGTCTGACCTCATCCATGAGCGGAGGAAAGATGAGAGTAGGACCGTCGACTGTGTCATGGAAATAAGAAAGACAGGCACACTGGCTGGAGACCCCGTCGTGGTGTTAGATGGGCCCTGATGCTAATAAGCCTTGCAGGGTCTAAATGCGCCACTTGGGCCTGAGCCAGAGTCCGAAATGAGAGGAAAGACAGTAAACAGAGATCAATTTAATTTGTACAATCAATTAATATAGTCTGCGGAATGAGATCATTGTATCTCTTGATCTTTAAAAAAAAAAAACGGGAAAAAAAGAAAAGAAATAAAAGGAGGGTTTACATTTGTACTGCAATTGCCCACATCAAACTTGCTCCTAGTAGATAGTATTGTTATTGAAGAATGATTGATATGTATATCTTTTGTGGGCACAGACTGAATGGTATCACAGATATTGATTGACCTGTCCACATTAGTTACACGTTGCTCATTGCCATATTCCTCAAAAAGACTAATACCTATTGGCAAATATACAATAACATTCCTACCTAGTGTGAGATTGAAAGCAAGGGATAGTGGGCACACCAGTTTGCTGATCCCATCTGAGATCAATTTAATCAATTAGTATAATCTGCGGAATAAGATCATTGTATCTCTTGATCTTTAAAAGAAAAAAAGAAGATTTAAATTTACTCTGCAATTGCCCACATCAAAACTGATCCTAATAGATAGTATTGTCATTCAAAGATAGTTGTGGTGTATAACTTTTGTGAGCACAAACTATATGGTATAAACAAAAGGGAGAAAGAAGAAGGCTCTTGTGTGGGCGCACTCATTAATGGTAGTTAAATAACTAGAATGAATAACACTAGGTTGATTAGTCAGCAGATAAAACAAAATTTATTTGGAAATATTAAGAATATAATTGCCCCTGGTTGAGGAGATGTGAATGATCCCAGATAAAAATGTTCTGGTCCTGCCTCAGGAAATGAGATGGAGAGGGGTAGAGACACTGCAAGTCATAAACCCTTTCTCACCCGGCCAGTACAGATGATCTGTGTTAATGAGATCAATTAAGTCAATTGATTTTAGATTCTGTCATAATCCTAATGAAGGAATAACAGCTATTATGGCAATGAGTAATAATAGAAACAAATCAAAGGATATACCAGGGTAAAGAAAGAAAAGGATAGGAACAAATGGTGATGCTGCTGTTGGAGTCACATACCACACATCATATGCAATGATTGATGTTCTACAACACTGAGTATTCCCTGTGAGTCTCCACCTCAGGTACTAACTCAGCCCACACTGTTTCGCTTCCAAGATCGGACGAGATCGGGCATTAGCAGTGTGGTTTGATAGTAGAAGGATTTGGTCAGACGTCCAATGAGAGTGCACCTATATAGGGGGGGATAATTAGCTGGGTCTTATAGATACAGTGTGGATCTGCTTTTTGTGTTAGGCAGGAGACATCAAGTCCCACACCGGTGGTATTGTGTCCCTGGATCACAAATGAGAGTCCACGAAAAAGGAAGATATATAGATTTATGAAAAAAACGAAGATATATAGATTTATGAAAAAAACCCTAAAAAGGAAAATGGAGATCAATTAGGCTGTAGTTATTAGGAACGGGTGATAAAAATTACCCGTCCGTATAGATACAAATGGATAAGGAAACACGGATCAAGAAATTTTTATATATATGTGTACATTGGTACTGGTGTAAGGAACAGAAAATATGTCAAAGATAATTGTAGATACAAATAAATAGTACTGGTATATGCAATGAAATAATCACTAGTGACATGGGTGTCATTAGAAACACTTTGTGTGAATTGGAGCTGTTATAATCATTAGGATATAGGGAAATAGACATGAAATTCTCATATAACCCATGCAGCAATATGACAACAGGATCTGCAGGAGGAAAGTCAAAGAAGAATGCAGTATTTCTTTCCTATAAAATGCAGTTTTTAATCCTGATGCAATAAACTAAGATGCATAAGCCTGGAAAAAGGCATAAATGAAGCCACACAAAAAGCAGATAAATAATACTGGTATATGCAATGAAATAATCACTAGTGCCATTTTGGGCTAATTTTTGCCCAGCTGTCATAGAAATTGTATCTATATCCGTGCAGCTTCATTTATGCCTCTTGGAACTTCCTGCGGGGTCCGGACAATTGGGCCGACTTCATTGATGCGATCCGTAATGTCTCGCCAGCGGTCTTTTGCCTCAGCACCCATGTTTTTATTGCCTCCATGTATTTTTTCCATGGCTTGTGTGACCAGAATTCGCAACTCCCTCTTTGTAAATGGGGGCTGCCGCTTTCTCTTTTTGCTCGTAGACTGTGAGCCCTCGACCGGTAACTGATCCCCATCTTCCTCTTCACTTGGTGGGTGGCTAGTTTGGGTTTGTGTCTGTACCATACTTGCCTACCCTCCCGGAATGGCCGGGAGGCTCCCGAAAAACAGGTTACCCTCCCGGCCCCCCGGAAGAGCAGGCAAGTCTCCCGATTTACAGGGGTCACCCCCTGCCCGCCGCCCACTTAACGAGTAAAGTGGGCGGTCCGGGCAGGTGATGACGCGATTCTTGTTGAATCGCGTCATCGTAACCACGCCCCCTGCTGTATAATGCCGGTAATAGCGGCATTACACAGCGGGGGCGTGGCTTAAATGATGCTGCCTGGAAGCCATGCCCCGTTCCGCCTCTGGCCCGCCCCCCTGACACGTCACCTCATTGCCCCCCCCCCACCCCCCTGCTGAGCCGAAGGGCTGCTCTCTCCCGGAGAGAGCAGCCCAGAAGTCGGCAACTATGGTCTATACCCCCGAATCTCCCTCAGTTTGCCCAGCATCTATCTCTGGCAGGGGACTCACAGCAGCCTCCTCTGTGTGTTGTACAGAAGATAGGGGTGGTGCAGTACTGGGTCCTGCGACTTCACCTTCAGCACTGGCAGGTGTTTGCAGCTGTTGTTGCTGCCGCAGCATCCTCCTCCTCTCCGCCACGGCTCTCATCTGCTGCTGCAGCTCAGCCATCTCTTGATCGAGTTGTCTAAGATTCGCCATATTGGTGATGGCATGTGCGTTGGCAAGTCTGTCTGGCGCTTTATAGCTGCGTGCGTGTGTTTGTGCAGGAAATTGCACAGGTGCTGCATACACTAATTCTTCCAGTAATTGGAGTACTGGCTATTTAAACGGCCTGCATGCGGCCTGTGTTTGTGGGTGTATGTTAGAGAGCATATGTGCCGGAGAGACGTGGATGGTGGTGCAGCTATATTGCAATTAGTGTAAGTTTTTATATTCTATTTTGCTAACGATTAAGCGTTTTGTATGTAGCTGTTTGTTTGTATTGCGTACGGCGTGCATTTAAAAAAAAATATGGATTTGCTTCTTTTTTGGGGGGGTTTAATTTTGGGAAGCAATGCTCCTATATTTGTTTTATTTTTTATTTTAATATGATCATCTTTGGCAAAGTATATATCTGTTGATATATATGTAATAAAATCAAATGCTTAACATGGACTTTGCAGTGTTTGTGGTGGAGGTGTTACAGTGTGTTTGTACAGATTCTCTATGTATTTTTTTTTTTGTAGGGTGCTATCTATAATTAGGGTACTATCTATAATTTGTATTTGCTTTTGCCAAATAAGGCTATTTCTGTTGGTTTCTGCCGATTTCTTATTCTATTAGCTGGTAAGTAGCATGGACTTTGCAGTGTTTGTGGTGGAGGTGTTACAGTGTGTACAGATTCTTTATTTTTTATTTTATTTTTTGTAGGGTGCTATCTATAATTTGTATTTGCTTTTGCCAAATAAGGCTATTTCTGTTGGTTTCTGACGATTTCTTATTTGATTAGCTGGTAAGTAGCATGGACTTTGCAGTGCTTGTGGTGGAGGTGTTACAGTGTGTTTGTACAGTTTCTATATTATTATTTTTTTTGTGTATGGTGCTATCTATAATTTTTTTTGCTTTTGCCAAATAAGGCTATTTCTGTTGGTTTCTGCCGATTTCTTATTTGATTAGCTGGTAAGTACCATGGACTTTGCAATGTTTGTGGTGGAGGTGTTACTGTGTGTTTGTACAGATTCTTTATTTTTTTTTTGGTATGGTGCTATCTATAATTTGTATTTGCTTTTGCCAAATAAGGCTATTTCTGTTGGTTTCTGCCGATTCCTTATTCTATTAGCTGGTAAGTAGCATGGACTTTGCAGTGCTTGTGGTGGAGGAGTTATTTGCATTTGTATTAGTCTGTACTATTGTGCTTAAGCATATAATTGTTAGGGTGCCTAACTATGTGGTGTTTTTTTGCCTGTGTGTCACGTGTGTTATTAGTCTTTTTTTTTTTATACTTGGTGTACTTAGTGAATGTTTTTGTAACACTATTTTCCTTTGTGTTTGCTCCTGGTTTCCCACATGTAGATATGAAATACGCTCCTGAAGTAAGTTTTGGTACTGCCATACACAGAGATTGCTATGTTGCAATGTGTGTGGTAAAATGATTCTGTGTTTTACTAATTTTGCACTTATATTCAAGATGCATGTAGCCAGATATCTAGCTGCGGAAGCCCTCCAACCCGAACCTGCCCCTCATCCTCGAAGGCAACGGAGGCGTGCAAGGCCTGCGATTTACCGAACCCGTGTCACCCGTTTTGGAATGCCAGATGATGAGGTTTTGCAGGCATTGCAGGCTGCCCCCTCATATCATCCTAGAAACTCTCTCCATAATAGAGAGTGATCTAGAACAATCAATTCGGTATCCTACATCAATACCAGCATTGACACAATTTCTTGCTGTGTTACATTTCTGTGCCACTGGTTCCTACCAGCATGTAGTGGGCGTGCTGGTAGGAATGTCACAGGGCAATTTTTCAAAGGTCCTGCGACGAGTGCTGAACGCTTTCATTAGGCGAGTGAAGCAGTTCATAGCAATGCCATTGGATGCTGGTGCCCTGGATGTGGTGAAACGGCAATTCCAGGAAGGTGGTAGTCGCTTCCCACACGCTATTGGGGTTGTGGATGGGACACATGTACCGATTGTTGCACCTAAACATAATGAGGAAATATATAGGAACAGGAAACTTTCACTCCCTGAATGTCATGGTTGTTTGTGGCCCATCCCTCCAGATCCTGTCCCTGAATGCTAAATACCCAGGAAGTGCACATCATGCACATGTTATTCAGCAATCAGGGATCTGGCAAAGATTAAGAATGATGGAAGGACAAGATATGTGGCTATTGGGTGAGTTAGAATTTTTTTTTTATTATCTGTTGTTTTTGTGTGTTAATTTATTTTAAACCTGACAGTTATGCATACTTGCCTACCCTCCCGGAATGGCCGGGAGGCTCCCGAAAATCGGGTGACCCTCCCGGCCCCCCGGAAAGGTGGGCAAGCCTCCCGCTTTCCCCCTCGGCCGCCGGCAGCAGTGAACAAGTAGGCGGGCCGAGGGGGTCCGATGACGCGATTCGCGCTGAATCTCGTCATCGTAGCTCCGCCCCCCGCTATGCAGCGCCTCGTTTCTCGGCACAGCACAGCGGGGGGTGGAGTCACGATGACGCGACCCTGGTGACACGCCCCGGACCGCCCATCCTGCTGCCGGCCACGCCCCCGAACCATCCGTCCTGCTGCCGGCCACGCCCCCCATTCACCTACAACGCTGCCTCCTCCAGGAGGAGGAGGCAACAAAGTAGGTAAGCCTGCAGTTATGTTGGTATTGTGTTCTTACAGGAGATCGAGGATATCCTTGCACCCCCTGGCTCATGACTCCTTACAGCACACCCAGGCCAGGGCCACAGTCCGAGTTTAATTCCACGCTTACTGCCACTAGACACCTGGTGGAGCACACTATTGGGGTCCTGAAGGGACGACTCCGTGTGCTCCACCGCACTGGTGGCGACCTCATGTATTCGCCGGATATGGTGAGTAAAATTGTGGTCCTGTGTGCAATCCAATTGCCCAGCGAGGATGAGAAGCCAGGGGTTGGGCGGACATTCCGTGGCGGCACAGAGGCCCAGCATAGGCATGCTGTAAGGGCAAGAATCGTGCAGCAGTATTTCAGGTATGGTTATGGTATGATACCAGTATAGATAACATTCAGCGAATATTGTGTTAAATGTGTTTACGTGTAGCCTAGAGGTGAGATAATTCCTAATTAAATATGTCAATCATTTGAGTAACATGTTTTTTTGTAAAGTGTGTTGTGTATGTGTTTTGAGTAGTTTCATAAGTGACTGTGAAGATGAGTCGTCTGTAATTGTAGCAAGAACATCTGTTTTTATCATTTACATTAACCTGAGATTTGTGGTACATTAGGCTTGCTTATATGATTTCTGGTCACTAAACTATATTTTTTTGGCTTTGTGAGTATTTGTAACTTTAATTTTTTGTAATGTCCCTTCTCAGCTTGTGTTTTGTTCACCACCATTTTATCTGCTATGATTCCAGTCAAAAACCCAACCCATCTGACCAGGGCCGGTTCTAGACCTTGTGGCGCCCAGGGCGAAAGTTTTTAGTAGTTGTGTCCCCTGCAGCTGTGCCCCCATTAGTTGTGGCCCCAGTAGTTGTGCCCTCATTAGTTGTGCCCCCTTAGTGTGCCCCCTGCAGCTGTGCCCCCATTAGTTGTGGCCCCAGTAATTGTGCCCCCGTTAGTATGCCCCCTGCAGCTGTGCCTCCATTAGTAGTACCCAAAAGTAGCTGTGCACCTAGTAAAAACAATAAAAAATACTTACCAGCCCCGTTCCTGTTCCCAACCACTGCACTCTGTCTCCGGCGCCGCTCCTCTGAGCTATGGGTGAGACGTCATGACGTCTCTCCCATAGCGCTGCACAGAAAGGTCCTCTCCGCGAAGGGAAACTAGATGCTACCTCACTGCGCGTCTAGATTCCCTTCGCGGAGAGGACCTTTTCAAGCCCACCGCCGCCGCCATCCTAGTTAGTAGCGGCTCTTGCCACGGCGGCGGCGCCCCGGGACAGTGGCACCCCGGCCAAAAGTACTGCTTGCCCGTGGCAAGAGCCGCTACTGCATCTGACCTCAAAAACTCTTCAATCTGCCTTTGTGTAGCCGATTGGTCCATCCAAATGTGGTGAGTTAAGTGTCTCACTCTCTATCTCTTGCTTTATCTCTTTCTCTATCTGTGTGTGTGTGTGTGTGTGTGTGTGTGTGTGTGTGTGTGTGTGTGTATATGTATATATATATATATATACACATATTTATTTATGTTTTTCTTAATTAAGTCAAAATTTTACAAAATTCAAACAAGGCTTTAATGTGTGTGTGTGTGTGTGTGTGTGTGTGTGTGTGTGTGTGTGTGTGTGTGTGTGTAGATCTGTGAATTGTTGCTGTGAAAGCTGCGAATATTCGCTTATGCGACCTTAAAGGAACACTTGAAAGAATGTTCAAAGCATGATGCTGTACACAGATTAATAAAGTTGATCAATAAAGATGACACCATCACATTTGGACCAATCAACTGTTAGCACACACTACAAATATATGCCCATGTAAGGGAAACGCCATAGGCACCATGCGAGCAGCCGCATTTACAATAAGGGAGCTGCGGGGGCTGACTGCGGTGATGGACCGCCACGTAGGCCGCGCGGGGCCCTACGTCTCAAACGGAAGTAAGCATGCGGACTACACAGAGGTCCTCAGAATCCTGCGGGTGAGGGTCCGCACGAGGCGGACAATAGTCCAGTTAGAGCGGCAGTGGTCAGATCACCGTCGCCGTCAGCCTGAATTGCTGGTGCAGCTGCGCCAGCAAATCCGACAACGTAAGTAAAACGCATTTAAAGGTGTGTTTGCATGAGTGAGATTAGTAGCATTCCAAGTTAATAAAGATGTTAAAACATTACATATCTCACTTTGACTGTGTTTAGAGACTGTGTGTGATTAGGGCTTGCAGGACACACGGGGGGCCAGAGTGGTTAGGGGGTAATGTCTAGGGTTGTGGTCAGTCAGCACACAGGCTGCAGGCTGGAGACATACAGCACTTTGGGGTACATAAACCTGTAGAGTGCATGCAGTGTCTTCCTCAATTAATACATAATACATTGAGACACAGGAAGCAGGATCATGACTATGTGTAAAAATACTATGTAAGTAGTCCTGCGTAGTGTGGCCATATATATATATATCACATATGTGTGATGGAGAGTGAATGTGGCCAAGCAGGAGGCACATACCTATAGGGCCAGCTAGTTGGCCAAGGCAGTATGGTTTGACACACAACTCCAGTGTACTCCTGTGCCACAGAACATTCCAGTGTAGTTGTGGTTTATTTTTTTGGAACACTAATAATAATTTGTTTTGGCCATAAACGACCCAGAGCATTTTATAGTTAAAAAATACATTTAGAACAAATGTATGGATAAACAGTTAAAACTAAAATGGAAATAACAATAACAATTTTTTAACCCCTTGGAAATGACCATATATATATATATATATATATATATATATATATTTTTTTTTTTTTTTTTTTTTTACTGTGTTTATAGGGCAAACACAATGGCAAAGGCCAGCGGCAGAAGAGCCAGACAGGCCAATGGTGACACTGGAGGACCCACAGGCAGCCTCTTCCTCCTCCTCCCACTCACAAACTCCCTCCCCTTCAACAACCCACCCCACAACCTACAACATCCTCTTCCTCCTCCTCTTCCTCCTCCCTCTCTCAACCCCCCTCCCCCTCTCTTTCTGAACCCCTCTCTCAACCCCCCACACCCTCTCTTTCTCAACCCCCCTCACCCTCTCTTTCTCAACCCCCCTCACCCTCTCTTTCTCAACCCCCCTCACCCTCTCAATCTGACCCCCCCTTGCAACACCCCTCACCCTCTCTTTCTGAACACCCCTCTCAACCCCCCTCACCCTCTCAATCTGTCTGCCCCTGTTAATCTCCCTCCCTCTCTCATTCTGACCCCCCTCTCAACCCACCTCACCCATCCATCCTCCTTCCCCCATCCATCCTCCTTCCCCCATCCATCCTCCTTCCCCCATCCATCCTCCTTCTTCCCCCATCCATCCTCCTTCCCCTATCCATCCTCCTTCCCCTATCCATCCTCCTTCCCCCATCCATCCTCCTTCCCCCATCCATCCTCCTTCCCCTATCCATCCTCCTTCCCCCATCCATCCTTCCCCCATCCATCCTCCTTACCCCATCCATCCTCCTTCCCCTATCCATCCTCCTTCCCCCATCCATCCTCCTTCCCCCATCCATCCTCCTTCCCCTATCCATCCTCCTTCCCCTATCCATCCTCCTTCCCCCATCCATCCTCCTTCCCCCATCCAACCTCCTTCACCCACATCAGAGTGGGCCGCTGAGGCACCCAAGGAGGTGGAAGGTGATGGCCAATACTAAAAAATTTATTTGTAACCTAGTTTTATTTGAGAATCACCTACATGCAGTGTTGGACTGTGTCCATTCGGTTCCCCAGGAAAAATGTTTTGCCTGAAAAATAGGATTTTAATAACCTACCGGTAAATCCTTTTCTCCTAGTCCGTAGAGGATGCTGGGGATGACATCAAGACCATGGGGTATAGACGGGATCCGCAGGAGACATGGGCACTCTAAAGACTTTTCATTGGGTGTGAACTGGCTCCTCCCTCTATGCCCCTCCTCCAGACCTCAGTTGTAGGAACTGTGCCCAGGGAGACTGACGAGGAAAGGAATTACTTAACCATGCCGCACACATGGCATTCAACATAACACACGCCAACAGGCATGAACTAATTGCAGCAACATGCTGAAACCAAGATAACACAACTTGTGTAACTGTAATAACTAAACTGCAGGTAAAGTACGCACTGGGACGGGCGCCCAGCATCCTCTACGGACTAGGAGAAAAGGATTTACCGGTAGGTTATCAAAATCCTATTTTCTCATTTGTCCTAGAGGATGCTGGGGATGACATCAAGACCATGTGGTCTATACCAAAGCTCCAGTACGGGCGGGAGAGCGCGGATGACCCTGCAGCACCGATTGACCAAACTTCAGGTCCTCATCGGCCAAGGTGTCAAACTTGTAGAACTTAGCAAATGTGTTTGACCCTGACCAAGTAGCTGCTCGGCAAAGTTGTAATGCCGAGACCCCCCCGGGCAGCTGCCCAGGATGAGCCCACCTTCCTAGTGGAGTGGGCCTTAACCGACGTTGGTAACAGCAATCCAGCCGTAGTATAAGCTTGCTGAATCGTATTTAAAATCCAATGTGCAATAGTCTGCTTGGAAGCAGGACAGCCAATCTTGTTGTGATCATACAGGACAAACAGAGCCTCTGTTTTCCGCAAATGAGCTGTTCTAGCCACATAGATTTTCAAAGCTCTAACCACATCTAGAGACTTTGAATCAGTGAATGCGTCAGTAACTACTGGCACCACAATAGGTTGGTTTATATGAAAGCAGAAACCACCTTTGGAAGAAAATGTTGGCGAGTCCGCAACTCTGCCCTATCTTCATGGAAAATCAGGTAAGGGCTCTTGTGAGACAAGGCCCCCAATTCAGACACCCGCCTTGCGGATGCCAATGCCAAAAGAATCACCACTTTCCAAGTGAGAAACTTCAACTCTATCTTTTGTAGAGGCTCAAACCAATCCGATTGAAGGAACTGCAATACCACGTTAAGGTCCCATGGTGCCACTGGAGGCACGAATGGAGGCTGGATGTGCAGAACCCCTTTCACGAAGGTCTGAACCTGTGGAAGAGAAGCCAATTGTTTTTGGAAGAAAACTGACAATACCAAAATTTGGACCTTGATTGATCCCAATCGTAGGCCCGTCTCCACACCATCCTGCAAAAAAATTGAGAAAACGTCCTAAGTGAAACTCTTCCGTAGGAGCTTTCTTGGATTCACACCAAGACACATATTTTCTCCAAATACGGTGGTAATGTTTTGACGTTACTCCCTTTCTGGCCTGAATAAGGGTGGGGATGACCTCCTTAGGAATACCCTTATTGGCTAGGATACGGCGCTCAACAGCCATGCCGTCAAACGTAGCCGCGGTAAGTCTTGGTACACACACGGCCCCTGCTGCAGCAGGTCCTCCCGAAGAGGAAGAGGCCGACGATCTAATATGAGTAACTGCTGAAGATCTGGGTACCAAGCCCTTCTTGGCCAGTCTGGGGCAATGAAGATTTCTCGAACCCTTGTCTTTCTTATGATCCTGAGTACTTTTGGGATCAGCGGAAGTGGAGGGGAAACATACACTGTCGGAAACACCCACTGGGTCACTAGTGCATCCACTGCTACTGCTTGAGGGTCTCTCGACCTGGAACAGTACCTCTGAAGCTTCTTGTTGAGACGAGACGCCATCATGTCTATTTGAGGAACACCCCAAAGACTTATCACCTCTGCGAAGACTTCTTGGTGGAGGCCCCACTCTACTGGATGGAGATAGTGTCTGCTGAGGAAGTCTGCTTCCCAGTTGTCTACTCCCGGAATGAATAATGCAGACAGAGCTTGTAGATGTTTTTCTGCCCAGCGGAGGATTTTTGTCACCTTTGCCATTGCCAATCTGCTTTTCGTTCTGCCCTGCCTGTTTATGTATGCGACTGCTGTTACATTGTCCGCCTGGATCTCCATGGGACGGTCTTGAAGAAGATGTACCACTTGTTGAAGGCCGTTGTAAATGGCTCTTAGCTCGAGCACATTTATGTGAAGGCAGGCTTCCTGATGTGACCAACGTCCCTGGAAGTTTTCTCCCTGAGAGACTGCTCCCCAGCCTCGGAGACTTGCATCCGTGGTTACTAGGACCCAGTCCTAAATGCCGAACCTGCGTCCCTCTAGCAGGTGAGAGCTGTGCAACCACCACAGGAGCGAAATCCTGGTTTTTGACGACAGGGTTATCTTTCTGTGCATGTGTAGGTGTGACCCCGACCACTTGTCCAACAGGTCCCACTGGAATACTCTGGCATGGAACCTGCCAAACTGTATGGCCTCGTAGGCCGCCACCATCTTTCCCAACAATCGAATGCACTGATGGATCGACACACTTGATGGTTTCAATATCTGTTTTACCATTTTCTGGATTTACAGAGACTTTTTTTAGCAGAAGAAATACTCTCTGAACTTCTGTGTCCAGAATCATCCTGGGGAAAGACAACCTTGTCGTCGGTTCCAACTGTGACTTTGGATAATTTATGATCCACCCGTGTTGTTGGAGTATTGACAGGAAGAGGGATATGTTTTGTAATAACTGCTCCCTGGATCTTGCCTTTATCAGGAGGTCATCCAGATAAGGGATTATATTGACTCCTTTCTCACGCAGGAGGACCATCATCTCCGCCATCACCTTGGTGAATACCCTCGGCACCGTGGAGAGACCGAAAGGTAACGTCTGGAATTGGTAATGGCAATCCTGAATCGCGAATCTCAGATAAGCCTGGTGAGGAGGATAAATGGAAACATGCAGGTAAGCATCCTTTATGTCCACCGACACCAAGTAGTCCCCCTCCTCCAGACTGGCAATCCCCGCCCGAAGTGATTCCATCTTGAACTTAAACCTTTTCAGGAAGAAATACAGATGCTGGGAACTCCGTAAGGACCATGGGGGATAGCGGCTCCGCAGGAGACTAGGCACAACTAAAGAAAGCTTTAGGACTACCTGGTGTGCACTGGCTCCTCCCAGTATGACCCTCCTCCAGACCTCAGTTAGAATCTTGTGCCCGGCCGAGCTGGATGCACACTAGGGGCTCTCCTGAGCTCCTAGAAAGAAAGTATATTTTAGGTTTTTTATTTTACAGTGAGATCTGCTGGCAACAGACTCACTGCAGCGAGGGACTAAGGGGAGAAGAAGCGAACCTACCTGCTTGCAGCTAGCTTGGGCTTCTTAGGCTACTGGACACCATTAGCTCCAGAGGGATCGACCGCAGGACCCGTCTTTGGTGTTCGTTCCCGGAGCCGCGCCGCCGTCCCCCTTACAGAGCCAGAAGCATGAAGATGGTCCGGGAAAACGGCGGCAGAAGACTTCAGTCTTCACCAAGGTAGCGCAAAGCACTGCAGCTGTGCGCCACTGCTCCTCATGTACACCTCACACTCCGGTCACTGATGGGTGCAGGGCGCTGGGGGGGGGCGCCCTGAGGGCAATATAAACACCTTGGCTGGCAAATCATCACAATATATAGTCCCAGGGCTATATATGTGATAAATTACCCCTGCCAGAATCCATGAAAAAAGCGGGAGAAAAGTCAGCCGAAAAAGGGGCGGGGATATCTCCCTCAGCACACTGGCGCCATTTTTTCTTCACAGTGCAACTGGAAGACAGCTCCCCAGGCTCTCCCCTGTAGTTTTCAGGCTCAAAGGGTTAAAAAGAGAGGGGGGGGCACTAAATTTAGGCGCAATATGTGTATACAAGCAGCTATTGTGGGAAAATCACTCAGTTATAGTGTTAATCCCTGCATTATATAGCGCTCTGGTGTGTGCTGGCATACTCTCTCTCTCTGTCTCCCCAAAGGACTTTGTGGGGTCCTGTCCTCAGTCAGAGCATTCCCTGTGTGTGTGCGGTGTGTCGGTACGGCTGTGTCGACATGTTTGAGGAGAAAAGTTATGTGGAGGCGGAGCAGATGCCGATAAATGTGATGTCGCCCCCTGTGGGGCCGACACCAGAGTGGATGGATAGGTGGAATGTATTAACCGACAGTGTCAACTCCTTATAAAAGGCTAGATGACGTAACAGCTGTGGGACAGCCGGCTTCTCAGCCCGCGCCTGCCCAGGCGTCTCAGAAGTCATCAGGGGCTCAAAAACGCCCGCTACCTCAGTTGACAGACACATATGTCGACACGAAGTCTGACTCCAGTGTCGACGAGGTTGAGACATATACACAATCCACTAGGAACATCCGTAGCATGATCTCGGCAATAAAAAATGTGTTACACATTTCTGACATTAACCCAAGTACCACTAAAAAAGGGTATTATGTTTGGGGAGAAAAAGCAGCCAGTGTTTTGTTCCCCCATCCGATGAGTGAATGAAGTGTGTGAAGAAGCGTGGGTTTCCCCGATAAGAAACTGGTAATTTCTAAAAAGTTACTGCTGGCGTACCCTTTCCCGCCAGAGGATAGGTCACGTTGGGAGATATCCCCTAGGGTGGTGGATAAGGCGCTCACACGCTTGTCAAAAAAAAAGGTGGCACTGCCGTCTTAGGATACGGCCACTTTAAAGGAGCCTCCTGATAAAAAGCAGGAGGTTATCCTGAAGTCTGTATATACACACTCAGGTATTATACTGAGACCTGCAATTGCCTCAGCATGAATAGTGCTGCTGCAGCAGGGTCTGTTACCCTGTCAGATAATATTAATACCATAGACAGGGATAATATTGTGCTAACATAGAGCATATTAAAGACGTCGTCTTATATATGAGGGATGCACAGAGGGATATTTGCCGGCTGGCATCCAGAATTAATGCAATGTCCATTCTGCCAGGAGGGTATTAGAGACCCGGCAGTGGACAGGTGATGCTGACGTTAAAAGGCACATGGAGATTCTGCCTTATAAGGGTGAGGAATTGTTTGGGGATGGTCTCTGGGACCTCGTATCCACAGCAACAGCTGGGAAGAAATTTTTTTTACCTCAGGTTTCCTCACAGCCTAAGAAAGCACTGTATTATCAGGTACAGTCATTTCGGCTTCAGAAAAGCAAGGGGGCCAAAGGCGCTTCTTTTCTGCACAGAGACAAGGGAAGAAGGAAAAAGCTGCAACAGACAGCCAGTTCCCAGGATCAAAAATCTTCCCCCGTTTCCTCTGAGTCCACCGCATGACGCTAGGGCTCCACAAGACAGGTGCGGTGGGGGCGCGTCTCGGGAACTTCAGGGACCAGTGGGCTTGCCCACAGGTGGATCCCTAGGTTCTGCAAGTAGTATCATAGGGATACAAGCTGGAGTTCAAGGCGACTCCCCCTCGCCGTTACCTCACATCAGCCTTGCCTGCTGCTCTCGGAGAAAGGGAGGTAGTACTGGCGGCAATTCACAAGCTGTTCTTCCAGCAGGTGAAATCAAGGTACCCCTCCTTCAACAAGGCCGGGGTTACTATTCCAAAATGTTTGTGGTACCAAAACCAAACGGTTCGGTGAGACCCATTCTAAAATTGAAATCCTTGAAGACTTATATACGAAGGTTCAAGTTCAAAATGGAATCGCTCAGGGCGATTATTGCAAGCCTGGAGAATTTCAGGGTATCACTGGACATCAAGGATGCTTACCTGCATGTCCCTATTTACCCTCCTCACCAGGAGTACCTCAAAATTGTGGTACAGGATTGTCATTACCAATTCCAGACGTTGCCGTTGGTCTGTCCCCGGCACCGAGGGTATTTACCAAGGTAATGGCCGAAATAATTATCCCGTACTTGGACAATCTCCTCATAAAGGCGAGGTCCAGGGAGCAGTTGTTTGTCGGAGTAGCACTATCTCGGGAAGTGCTACAACAGCACGGCTGGATTCTGAATATTCCAAAGTCGCAGCTGGTTCCTACGACGCGTCTACTGTTCCTGGGTATGGTTCTGGACACAGACCAGAAAAAAGTGTTTCTCCCAGAGGAGAAAGCCAAGGAGCTGTCATCTCTAGTCAGAGGCCTCCTGAAACCAAAACAGGTGTCGGTGCATCACTGCACGCGAGTCCTGGGAAAAATGGTAGCTTCCTACGAAGCAATTCCATTTGGCAGGTTCCATGCAAGAACTTTTCAGTGGGATCTGTTGGACAAGTGGTCCGGATCGCATCTTCAGATGCATCGGCTGATAACCCTGTCTCCAAGGACCAGGGTATCTCTGCTGTGGTGGCTGCAGAGTGCTCATCTTCAAGAAGGCCGCAGATTCGGCATACAGGACTGGGTCCTGGTGACCACGGATGCCAGCCTTCAAGGCTGGGGGGCAGTCACACAGGGAAGAAACTTCCAGGGACTATGGTCAAATCAGGAGATTTCCCTACATATAAATATTTTGGAACTAAGGGCCATTTACAATGCCCTAAGTCAGGCAAGACCCCTGCTTCAAAACCAGCCGGTACTGATCCAATCAGACAACATCACGGCAGTCGCCCATGTAAACCGACAGGGCGGCACAAGAAGCAGGATGGCGATGGCAGAAGCCACAAGGATTCTCCGATGGGCGGAAAATCACGTGTTAGCACTCTCAGCAGTGTTCATTCCGGGAGTGGACAACTGGGAAGCAGGCTTCCTCAGCAGACACGACCTACACCCGGGAGAGTGGGGACTTCATACAGAAGTTTTCCAACTGATTGTAAACCGTTGGGAAAGGCCACAGGTGGACATGATGTTGTCCCGCCTAAGCAAAAAGCTAGAAAGATATTGCGCCAGGTCGAGAGACCCTCAGGCAATAGCTGTAGACGCTCTAGTGACACCGTGGGTGTACCAGTCGGTTTATGTGTTCCCTCCTCTTCCTCTCATACCCAAGGTACTGAGGATAATAGGGAAAAGAGGAGTAAGAACTATACTCATTGTTCCGGATTGGCCAAGAGGAGCTTGGTACTCTGAACTTCGAGAAATGATTTCAGAGGACCCATGGCCTCTACCGCTCAGACAGGACCTGCTGCAGCAGGGTCCCTGTCTGTTCCAAGACTTACCGTGGCTGCGTTTGACGGCATGGCGGTTGAACGCCGGATCCTGAAGGAAAAGGGCATTCCGGAGGAAGTCATTCCTACGCTGATTAAAGCTAGGAAAGAAGTAACCACAAACCATTATCACCGCATTTGGCGAAAATATGTTGCGTGGTGTGAGGCCAGGAAGGCCCCAACAGAGGATTTTCAGCTGGGTCGATTTCTGCACTTCCTACAGTCAGGAGTGACTATGGGCCTAAAATTGGGTTCCATTAAGGTCCAGATTTCGGCTCTGTCGATTTTCTTCCAGAAAGAACTGGCTTCACTGCCTGAAGTTCAGACATTGTGAAGGGAGTGCTGCATATTCAGCCCCTTTTGTGCCTTCAGTGGCACATTGGGATCTCAACGTGGTGTTGGATTTCTAAAATCACATTGGTTTGAACCACTTAAAACCGTGGATTTAAAATATCTCACGTGGAAGGTGGTCATGCTATTGGCCTTGGCTTCGGCCAGGCGTGTGTCAGAATTGGCGGCTTTGTTGTGTAAAAGCCCTTATCTGATTTTCCATATGGATAGGGCAGAATGGAGGACTCGTCCCCAGTTTCTCCCTAAGGTGGTATCAGCTTTTCACTTGAACCAACCTATTGTAGTGCCTGCGGCTACTAGGGACTTGGAGGATTCCAAGTTACTGGACGTAGTCAGGGCCTTGAAAATTTATGTTTCCAGGACGGCTGGAGTCAGGAAAACTGACTTGCTATTTATCCTGTATGCACCCAACAAGCTGGGTGCTCCTGCTTCGAAGCAGACTATTGCTCGCTGGATCTGTAGCACAATTCAGATTGCGCATTCTGCGGATGGACTGCCGCATCCTAAATCTGTAAAAGCCCATTCCACAAGGAAGGTGGGCTCTTCTTGGGCGGCTACCCGAGGGGTCTCGGCTTTACAACTTTGCCGAGCTGCTACTTGGTCAGGGTCAAACACGTTTGCAAAATTCTACAAAATTGATACCCTGGCTGAGGAGGACCTTGAGTTCTCTCATTCGGTGCTGCAGAGTCATCCGCACTCTCCCGCCCGTTTGGGAGCTTTGGTATAATCCCCATGGTCCTTACGGAGTTCCCAGCATCCACTAGGACGTCAGAGAAAATAAGATTTTACTCACCGGTAAATCTATTTCTCGTAGTCCGTAGTGGATGCTGGGCGCCCATCCCAAGTGCGGATTGTCTGCAATACTTGTATATAGTTATTGCCTAACTAAAGGGTTATTGTTGAGCCATCTGTTGAGAGGCTCAGTTATATTTCATACTGTTAACTGGGTATAGTATCACGAGTTATACGGTGTGATTGGTGTGGCTGGTATGAGTCTTACCCGGGATTCAAAATCCTTCCTTATTGTGTCAGCTCTTCCGGGCACAGTATCCTAACTGAGGTCTGGAGGAGGGTCATAGTGGGAGGAGCCAGTGCACACCAGGTAGTCCTAAAGCTTTCTTTAGTTGTGCCCAGTCTCCTGCGGAGCCGCTATCCCCCATGGTCCTTACGGAGTTCCCAGCATCCACTACGGACTACGAGAAATAGATTTACCGGTGAGTAAAATCTTATTTTTTAGATTTAGGATCGGTCTGACCGAGCCGTCCGGCTTCAGAACAACAAAAAGGCTTGAATAAAAAACCCCGCCCTTGTTGTGACAACGGTACTAGGACTATGACCTGGTCTTGACATAATTTTTTGGATTGCCGCTGTTACTGCTTCTCTGTCTGGCGGAGTAGCTGGCAAGGTCGATTTGAAAAATCGGCATGGGGGAACCTCTTGAAACTCTAGTTTGTATCACTGGGATACTATTTGCAACACCCAGGGGTCCAAGTCAGACAGAATCCAATCCTGGCTGAAGAGATTGAGACGTTCCCCCACCCAAGTGGCCTCCTGCAAGGGAGTTCCAGTGTCATGCTGGGGATTTGGCAGAATTAGGGGTAGACTTTTGCTCTTGGGAACCTGGAGCCGGTGTGGGCTTCTTTCCCCTTCCCCTTCCCCTTCCCCTTCCTTGCAAAGAAGGGGGAACCTCTCGTCTTTTTGTATTTATTGGGCCAAAAGGACTGCATTTGCAGGTGATAGGTCTTTTTTGCTGGTGCAGGCGCAGAGGGCAAAAATGTTGACTTACCTGCGGTAGCCGCCGAGACTAACGCATCCAGACCATCGCCAAATAAGGCCTCACATTTATATGGGAGAGCCTCCATGTTTCTTTTGGAATCTGCATCCGCGTTCCACTGGCGAATCCATAACGCCCGCTTAGCCGATATTGCCATGGTAGCGGCTTGTGAACTCGAGTCCAATATCCTTCATTGCTTCCAGCATGTAGGCGACAGCGTCCTTGATATTCCCTAACTTAAGGAGTATCTCATCTTTATCAATCGTGTCAATTTCTCATGACACACTTTCTGACCATTTTTCAATAGCGCGACTCACCCATGCACAGGCAATAGTGGGCCTGAGCAGTGTACCATTGGTAACATAAATGGATTTCAAGGGAGGTCATTCCAAGTTGATCGCAGCAGGAAATTTTTTAGCAGTTGGGCAAAACCATGTGCACTGCAGGGGAGGCAGATATAACACGTGCAGAGAGAGTTAGATTTGGGTAGGTTATTTTGTTTCTGTGCAGGGTAAATACTGGCTGCTTTATTTTTACACTGCAATTTAGATTGCAGATTGAACACACCCCACCCAAATCTAACTCTCTCTGCACATGTTATATCTGCCTCCCCTGCAGTGCATATGGTTTTGCCCAACTGCTAAAAAATTTCCTGCTGCGATCAACTTGG
Organism: Pseudophryne corroboree; assembly: GCF_028390025.1. Lineage (NCBI taxonomy): Eukaryota > Metazoa > Chordata > Amphibia > Anura > Myobatrachidae > Pseudophryne > Pseudophryne corroboree. The sequence continues at coordinate 40,489,611 of NC_086451.1, forward strand.
AATTACCCCCAATGTTGTTTCCATTTTGCGGTATGCTGGCTCTTTAAGAGAAGCCGTGGCAGGAGCAGGGAGAATTACCTTCTTTGTCAACCTGGAAAATGCACTGTCTAACACAGGGGGTGACTCCCATTTTTTCCTGTCTTCAACCGGGAAAGGATAAGCTATGTGAATCCTTTTGGGAATACGACATTTTTTATCAGGATTCACCCACATCCCTTCAAACAGAGCATTTAGTTCATGTGAAGGAGGGAACGTGACGTTTGGATTTCTTTTCCTTACATAAATAAGCCTTCTCCTGAGGTACAGGAGTGCTTTCTGTAACCTCCAACACGTCCCTTATAGCCACAATCATACATTGTATACTTTTTGCCAATTTATGATCTATCTCTCTGGATTCACTATTGTCAACACAAGAATCAGAATCCGTGTCGTTATCAGTGTTTACAACATTTGCAAATGGTCGCTTATGTGACCCAGAGGGGCCGCCCGCATAAGGAATAACAGCATCCTGAAAAAATCACATCTTCCATAGATTTTCTCCAGCATGCAGCCTTAGATTCAGACTTATCCAATCTACGGTTAATCAGATGCATACTGTCACGTAGCTCTTTCACCCAGCATGGCTCTTGGTGTGCCGGTAGCGCCATCACATTACAACTCTGCGTCCCTAAAATGGCTTCCTCCGGGGAGGAACTCCCTGCCTCAGACATGCCTCACACGTGTACAGCACACTCACAGACACACTGTAAAATCTGTCAGAGGGACACAGGATAGGAGCAGCCAGTTCACAAACCCAGCGCCAGTATTGCCTGTGAACACAGTATGTCCACAGCCCAAAAGCGCTTTTAAATAGTAATATACACTATCAAATGCACCACGATCGCTTTGTGCCCCCCCTTTATAGCACCCTGTACGGCGTGCTGTGGGAGTGAGCATCTAGACACGGCTAGCGTTCAGTTCCCTTCAGGAGCTAATGGTGTCCTGTCAGCCAGAAGCAGAGCCATGAAACTCTGAGGTAGTTGGTACTACTTCTGCCCCCTCAGTCCCACGAAGCAGGGAGTCTGATGCCAGCAGATCTCCCTGAAAATAAAAACCTAACATAAGTCTTTTCAGAGAAACTCAGTAGAGCTCCTCAGAGTGCATCCAGTCGACCTGGGCACATTTATAAAACTGAGGTCTGGAGGAGGGGCATAGAGGGAGGAGCCAGTTCACACCCAATGAAAAGTCTTTAGAGTGCCCATGTCTCCTGCGGATCCCGTCTATACCCCATGGTCTTGATGTCGTCCCCAGCATCCTCTAGGATGTATGAGAAATAATGTTAGGGGATCCGGCATGAAGGTCTACAGTGTATTGGTCGACAATGTTTAGGTCAACCACTATAGCTCGACAGTCACTAGGTCGACAGGTTTGTAAGGTCGACAGGTTTTCTAGGTCAACATGTGTTAGTTCGACGGGTCACAAGTTCGACTATTTTTTTTTTAAACAAACAAATATAAAACAAGTTGTGACTTAACGAGCCACGTGGACTACGATTGGTACGGAAATCTGTGCCGAGCGTATCGGTAGCGGAGCGAGGCACCTTGGCCGAAGCATGGCGAGCGAAGCGAGCCATACGAGGGGACATGGAGCACTAATTGGGGGTCCCGGTCACTCTACGAAGAAAACAAAAACAACATACCAAAATAACCTCATGTTGAACTTTTGACCTGTCGACCTAGCACATATAAACCCTGTTGACCTTCCATCCCTGTCGACCTAGTGACTGTCCACCTATAGTGGTTGACCTAAACATTGTCGACCTAGACACTGTCGATATAATGATCCACACCCTTGAGTACAGTGCATAGCTGTTATCAATCTGTTCTGAGTGTGTTACGCACACCAGTGCTAACAGGAGTATACCGGTGTATGAACAGAGAGGGATGCGAAGCAAACGAACTCACAGACAGTATAACATAACATACACAGGATGGAATAACTAATAAACACAAAGTGAACGGAGAAGCCCAAAGGCTCAGGAACTGGGTGTCTCCCTAGTGTCAGGAATGCTCAGATGGAATAGAGCGGACAATGAAGCGAGATGTAGTGATTTAACATGTGGAGCACCCGAAATGATGTTGCTAAGAGCAACAGAAAAAACCCCAAAGGGTTACCAACGGGTGTGGGAATAAACTCCTTGGTCAGAGATAGAAATATAGACACAAGGAGAGTATCCACAATCCTAACCCCCACTTGCAGGGCACAGGTTCAGCTTACTGCCACTAAACTGACACCTGGACGCCCTGCACAGTGAGGGAGGATTAAGCAAGCAGGTCTGAGAGTACAGCCGCAAACCTGCTGGGTTCACAGAATAGCAAAAGAACCCCAGCAGGTTAAACAACTGACTCCAGTCTTACTGCTAGGTCCGGATTGGCAGAATGAAGTACCGAATCCCAAGGCCTATTCGCAGTAAGCAACAAGTAAATACAAAGTCACACAGTACTAGCTAACTCTCTGGAACTGACTAACAAACAAAGATTCAGCAGCATTTGCCTAGCCTGAGAGGATGGTTTATATAGCAGGTGCTGTCCACGCCCCACTCAGACCTCACAGACTGTGAGCACAAAACCAGCGCCGGATTCCCTGCCGTGCACAGAGCCTGTAACCACTACACAGTAAAAACCCGGACCGGAGTATCAGCTGCGCTCAGGTTACTTCGCTAACACTTGCCTCCCGGTTGCCATGGCGATGTGGCAGCACAGAGCAGGAGATCCTAACAGTACCCCCCCCTCTGACGAGGGGTCAAAGAACCCCTACCACCGGGTTTATCGGGGAACTGCGAGAAGAAAGAGCATATCAGTCTGGGGGCATGAAGATCACAACTGCGCACCCACGACCGCTCCTCCGGGCCATACCCCTTCGAGTGCACCAAAAATGACAGCCGACCCCGAACCATCTTGGAGTCAAGAACCCTTTCAACCACAAACTCCCTCTGACCCCGTATCAGAAGAGGAGAAGGTCTTCCACTGGAAGAAGGATTACTAACCGCCAGTTTTAAAAGGGAACAATGAAATGTTTTATTGATACCCAATGAACGGGGCAGATCTAACTGAAATGCCACCGGATTGATAACCCTGGTGATCTTATAAGGGCCGATGAACCGGGGACCTAACTTATGAGATGGCTGTCTCAACTTCAAATTCTTGGTGGACAACCAGACAAAGTCTCCTAATTTGAAGCTGCAGGGTCTTCTCCGCTTATCAAAAACCCTTTTGGTCACTAATGACACAGACACAAGGGCTTTCTTCACTTTCCTCCAAATACCCCTAAGGGCCGAAACCACAGAGGAACCACCAGGCGTGGAATCCAGGGGGTCAAAAGAATTGGCCTTAGGATGATGCCCATACACACAAAGGAAGGGAGAGATCCCTGTAGCAGAGTGACCCGCATTGTTATAGGCAAACTCCGCCATGGACAGATGAGCAACCCAGTCAGTATGACACTTGGAGACATAACACCTGAGGAACTGCTCCAAGGACTGGTTCACCCTCTCAGTCTGCCCATTAGACTGTGGATGGTAGCCTGACGACAAGCTCACAGAAATCTGGAGATCAGAACAAAATGCCCTCCAGAATTTGGCCACAAACTGGGATCCACGGTCAGAGACCACATCAAGTGGCAACCCGTGGAGGCGCACAACATGCTGCATAAATAACTCAGACAGGCGTCTGGCCGATGGCAATCCAACCAGTGGAACGAAATGCGCCATCTTCGAAAACCTGTCAACGACAACCCAGATGGCTGTCATCCCCGAGGATTTGGGCAAGTCCACCACAAAATCCATGGAAATGTGGGTCCATGGCTTAGATGGAATAGAGAGTGGATGTAATGGGCCGACAGGAACCCCTCTAGGAGTTTTATTTCGGGCACAAACGTCACATGCCCGAACCCACTGATCCACATCCCTAGCCACCGAGGGCCACCACACCGCCCTAGACAGCAACTCCCAAGTTCTGGCAATACCCGGATGCCCTGCCGACCTCTTGGCATGGAATTCCAGGAACACTCGCTGTCTTAACCTAGGAGGCACAAACAAGAGACCTACCGGAAGGTCTGGAGGAGCCTGCTCCTGTGCTCTAAGGACTAATGACAAGAGGTCCTGGGTAATGCCCACTTTACTACATGATGGGGACACAATGGGCAATGGCTCCTCAGTGGTCTCTTGGACTGGAGCAAAACTCCGCGAGAGTGCATCAGCCTTGAAGTTTTTTGACCCAGGGCGATATGTTACGCACACCAGTGCTAACAGGAGTATACCGGTGTATGAACAGAGAGGGATGCGAAGCAAACGAACTCACAGACAGTATAACATAACATACACAGGAGGTGATGGAATAACTAATAAACACAAAGTGAACGGAGAAGCCCAAAGGCTCAGGAACTGGGTGTCTCCCTAGTGTCAGAAATGCTCAGATGGAATAGAGCGGACAATGAAGCGAGATGTAGTGATTTAACATGTGGAGCACCCAAAATGATGTTGCTAAGAGCAACAGAAAAAACCCCAAAGGGTTACCAACGGGTGTGGGAAAAAACTCCTTGGTCAGAGATAGAAATATAGACACAAGGAGAGTATCCACAATCCTAACCCCCACTTGCAGGGCACAGGTTCAGCTTACTGCCACTAAACTGACACCTGGACGCCCTGCACAGTGAGGGAGGATTAAGCAAGCAGGTCTGAGAGTACAGCCGCAAACCTGCTGGGTTCACAGAATAGCAAAAGAACCCCAGCAGGTTAAACAACTGACTCCAGTCTTACTGCTAGGTCCGGATTGGCAGAATGAAGTACCGAATCCCAAGGCCTATTCGCAGTAAGCAACAAGTAAATACAAAGTCACACAGTACTAGCTAACTCTCTGGAACTGACTAACAAACAAAGATTCAGCAGCATTTGCCTAGCCTGAGAGGATGGTTTATATAGCAGGTGCTGTCCACGCCCCACTCAGACCTCACAGACTGTGAGCACAAAACCAGCGCCGGATTCCCTGCCGTGCACAGAGCCTGTAATCACAACACAGTAAAAACCCGGACCGGAGTATCAGCTGCGCTCAGGTTACTTCGCTAACACTTGCCTCCCGGTTGCCATGGCGACGTGGCAGCACAGAGCAGGAGATCCTAACAGGTAGCTGTGTGACTAAGCTAAGCGACCCAAGTGGCCGACACAAACACCTGGCCCACCTAGGAGTGGCACTGCAGTGTCACGCAGGATGGCCCTTCAAAAAAATACTCCCCAAACAGCACATGACGCAAAGAAAAAAAGAGGCGCAATGAGGTAGCTGTGTGACTAAGATAAGCGACCCAAGTGGCCGACACAAACACCTGGCCCACCTAGGAGTGGCACTGCAGTGTCACGCAGGATGGCCCTTCAAAAAAATACTCCCCAAACAGCACATGACGCAAAGAAAAAAAGAGGCGCAATGAGGTAGCTGTGTGACTAAGATAAGTGACCCAAGTGGCCGACACAAACACCTGGCCCATCTAGGAGTGGCACTGCAGTGTCACGCAGGATGGCCCATCAAAATAATACTCCCCAAACAGCACATGACGCAAAGAAAAAAAGAGGCGCAATGTAGCTGTGTGACTAAGATAAGCGACCCAAGTGGCCGACACAAACACCTGGCCCATCTAGGAGTGGCACTGCAGTGTCACGCAGGATGGCCCTTCAAAAAAATACTTCCCAAACAGCACATGACGCAAAGAAAAAAAGAGGCACAATGAGGTAGCTGTGTGACTAAGATAAGCGACCCAAGTGGCCGACACAAACACCTGGCCCATCTAGGAGTGGCACTGCAGTGTCACGCAGGACGGCCCTTCAAAAAAATACTCCCCAAACAGCACATGACGCAAAGAAAAAAAGAGGCGCAATGAGGTAGCTGTGTGACTAAGATAAGCGACCCAAGTGGCTGACACAAACACCTGGCCCACCTAGGAGTGTCACTGCAGTGTCACGCAGGATGGCCCTTCAAAAAAATACTCCCCAAACAGCACATGACGCAAAGAAAAATGAAAGAAAAAAGAGGTGCAAGATGGAATTGTCCTTGGGCCCTCCCACCCACCCTTATGTTGTATAAACAGGACATGCACACTTTAACGAACCCATCATTTCAGCGACAGGGTCTGCCACACGACTGTGACTGAAATGACTGGTTGGTTTGGGCCCCCACCAAAAAAGAAGCAATCAATCTCTCCTTGCACAAACTGGCTCTACAGAGGCAAGATGTCCACCTCATTATCATCGTCCGATTCATCACCCCTTTCACTGTGTACATCCCCCTCCTCACAGATTATTTATTCATCCCCACTGCTGAAATCCACCATCTCAGGTCCCTGTGCACTTTCTGGAGGCAATTGCTGCTGGTGAATGTCTCCACGGAGGAATTGATTATAATTTATTTTAATGAACATCATCTTCTCCACATTTTCTGGAAGTAACCTTGTACGCCGATTGCTGACAAGGAGTACACACTGGAGGGAGGGCAACTTAGGTAGAATAAAGCCAGTTTGTGCAAGGGCCTCCAAATTGCCTCTTTTTCCTGCCAGTATACGTACGGACTGTCTGACGTGCCCACTTGGATGCGGTCACTCATATAATCCTCCACCATTCTTTTAATGGTGACAGAATCATATGCAGTGACAGTAGACGACATGTCAGTAATCGTTGGCAGGTCCTTCAGTCCGGACCAGATGTCAGCACTCGCTCCAGACTGCCCTGCATCACCGCCAGCGGGTGGGCTCGGAATTCTTAGCCTTTTCCTCGCACCCCCAGTTGCGGGAGAATGTGAAGGAGGAGCTGTTGACGGGTCACGTTCCGCTTGACTTGACAATTTTCTCACCAGCAGGTCTTTGAACCCCTGCAGACTTGTGTCTGCCGGAAAGAGAGATACAACGTAGGTCAGGCCTGGCCAACCTGTGGCTCTCCAGCTGTTGTAAAACTACAATTCCCAGCATGCGTTGCCACAGTTTTGCTATAAGGGAATGCTAAAACTGTGGTAGAGGAAGCTGGGATGTGTAGTTTCACAACAGCTGAAGAGCCACAGGTTGGCCAGGCCTGACGTAGGTTTTAAATCTAGGATCGAGCACGGTGGCCAAAATGTAGTGCTCTGATTTCAACAGATTGACCACCCGTGAATCCTGGTTAAGCGAATTAAGTGCTCCATCCACAAGTCCCACATGCCTAGCGGAATCGCTCTGTTTCAGCTCCTCCTTCAATGTCTCCAGCTTCTTCTGCAAAAGCCTGATGAGGGGAATGACCTGACTCAGGCTGGCAGTGTCTGAACTGACTTCACGTGTGGCAAGTTCAAAAGGTTGCAGAACCTTGCACAACGTTGAAATCATTCTCCACTGCGCTTGAGACAGGTGCATTCCACCTCCTTTGCCTATATCGTGGCCAGATGTATAGGCTTGAATGGCCTTTTGCTGCTCCTCCATCCTCTGAAGCATATAGAGGGTTGAAGTCCACCTCGTTACCACCTCTTGCTTCAGATGATGGCAGGGCAGGTTCAGGTGTTTTTGGTGGTGCGCCAGTCTTCTGTACGCGGTGCCTGTATGCCGAAAGTGGCCAGCAATTCTTCTGGCCACCGACAGCATCTCTTGCACGCCCGTCGTTTTTTAAATAATTCTGCACCACCAAATTCAAGGTATGTGCAAAACATGGGACGTGCTGGAATTTGCCCAGATGTAATGCACGCACAATATTGCTGGCGTTGTCTGATGCCACAAATCCCCAGCAGAGTCCAATTGGGGTAAGCCATTCTGCGATGATCTTCCTCAGTTGCCGTAAGAGGTTTTCAGAGGTGTGCGTATTCTGGAAAGCGGTGATACAAAGCGTAGCCTGCCTAGGAACGAGTTGGCGTTTGCGAGATGCTGCTACTGGTGCTGCCGCTGCTGTTCTTGCAGCGGGAGGCAATACATCTACCCAGTGGGCTGTCACAGTCATGTAGTCCTGAGTCTGCCCTGCTCCACTTGTCCACATGTCCGTGGTTAAGTGGACATTGGGTACAACTGCATTTTTTAGGACACTGGTGACTCTTTTTCTGAGGTCTGTGTACATTTTCGGTATCGCCTGCCTAGAGAAATGGAACCTAGATGGTATTTGGTACCGGGGACACAGTACCTCAATCAAGTCTATAGTTGGCTCTGAAGTAACGATGGATACCGGAACCACGTTTCTCACCGCCCAGGCTGTCAAGGCCTCAGTTATCCGCTTTGCAGCAGGATGACTGCTGTGATATTTCATCTTCCTCGCAAAGGACTGTTGGACAGTCAATTGCTTACTGGAAGTAGTACAAGTGGTCTTCCGACTTCCCCTCTGGGATGACGATCGACTCCCAGCAGCAACAACAGCAGCGCCAGCAGCAGTAGGTGTTACACTCAAGTATGCATCGAAGGAAACCCAGGCAGGAGAGGACTCGCCAGACTTGCCAGTGACATGGCCTGCAGGACTATTGGCATTCCTGGGTAAGGAGGAAATTGACACTGAGGGAGTTGGTGGTGTGGTTTGCGGGAGCTTGGTTACAAGAGGAAGGGATTTACTGGTCAGTGGACTGCTTCCGCTGTCGCCCAAAGTTTTTGAACTTGTCACTGACTTATGATGAATGCGCTGCAGGTGACGTATAAGGGAGGATGTTCCGAGGTGGTTAACATCCTTACCCCTACTTATTACAGCTTGACAAAGGCAACACACGGCTTGACACCTGTTGTCTGCATTTGTGATGAAATAATTCCACACCGAAGAGCTGATTTTTTTTGTATTTTGACCAGGCATGTCAATGGCCATATTCCTTCCACGGACAACAGGTGTCTCCCCGGGTGCCTGACTTAAACAAACCACCTCACCATCAGAATCCTCCTTGTCAATTTCCTCCCCAGTGCCAGCAACACCCATATCCTCATCCTGGTGTACTTCAACACTGACATCTTCAATTTGACTATCAGGAACTGGACTGCGGGTGCTCCTTCCAGCACTTGCAGGGGGCGTGCAAATGGTGGAAGGCACAAGCTCTTCCCGTCCAGTGTTGGGAAGGTCAGGCATCGCAACCGACACAACTGGACTCTCCTTGGGGATTTGTGATTTCGAAGAACGCACAGTTCTTTGCTGTGCTTTTGCCAGCTTAAGTCTTTTCTTTTTTCTTGCGAGAGGATGAGTGCTTCCATCCTCATGTGAAGCTGAACCACTAGCCATGAACATAGGCCAGGGCCTCAGCCATTCCTTGCCACTCTGTGTCGTAAATGGCATATTGGCAAGTTTACGCTTCTCCTCAGACGCTTTTAATTTTGATTTTTGGGTCATTTTTTTACTGATCTTTTGTGTTTTGGTTTTACATGCTCTGTACTATAACATTGGGCATCGGCCTTGGCAGACGACGTTGATGGCATTTCATCGTCTCGGCCATGACTAGTGGCAGCAGCTTCAGCACGAGGTGGAAGTGGATCTTGATCTTTCCCTATTTTTTTAACCTCCACATTTTTGTTCTCCATATTTTAATGCGCACAACTAAAAGGAACCACAGGTATACAATGTAGATGGATGGATAGTATACTTTATGTATGACGACGAGTGACTGACGACACAGAGGTAGGTACAGCAGTGGCCTACCGTACTGCTGTATACAGTATAATGGACCTGGTGGACACTGTCAGCAGACTGCGTTTATAGTATAAAGAAAAAAAGACACCACAGGTATACAATGTAGATGGATGGATAGTATACTTTATGTATGACGACGAGAGACGACACAGAGGTAGGTACAGCAGTGGCCTACCGTACTGCTATATACAGTATAATGGACCTGGTGGACACTGTCAGCAGACTGCGTTTATAGTATAAAGAAAAAAAGACACCACAGGTATACAATGTAGATGGATGGATATTATACTTTATGTATGACGACGAGTGACGACACAGAGGTAGGTACAGCAGTGGCCTACCGTACTGCTATATACAGTATAATGGACCTGTTGGACATTGTCAGCAGACTGCGTTTATAGTATAAAGAAAAAAAGACACCACAGGTATACAATGTAGATGGATGGATAGTATACTTTATGTATGACGAGGAGTGACGACACAGAGGTAGGTACAGCAGTGGCCTACCGTACTGCTATATACAGTATAATGGACCTGGTGGACACTGTTAGCAGACTGCGTTTATAGTATAAAGAAAAAAAGACACCACAGGTATACAATGTAGATGGATGGATAGTATACTTTATGTATGACGACGAGTGACGACACAGAGGTAGGTACAGCAGTGGCCTACCGTACTGCTATATACAGTATAATGGACCTGGTGGACACTGTCAGCAGACTGCGTTTATAGTATAAAGAAAAAAAGACACCACAGGTATACAATGTAGATGGATGGATAGTATACTTTATGTATGACGATGAGTGACGACACAGAGGTAGGTACAGCAGTGGCCTACCGTACTGCTATATACAGTATAATGGACCTGGTGGACACTGTCAGCAGACTGCGTTTATAGTATAAAGAAAAAAAGACACCACAGGTATACAATGTAGATGGATGGATAGTATACTTTATGTATGACGACGAGTGACGACACAGAGGTAGGTACAGCAGTGGCCTACCGTACTGCTATATACAGTATAATGGACCTGGTGGACACTGTCAGCAGACTGCGTTTATAGTATAAAGAAAAAAAGACACCACAGGTATACAATGTAGATGGATGGATAGTATACTTTATGTATGACGATGAGTGACGACACAGAGGTAGGTACAGCAGTGGCCTACCATACTGCTATATACAGTATAATGGACCTGGTGGACACTGTCAGCAGACTGCGTTTATAGTATAAAGAAAAAAAGACACCACAGGTATACAATGTAGATGGATGGATAGTATACTTTATGTATGACGACGAGTGACGACACAGAGGTAGGTACAGCAGTGGCCTACCGTACTGCTATATACAGTATAATGGACCTTGTGGGCACTGTCAGCAGACTGCGTTTATAGTATAAAGAAAAAAGACACCACAGGTATACAATGTAGATGGATGGATAGTATACTTTATGTATGACGACGAGTGACGACACAGAGGTAGGTACAGCAGTGGCCTACCGTACTGCTATATACAGTATAATGGACCTGGTGGACACTGTCAGCAGACTGCGTTTATAGTATAAAAAAAAAAGACACCACAGGTATACAATGTAGATGGATGGATAGTATACTTTATGTATGACGACGAGTGACGACACAGAGGTAGGTACAGCAGTGGCCTACCGTACTGCTATATACAGTATAATGGACCTGGTGGACACTGTCAGCAGACTGCGTTTATAGTATAAAAAAAAAGACACCACAGGTATACAATGTAGATGGATGGATAGTATACTTATGGACAAGTGACTGACGACACAGAGGTAGGTACAGCAGTGGCCTACCGTACAGCTATATACAGTATAATGGACCTGGTGGACACTGTCAGCAGACTGCGTTTATAGTATTAAAAAAAAAGACACCACAGGTATACAATGTAGATGAATGGATAGTATACTTATGGACGAGTGACTGACGACACAGAGGTAGGTACAGCATACCTCCCAACTGTCCCGATTTTCGTGGGACAGTCCCATTTTTTGGGGACTGTCCCGCTGTCCCACCCGCGGGCCGCAGTGTCCCGCGGTGGGGGGGCAGTTGGGAGGCTCTGTCTCTCGCTGCCCTGCTTAGCAGAGCAGCGGTGAATAGACGCTGTGCGCATGTGCACAGCGTCTATTCATTGGAGACAGAGGGAGACGGAGCATGCCAGCAGCTCACAGAGCGCTGGGCATGCCCCTTCAGTGACGAAAACGGGGGCGTGGCTCGCGATCGCGGGTCCTCTGCGAAGCCACGCCCCCTTTTCGTAGGCCACGCCCCTTTTCGGGAGCGCGCGCGACTTCGCCGCGCGGGTGTCCCTCTTTCAAGAAGGCAAAAGTTGGGAGGTATGGGTACAGCAGTGGCCTACCGTACTGCTATATACAGTATAATGGACCTGGTGGACACTGTCAGCAGACTGCGTTTATAGTATAAAAAAAAAGACACCACAGGAGTGTTTTTCAGGCAGACAAACGTATACTGGTGGTCACTGTCAGCAAAAGTGTGCACTGTACTCCTGCTATAGCTGCTCCCCAGTCTCCCCCACAATTAAGCAGTGTGAGCACTCAGCACAGTCAGATATATCATGCAGCACACTGAGGCTGAGCACAGATATGGTATGGAGCGTTTTTTTCAGGCAGAGAACGGATTAAAAAAAACTAGCAAAACTCTGCACTGACTCTACTCCTCCTAACAGCTGCTCACCAATCCTCCCCACAATAAGCTAAGCACTGCAGTAGCAATCAGATCAACTAACTATATAAACGGAGAGGACGCCAGCCACGTCCTCTCCCTATCAATCTCAATGCCCGTGTGAAAATGGCGGCGACGCGCGGCTGCTTATATAGAATCCGAATCTCGCGAGAATCCGACAGCGGGATGATGATGTTTGGGCGCGCTCGGTTTACCCGAGCCACACGGGAGAATCCGAGTACGGCTCGGACCTGTGTAAAAAGGCCGAAGTTCGGGGGGGTTCGGTTTCCGAGAAACCGAACCCGCTCATCACTACTATTAACAATTTTATTTGAACGCCTCTTCCTAAAATCTAGTTCTGGTTCCCCTATTTCGCAGACACGCAAGGCTTCAAGTGATCATAATTTCTCTCCTCTCAGCCTGACCCACATTTTACTTATTAGGTGTGTGAGCTTGTGACCACAGACAGAGCTTTCAGTCATCACTTCCTTTCTCCTCTAGTTTATAGAGCACAGGCTCAGTCAGCGCAAACCTTTGCAGGACTCATCTATTTACTAATACTTCATTAACTGGGAAGTTGATGTTGTATAACTGAAGGTCTCCATAGTAACTTGTCTTTCTTATTGGAAAAGGAGGCACGGCATCAGGGCCAGTTCAAAGTTTTCTTGGTGCCTTTGGCAAAGCTTTAATCTATTGCTCTGCCTTCTGTTTTGTTCATATGTTTGTAAATCCAGTCATCAGGACACAGAGACATGTGAGTTCACTGCTGTGCTGTTTATTCCCTCACCAACTCCAGACACACTGCACACTGGACCACCCACTTCCCAGCATCCCCCTGGTCCCAGGGACCATCACTGAAGATTCAGGCTTACACATGTTAGTAAGGGAGTGTCTACAAATATTAAGCATTCTAATACACTAACATCACATCCTCTTTTCTTTAAAGATAAGCCCTGTACGCTTCAATGCAACAATTAACAACGTCATATTAAGAACATCATCTAACACGTTTCAATGAGTCTCTCAGGTCTGCGTATTTCCCTTTTGGGTCTTTCATACACAGTCTGCGTTTCATCGACCATATTGGACCTTTCTAGAATCGTGGTTAGTTCACCATTATCAGGATCATCATAAATGTCAGATGAAGGGTATTCTACAGTCATGTTGTCTTCATTATGGTTAGGTTGAGATCTTAAATCCACCCGATTTCTTCTTACTTCTGTTCCACGCTCTGTACGTATAGTATAGGATCTTGGTGCTACTTGTGCTTGCACTGTACCTTTCTGCACCCAAATACCTTTCTCGTGATCTCTGAGACGGATTTGGTCACCCGATTTTAGATCAGATAAGCTTTTTGCTCGCCTGTCATGGAACAGTTTCTGTTTCGCCTTTACTCAGTCTGACCAGCGCTGAGTTATGTGTATTAAGCAGTTCATCATGTATCGGGAGATTTGCTCTAATCCTCCTTCCCATCAGCATTTGTGCAGGAGAAAGTCCATTCTGTAAAGGTGTACTGCGGTAAATTAAAAGACTTTTGTAGAAATCTTCTTTACCTTCTTGAGCTTTTTTCATGAGACTCTACGGTTTTTACTGAACTTTCCACCAACCCATTTGTGCGTGGATAGTGGGGACTTGACGTAGTATGGACAAATTCCCACTTATCAGCAAATTGTCTAAATTCAGCACTGGAAAACTGAGGACCATTGTCAGTGAACACTTCCATAGGAACACCATGCCTTGCAAAGATTGACTTCATGCAATTGATTACGGCTTTACTAGTAGTTGTATGTAGTGTCTTCACCTCAGGATAGTTAGAGTAATAATCAGTCATGACAATGTACGTTTTCCCATTACAATCAAACGGTCTCTCTGGCACTGCGTGAGGACTCAGTTGCTCGACTTGTTGTAAGACATAATTCATATGTAGCTGTAGTCTGTGCTATGTCTTGGTTCATTCTTGGCCAATACATAACTTCACGTGCTCTCCGCTTACATTTTTCTTCTCCTAAGTGGCCTTCATGTATCTTGCACAGCATAGTTTTTCTTAGTCGTGCAGGTATGACAAACCTATTGCCTTTGTAAATAATACCATTGACAACTGTAAGGTCACTGTAGTACATCCAATAATCATGGATAGACAGCGGGCACGCATGTTTTTCTGCTGGCCAACCTTTCAGAATGATATCTTTCAACACTTTCATTGTGTCATCTGTCTCAGTTTCTTTCCTAATCTGTTCTTGTTTTGCAAGAGACACTGGTAGAGAAGCTACGATCAAATTAACATAGGCTTCTATCTCTTCATCCATCAGACTTTTGGAACCTTCACTTTTGTCCACAGCATGAGAAAGTGTATCAGCAATGTACATGTATTTACCGGGACAATACAGCAAGTGTACATCATATTTCTGTAGTCTGATAAGCATTCGTTGAATTCTCATGGGACAGTCATGCAATGATTTAGTCATGATAGCTACCAATGGCTTGTGGTCAGTTTCCACTGTAAATGTTTGACCATACACAAACTGATGAAATCGCTCACATGCATATGTGATCGCTAGAAGTTCTTTTTCTATCTAAGCATACCTTGTTTCAGCACTTGTCAGTGCTCTTGATGCATAGATTACTGGTTGCCATGTATCCTCATGTTCTTGTAACAGCACTGAGCCTAGGCCAAATTGCGAAGCATCTGCTGAAATTCTTATTCTTTTCACAGGATCAAAGAATGTTAGCACTGGTTGCTCTGTAATGATCTGTTTCAAGTTTTGCCAACTTTCTTCTTGTTCATGTGACCATATCCACTTGTTATCTTTGTCCATCAACCATCTAAGAGAGGCTGTTCGTTCAGAGAGTTGAGAAATAAACTTTACTAAGTAAGTAATCATTCCTAGGAATCTTCTGACTTCGTCTTTGTTGTTAGGACGTTCCATGTTCACTATGGCTGATATTTTCCTTGGGTCTGGTTTTACACCTTGATCTGAGACCACGTCGCCCATAAAGGTAAGTGTATTCACGCCAAATTCACATTTGTCCTTGTTTAGCTTTAGATTCACTTTCTTAATAAGTTCCATTACTTGTCTCAAGCTAGAATCAAGTTCTTCCTTTGTAGATCCCCAGACAATAATATCATCCATCATTGTTTCAACACCTGGAATATGTTCAAAAATCATGTGTATCTTTTTGTGATATACTTCTGGAACAGACAAAATTCCATATGGTAGTCTAAGAAATCTGTATCGACCTTCTGGTGTATTAAATGTACAAAGCTTTGCGCTGGCCTCATTTAGCTTCATTTGCCAGAATCCTGAAGATGCGTCCAATTTACTGAACCATTTTGCTCCCGCAAATTGCGACATGATTTCATCTCTGGTTGGTAGTGTGAAATGTTCTCGTTTAATAGCTTTGTTTAAATCTCTGGGGTCTAGACATATTCTGAGTTGTCCATTTTTCTTTTCAACAATTACTAAGGAGCTTACCCATTCAGTAGGCTCATCAACTTTCTGTATCACACCCAAGGCTTCCATGCAATTTAACTCTTGTTTCAGTTTTTCTCTCAGCGCCGCATGTCTCTGTTCCTGAATTTTGCAGGGCTACGATCAACTTGGAATGACCCCCATGCTCTTCTGCCCAACAGATTTTTCCTCACATTCCCCTCTGCCACCTAATTTTCCCCTCACATGCTCTTCTAACCAACAGATTTTCCCTCACATGCTCTTCTGCCACCACAGTTTCCCTCACATGCCTCTCTGACACCAGATTTTCCCTCACAAGCTCTTCTGGCCGACACATTTTCCCTCACATGCCCCTCTGACACCAGATTTTCCCTCATAAGCTCTTCTGGCCAACAGATTTTCCCTCACATGCCCCTCTGACACCAGATTTTCCCTCACATGCTCCTCTGGCCAACAGATTTTCCCTCACATGCCCCTCTGCCACCAGATTTTCCCTCACAAGCTCTTCTGGCCGACACATTTTCCCTCACATGCCCCTCTGACACCAGATTTTCCCTTATAAGCTCTTCTGGCCAACAGATTTTCCCTCACATGCCCCTCTGACACCAGATTTTCCCTCACATGCTCCTCTGGCCAACAGATTTTCCCTCACATGCCCCTCTGCCACCAGATTTTGCCTCACAAGCTCTTCTGCCACCAGAATTCCCCTCACATGCCCCTTTGCCACTAGATTTCCCTCACATGCCCCTCTACCACCAGATTTTTCCTCACATGCTCTTCTGGCCAACAGATTTTCTCTCACATGCTCTTCTGCCAAACAGATTTGCCCTCACATGCCCCTCTGCCACCAGATTTTCCCTCACATGCTCTTCTGGCCAACAGATTTTCCCTCACATGCCCCTCTGCCACCAGATTTTCCCTCACATACTCTTCTAGCCAACAGTGTCACGATCCTGACTGTATTTCTCATGTTCTGTGACTAACCTCTGCTTATTCTGCAAACAGGCATCTGCTTCACATATAAACTGCAGTCTTGATTACTTGTTGGTTAGCATCTGAGCAGGAATTCCACTGTGTGAGTAATTGCCAAGATCCAGTGTTCAGCAACCAGGCTCTCTGTTCATCACACCCAGCATGCAGTAAAGTCTTTACATGCTGTTCCTGCATAGCTCTCTCAGCATAATGTCTGCTTCCTAGTGTTTGGACCTACTAGGCCTCAATCCAAATCAGAGCCTAAGCCTGGAGTACTGCCGTGACAAGTCCTGATCACCTGACTGCAGCACAGCCAATTATGTGACTGTCTGAGCTTTCCTGCACCACCTGATCATCCCAGCCAATCCCTGCACACTGGCTCCTATAAGAATGCTGGGTAAGGACTGCCTAATCGCCAGTGCTATGATTGTCATACACTGTATGGTTGTATGGTTGTTTGCTCTCAGCTGCTTACAGGTTACCTTGCTCCAGGAGATTCCATTATGCCCTGAGACCTGAGTTCCATCCAGCTTGCAGCTCTGCCTGGCTGATCGGTGCTCTGCCATCGATACTCAGCTCCATCAGTGTTCCGCCATCGATCTCTTGCTACAGCGGTGTTCCGCCATCGATCTCAAACTCAATCAGTGTTCCGCCATCAATCTCAAACTCCATCTGTGTTCCGCCATCGATATCTAGCACCATCGGTGTTCCGCCATTGATCTCTAGCTCCATCGGTGTTCCGCCATCGATCTCTAGCTCCATCGGTGTTCCGCCATTGATCTCTAGTTCCATCGGTGTTCCGCCATCGATCTCTAGCTCCATCGGTGTTCCGCCATTGATCTCTAGCTCCATCGGTGTTCTGCCATCAATCTCCTGCTACATCGGTGTTCAGCCACCGATATCCGGTATCATCGATATTCCACCTATCTCCAGTGGTCAGTAGCCTTGTGCTTAATTATATTGGGACTTCGTCAGTGGTTTATACTGCATCTGAGTTTGCTGTTGTGTGCTTACCTATATTAGGACTTCATCAGTGGTTCACACTGCATCTGATATTACATCTTACCATCGATGTTACATCTGCTACAGCATTGCCTTTGTCCCTATGCCTATGTTACTGCATTATCTGTGATACAGATTATTAAATCTACTACCATCCTTGCCTGCTGAATAAAAATACTTATTTTATTTCTCATTCTCCTCTCCATTCTGGTCACGCCTTCGGGCCTATGCTCAAGTAATACCATATCTTGGTTTATGTACAATATCTTTATCAAAGCTCCCAGATTCACATTCCAGTCAGCCCCTACGCCTGAGATCTCCACTGGTCAGAGTCAGACCTCAGGCGGGACAAACAGATTTTCCCATTTTCCCTCACATGCCCTTCTGCCACCAGGTTTTCCCTCACATGCTCCTCTGCGACCAGATTTTCCCTCATATGCTCCTCTGCCACCAGATTTTCCCTCACATGTTCCTCTGCCACCAGATTTTTCTTCACATGCCCTTCTGGCCAACAGATTTTCTCACACATGCCCCTCTGCCACCAGAATTTTTCACACATGCCGCAGCCACCAGATTTTCCCTCACAAGCTCTTCTGGCCAACAGATTTTCTCACACATGCTTCTCTGCCACCAGATTTTCTCACACATGCCCCTCTACCACCAGATTTTCTCACACATGTCCCACTGCCACCAGATTTTCCCTCACATGCTCTTCTTGTCAACAGATTTTCTCACACATGCCCCTCTTTGCCTGCCTGTTTTTCCCTCACAAGGTCCTTTGTCCACCAGCTTTTTCCCTTACATGCCCCCTCTGCTCACCTTATTTTCTCACACATTCTTCTCTGAACACCAGATGATCCTTTAATGCACACCAGCTTTTACCCCCTCTTTTCATCTGAATGCCCAATTTATCCAACCTGCGTGCCTGATCCTCCGATACACTGCTACAATGTAATTCATTGCCACATCATAGGTTCATCTTTGGATGCAAAACAAGAAGTTTGGTTCAGCTTTGTACATTAGCTGCAAACCTTAATCATAGATCAGGAGATGGGAGTGGGTGTGTGTGGCACAGTCAAGTCAGGTGGCATGATGCCACACACTCGTCATTGTGGCCCTGCCTGCCTGTGCTATACAATACTGTGATTATGCCATTCAGCGGGAAACCCATTTAAATATTCAAAGTAAAAAAAACAACTAATACAATATGTTATTTCTTTTTGCTTTAAGGAGACTGTAGATTATATTTACTAAGATGTGAGGTTATTTTTAGAAGTGGAGTTGTTGCCCATAGCAACCAATCTGATGCCACTTAACATTTATCTAGTTGCTTCTAGAAGATAATAGCTACAATCTGATTGGTTGCTATGGGCAACATCTCCACTTCTAAAAAAAAAAACCTCACACCTTAGTAAATACAGTATACCCCTAGATAATTTTATTGGTGACTTCTTGCCCCAGATATATGGAATGGCAGCTATAATATTACCATACTGAATGCTCAATTCCATCAGAAAAATGTCCGCATTGGCCTCACTGTATTAGCTATTAACCACTTGCCTGACATGATAGCATCAGATGCGACCATGCCTACCAGTGCTTTATCTGACCTGGTCGCACAGGATGCGACCAGTCAGATAAACAGTGTTAGCAACGGCGGGGAAGGGAAGCTTTCCTCCGCTGCTGCTGTCAGAGGGACCGGAAGGTTCCTCTGCCTCCCTGCCCTCTCCCCTACTAATTGCCGTGCTGCCGATCATTGCTGATCGATCAGCACAGCAGGATCCCCCACCCCCAGCGGCTGCAGACAATAGCAGCCGCTGGGGAGTGTAAATTAGCGCCTCCTGTGTACCCGAAGGCTGTCCCGGCTTTCAATATGAAAGCCGCGATGGTCGCAATGTTCCCTATCGATGTTTGAAATTTTTATTGAATTTTAAAAATCCAAAAAAATAAAAATTTTTTAACTAAAATCATTTTGGATAGGGTTAAATTCATGTTGTTCACCTTATTCACTCATAAAAAAAAAAAACGACAATTTCGGAGCGTTTTTTTTCCGGAAAAAATCATTATGTTTTGTAATGAATCTCTAAATCCGGAATCCTATTGGGTGCAACCCTTTTTTGTCTAAAAAAGGAGACGCAATCATGCAATAACACATCCCATGTGTTATCATGACTCTGACAGCTTCTTATCACAGATTATGCTTTGGGTTCCCGAGACACCCGAAGCATAATCCCTGTTAAGTGTCAGGTATCAGGGCTCATTGGATAGCCCATCAACCGGCGCGTTCCATAGTGCAGAAATCCATTAAAAACTTGTTTAATCAAGCATTACAACACAATATATTATGCAGAATGTACCAATGCTGACTGTACAAACCACCACAAATATAACAGCTTCACAATAGCCGTGCTCCAGCACGTTCAACACATGCGGCATAAAGCATGTACAGCGACCGGCTCGATGTGTAATCCAGAGTGCTAGACCCCACCCTAATGCATTTCGTCCCTTGGACTCCATCAGGGTGGGGTCTAGTAGCCTTTGGTGCTATTTAAATTACTAACTGGGGTTGCAATATTCCTCTAAGGCAGTGATTTTCAACCTTTTTTCACTCGCGGCACACCAAACAATATTTTAAAATTGCCAAGGCACACCATCCGTTCCCCACAGAAAAAACCTAAAAAACACACATTGGCCTTCACAGTAATAAAAAATCCACACATACATCGGCCTACACAGAAAAAACAATCACATTGCTCCCCACATAAATCCTATTGCTCCCCACATAAATCATGTTGCTCCCTACATAAATCAATCACATTTCTCCCCACATAAATCCTATTGCTCCCCACATGATTCATTCACACTGTTCCCCCCATAAATCCTATTGCTCCCCACAGGAGAAATAACGTAAAAAATATTAGCCCCTACCGGTCAGCTGTCCTCCTCCCTGTCCCTCAGTGGCGGGGGTTGTTCATAGTGGAGTGCTGCGAATACTAAGCAGCGGGCGGTCAGGCAGGTGTGGATGTGGGTGGGCAAGGAAAGCTGTGGATGCACGCGGGAACTGGAAGAAGTGTATGCAGGCAGGTGGGCTGGCTGGGTGGTGACATGCGGCGGCCGTGACCTATGATATCACACCGCCGCATCAACACGGCACAGGTCACAGCCAGAGCATAAATGATCCTCTAAGAAGAGCACGGGCCAACAGTTCACTCTGAAGGGGCAGGAAGCTGCTCTGGCTCCGCGGCACACCTTGCAACTGCTCGCGGCACACCAGTGTGCCACGGCACACTGGTTGAAAAAGCCTGCTCTAAGGAGTCAATCTGGACTGAAATGAGTCATTAGGACATTCTGCAATGTAACTAGGTACTATTTAAAGCCTTTATGTGGGATTCCTGTGTCAGTGTGAGTCCTTCCCGTCTTCTAGATATGGACAAGTGCTATATTTATTTTTATGGATGGTGCACAATACCTTGTATATAAACCTCTTAAACTTCACAGCAATGGCTCTCATTCCGAGTTGTTCGCTCATTAGCTGCTTTTAGCAGCATTGCACACGCTAGGCCGCCGCCCTCTGGAGGTGTAGCTTCGCTTAGCAGATTTGCAAACGAAAGATTTGCAGAATTGTGAATAAAAAATTCTTAGCAGTTTCTGAGTAGTTCGAGACTTACTCCTACACTGCGATCAGCTCAGCCCGTTTCGTTCCTGGTTTGACGTCACAAACACGTCCTGCGTTCGGCCAGCCACTCCCCCGTTTCTCCAGACACTCCTGCATTTTATCTTGGCATGCCTGCGTTTTTCCGCACACTCCCAGAAAGCGGTCAGTTTCCGCCCAGAAACACCCACTTCCTGTCAATCACACTCCGATCACTTCAACGATGAAAATTCTTCGTTCGGATGTGAGTAAATCGACTAAGTTTTGTGCTAAATGACTTAGCGCATGCGCACTGCGTACCATGCGCATGCGCATTTTTGCCTTAATCGCTCCGTTGCGAAAATCGTCAACGAGCGAACAACTCGGAATGACCCCCAATATCTGCTATAAAAGTACCTTTTACACTATAATCACACGCACCAAAGTATCTAGGAGTCCGGTTGCAGGTCCAGTCGATCTGAATAAAATGAACCGGTTATATTTGTTTCACCCAGCTGTCAGAGAAACTCCTGTTTTATTAGTAGAATAGCTGATGCCCGCGGCTTCACCCGTCTTCAAGTTGCTCTTTTTTTTACTTGAGATGTTTTAGTTGTATTGAGAAATCCCAAAGTGCATATTTATTGCAGTTATGTTTTTTACAAGCAAATAATGTGATTGTTTGCAGAGGTGGAATAAGAGAGGAGGGGCCCCGTGAGCCGGCGCCGTACAGGCCCCCCTTCCCTCACTGGCTCATGAGCTGACCAGACTCTGTCACTGCGCTACAGTCTACTGTGCATGGGCCGACCTCCAGGGAGATACTGGCCAGGCCATCTTCCCAGTGATTTCTGCCGCATCGACGGACAGGCAAGTATTGTCTATGGGTGCAGATTGTGCGGTGTAGGCCCCCCCTGAACCCAGAGGCCCATGTGCACTATACAGCCTGCGCCAATTATAGATTCGCCAATGCTTATGGTATATTTCTACATATTTATTAACCTCCTCATTAAATAGTTTCATAATGAACCACACTCCTTGACAAAGACCTCCAGGACGAAACACATCGGTGGTGAGCCTGTGGACCCTACATTTATCTCCAGTTTGGACCAGAGACCACATGACCCAGGAGGAAAGTAGTTCCGAACCAACTCCCCTTAAGGTCATGTGAAAAAGTTTTTTACACCTGTAACTCTGTCCATTTAAAGAATCTCTCTCAGAAAGAGACTTTGTATTTTATGTTGTTTTTGAGTGTAATAAATTGGATACAAAACAGTACGATGTCCTGTTTTAGACCTCTTCTGCCCGCATATCACAGAACCTGTGAATATACGATAAGAAGCGAAATGCGGACATACCGAAGAGGACCCCCGTAAAAGAAACCTTTACACAATTTAGAACTTGAAAGTTTAGGTACGTTCCACCACTGATTCCGCATAGTCCTTACGGTGACCCCAGTGAGTAAGGGGAAGGGGAAGAGGGAAGGCGTACCCCCATGAAAAGAAACCTTTATGTGTGGAAATTTTCTCCCCCACCGTGTGAGTATGGTACGCTACTCGTTTAACGTGATATAGTGGAGGATCATGATTTTTAACTACCCCTTAGCTAAAACTGTGTTTACCACCAAGGGCACTTGTAACCCCCTTTTTTAAGACCTATTACACTATTGTATTTATTTTCCTCCTGTTATATGTCCATCATAGTTGGGAGGTAAAGGACAGGCAGGACGGTTCCATCGGACGGACTTCAATTCAGAAGGACATTTGAACACCACCCTAATAATCTTATTAAGACTTTGGACTTGTGAGCACTGATTAATACGTGGTATCCATTTGTGTTTGTGCTAGTTTAATAATAAAGGTAGGTGTCGAAAAAGATATTAGTTTTTATTATAATGCTTTGTAAAATAGTGAATTTGCGCTACTGACACTCAAGCAGATGGCCATAGGGGATATGTATCATACCTTTCAAGAGGCCATCACTCGTCCTTCAGCCACCGCTTGCCTTAAGGTCACACAGGTACCTTCATATACAGGTTGCCACTAACCGCACCTTCAGCCCCAAGACCACAGGTACAATTGTGTTTTTTGTTTACTATGTACCTCCCTTGAGTATGGGCACAATAATATACAATAATATACAGTATAATTAAATTTAAAAAATAGTAAAACTTTTATTAAACTCAGTCCAGTAGTTTTTGAGTTCACCCCATTGGCAGACCCTATGGATGCTGATAGGTGTCAGCGTTGTGCAATGGATGTCAGTCCAGACGATGAGTAACTTAACCAGGTACAGATTTATTAAGTAACAGGTGCGGGTCTGGGACTCCAGGTCGACAACAAAATGGTCGACACACCTTAGGTCGACGCTAATTGGTCGACACACCTTAGGTCAACATGGACAAAAGGTCGACATGGACAAAAGGTCGACAGGAACAAGATGGACATGGAAAAAGGTCGACATGAGTTTTTTATGTTTTTGGGGGGGCCTTTTCTTTGTAGAGTGACCGGGAACCCCAATTAGTGCACTGCGTCCCCTCGCATGGCTCGCTTCGCTTGCCATGCTTCGGGCATGGTGCCTTCGCTTCGCTCGGCACAGATTACCGTTCCAATCGTAGTCCACGTGGATTGTTAAGTATGAAAAGGTTCCAAAAAAGAAAAAAATTGTGAAAAACTAATGACGACCTTTTTCCATGTCGACCTTGTTCCTGTCGACCTTTTGTCCATGTCGACCTTTTGTCTATGTCAACCCTTTGTCCATGTCAACATAAGGTGTGTCGACCAATTGGCGTCGACCTAAGGTGTGTCGACCTTTTTGTTGTCGACCTGGAGTCCGGATACCACAGGTGCAGGGTAACAGTTGGGATGGTAAGATAGCAGGTATGCAGTATTAGATGCAGCCAGGAGCATATGGGGTTAATGTTTTAGCACACTTGTGTATCCAATGGTGGCAGTCGCTTATATACACCCATAGCGGTGGCGGTATAATAGACAGTAGCAGGGTCTTTATCCTATGTAACCCCCATTAACATTAGGGGGACATTTACGAAGACTCACGTTGGGCTGAATCATGTTGTCCGATGGTGATAGGAATCGTGTTGTTTGTGCGAAGTCTGCATGGATCTCACTGTGTTTTAAGTGAATTAAAGGGTTAATTTTAGAACATTGGCAGATATGTATCGGCCTTTGGGAGTGAACGGCCGATATATTGCAAGCACATTGCTGGGTGTATACTCCTGATATGTCTGTGAACGACATCGATCACAGCAGTGGTGAAACTTGAGAATGGTGGGTCCTGGTGCAGAAATATGCTTTGGGCCCCCTCCCTACTAGGCCCTATGCTGAGTTCATAATGTGCCACACGTTAGCGCTTCATGTGATCGCCAATCGGCCCTCTTTTAATCGAATAATAATCTGTGCCCCTATTAGTCTTTAAACCAGAAGGTGATGGGTAGAGGGTGACAGGGTGGCAGAGGGTGATAAGCAGAGTGTCAGACAGAGGGTGATGGGCAGAGAGTGATGGCAATGAACACAGGGTGATGGGCAGAAGATGACGGGGAGAGGCAGAGGGTGACTGGGAGGTGATGGGCAGTGGCAGAGGGTGACGGGCAGTGGGTGAGAGGGTGATGGGCAGAGGCAAAGGGTGACAGGTAGGGGGTGATCGGGAGCGGCAGAGGGTGGTAACGGCCAAAGGCAGAGGGTAATGGGCAGAGGGTGACAGAATAACAGTGGGGTAACACAGTCAGGTGGAAAAGCGGAGAAGGAGTGGGGTGAAATCAGACAATAGCTGGAACTAAGCGTCTCCTAGTTGGTGCTGAAAGGTCAACGGAAGTCCATTGTAAGACTTATCTTTGTGGATGAAGGGGTATTGATTATAGCGCTGCAGTAGCCATGGGGGCAGCACTCCTGGCAGGACACATGGGTCCGCAGCCAGAGTAGTTTGGCTAGCTGGGCTCTAGCTGTGTTGACAGATGTGCGACTGGCGGATTGGGGACTCAGCTGATGATGCAGTAGCAGCCGGATGTGCCACCAGCAGTATAGGATCAACAGTCACTGGTGGGAGGTACTGGCAGCTTCCTAGGGGACTGGGCTAGTCCGGCTCTCCGGGACTAAGCTGACTCATCAGCAAGAGCCGCCCTCCAGGACTCAGCTGAATCACCAGAAAGAGCTGCCCACCGGGACTCAGCTGACTTCACTGCACCGTCGCCATCACCAGCCGCCCCAGCTCCTCACCACTGTTGAAATACAGCCATGGGTCTCATGCAATCCCAGATGTAGCAGGCGCCAACAGCCATCAGTCTGATGCTGCTGCAGGTCAGAGGCCAGATGGGCCCGATGCTCCCCAGGGACGTCTTCCATCACTCCCTGCAGGCACTTACCAGCCACTGTCTATGGGCAACAGCGGACAGTATATCTGCAAAGTACTGTAATCATAGGGCAATGATGTTAGATTGTATGCAGTAGATGGCCTCACTTCAAAAAAACCCTCCCCCACCACAAAACTTCTACATCTCATATACTGATATCTTGCGCTTCCATCCGATGTGCTTTGTAGAAGTAGAGGTGTACCAGTAGCTGAAAAATAGTCCCATTACCCCCAGGGCTGGATCTACACTTTGTGGCGCCCCGGTCGAAAAAATAGGGTCATGGCTTCACGGAGAAGGGGCATGGTCAGTTATGCCCCCTGTAGAGTTGTGCCCCCAGTAGAGTTGTTCCCCCTAGTTGCGCCGTGCCCCCAGTACTGTGCCCCCTGTAGAGTTGTGCCCCCTAGTTGCACCGTGCCCCCATTACTGTGCCCCCTGTAAAGTTGTGCCCCCTTGTTGCTGCACTGAAAAAATAAAAATAATTAATACTTACAATCCCTGCTCCTGCTTCCCGACCGCTGCTGACCTCCGTCTCCGGCCACCGGCGCCGCTCCTCTGATCTATGGGAGGGACGTCATGACGTCTCTTCCGTAGCACCGCATAGACACTAGAGGTCAATTATGACCCCTAGTGTCAATGTGCTGCTCCCATAATGCAGTGCGGTGCGCGATGACTTCATCGCGCACCGCACAGCACCGCTTCTGCCGAGCATTGGGGGGCACAGTAACGGATCTTGCCACAGCGGCGGCGGCGCCCTCCGGAAGGCGGCGGCGGCGCCCTCCGGAAGGCGGCGCCCTGGGCAAAAATCCTGCGTGCCCATAGCAAGATCCGCTACTGATTACCCCCTATCAGAGCTACACTATTCCATGAGTGTGTTCTCTGGACTCCCCATGCAGTGACGGTGATCCAGGACTTCTGGCTCACAGTGTAGGAGTTCATCTACCAAGGTGCCAACAGGCCCTCATTGCCGGACAGCGTGATCTAAACTATGATGAACACCTACTACATGTTACGTTCTCTAATTGTGTGCTCTCATAAACGCAACTCACCAGCTTGCAGCACTCCCCGAGCCGCTCACAGACCGAGCTCCCCCACCACCATGTCTCCCAGATTTCTGCAAGTTTGGGATTCTCCTCCACACACAGTCAGAAGTCCTGGGCTGAGAGGTGGATTTGCCTCCCAGGGTGGGACTCAGTGCCTCATAACTCGAGAGGATCTCAACCGCTCGCATCAGAAGGAAACTTTTCCTCTATCTGGCCAGTGTCATGTCCAGTATGCAGTGCAGACAGGATGCTAAATACTCCCTGCAAGTCAGGGGCAGATGGTGAGAGGCTTTGTGAGGATCCTTCTGTGCCCCATACCTCACAAAGTTAATGCTGAAGCTAAGTTTTAGCCATCACTTTCAATCACAGTAGCAGCTCTCTAGCTCACGGAATGATCCCGACTGTGTAACGTCCTCTGGAGCCCTGCACACCATCCCACCAGCAGGCTGTTTGCTGCTACAAATTAGCCCAGGCCAGCAGCCTATAGTGTGTGTGTGTGGGAGAGGGTCAGTCCGGAAAGTTTCAGCACCACCCTGTGCGGACAGCTCCCTATAGCCAACACGGCTGGGGGACGGTCTGAGGTGGTCATTCCGAGTTGTTCACTCGCTAGCAGTTTTTAGCAGCCGTGCAAACGCTATGCCGCCTCCCACTGGTAGTGTATTTTAGCTTAGCAGAAGTGCGAACGAAAGTATCGCACAGCGGATACAAAGTTTTTTTGTGCAGTTTTAGAGTAGCTCAAAACCTACTCAGTGCTTGTGATCACTTCAGACTGTTCAGTTCCTGTTTTGACGTCACAAACACGCACTGCGTTCGCCCAGCCACGCCTGCGTTTTCCCTGGCACGCCTGCGTTTTTTCGAACACTCCCTGAAAACGGTCAGTTGACACCAAGAAACGCCCACTTCATGTCAATCACTCTGCGGCCAGCAGTGCGAATGAAAAGCTTCGCTAGACCCTGTGTGAAACTACATCGTTCGTTGTAATAGTACGTCGCGCGTGCGCATTGCTCCGCATACGCATGCGCAGAAGTGCAGTTTTTTTGCCTCATTGCTACACAGCGAACGAATGCAGCTAGCGAACAACTCGAAATGACCACCTGAGTTCTGCTGGCATTCTGCACGGCCGGCGAACTCAAACTTCATTACATCACAGCCAAGGTCTGGAAATAACAGAAACTTGCCTTTAGTAATACAGTAAACTGTAAACCAATTGCAAACAGTTACAGACAGGCTAAGCTGTAGGTAACGACTGAAGGGACCTGATGATCTAATTTGTCATAAAGGATATAGATATCCTGAGATATGGGGCATATGTACTAACATACTCAGAGCTGGCCCTAACCAATATGATGCCCTAGGCAATTTTTTGGCTGATGCCCCCCTAGCACCGCCGCTAGTTCTGCAGGAGATCCCTGGCATGAGTCAGCTGGCAGCTCTGCTAACGTTGGGCGCCTTTTGTTTATGAAAATGCATCTTATTTGCATTACTATGTGGCTAGGATGCACAAGCAGCTTCTGCTGATTAAAATGATATGCAGCATGCCTATATTCTGTGTGCGACTGCGGCTGTATCTGCATACGAAATGTTACATTACAATGATTTCCAGGAATACACTGTAATGTAGCATTTCGTATGCAGATACAGACGCAGTCACACACAGAATATAGGCATGCTGCATATCATTTTAATCAGCAGAAGCTGCTGGTGCCCCTAAGCATACCAAATGCCCTAGGCATTTGCCTAGTTTGCCTATGCCTAAGGCCGGCTCTGAACATACTGAAGGGCAAATGTACTAAGTCTTGGAGAGAGATAAAGTGGAAGGAGATAAAGTACCATCCAATCATCTCCTACCATTTTTCAGACACAGCTTGTAATATGGCAGTTAGGAGCTGATTGGCTGGTACTTTATCTCTCTCCACTTTCTGGGGAAATGTAATAGCATCCGAATTGCCGGAGGTGCAGGACTTCAGGCAAGAAAGCCTGTATTTTTAAAGCGGCAATCGTTTGCAAGGCAAAAAAGCCAGTCACGGTGGAACGTTCGTGAGGGTAAACCAATATGACTTCAGGCCCAGGGACCTTGTAGTGCACATACAAGGCATACCTCCCAACTGTCCTGATTTTTGCGGGAAAGTCACTTTTTTTGGGACTGTCCCACCCGCAGGCCGCAGTGGGGGGCAGTTGGGAGGCCTTCTGTCACTCTGCTCTGCATAGCAGAGCAGTGGTAAATAGATGCTGTTCGCATGCGCACAGCACATATTCACATGAGACAGAGCGCTGGCCATGACCTCACAGTGATGAATGCGGGAGGCGTGGCTTGCGGCAGCGGCATCACCGCAAAGATTTGCCAAGGTCACGCCCCTTTTTGGGGATTGACAGCAGAAGCAGACGTGTTCCAGGGCATGTGTTTCCAACGTTCTCATTAACCATTCACTGCCAGGGGAAATATTGGCCAAAAGTAGAAGTTGGGCACCTGAATAAAGAACAGCTGTTCTTCACACTTCTTCTTTAAGCACATCTCTATATAGAAAAGAGTTGTTTTGATGCATAAATAGACATTGGGTTCTCCTATTGCAGTAATTTACTGTTATATGTATAGATGCTTTCTAATATTTCACTGGTAATGATTTTATGAAATTTTATGTTCTCACTACTGCTTTCTTGTACATAAGCTAATGCAGGGTACACACTAAATGAGTGTCCCCGGTGAGCTTGCTAGCGACGGGACCCGGGAACTCTGGGTTCATCCGTACTCTCATTAACTCAGGGTGGTTCTAACTGGCGTATTTACAATGGGTGATGTGTGTGCAGTGCACACACGTCCCTGGGGTCCAGGGGGGCCACACCGCACACACCGTACCCATTTTTTAAATACTCACCTCTCCGGAGTCCCCCGCAGGTGGCAGCATCTCTATGCAAATCTCCGGTAAATGGCGCGGCAGCCATTTTTCTTGAAGTTTGTGCATGTCAGTAAGGAAATCGCTGGCTAATTGGGTGCCACGCCATTTTTCAGGAGATCTGCGCATATGCACTAGACTCTGGGACAGCACTAGGGTCCCCTAGTGACCCTAGTGCCCAGAATATACATCGTGCCAGCTAGATAGGAGGGGGCCCAGATGGAGAATGCACATGGCCCTCCTCTCCTGGTGGTTCTCTGTGAATTATTAGGGGTTAACAGCAGATGCGGAGCAACTTTACTCATATACTTTGTATACATAAAAGGGTGCTCTCACTGACTCCATCCAATGTCCTATTGGGACACAACGGATGTCAGCAGAAGCCCAATACCCTGATATATGTGTGCCTTCCTACTTTTTACACAAACTACCTTGTTTTTGTATCATTTTTACAGTATAACATTGTATCTGTGAACTCACATATTATGTGTGTAGCAGCACTTTGGGTGTTGTATGGGGGATGTAGTTATGTGACCGGTGGTAATGAGACCGCAAGTCACAATACTGACACCTCCACCCTGCCCCCTGCAAATCCAGACAGTC
Organism: Pseudophryne corroboree; assembly: GCF_028390025.1. Taxonomy (NCBI): domain Eukaryota; kingdom Metazoa; phylum Chordata; class Amphibia; order Anura; family Myobatrachidae; genus Pseudophryne; species Pseudophryne corroboree. The sequence continues at coordinate 40,519,892 of NC_086451.1, forward strand.
AGCATACCGGCTAACAGGGACTATTCCCACTCATGGGTGTCTACGACACTCATAGAGTGTGAACAGAACCTGTGGCGACCGCCCCTCAGCCGACATTCTGCGGCCAGGATCCCGGGACTGGAAACATGGCAGCGGTAACCCTGCCTATGCAGCCAGGCTGCGTAGGCAGGGGTCAACTCCTTATTTGATGTAATCGTAATTAAATTTCTCATCCCAGGATGGCCCCCCCAGCATGTGAGTAGTATGGTCGCAGATTTTGCTGCAATTGTAAAATCTGCGACCATCTATGAATAACCCCCTAAGGGGGTCATTCTGACCCAATCGCATGCTGCAGTTTTTCGCAGCGTAGCGATCGAGTCAGAACCGTGCATGGCCACCCGTCGCTGCGCTACAATCGCCTCTGCCTGATTGACAGGCAGAGGTGGTCGACGGGCGGGAGGGGGCAAAAATGGCGGCAATTGGCCGCCGTTTAGTGGGCGCGGTCCCGCCAACACAGGCGTGGCCGGACCATGCACAGGGAGTGGCCCGCAGCGGCTGCGTGACGTCACACGCAGCTGCTGCGGGCCGGGGAGCGACGAGTAGCTCCCGGTCAGCACGCTAAAGCTGCACTGGCTGGGAGCTACTCTTGAAGTGCAAAAGCATCGCCGCTGTGCGATGCCTTTGCACTTCTGCGGGGGGGGGGGGGGGGGGGGCTGGCACTGACATGTGGGGCGGGATAGCCCTGTGCTGGGCGTCCCCCCGTATGTCTGAGTGCCTGATCATAGCTGTGCTAAATTTAGCACAGCTACGATCATCTCAGATTGACCCCCTAAATCGGTAGGGTATTTTGATTACCTTCATGCTATGGCATTATGGGCCTAATTCAGGTTGGATCGCAGTGTATGATCCAACTGTGAATTTTGAGACAAAGATGCAGACGCAGACAGAGGTAGTTGCGGGGGGGCGGCCGGAGCGTTCCATTTCCAGTGAGGAGACGAAGCGTTGCTGGGGTGGTGCGGCGCGTACGGGAGCGGAGGCGGCGAAACGGAGTAGTGTTCACGGCGGCTGCACGACGTCACATGCAGCCCTAGCGTTCGGGAAGATGTCGGTGAGCCTCCTGCGGGCGCAGCTAAGCTGCACTGGCAGGAGGCTTCCTTAGTTTCTGCCAACAAGCAAAAATTGCGATGCGTTTGCAACTTCTGCTTGTTGAACGGGGGGAGGCGGCGGTCAGTATGCTGGGCGGCCTTGCCCTTCGATGGGCGTCCCCCAGCATGCGATCCTAATTAGCAGAATTTGCAGTCCTCACTGAATTAGGCCCTGTATTTGGATTTTATGCTATTTACTGTGAATAAAAATCCTTTTTTGAGACCTATATGTTTCTTTTTATGACGCTGCAAACTTAGCAACAAAAGGTAAATACAACCGCTTGTCTAGGTAAAGTAAAGGTCTCAAACTCCTCTGAGAGGAAATCTATTTTTTACCATCGTACACTCAGAGGTTTAGGCTATTTTAGCTTTTACGATGTTCTTATCTTGATATATGTTTCATTCCACTGATTGCATAGACTCATTGTTGATTTAAACATATTTATAGATTTCACGTTTCTGGAATAACTGGATTGAGAACATCACAACTATCATCAGGCCTCTCTGTTCTAGGACACTGATGGCGATAAGACTTGTTCCCATACCTGGTACATCACCTACGTCTTGGATTTCCGTTTTTATTTTTTTCCAATTTTTAAACAAACTTTATTGTGTAGGCTGTAAAATGTGACATAATGTGTGGGAATTACAGTGTGGTTTAACGTGGCGGGCGCTAAAGTGTGGCATTATGCGATGGGCATTAAAGTGTGGCATAATATGTGGTAACGACAGGGTGGCATAATGTGGAGGGCACTAAAGTGGTACAATGTGTGGGTACTGCAGTGTGGCATAATGCGGGGGGCACTAAAGTGCGGCATAATGTGTTGGTACTACAGGGTGTGGTATGGCTGACCGACGGTCATCATACCGATGCCGGGATCCCGGCGGGGGGAGGGGGGGGGGGGCGGGTGCAGCAAGCCCCTTGCAGGCTTGCTGCGCTCGTCACGGGTTCTATTCCCACTCTATGGGTGGAAATAGTCCCTGTTGGTCGGCATGCCAACCGTCGGGATAGTGAAGGGGCGGAATGTTGGGGGAGGTCATGTGACCATTGGTCTCCTGACCGCCGGTCACATGAATATCACTCATACTACAGTGTGCCATAATATGGCAGGCATTATAGTGTGGCAATGTGGATGCACTACAGGGCCTAATTCAGACCTGATCACAGCAGCAAATTTGTTCTCTAATGGGCAAAACCGAGGGGGTGATTGAGATCTGATCGCTGCTGATCAGGTAGTAACTGCGCATGCACCGCAACGCACATGCGCATTGGACAACAGCAAAGGGCATCGCCGGTCAGTGACGGGATGGTGCGAAAAATCCGGTCACACGGGTGTTCGCAAGGGGATTGACAGGAAGAGGCCATGTGTGGGTGGTAACTGACCGTTTACTGGGAGTGTCAGGGAAAACGCAGGCGTGTCCAAGCGTTTTCAGGGAGGGTGTGTGACGTCAGCTCCGGTCCCGATCAGCCTGTTCTCATCACACTGGAGGAGTAAGTCCTGGGCTGCGCACAGACTGCACACACTGGATTTTCGCAGCTCGGCGTACACATGGGATCGCACACTTGCACGGCAAATATACACTCCCCTGGAAGTGAACACAGGACAGCAAAATTAGCAGCCCAGCAATCAGATCTGAGTTACCCAACATTTACAGAGAGAGTTAGGTTTGGGTGGGTTATATTGTTTCTGTGCAGGGTAAATACTGGCAGCTTTATTTTTACGGGTGTGGTATGTTAGATAGACTAGACTTAGGTCGACAGTGTCTAGGTCGACCACTATTGGTCAATAGTAAGTAGGTCGACATGGTTTCTAGGTCGACAGGGACTCTAGGTCTGCACCCATTTTTTCTATGTGCTTACCTTTCTGGTGTCCGGGTGTGGGTCCCCATCTCTCTCTCGAGTCCCGTAGCCGGCAGCCGCAGCAGCGCTGCTAGTGCTCTATCTGAGCACTGGAGACTCTGGCACAGTGCCAGAGTCTACAGCGCATGGGCAGGTCTCTGAAAAAAATGGCCGTCGCGCCACTGGCACTGTGCCAGAGTCTCTAGCGCTCAAAATGCTAACAGCGCTGCTGCTGGCTACAGGATGGGAGAGGAGGGGGCACTACAGTGCGGTATAGTGTGTGGACACTACAGTGAGGTATAAGGTGTGAACACTACAGTGCGGTATAGTGTGTGGACACTACAGTGAGGTATAAGGTGTGAACACTACAGTGAGGAATAAGGTGTGGACACTACAGTGAGGTATAAGGTGTGGACACTACAGTGTGGTATAGTGTGTGGACACTACAGTGTGGTATAGTGTGTGGACACTACAGTGTGGTATAGTGTTTGGACACTACAGTGTGGTATAGTGTGTGGACACTACAGTGAGGTATAAGGTGTGGACACTACAGTGAGGTATAAGGTGTGGACACTACAGTGAGGTATAAGGTGTGGACACTACAGTGAGGTATATGGTATGGACAGTACAGTGAGGTATAAGGTGTGGACAGTACAGTGAGGTATAGTGTGTGGACACTACACTGTGGTATAGTGTGTGGACACTACAGTGGGGTATAGTGTGTGGACACTACAGTGAGGTATAAGGTGTGGACACTACAGTGAGGTATAAGGTGTGGACACTACAGTGTGGTATATTGTGTGGACACTACAGTGTGGTATAGTGTGTGGACACTACAGTGTGGTATAGTGTGTGGACACTACAGTGAGGTATAGTGTGTGGACACTACAGTGTGGCATAGTGTGTGGACACTACAGTGTGGTATAGTGTGTGGACACTACAGTGTGGTATAGTGTGTGGACACTACAGTGAGGTATAGTGTGTGGACACTACAGTGTGGCATAGTGTGTGGACACTACAGTGTGGCATAGTGTGTGGACACTACAGTGTGGCATAGTGTGTGGACACTACAGTGAGGTATAGTGTGTGGACACTACAGTGAGGTATAGTGTGTGGACACTACCGTGTGGTATAGTGTGTGGACACTACAGTAAGGTATAGTGTGTGGACACTACAGTGTGGTATAGTGTGTGGACACTACAGTGAATTATAGTGTGTGGACACTACAGTGAGGTATAAGGTGTGGACACAACAGTCAGAGCCGAATTAAGGGGGGGGCCAGGGGGTAAGTACCCCGGGCCCCCCTCTCTAAAAGGGCCCCCTACCATCCGCCACAGGTCAGATCTTTACTGATCCGATCTGCAGCACTCCCGGATCCCCCGCGGCACTGGCACCGAATCCCCTCTATCACCCTGCGTACTCTCCCACCCTGCACACCCCCCTCTCAACCTGCATCTTCTCCCAAGCTGCACACCCCACTCTCACCCTGCGTCCTCTCTCACCCTGAACACTCCTCTATCACCCTGAGTCTTCTCCCAACCTGCACACCCCCCTCTCACCCTGCACACCCCCCTCTCACCCTGCATCCTCTCTGGCCATGCACGCCCCTCTATCACCCTGCGTCCTCTCCCACCCTGCACAACCCCCTCTCATCATGCGTCCTCTTCCACCCTGCACAACCCCCTCTCACCCTGCACACCCCCCTCACACCTGGTGCCCCTCTCCCATCCTATGTCCCCCCTCTTCCTCTTTCCTTCTCCACAATAGGTCCTGTTCACACCCTGCACACCCCTCTCTCACCCCTCTCTCACCTGGTGCCCCTCTCCCACCCTGCATCCTCTCCCACCCAGTGTCCCAATTCCCCACAATATATCCCTCTCCCACCCAGCATCCCCCCTTCCTCTGTCCTCCTCCCACCTGCACACCCCACTATCACCCTGCATCCTCTCCCACCCTGCACACCCCTCTCTCACCTGGTGACCCTCTCCCATCCTGCAACCCTCTCCCACCCAGTGTCCCAATCCCCAATATGTCCCTCCCCCACCCTGCATCCTCTCCCACCCAGTGTCCCAATCCCCCACAATATATCCCTCTCCCACCCAGAAATCCCCCTTCCTCTGTCACTATCCCCATTATGTCCTTCTCCCACCCTGCATCTCCCCTCTCACCCAAAGCCCCCTTCTCCCTCAGTCCTTCCTCTGCCATGTGTCCTCCCTCTCATCCAGTGCCTCTTAAGGACACACCTCTTTTTCGGCACGCACGCCTTTGACATGCACAACAGTACACCCTGGAGTGGACACTATACCCCTTTAAATTTTCCATACCCTCACTTAAAAATTCCCACATCGACCACTGTATGTGTACGTGTGTGTGTATATAATATAATATATCTGTGGTCTTGGGGCTGAAGGTGCGGTTAGTGGCAACCTGTATATGAAGGTACCTGTGTGACCTTAGGGCAAGCGGTGGCTGAAGGGCGAGTGATGTCCTCTTGAAAGGTATGATACATATCCCCTATGGCCATCTGCTTGAGTGTCAGTAGCGCAAATTCACTATTTTACAAAGCATTATAATATAAACTAATATCTTTTTCGACACCTACCTTTATTATTAAACTAGCACAAACACAAATGGATACCACGTACTGATCAGTGCTCACAAGTCCAAAATCTTAATAAGATTATTAAGGTGGTGTTCAAATGTCCTTCTGAATTGAAGTCCGTCCGATGGAATCGTCCTGCACGTCCTTTACCTCCTAACGATGATGGACATATAACAAGAGGAAAAGAAATACAATAGTGTAATAGGTCTTAAAAAAGGGGGTTACAAGTGCCCTTGGTGGTAAACACAGTTCTAGATAAGGGGTGTTAAAAATCTTGATCCTCCACTATATCACGTTAAACGAGTAGCGTACCATACTCACACGTTGGGGGAGAAAATTTCCACACATAAAGGTTTCTTTTCATGGGGGTACGCCTTCCCTCTTCCCCTTCCCCTTACTCACTGGGTCACCACAAGGACTATGTGGAATCAGTGGAATAGGAACGTACCTAAACTTACAAGTTCTAAATTGTGTAAAGGTTTCTTTTACGGGGGTCCTCTTCGGTATGTCCCCATCTCGCTTCTTATGGTATATTCACAGGTTCTATGATATGCGGGCAGAAGAGGTCTAAATCAGGACATCGTACTGTTTTGTATCCAATTTATTACACTCAATTAAAAACAACATAAAATACAAAGGGGTATATTTACTAAGAATCGTATTTTCCCGTTTGAGGTCAAAGTTCAATCACGAATGACATCGAAAGTGTAAATTTGCAACTTTTTGAATTTAGTACGACTAATTTACTAAGCTGCCGTATTCTGCATTGTCGGTTTTACCGATGTCGATGTCATTCGTTTTTTTTTGGCAGTGTTTTACGTGAGTGACTTGTAAAACACTGCCGACTTTAATACAATTAATCTCAGCCGGATCTGAGAGATCCGTGCTGGGCTTCATTGTGCACCTTTAAAAAAAATAAAATCAGTGTTAAAATAAAAATAAAAATTGCGTGGGGTCCCCCCTCCTAAGCCAAACCAGCCTCGGGCTCTTTGAGCCGGTCCTGGTTGCAAAAATATGGGGGGGAAAATGATAGAGGTTCCCCCATATTTAAACAACCAGCACCGGGCTCTGCGCCTGGTCCTGGTTCCAAAAATACGGGGGACAAAAAGCGTAGGGGTCCCCCGTATTTCTGAAACCAGCACCGGGCTCCACTCGCCAGATACATAATGCCACAGCCGGGGGACACTTTTATATAGGTCCCGGCGGCCCTGGCATTACATAACCAACTAGTCACCCCTGGCCGGGGTACCCTGGAGGAGTGGGGACCCCTTCAATCAAGGGGTCCCCCCCCTCCAGCCACCCAAGGACCAGGGGTGAAGCCCGAGGCTGTCCCCCCCATCCAAGGGCTGCGGATGGAGGGCTGATAGCCATTTTGTCAAAAAATTAATATTGTTTTTAGTAGCAGTACTACAAGTCCCAGCAAGCCTCCCCCGCAAGCTGGTACTTGGAGAACCACAAGTACCAGCATGCGGAGGAAAACCGGGCCCGCTGGTACCTGTAGTACTACTACTAAAAAAATACCCCAATAAAAACATAAGACACACACCTTGAAAGTATAACTTTAATGCATACATCCACACCTCCATATACACATACTTACCTATGTTCACACGAGGGTCGGTCCTCTTCTCCATGTAGAATCCATGGTGTACCTGTTGAAAAAATTATACTCACAAAATCCAGTGTAGATGGCTCCTCTTTTAATCCATTTGTAATCCAGGTACTTGGCAAAATAAAAAAACGGATACCCGACCTCGCACTGAAAGGGGCCCCATGTTTTCACATGGGACCCCTTTCCCCGAATGCCAGGAACCCCCTCTGACTTATGTCTAAGACGGTTCCATCAGCCAATCAGGGAACGCCACGTTGTGGCATCCTCCTGATTGGCTGTGTGCTCCTGTACTGTATGACAGGCAGCACACGGCAGTGTTACAATGTAGCGCCTATGCGCTCCATTGTAACCAATGGTGGGAACTTTGTGGTCAGCGGCTGACCGAAAGTAACCTCACCGCTGACCACAAAGTTACAATGACCACATTGGTTACATGTTTAAATATGGGGGAACCTCTATCATTTTTTCCCCCATATTTTTGCCACCAGGACCGGCTCAAAAAGCCCAAGGCTGGTTTTGCTTAGGAGGGGGGACCCCACGCATTTTTTTTCATAAAAATAACACTTTCCCATCCCCTTCCCACTGATAAACATGCACGGATCTCATGGATCCGTGCATGCCTATCCAAACACGGGGGAAAAAAGCAGGTCTGGTTTTTTTTAGAGATGAGCGGGTTCGGTTTCTCTGAATCCGAACCCGCCAGAACTTCATGTTTTTTTTCACGGGTCCGAGCGACTCGGATCTTCCCGCCTTGCTCGGTTAACCCGAGCGCGCCCGAACGTCATCATGACGCTGTCGGATTCTCGCGAGACTCGGATTCTATATAAGGAGCCGCGCGTCGCCGCCATTTTCACACGTGCATTGAGATTGATAGGGAGAGGACGTGGCTGGCGTCCTCTCCATTAGAATAGATTAGAAGAGAGAGAGAGAGAGAGAGATTGTGCAGACAGAGTTTACCACAGTGACCAGTGCAGTTGTTGTTAAGTTAACTTTTATTTAATATATCCGTTCTCTGCTATATCCGTTCTCTGCCTGAAAAAAACGATACACAGCAGTCACACAGTGTGACTCAGTCTGTGTGCACTCAGCTCAGCCCAGTGTGCTGCACATCAATGTATAAAAGCTTATAATAATTGTGGGGGAGACTGGGGAGCACTGCAGGTTGTTATAGCAGGAGCCAGGAGTACATAATATTATATTAATTTAAAATTAAACAGTGCACACTTTTGCTGCAGGAGTGCCACTGCCAGTGTGACTAGTGGTGACCAGTGCCTGACCACCAGTATAGTAGTATATTGTTGTATACTATCTCTTTATCAACCAGTCTATATTAGAAGCAGACACAGTACAGTGCGGTAGTTCACGGCTGTGGCTACCTCTGTGTCGGCAGTCGGCACTCGGCAGGCAGTCCGTCCATCCATAATTGTATAATTATATACCACCTAACCGTGGTATTTTTTTTTCTTTCTTTATACCGTCGTCATAGTCATACTAGTTGTTACGAGTATACTACTATCTCTTTATCAACCAGTGTACAGTGCGGTAGTTCACGGCTGTGGCTACCTCTGTGTCGGCAGTCGGCAGGCAGTCCGTCCATCCATAATTGTATTATTATAATATATACCACCTAACCGTGGTTTTTTTTTCATTCTTTATACCGTCATAGTGTCATACTAGTTGTTACGAGTATACTACTATCTCTTTATCAACCAGTGTACAGTGCGGTAGTTCACGGCTGTGGCTACCTCTGTGTCGGCAGTCGGCAGGCAGTCCGTCCATCCATAATTGTATTATAATATATACCACCTAACCGTGGTTTTTTTTTCATTCTTTATACCGTCATAGTGTCATACTAGTTGTTACGAGTATACTACTATCTCTTTATCAACCAGTGTACAGTGCGGTAGTTCACGGCTGTGGCTACCTCTGTGTCGGCAGTCGGCAGGCAGTCCGTCCATCCATAATTGTATTATAATATATACCACCTAACCGTGGTTTTTTTTTCATTCTTTATACCGTCATAGTCAGTCATACTAGTTGTTACGAGTATACTACTATCTCTTTATCAACCAGTGTACAGTGCGGTAGTTCACGGCTGTGGCTACCTCTGTGTCGGCACTCGGCAGGCAGTCCGTCCATCCATAATTGTATTATAATATATACCACCTAACCGTGGTTTTTTTTTCATTCTTTATACCGTCATAGTCAGTCATACTAGTTGTTACGAGTATACTACTATCTCTTTATCAACCAGTGTACAGTGCGGTAGTTCACGGCTGTGGCTACCTCTGTGTCGGAACTCGGCAGGCAGTCCGTCCATCCATAATTGTATTACAATATATACCACCTAACCGTGGTTTTTTTTTCATTCTTTATACCGTCATAGTCAGTCATACTAGTTGTTACGAGTATACTACTATCTCTTTATCAACCAGTGTACAGTGCGGTAGTTCACGGCTGTGGCTACCTCTGTGTCGGCACTCGGCAGGCAGTCCGTCCATCCATAATTGTATTACAATATATACCACCTAACCGTGGTTTTTTTATACCACCTAACCGTGGCAGTCCGTCCATAATTGTATACTAGTATCCAATCCATCCATCTCCATTGTTTACCTGAGGTGCCTTTTAGTTCTGCCTATAAAATATGGAGAACAAAAAAGTTGAGGTTCCAAAATTAGGGAAAGATCAAGATCCACTTCCACCTCGTGCTGAAGCTGCTGCCACTAGTCATGGCCGAGACGATGAAATGCCAGCAACGTCGTCTGCCAAGGCCGATGCCCAATGTCATAGTACAGAGCATGTCAAATCCAAAACACCAAATATCAGAAAAAAAAGGACTCCAAAACCTAAAATAAAATTGTCGGAGGAGAAGCGTAAACTTGCCAATATGCCATTTACCACACGGAGTGGCAAGGAACGGCTGAGGCCCTGGCCTATGTTCATGGCTAGTGGTTCAGGTTTTTTGGAAGGGACATCCTGCGTGACACTGCAGTGCCACTCCTAGATGGGCCCGGTGTTTGTGTCGGCCACTAGGGTCGCTAATCTTACTCACACAGTCAGCTACCTCATTGCGCCTCTTTTTTTCTTTGCGTCATGTGCTGTTTGGGGAGGGTTTTTTGGAAGGGCCATCCTGCGTGACACTGCAGTGCCACTCCTAGATGGGCCCGGTGTTTGTGTCGGCCACTAGGGTCGCTAATCTTACTCACACAGCTACCTCATTGCGCCTCTTTTTTTCTTTGCGTCATGTGCTGTTTGGGGAGGGTTTTTTGGAAGGGACATCCTGCGTGACACTGCAGTGCCACTCCTAGATGGGCCCGGTGTTTGTGTCGGCCACTAGGGTCGCTTATCTTACTCACACAGCGACCTCGGTGCAAATTTTAGGACTAAAAATAATATTGTGAGGTGTGAGGTATTCAGAATAGACTGAAAATGAGTGTAAATTATGGTTTTTGAGGTTAATAATACTTTGGGATCAAAATGACCCCCAAATTCTATGATTTAAGCTGTTTTTTAGTGTTTTTGGAAAAAAACACCCGAATCCAAAACACACCCGAATCCGACAAAAATAATTCGGTGAGGTTTTGCCAAAACGCGTTCGAACCCAAAACACGGCCGCGGAACCGAACCCAAAACCAAAACACAAAACCCGAAAAATTTCAGGCGCTCATCTCTAGTTTTTTTTAGCACTTTTTCACGAATTGTATTTCAGCACGGCAGTGTTTGGCTATTGTCGGCAGTGTTTGTGATTTGCACTTTTTAGTAAATTACCGATTTCTACCAAATTGCAGGCGTATTTGACCGATGGTGTATTGATTTGTGATTTTTTCCTAGGACTTCCAAAATATTACGAATGCCCTCATCACTGCCGAGATTTTTGCTTAGTAAATTACCGAAATTACACTTTGAAGAAAAAACGGCATCTCGGTCAAAATCGGGAGCTTAGTAAATATACCCCAAAGTCTCTTTCTGAGAGAGATTCTTTAAATGGACAGAGTTACAGGTGTAAAAAACTTTTTCACATGACCTTACGGGGAGTTGGTCCGGAACTACTTCCCTCCTGGGTCATGTGGTCTCTGGTCCAAACTGGAGGTAAATGTAGGATCTACAGGCTCAACACCGATGCGTTTCGACCTGGAGGTCTTTGTCAAGGAGTGTGGTTTATTATTAAACTATTTAATGAGGAGGTTAATAAATATGTAGAAATATACCATAAGCATTGGCGAATCTATAATTGGCGCAGGCTGTATAGTGCACATGGGCCTCTGGGTTCAGGGGGGCCTACACCGCACAATTTGCACCCATAGACTATACTTGCCTGTCCGTCGATGCTGCAGAAATCACTGGGAAAATGGCCTGGCCAGTATCTCCCTGGAGGTCGGCCCATGCACAGTAGACTGTAGCGCAGTGATAGAGTCTGGTCAGCTCATGAGCCAGTGAGGGAAGGGGGGCCGGCACGACGCCGGCTCACGGGCCCTCTCCTCTCTTATTCCACCTCTGCAAACAATCACATTATTTGCTTGTAAAAAACATAACTGCAATAAATATGCACTTAGGGATTTCTCAATACAACTAAAACATCTCAAGTTAAAAAAAAAGCAACTTGAAGATGGGTGAAGCCGCGGGCATCAGCTATTCTACTAATAAAACAGGAGTTTCTCTGACAGCTGGATGAAACAAATATAACTGGTTCATTTTATTCAGATCGACTGGACCTGCAACCGGACTACTAGATACTTTGGTGCGTGTGATTATAGTGTAAAAGGTACTTTTATAGCAGATATTGCTGTGTAGTTTAAGAGGTTTATATACAAGGTGTTGTGCACCATCCATAAAAATAAATATAGCACTTGTCCATATCTAGAAGATGGGAAGGACTCACACTGACACAGGAATCCCACATAAAGGCTTTAAATAGTACCTAGTTACATTGCAGAATGTCCCAATGACTCATTTCAGTCGAGATACACTCCTTAGGGGCAATATTGCAACCCCAGTAAGGAATTTAAATAGCACCAAAGGCTACTAGACCCCACCCTGATGGAGTTCAAGGGTCGACTCGAAACGCATTAGGGTGGGGTCTAGCACTCTGGATTACACATCGAGCCGGTCGCTGTACAGGCTTTATGCCGCATGTGTCGAACGTGCTGGATATTGTGAAGCTGTTATATTTGTGGTGGTTTGTACAGCCAGCATTGGTACATTCTGCATAATATATTGTGTTGTGTTGCTTGATTAAACAAGTTTTTAATGGATTTCTGCACTATGAGCTATCCAATGAGCCCTGATACCCGACACTTAACAGGGATTATGCTTCGGGTGTCTCGGGCACCCAAAGCATAATCTGTGATAAGCAGCTGTCAGAGTCATGATAACACATGGGATCGGAAGCTTATCCGGCACCCCATGTGTTATCGCACTATTGCGGGTCCTTTTTCGGACAGAAAAGGATCGCACCTAATAGGATACCGGATTTAGGGGGTCATTCCGAGTTGATCGCTCGCTAGCAGTTTTTAGCAGCCATGCAAACGCATAGTCGCCGCCCACCGGGGAGTGTATTTTCACTTTGCAGAAGTGCGAACGCCTGTGCAGCAGAGCGCCTGCAATATCATTTTGTGCTATACAAGACCAGCCCTGTACTTACTCTTCGTGTGCGTTGATTCTAATGTTGGAGGGTTGGCTTTTGACATCAAACACCCGCCCAGCGTTCGCCCAGCCACGCCTGCATTTTCCCTGGCACGCCTGCGTTTTTCCAAACACTCCCAGAAAACGGTCAGTTGACACCCAGAAACGCCCCTTTCCTGTCAATCTTTCTGCGTTGTGCCGTGCGACTGAAAGCTTCGCTAGAACCTATGCAAAACCACAAAGGACTTTGTACCCATACGTCGGGCGTGCGCACTGCGGTGCATACGCATGCGCAGAAATGTCGATTTTTAGCCTGATCGTTGTGCTGCGAAACGGCAGCTAGCGATCAACTCAGAATGACTCCCTTAGAGATTTTTCTGGAGCTCATTACAAAACACGATGCAGAACATTGCATAACTTAATTAAAAAAAAAAAAAAAATTATATGAATTTTATTACAAAGCTCCATACAGAACTATACACAATTTAAGCAATGGTACATGAATATCCCACAACAATGTAGAACATGTAACGTAAACATCTCGAAGAGCAATGCAGTTTTAGAGAATATTAAAAGGATTAGGAAAATAAAAAACTATGGGGGTGATTCCGAGTTGTTCGCTCGTTAGCTGCTTTTAGCAGCATTGCACACGCTAAGCCGCCGCCCTCTGGGAGTGAATCTTAGCTTAGCAGAATTGCGAACGAAAGATTAGCAGAATTGCGAATAGAAATTTCTTAGCAGTTTCTGAGTAGCTCGAGACTTACTCCTACACTGCGATCAGTTCAATCCTTTTCGTTCCTGGTTTGACGTCACAAACACACCCAGCGTTCGCCCAGCCACTCCCCTGTTTCTCCAGACACTCCCGCGTTTTTCCCTGAAACGCCTGCGTTTTTCCGCACACTCCCATAAAACGGCCAGTTTCCGCCCAGAAACACCCACTTCCTTTCAATCACACTACGATCAGCACAACGATGAAAAAACCTCATTACACCGTGAGTAAAATACCAAACTTTTGCACAAATTTACTTGGCGCAGGCGCACTGCGAACATTGCGCTTGCGCAGTTTGCGACTAATCGCTCCATAGCGAAAAAAAATAACGAGTGAACAACTCGGAATGACCCCCTATGAGAGAAATTGAAATGAGAACAAGACTGCGAGAAAAGGAGGAAATGACAAAAAAAGAAAAAAAAGAAAGACAAGGAGACGGAAAGAAAGGAGAAGAAGGGGAGGACCACCGAGCTCAGGAAGTAAATTGAGTAGAAAAAGGAACAAAAAGAAAACTTTTTTTTTACAGGAACGCACTTTAATCTCCAGACCCATGAGAGGGACCATTGGAAAATGCAAACCACAGGGACCACATTTTCTCAAATTTATCCAGAGTACCATTTAGAGTATGAGTGATCCTTTCCTTGGAAATGATAAACCAAATTTTGGATAGTACCATATGTATGGGTGGAGAAGAGGGTTGCTTCCAACAAGAAGCAAAGGCACCCCTAGCAGCCTGCAAAATGTGAAGAGACAGTTTATTCTGTGGGAGGGCGAAGACCAACTATCGGGTAACCCAATAAAGCTGACCATGGGCCAAGCATGATTTGAGATTGAGATATTTTCTTAATAGAGATTCTATTTTTATCCAGTGGGGCCTAATCTTCGTACAATTCCACCAAATGTGGCAGAAGTCTCCTTTTAAGCCACATTCACGCCAACACAGTGGTGAGGAGGACGGGGAAATTTTATTCAACCTAGAGGGTACCAAATACCATCTCAAATAGATTTTATATGAGTTTTCTTTAATGAGGAAGGAAATGGAAGAATGAGCTACATTACGTCTGCCGGTCTGCCATGCTTCGTCGTCTGATGGAGGGCCGAGGTCTTTCTCCCAGCGGTGAGGCCAATGCGGACATTTTTCTAATGGAATTGAGCATTCAGTATGGTAATATAATATTATAGCTGCCATTCCATACCACTGGGGCAAGAAGTCATCAACAAAACATCTAGGGGTATATTTACTAAGGTGTGAGGTTTTTTTATTTATAAGTGGAGATGTTGCCCATAGCAACCAATCAGATTCTAGCTATTATCTTCTAGAAGCAGCTAGATAAATGTTAAGTGGAATAAGATTGGTTGCTATGGCCAACATCTCCACTTTTTAGTAAATATACTCTACAGTCTTTTTAAAGCAAAAAGAAATAAGATATTTGATTAGTTGTTTTTTTTTTTACATGAAAAATATTTAAATGGGTTAGCATTGAATGGCATAATCACAGTATCGCATAGCACGGGCACGGCCATAATGACAGGTGTGCGGCATCATGCCACCTGACTTAACTGTGCCACACACCCCCCATTTCCATCTCCTGAGCTATGATTAAGGTTTGCAGCTAATGTACAAAGCTGAAACAAACTTGCTGTTTTGTATCCAAAGAGGAACCTATGATGTGGCAATGAATTACACTATGGCAGTGTATCAGAGGATCAGGTAAGTAGGTGGGATAAATTGGGCATTCAGATATAAAGAGGGGGTAAAAGCTGGTGTGCATTAAAATATCATCTGGTGTTCAGAGGAGAATGTGTGAGAAAATAAGGTGAGCAGAGGGGGCATGTGAGGGAAAAGCTGGTGGACAAAGGACATTGTGAGGGAAAATCTGGTGTCAGAGGGGCATTTGAGGGAAAATCTGGTGTCAGAGGGGCATGTGAGGGAAAATGCGTTGGCCAGAAGAGCATGTGAGGGAAAATCTAGTGTCAGAGGGGTATGTGAGGGAAAATTTGGTGTCAGAGGGGAATGTGAGGGAGAATCTGATGGGTAGAAAAGCATGTGAGGGGAAAAGCTGGTAGAGAGTGGGGCATGTGCGAGAAAAACTGGTAGACAGCGGGGCATGTGAGGGAAAAGCTATGGTAAAAACTATGGTAATAGTTATTATTTTATAATTATTTTTATAAAAGTCAAATGAAAAAGGTTTGTGAGGATATTTGCGGAAGGCAGAGCAACAGATTAAAGCTTTGCCAAAGGCACCAAGAAAACTTTGAACTGGCCCTGATGCCGTGCCTCCTTGTCCAATAGGAAAGACAAGTTACTATGGAGACCTTCAGTTATACAACATCAACTTCCCAGTTAATGAAGTATTAGTAAATAGAGTCCTGCAAAGGTTTGCGCTGACTGAGCCTGTGCTCTATAAACCTTAAGGAAGTGATGACGTACAGTAAAGCTCTGTGGTCGCAAGCTCACACACCTAATGAGTCAAATGTGGGTCAGACCAAGAGGAGAGAAATTATGATAATTTGAAGCCTTGCGTGTCTGGGAACTAGGGGAACCAGACCTAGATTTTAGGAAGAGGCGTTTAAATAAAATTGTTTAGAAGTTATATTATGGATCTTTTAAAGTGGCAAATAAACAAAATAAACACACTTACAGAGAATCAGGGTTTCCGGCGTATCATACAGCAATTTGAAAAAGAAGGGAAAAATTAAAGCATAAGGTTTCATTATGTCATCCCTTATCTCAATTTAGCATGTACAGTATAGTTCCTGTATATTGAAAAAAAAAAATTGCAGTTTGTTCTGCATTTACTTAAGTATACATTTTGTACTGTAAACATTGGGGCAGATGTATTAAGCCTGGAGAAGTGATAAATGCAGTGATAAGTGGAAGGTGATAACACACCAGCCAATCAGCTCCTAACTGTCAATTTACATATTGGAGCCGATTGGCTGGTGCGTTATCACCTTCCACTTATCACTGGTTTATCACTTCTCCAGGCTTAATACATCTGCCCATTTGTGCCATGGATTGACAGAAGAAACCCTACCTAGAGACCCTGTCGACCTAGTTACTGTCGACCAAGAGTGGTCGACCTAAACGTTGTCGACCTAGATACTGTCGACCTAGAGACCGGATCCTGGGAAAAATAAGGTCAAAGCTTCCAATCATCGGTGTCTTTGACCAATAATTTTGAAATGGAAAAGGTCAAACTTTGTCCCAGATTTATCAAGCTTTACAGAGTGATAAATGGCACGGTGGTAAAGTACCAATCAATCAGCTCCTATCTGTCATTTTTCAAACACAGCCTGCAAGATGGCAGTTTTGAGCTGATTGGCTGGTACTTTATCACCGTGCTATTTATTACTCTCCAAGGCTTGATAAATCTGGGCCTTTATTTGGTTATGTACCGCTGCATATCCTACTGCTCCCATATGAACACATGCCAATGCCCAATTACATCAATTCATCTCTGTTAAAGAGCCTGAATTTTTCGGGACATGTAACTAAGCTTTTACTCAGGTGCAATCAAGTCAAAATTCAAGTAAGAATGTAAAAGGAAGTGGTATAAATTGCACAGATGAGCATGAAGCATTCTAACCTGTGCTAGATCAAGACATCGAATCCAAATACAATTCAAATAAAAAAAATAGCCCCCATCACATCCATCACTTAGCAACACCTGATGGCTCAGTTCTGTTAGCTCAGCCTCTCTTCTGCACAAGTGTTCCCAGTTGCTAGGTAACTAGACACTTTTTGAATGTATACATTCCAGCTGTGGCTGATTACCAGGAAGAGGTTGGTCTTCCGGACCTCTGTCTATTGGTTAGTTCAACAACAAAAAGCAGTCCCACCTGTGCTGGTTATAGTGTCCCTTGTTACCCATTTGCTGTATACTGGTGCTAATGTACTGTATATTACCTGTGACTGACTCATATAGACCTTGGATTTTGCCATTTTCCTTTTTCCCAACCTCAGCTAGTTTTTGGATCTCCCTTGCTTTCTGTCTGCCCTAACCTTAGATCACATTTAGTCTCTGCTTGTCTGCCACCAGCCCTGACCTTTGTCTGTGTTCTTAACATTCTCTCACCCAGGATCCGGTCTCTAGGTCGACAGTAACTCGGTCGACACTATCTAGGTCGACCACTATTGGTCGACAGTAACTAGGTCGACAGGGTTTCTAGGTCGACAGGGTCTCTAGGTCGAAATGTTCAAGGTCAGCAGGTCAAAAGGTCGACATGAGTTTTTCATGATTTTTTCCTTTTTTTGAACCTTTTCATACTTAATGATCCACATGGACTACGATTGGAATGGTAATCTTCCTTGCCCGAAGCATGGCGAGCAAAGTAAGCCATGCGAGGGGACACGGTGCACTAATTGGGGTTCCCGATCACTCTACGAAGAAAATGACCCCAAAAAAAACATTACAAAACTCATGTCAACCTTTTGACCTATCGACCTAGTCCCTGTCGACCTAAAGACCCTGTTGACATAGAGACCCTGTCGACCTAGTTACAGTCGACCAATAGTGGTCGACCTAGACACTGTCGACCTAGTTACTATCTACCTTCCATACCACACCCCTCTCACCCAAGATGCTATCAGAACTCACATCCACACTCTCATCATCTCCCACCCTGAATAATGTGCCCAATCAGACTCTCCTACAACTTGCAAATCTTTAAACACTCTCTGAATACCCATCTATTTAATAGAGCCTACCCTAATTCGGTCTACACTAATCCACACAAATTGCACACTTCCAGCTGTCAGACTCACCACTCTGACCTCATTCGCTCCTTCTTACAGCCGTAGCCTTATACAATCAGAATGTAAACTTGCTCACGTTGTGCCTTAGGGCCCGATTTTGATTTGTATGCAAAATGCATTCGCTGTTGTAATTTTTCAGCCTACAGAGTTGCAAAGCAACAGAGGTGAAAGAGCCATCCTGAAAATAATAGAGACACCCACCGAAACCATCACAAAGACCTCAGCAACTGCGTACACATAAGCAGCATCGACGCAGAAACAAGGAACATCGACTCCCAAATTATCAAAGCAACTTGAAGACGGGTGAAGCCGCGGGCATCAGCTATTCTACTAATAAAACAGGAGTTTCTCTGACAGCTGGATGAAACCAGTTCATTTTATTTAGATTGACTGGATCTGCAACTGGACTCCTAGATACTTTGGTGCGTGTGATTATAGTGTAAAGGGTACTTTTATAGTAGATATTGCTGTGTAGTTTAAGAGGTTTATATACAAGGTGTTGTGCACCATCCATAAAAAATAAATATAGCACTTGTCCATATCTAGAAGATGGGAAGGACTCACACTGACACAGGAATCCCACATAAAGGCTTTACATAGTACCTAGTTACATTGCAGAATGTCCCAATGACTCATTTCAGTCCAGATTGACTCCCCAGGGGCAATATTGCAACCCCAGATAGTAATATAAATAGCACAACAGGCTACTAGACCCCACCCTGATGGAGTCCAAGGGACGAAACGCATTAGGGTTGGGCCTGCACTCTGGATTGAGCCAGTTGCTGTACATGCTGTATATCGCATAACGCGCTGGGGTACAGAAATTGGGGGTTATTCCGAGATGATAGTAGCCATGCTAAATTTAGCACAGCTACGATCATTCCCACTGATATGTGGGGACACGCCCAGCACAGAGCTATCCCGCCTTTGCACTGCAAGAGTAGCTCCCGGCCAGCGCAGCTTTAGCGTGCTGGCCAGGAGCTACCAATCACTCCCTGGCCCGCAGCGGCTGCGTGTGACGCCACGCAGCCGCTGCGGCCTGCCCCCCATTTGGTCCAGCCACACCTGCGTTGGCCGGACCATGCCCATGAATCGGCGGCTAAACGCCGCCGTTCCACCCCCCCTGCCCAGCGACCGCCTCTGCCTTCTGCTGTCTGGCATGCGCCGGCGCACTGCGGCATCGGCACATGCGCAGTTCTGACCCGATCGCACCGCTGCGATAAACTGCAGCGTGCGATCAGGTCAGAATGACCCCCATTGTGAAGCTGATATACTTGATTTCTGCACTATGGAACGCGCCAGCTGCTGGGCTATCCAATGAGCCACGATACTCTGCACTTATCAGGGATTATGCTTCGGGTGTCTTTTGCACCCAAAGCATAATCTGCGATAAACAGCTGTCCGAGTCACATGTGTTATTGCTCGATTGCGGATCACAGTTACAAAACATATTGATGCAGAACATTACCGGATTTAGAGATTTATCTGGAGCTCATTACAAAACATGATGCAGAACATTTCATAACTTACTTTTTTTTTTTTTACATTTATATGAACTTTATTACAAAGCTCCATACAGAACCATACACAATTTAAGCAAATGTACATGAATATCCCACAACAATGTAGAACATGTTACATGAACATCTTGAAGAGCAATGCAGTCTTAAGGAATATTAGAAAGATTAGGAAAATAAAAAAAACATGAGAGAAATTGAAAGGGAAGAAGAATGAGAACAAGACTGCGAGAAAAGGAGGAGAAGAAGAAAAAGAAGGAGGAGAAGAAGAAGAAGAAGAAAAAGGAGGAGAAGAAGAAGAAGAAGAAGAAGAAAAAGGAGGAGAAGAAGAAGAAGAAGAAAAGGAGGAGAAGAAGAAGAAGAAGAAAAAGGAGGAGGAGAAGAAGAAGAAGAAGAAGAAGAAGAAAAAGGAGGAGGAGAAGAAGAAGAAGAAGAAAAAGGAGGAGGAGAAGAAGAAGAAGAAAAAAAAGGAGGAGAAGAAGAAGAAGATGAAGAAGAAGAAGGAGGAGGAGAAGAAGAAGGAGGAGGAGGAGGAGGAGGAGAAGAAGAAGAAGAAGAAGAAGAAGAAGAAGAAGAAGAAGAAGAAGAAGAAGAAGAAGAAGGAAAAGAAGAAGAAGGAAAAGAAGAAGAAGGAAAAGAAGAAGAAGAAGGAAAAGAAGAAGAAGAAGGAAAAGAAGAAGAAGAAGAAGGAAAAGAAGAAGGAGAAGAAGAAGAAGAAGAAGAAGGAAAAGAAGAAGAAGGAGGAGGAGGAGGAGGAGGAGGAGGAGGAGAAGAAGAAGAAGAAGGAGGAGGAGAAGAAGAAGAACAAGAAGAAGAAGCAGCAGCTTAGGAAGTAAACTGAGTAGAAAAAGGAACAAAATAAAAAAAATGAATATTACAGGAACACACTTTAATCTCCAGACCCATGAGGGGGAGCATTATAAAATGCTAACCACGGGGATCAAATTTTCTCAAATTTATCCAGAGTACCATCCAGTGTATAAGTGATCCTTTCCATAGAAATTATAAACCAAATTTTCAATAGTACCATATGTATGGGTGGAAAAAGAGGGTTGCTTCCAAAAGAAGCAAGGGCACCCCTAGCAGCCTGTAAAATATGAAGAGCCAGTTTATTCAGTGGAGGTGCTAAGGCCAGCTATCGGGTAACCCAATAAACAGGTAATTTTACTGCGCTCAGTCCTATGTTCATCTGTAGATGATGAAGGTCTATATATGGACAGTATTCTGTGTAATTGATAAGGATAGTGCACTCATATATGAGCAATGGGTTATGTTCCGAGAGTAATAAACGATAAACTGAAAAGAGATTTTGTGTCTGGGTGTACCGTTTGTCTTGGGGGTTTAATAAATAACAGACCTGGAAGAAGAAATAATAATAGGATTTTATTCTATTTATAAATTGTCCTCCATTATAGTGCGGATAAATCAGATAGAAAAAAATGTAAAAATAGAAATAAAAATAAAATAAAAATGTAAAAATAAAAATAAAAAATGGGTCAAAACAGAACAAATGGAGCTTAAAGCAAATGCTCACAGCCCAGAATGATGGGGTAGTGAGGATTTTCAAAATAAAGTCTTATAAATGGTGGAATCCAAAGTTCAGATGCAGTTCATACAGTTTGCGGCGTCCCGCATATATTGTCTCAGAGCGCTGAATATTTAAATGGGATTGCGCTGAATGGCATACTCACAGCATTGTATAGCACGGGCACGGCCATACTGACAGGTGAGCGGCATCATGCCACCTGACTTGACTGTGCCACCCCCCCCCCCCCCTCCCATCTCCTGAGCTATGATTAAGGTTTGCAGCTAATGTACAAAGCTGAAGCAAACTTGCTGTTTTGTATCCAAAGATGAACCTATGATGTGGCAATGAATTACACTATAGCAGTGTATCGGAGGATCAGGCACGCAGGTGGGATAAATTGGGCATTCAGATGAAAAGAGGGGGTACAAGCTGGTGTGCATTAAAGGATCATCTGGTGTTCAGAGGAGAACGTGTGAGAAAATAAGTTGAGCAGAGGGGGCATGTAAGGGAAAAGCTGGTGGACAAAGGACCTTGTGAGGGAAAAAAAGGCAGGCAGAGGGGCATGTGTGAGAAAATCTGGTGGCAGAGGGGCATGTGTGAGAAAATCTGGTGGCAGAGGGGCAAGTGAAGGAAAAGTTGGTGGCAGAGGGCATGTGAGGGAAAATCTGGTGGACATAGGACTTGGCACTCATTCCGAGTTGATCGCTCCCTAGCTACTTTTATCAGCCGTGATAAACTCATAGTCACCGCCCACGGGGGAGTGTATTTTAGCATAGCAGGAGTGTGAACGCCTGTGCAGCAGAGCGGCTGCAAACACATTTTGTGCAGAACAACACCAGCCCTTTAGTAACTTATTCTGTGCGATGATTGCAGCGATGAATGACACGGTAATGACGTCAGATACAACCCAGCAAACGCCCGGCCAAACCAAAAACGGTCAGTTGACACCCAGAAACACCCACTTCCTGTCAATCTCCTTGTGATCGGCTGTGCGACTGAAAGCGTCATTAGAACCTGTGCTAAACCACAATGCTCTTTGTACTCGTAAACCGTGCGTGTGCATTGCGGTGGATACGCATGCATAGTTTTGCCATTTTTCTTTTTAAATGTTCGCTACGCAGCGAACAAGGGCAGCTAGCGATCAACTCGGAATGAGGGCCCTTGTGAGGGAAATACAGGCAGGCAGAGGGGCATGTGTGAGAAAATCTGGTAGCAGAGAGGCATGTGAGGGAAAATCTGGTAGCAGAGAGGCATGTGAGGGAAAATGTGTTGGCCAGAAGAGCATGTGAGGGAAAATCTAGTGTCAGAGGGATATGTGAGGGAAAATCTAGTGTCAGAGGGATATGTGAGGGAAAATCTAGTGTCAGAGGGATATGTGAGGGAAAATCTAGTGTCAGAGGGGTATGTGAGGGAAAATCTAGTGTCAGAGGGGTATGTGAGGGAAAATCTAGTGTCAGAGGGATATGTGAGGGAAAATCTAGTGTCAGAGGGGTATGTGAGGGAAAATCTAGTGTCAGAGGGATATGTGAGGGAAAATCTAGTGTCAGAGGGATATGTGAGGGAAAATCTAGTGTCAGAGGGGTATGTGAGGGAAAATCTAGTGTCAGAGGGGTATGTGAGGGAAAATCTGTTGGGCATAAGAGCATGTGAGGGAGAATCTGGTGGGTAGAAAAGCATGTGAGAGCAAAAGCTGGTAAGCAGAGGGGCATGTGTGAGAAAACTGGTAGACAGCGGGGCATGTGAGGGAAAAGCTGATGAGATGGTAATAGTTATTTAATTTTATAATTTTTTTATAAAAGTCAAATTTATGAGGTTTGTGAGGATATTTGCAGAAGGGGGCAGCAATAAATTAAAGCTTTTCCAAAGGCACCAAGAAAACTTTGAACCGTAACTGATGCCATGCCTCCTTGACCAATATGAAAGACAAGTCACTATGGAGACCTTCAGAGATACAACAGCAACTTCCCAGTTAATGAAGTATTAGCATGAGTCCTGCAAAGGTTTGCGCTGACTGAGCCTGTGGTCTATAAACCTTAAGGAAGTGATGACGTACAGTAAAGCTCTGTGGTCGCAAGCTCACACACCTAATGAGTCAAACGTGGGTCAGGCTGAGAGGATAGAAATTATGATAATTTGAAGCCTTGCGTGTCTGGGAAATAAGGGAACCAGACCTAGATTTTAGGAAGAGGCGTTCAAATGAAATTGTTTAGAAGTTATATTATGGATCTTTTAAAGTGGCAAATGAACAAAATAAACACACTTACAGAGAATCAGGGTTTCCGGCGTATCATACAGCAATTTGAAAAAGAAGGGGAAAAACTAAATCATAAGGTTTCATTATGTCATCCCTTATCTCAATTTAGCATGTACAGTATAGTTCTGCATTTATTTAAGTATACATTTTTTACTTTAAACATTGTGCCATGGATTCACAGAAGAAGCCCTAGTTGGGAAAAATAAGGTCAAAGCTACCAATCGTCTGTGTCTTTGACCAATAATTTTGAAAGTACCAACCAATCAGTGCCTAACTGTCATTTTTCAAACACAGCCTGCAAGATGGCACTTAGCAGCTGATTGGCTGGTACTTTATCACCGTGCAATGTATTACTCTCCAAGGCTTGATAAATCTGGGCCTTTATTAGAGATGAGCGGGTTCGGTTCTCAGAGAACCGAACTCTACCGGACTTCACGCTCTGAGCGCGGATCCGAGTCAGGCTTGGGTTTTCCCGCCTGACTCGGAAACCAAAACTAGGCAAAACATCATCATCTCGCTGTCGGATTCTCACGGGATTTGGACTCCATATAAGGAGCCACACGTCGCCGCCATCTACACTCTGGCATTGTAGAGTGTACAGAGAGGACGTGTCTCCATTCTCTCAGTGTCCGTGTCTTGTGCTGTATCTGTCCTGTCACAGTGGTTGTGTCCTCTGCTGCCATATGTCCAGTGCTGCTGTATAAGTCCAGTCCAGTGCTGCTGTATAGGGTGCTGTGATGTACTGCATCAGTTCGGTGGTGTGTTGTGCTGCATTATTCCAGTCACAGTGGTATCCTCTGCTGCCATATGTCCAGTGCTGCTGTATAATAACAAGTCCCTTACAGTGCTGCTGTGTTGTCTTGCATCAGACTAGTGGTAGTGTCCTGTGCATCAGTCAGTCCAGTGACCAGTCACAGTGGTATCATCTGCTGCCATATGTCCAGTGCTGCTGTATAATAATAATAATAATAATAATAATAATAACAACAAGTCCCTTACAGTGTTGCTGTGTTGTCCTGCATCAGACCAGTGGTAGCGTCCTGTGTATCAGTCAGTCCAGTAACCAGTCACAGTGGTGTCCTCTGCTGCCATATGTCCAGTGCTCCTGTGCCGCATATTGTGTTATATAACTCCAGAAAAATAATAAAGAACAAAAATTTGTAGGATAACATAGGGAAAGATCAAGAACCACTTCCTCCTACTGCTGAAGCTGTTGCCACTAGTCATGATCATAGACAATGAAATGCCATCAACGTCGTCTGCCAAGGCCGATGCCCAATGTTATAGTAGAGGGCATATAAAATCCAAAAAGCCAAAGTTCAGTAAAAGACAAAAAAATGTTTTTTAAATCGTCTGAGGAGAAACGTAAACTTGAACTTGCCAATATACCATTTACGACATGGAGTGGCAGGGAACGGCTAAGGCCCTGGCCTATGTTCATAACTAGGGGTTCAGCTTCACATGACGATGGAAGCACTCATCCTCCCGCTAGAAAAAAAATTGAAAAAGAGTTAAGCTGGAAAAAGCACAGAAAAGAACTGTGCTTTCTAAGATAGTATCACAAATCCCCAAGGAGAGTCCAAGTGTATCAGCGGTTGCGATGCCTGACCTTCCCAACACTGGATGGGAAGAGGTGGCTCCTTCCACCATTTGCACGCCCCCTGCAAGTGCTGGAAGGAGCACCCACAGTCCAGTTCCTGATATTCAAAATGAAGATGTCACTGTTGAAGTACACCAGGATGAGGATATGGGTGTTGTTGGCGCTGAGGAGGAAGTTGACAATGAGGAATCTGATGGTGATGTGGTTTGTTTAAATGAGGCACCGGGGGAGACACCTGTTGTCCGTGGGACGAAGAAGCCCATTCTGATGTCTGGGCAAACTACCAAATAAGCCACCTCTTCTGTGTGGAATTATTTCTCCACAAATCTGGAAAACAGGTGTCAAGCCATCTGTTGCCTCTGTCAATCTGTAATAAGTAGGGGTAAGGATGTTAACCGCCTAGGAACATCCTCCCTTATAAGTCACCTGCAGCGCACTCATCATAAGTCAGTGTCAAGTTGTGAAACTTTGGGTAAGAGCGTAAGTAGTCCATTGATACCTAAATCCCTTCTTCCTCTTGTACCCAAGCTCCTGCAAGCCACACCACCAACTCCCTCAACGTCAACTTCCTCCTCAGCCATGAACGTCAGTAGTCCTGCAGGCCATGTCATAGTCAAGACTGAGGAGTCCTGTCCTAACCGGGTTTCCTCTGGAGGATCCTTGAGTGGTATGCCTACTGCTGCTGTTGCTGCCGCCGCCACCGCTGCTGTTGTTGCTGCTGGGAGTCGATCGTCATCCCAGAGGGGAAGTCGGAAGACCACCTGTACTACTTCCAGTAAGCAATTGACTGTCCAACAGTCCTTTGTGAGGAAGATGAAATATGACAGTAGTCATCCTGTTGCAAAGCAGCTAACTAAGGCCTTGACACTTATGTTGGTGTTAGACGTGCATCCGGTATCCACCAATAGTGCAGTGGGATTTAGACAATTGATGGAGGTACTGTGTACCCGGTACCAAATCCCATCTAGATTCCACTTCACTAGGTAGGCGATACCGAGAATGTACAGAGACGCCAGAAAAAGTGTCGAGTGTCGACAGTGTCCTAAAAAATGTGGTTGTATCCTGTGTCCACTTAACCACGGACATGTGGACAAGTGGAACAGGTCAGACTAAGGACTATATGACTGTGACAGCCCACTGGGTAGATGTATTGCCTCCCGCAGCAACAACAGCAGCAGCGGCACCAGTAGCAGCATCTCGCAAATCCAAACTCGTTTCCAGGCAGGCTACGCTGTGTATCACCGCTTTCCAAACAGAGCAAAAGAGATATATCTGCACACTTATAGATATACTGTATATTGAATTAACCTTTAAAGAAACCCCAATAATGGTATGTCTGATATAGACCTTATCTTCTGGGGGTGCAGCCCTAATACAATCAAATCAAGGAACAGAAACAAAAAGAACTAGGAAAGTAGTTATTGTTAGGCGCACAAGTAAGAGTTCATCGAATTTAATTTGCATAGTAAAACTTAGCTGCATAATTTTATTCCAAAAAGACCCACATTTTTGGGTACATACAGCAAAATATAGAGGTAAAAATATTACACGTACAAACATATAGGTGAAAAAGACTGAAATATGTGAGTATAGAGAAATTTTTAAAAAGCGGAACCACCACTATAACTCCTGCATGAATGTATTATTTATAATAATGTGATAGAGCCAATGGGAATTCTTCCATATGTTACCTTCAATACACTGCAACCTGACGATAATTCCTCCTATAGTATTATTATTAGGGAGGGACACTTTGTAGATGAATTTACTCCTTAAGCTGATTGTATCTGGTAGTGTAACTCAGCCTACATCCAGTATAAAATACACACAAAAGTGTATACGGTCTATTATCACTGTAGTTGATGAAAAAGGTTTATACTGTCTAGAGCAGGTGTGGGGAACCTTCGGCCAGCGGGTCGTATAAGGCCAACAAAGCCACTTGTTCCGGCCCTCCCAGGCTCACCTAACCAAGGGAGATGCCGAGCGCCCGCTGAGATTTTGTTACAAGCGGGCTTCTTCCCCTCAGCAGCAGCCGGAGGTAGGAGCTCACTCCTGAGCTCCGGCTTCCGCCTCTGGCAGTGTGCGTTTGTGCCTGTGCGGTGCTATGGGAGAGATGTCATGACGTCTCTCCCATAGTTCTGAGGAGCGGGCAGCCAGGCAGAGGGCAAATGTTCGGAAGCAGGAGCGGGGCTGGTGAGTAGTGTGTTTTTTCTTTCTTTTAGTGTGTGTGTGTGTGTGTGTGTGTGTGTGTGTGTGTGTGTGTGTGTGTGTGTGTGTGTGTGTGTGTGTGTGTGTAAGCAGTGCTACTAGGGGTCATATCTAATGGAGGCAGGCTAATTTTTAAGTTGATCATTTTTGTTTGGCCCCCAAAGGTTTTTATAAATATCCAAATGGCCCTTGGTAGAAAAAAGGTTCCCCACCCCTGGTCTAGAGAGTACAGGCTCGGACTGGCCCATAGGGGTACAGGGGAAACCACCGGTGGGCCCCACTGCCTGGGGACCCACCCTCTCACTTATACATTATGAATATGTTACATTATACTGCTCAGGACTATGGTGTATTTTCTACAGTGCATTGCTGTTATTATTCTGGAACATTATCGTGCATGCACTAGCAGTATTTACTACATATATTATTTATCAAGGGGCCCAGACCATGCACTAATGGTTTTCCAAGCCTCGAAGAATGGGCCCCTACCACTGCATTTCTCCGGTGGGCCCTTCATGCCCCAGTCCGACACTGAGAGAGTATATTGGTTAGAGGAAAATGCCAGTGCATTCATATCCTGTTCTGTATTCATAAGCAACAATTGTTGTGAACTTGATTCCTCTAGTTAACCACAGATTTTGTTATGTTACAACCATACATTAGTGTATCTTCTACCAATATCCCTTTGGATACTGTGCTGAATTCATTAGTATTGAGGAAAATCCTCCACGTACTCGGGATATTATAGGTAAACGTTTGTTGACAGGGTAATTCCAGAGCAGGGGTGGCCAAACCGCAGCTCTCGAGCCGCATGCGGCTCTTTCATCCTCCGCATGCAGCTCGATCCGCTCCCGGCCACCGCTGCCCGACACTGCGCTATTTCTAAGGACTCTCCGCGGCGTGTGAGGAGAGGGGAGGAGAGGGCAGCGCGCGCCTCTCCTGCCCCTCTGACTCCTGCGGCGATGTCTAGCTTCAATTCGGTGCCGGACCATGAGCCAATCAGAGCTCGCGGTCCAGCAGCTTAGGCTCCTGATTGGCTGCCGGACCGCAAGCTCTGATTGGCTCACGGGCCGGTGCTGCATTGAAGATAGACACTGCCCGCCGGAGTCAGAGGAACAGGAGAGGCACGCGCTGTGCTCTCCACCCCTCCCCTCACAGCAGCAGCACGGTGATTAGCACTTGGGGGAGGGGGAGCCACTGCGGGGACATGTGTATCTGCGCTGGGGGCATAGCTGGCACTGTGGGGGTATGTGTATCTGCGCTGGGGGCATAGCTGGCACTGTGGGGGCATGTGTATCTGCGCTGGGGGCATAGCTGGCACTGTGGGGGTATGTGTATCTGCGCTGGGGGCATAGCTGGCACTGTGGGGGTATGTGTATCTGCGCTGGGGGCATAGCTGGCACTGTGGGGGCATGTGTGTCTGCACTGGGGCCATAGCTGGCACTGTGGGGGCATGTGTATCTGCACTGGGGGCATATCTGTCACTGTGGGGGCATGTGCCTCTCCACTGGGGGCATAGCTGGCACTGCTAGGACATGTGTATCTGGCACTGGGGGCATAGCTGGCACTGTGGGGACATGTGTATCTGCACTGGGGGCATAGCTGTCACTGTGGGGGCATGTGTATCTGCACTGGGGGCATAGCTGGCACTGTGGGGACATGTGTATCTGCACTGGGGGCATAGCTGTCACTGTGGGGGCATGTGTATCTGCACTGGGGGCATAGCTGGCACTGTGGGGGCATGTGTCTCTGCACTGGGGGCATAGCTGGCACTGTGGGGGCATGTGTGTCTGCACTGGGGCATAGCTGGCACTGTGGGGGCATGTGTATCTGCACTGGGGGCATAGCTGGCACTGTGGGGACATGTGTATCTGCACTGGGGGCATAGCTGTCACTGTGGGGGCATGTGTATCTGCACTGGGGGCATAGCTGGCACTGTGGGGGCATGTGTCTCTGCACTGGGGGCATAGCTGGCACTGTGGGGGCATGTGTGTCTGCACTGGGGCATAGCTGGCACTGTGGGGGCATGTGTATCTGCACTGGGGGCATAGCTGGCACTGTGGGGATATGTGTCTCTGCACTGGGGGCATAGCTGGCACTGTGGGGGCATGTGCCTCTCCACTGGGGGCATAGCTGGCACTGTGGGGGCATGTGTGTCTGCACTGGGGGCATAGCTGGCACTGTGGGGGCATGTGTATCTGCACTGGGGGCATATCTGGCACTGTGGGGGCATGTGCCTCTCCACTGGGGGCATAGCTGGCACTGTGGGGGCATGTGTGTCTGCACTGGGGGCATAGCTGGCACTGTGGGGGCATGTGTGTCTGCATTGGGGGCATATCTGGCACTGTGCAGGCATGTGCCTCTCCACTGGGGGCATAGCTGGCACTGTGGTGGCATGTGCCTCTGCACTGGGGGCATAGCTGGCACTGTGGGGGCATGTGTATCTGCGCTGGGGGCATAGCTGGCGCTGTGGGGGCATGTGCCTCTGCACTGGGGGCATGTGTATCTGTATGGGGGTATATCTGGCACTGTAAGGACATGTGTATCTGCACTGGGGGGCGGGGGCATATCTGGCACTGTAAGGACATGTGTATCTGGCACTGTAAGGACATGTGTATCTGCACTGGGGGCATAGCTGGCACTGTTAGGACATGTATATCTGGCACTTGGGGCATAGCTGGCACTGTGGGGGTATGTGTATCTGGCACTGGGGGCATATCTGGCACTGTGGGGACATGTGTATCTGGCACTGGGTGCATTTCTGGCACTGTTAGGACATGTATATCTGGCACTTGGGGCATAGCTGGCACTGAAAGGACATGCATAGCTGGTACTGTGGAGACATGTGTATCTGCACTGAAGGCATATCTGGCACTGTGGGGGCATGTGTATCTGCACTGGGGGCATAGCTGGCACTGTTAGGACATGTGTATCTGGCACTGGGGGCTTAGCTGGCACTGTGGGGACATGTGTTTCTGTACGGGGGTATTTCTGGCACTGTAAGGACATGTGTATCTGGCACTGGGGGCATAGCTGGCACTGTGGGGACATGTGTATCTGCACTGAAGGCATATCTGGCACTGTGGGGGCATGTGTATCTGGCACTAGGGGCATAGCTGGCACTGTGGAGACATGTGTATCTGTACTGGAGGCATATCTGGCACTGCGGGGGAATGTGTATCTGGCACTGTGGGGGTATGTGTATCTGGCACTGGGGGCATAGCTGGCACTGAAAGGACATGTGTATCTGGCACTGGGGGCATATCTGGCACTGTGGGGACATGTGTATCTGGCACTGTGGGCATAGCTGGCACTGCGGGGGTATGTGTATCTGGTTCTGTGGGGGCATGTGTATCTGGCACTGGGGGCATATATTTATCTGGCACTGTGTGAACATATGTGTATCTGGCACTGTGGAGGCACCCATTTATTGGCATTTTTATATGTATGTGGCACTGTACTGGGGCAGTATATGTATGTGGCACTGTACAACATGACTAAAAAACGGGGTTATGAAACAAGGTCATACTCCTACAAATGTCATACCGAAAGGTGCGCGCACAAAAATGGGGTGTGGCTTTGTGGGGCACATGATAGTGGCTCTTGCCCTTTACTGTGGATCTTTTCTGGCTCTTTGCCTCTGACTGGTTGGCCACCCCTGTCCCAGAGGAATGGTAACATAACAAAATCTGTGGTTAACTAGAGGAATCAAGTTCGCAACAGTTGTTGCTTATGAATACAGAACAGGATATGAATGCACTGGCATTTTCCTCTAACCAATATACTCTCTAGACAGTATAAACCTTTACATCAACTATAGTGATAATAGACCGTATACACATTTGTGTGTATTTTATACTGGATGTAGCGGAGTTACACTACCAGATACAATCAGCTTAAGGAGTAAATTCATCTACAAAGTGTCCCTCCCTAATAATAATACTATAGGAGGAATTACCGTCAGGTTGCAGTGTGTATTTAAGGTAGCATACGGAAGAATTCCCATTGGCTCTATCACATTATTATAAATAATACATTCATGCAGGAGTTATAGTGGTGGTTCCGCTTTTTAAAAATTTCTCTACACTCACATATTTCAGTCTTTTTTACCTATATGTTTGTACGTGTAATATTTTTACCTCTATATTTTGCTGTCTGTACCCAAAAAATGTGGGTAGACTAAAATTATGCAATAAAAGCTAAGTTTTACTATGCAAATTAAATTTGATGAATTCTTACTTGTGCGCCTAACTTAATAACTACTTTCCTAGTTCTTTTTGTTTCTATCACCGCTTTCCGTAAGAGGCACACCGCTGACAACCTCTTATGGAAACTGAGGAACATCATCGCACATTGGCTTAAACTACTTAGACTCTCCTGGGGATTTGTGATATCGGACAATGCCACCAATATTGTGCGTGCATTACAACTGGGCAAATTCCAGCATGTCCCATGTTTTGCACATACAATAAATTGTGGGCCACTTCGTGCCGAAGACTGGAGCACCAGCAAACACTCCTGAACCTGCCCTGCCATCAACTTAAGCAAGAGGTGGTAACGAGGTGGAATTCAACACTTTATATGCTTCAGAGGATGGAGGAGCAGCAAAAGGCCATTAAAGCCTATACAGCTACCTACGATATAGGCAAAGGAGGGGGAATGCACCTGACTCAAGCACAGTGGAGAATGATTTCTGTATTGTGCAAGGTTCTGCAACCCTTTGAACTTGCCACACGTGAAGTCAGTTCAGAAACTGCCAGCTTGATTCAGGTCATTCCCCTCATCAGGCTTTTGCAGAAGCAGCTGGAGAAATTGAAGGAGGAGCTAAGACGGAGTGATTCCGCTAGGCATGTGGGACTTGTGGATGGAGCCCTTCATTCGCTTTGCCAGGATTCAAGGGTGGTCAGTCTGTTGAAATCAGAGCACTACATTTTGGCCACCGTGCTTGATCCTAGGTTTAAAGCCTACGTTGTATCTCTCTTTCCGGCAGACACAAGTCTGCAGAGGTGCAAAGACCTGCTGGTGAGTAAATTGAATGTGACCCATCAACAGCTCCTCCTTCAATTTCTCCCACCACTGGGGCTGCTAGGAAAAGGATAAGATTTCCTATCCCACCCACTGCCGGTGATGTAGGGCAGTCAGGAGCGAAAGCTGACATCAGGTCCGGACTGAAGGCCCTGCCAACGATTACTGACATGTCTACTGTCACTGCATATGATTCTGTCACCATTGAAAGAATGGTGGAGGATTATATGAGTGACAGCATCCAAGTAGGGGTGTGGTATGGTATGCCGGCGGGCGGGCTCCCGGCGACCAGCATACTGGTGCCCGAAGCCCGACCGTCGGCATACCGACAGTGTGGTGAGCGCAAATGAGCCCCTTGTGGGCTCGCTGCACTCGCCACGCTGCGGGCACGGTGGCATGCTCTGCGCGCCAAGCTATTTATTCTCCCTCCAGGGGGGTCGTGGACCACCACAAGGGAGAAAAACTGTCGGTATGCCGGCTGCCGGGATTCCGGCGCCGGTATACTGTGCACCGGGATCCCGACAGTCGGCAACCTGAAGACCACCCTCCAAGTAGGCATGTCAGATAGATCACATTTTGTCTCTGCTTGTCTGCCACCAGCCCTGACCTTAGTCTGTGTTCTTAACATTCTCTCACCCAAGATGCTATCAGAACTCACATCCACGCTCTCATCATCTCCCACCCCGAATATTGGGGGTCATTCCGAGTTGATCGCTCGCTAGCTACTTTTTGCAGCCGTACAAACGCATAGTCGTCGCCCACAGGGGAGTGTATTTTCGCTTTGCAAGTGTGCAAACGCGTGTGCAGCCGACCGGGACGATAAAGTTTTTTGCAGTTTCTGAGTAGCTCTGGACTTACTCAGCCCTTGCGATCACTTCAGTCTTTTTGGTCTAGGAATTGACGTCAGACACCCGCCCTGCAAACGCCTGGACACGCCTGCGTTTTTCCAAACACTCCCTGAAAATGGTCAGTTGACACCCACAAGCGCCCTCTTCCTGTCAGTCTCCTTGCAATCAGCTGTGCGAATGGATTCTTCGTTAAATCCATCGCTCAGCAACGATCTGCTTCGTACCCGTACGATGCGCGTGCACATTGCGGTGCATCCGCATGCGCAGTAGTAACCTGTTCGGTGCCCTGCGAAAAATTGCAGCGAGCGATCAACTCGGAATGACCCTCATTGAGCCCAATCAGACTCTCCTACAGCTTGCAAATCTTTAAACACTCTCTGAATAACCATCTATTTAATAGAGCCTACCCTAATTCGCCTTATACTAATCCACACAATCAGAGCCGGCCCTAACCAATATGATGCCCTAGGCAAGATTCTGGCTGGTGCCCCCTAGCACCACCGCTGGTTCCGCCTCTGACCTTGCACCTCTTTCCCAGCACCATCACCCCTCACCCATAGCAGTCCTTATTT
Source organism: Pseudophryne corroboree (assembly GCF_028390025.1). Classification (NCBI taxonomy): domain Eukaryota; kingdom Metazoa; phylum Chordata; class Amphibia; order Anura; family Myobatrachidae; genus Pseudophryne; species Pseudophryne corroboree. The sequence goes on from NC_086451.1 coordinate 40,553,775, forward strand.
TGGTGTTTGTACCCCCTATATTTTAAATAGGAACAGTTCGCACATTTGGCGCACAGCCCAAGAAGGGGTGTGTTTTTGCTGGCAAGGGGCATGGCCACACAATAGTAACCCCAATTCAAATTATGCCACACAGTACTGCAACTTTATTCACATTTGATCATGCAATAGTGTCCATAATTCACATTACATCCCACAGTAGTATTACTTTACCTTATAAACTTTACTCCTCACAGTAGAGCCCCTTATTCACATTACACCACACCCTATTGCTCTTTATTCACATTAGACGACACAGTAGTGCTCTTTCTATACGCAACGCCACATAGTAGAGCACCTTACACATAATGCCACACATTCAGTGGCGGATCTTGCCACAGGCAAGCAGGACTTTTGCCCGGGGCGCCGCCTTCCGGAGGGCGCTGGCGCCATCCGGAGGGCGCCGCACCGTGGCAAGATCCGCCACTGATGCCCGCTGTGTCCCTGTCCGCCTCCGCTGCCGTCCCCGTCCCGATCCCCATCCCCGTCCGCCTCCTGAAGGGAACTAGACGCTATGCATCTAGTTTCCCTTCCTGGAGAGTAACTTTGCTGAGCGGTGCGCGATGACGTCATCGCGCACCGCACAGCAAAGGTCCTCTCTACGAAGGGAACTAGACTCATAGCGTCTAGTTTCCCTTCGTGGAGAGGACCTTTTGCTGTGCGGTGCGCGATGACGTCATCGCGCACCGCTCAGCATTCAAGCGGCGCTTTTAATGTACAGGGGGCGTAATTGACCACGCCCCCTGTAATAGGCCACGCCCCAATTCCTGCCCGGGGCGCTCTGCGCCCTTGAACCGGCCCTGCACACATTAGTAATGCATTTATACACATAGGCCCTCATTCCGAGTTGTTCGCTCGCAAGGCGATTATAGCAGAGTTACACACGCTAAGCCGCCGCCTACTGGGAGTGAATCTAAACATCTTAAATGTGCGACCGATGTATTCGCAATATTGCGATCAAAACCGAGTTAGCAGTTTCTGAGTAACTCCAGACTTACTCTGCCTGTGCGATCAATTCAGTGCTTTTCGGTCCCGGCTGACGTCATAAACACACCCAGCGTTCGCCCAAGCACTCCCACCGTTTCTCCAGACACGCCTGCGTTTTTTCCGGAAACGGTAGCGTTTCCAGCCACACGCCCCTAAAACGCCGTACATCCGCCCAGTAACACCCATTTCCTGTCAATCACAATGCGTTCTCCGGAGCGACTAAAAAGCCGTGAGTAAAATTACTTTCTTCTTAGTAAAGTTACTTGACGCATGCGCAGTGCGAACATTACGCATGCGCACTAAGAGAATTCTCACTGCGATGCGATGAAAAATACCGAGCGAACAACTCGGAATGAGGGCCATAATTCTGCACCGTAATGCTCCTTACACATATGAGACACATTATTAATGTCCTTATAAACATAATGGGCCTTACACATTATGACAACCTTTATTGATGCCCTTTTACACATAATGTCCCTTACACATATGCCGCACATTATTAATGCCCTTACACACATAACGACACACATTGTGCCCCCTACACATTTGCTGCACATTATTAGTGCCCCTATACATATAATGACACACATAGTGCCCCTTACACATATGTTGCACATTATTAATGCATTTTTACATGACACACATAATGCTCCTTACACATATTCCAAACACTACTGCACAACCAACCCACTCACATGTACACAGCACTCACACTGCCGCTAACACTGTGACCTCTGCCTCTGCTTGGATACAGATGTGTTCTCATAATTCTTGCTTCAATGCTAACGTCGGGCACCTTTTTTATGAAAATACATCTTATTTGCATTGCTATGTGGCTAGGAAGCACGAGCAGCTTCTGCTGATTAAAATGATATGCAGCATGCCTATATACTGTGTGAGACTGTGGCTGTATCTGCATATGAAATGCTACACACAGAATATAGGCATGCTGCATATCATTTTAATCAGCAGAAGCTGCTGATGCCCCTAGGCATATCAAATGCCCTAGGCAATTGCCTAGTTTGCCTATACCTATGGCCGGCTCTGCACACAATTGCACACTTCCAGCTGTCAGACTCACCACTCTGACCTCATTCGCTCCTTCTTACAGCCGGAGCCTTATGCAATCAGAATGTAAATTTGCTCACGTTGTGCCTTAGGGCCTGATTTGTATGCAAAATGCATTCGCTGTTATGATTTCTCAGCCTACAGAGTTGCAAAGCAACAGAGGTGAAGCAGCCATCCTGAACATAATAACAATCCCCACTGGAACCATCGCAGTCCTCAGCAATTGCGTACACATAAGCAGCATCGACGCAGAAATGAGGAACATCGACTCCCTAGAGCACAGGTTCTCAAACTCGGTCCTCAGGACCCCACACAGTGCATGTTTTGCAGGTAACTCAGCAGGTGCACAGGTGTATTAATTACTCACTGACACATTGTAAAAGATCCACAGGTAGAGCTAATCATTTAACTTGTGATTCTGTGAGGAGATCTGCAAAACATGCACTGTGTGGGGACCTGAGGACCGAGTTTGAGAACCTATGCCCTAGAGCAGGGGTTCTCAAACTCGGTCCTCAGAACCCCACACAGTGCATGTTTTGCAGGTAACCCAGCAAGTGCACAGGTGTATTAATTACTCACTGACACATTTTAAAAGGTCCACAGGTGGAGCTAAGTATTTAACTTGTGATTCTGTGAGGAGACCTGCAAAACATGCACCGTGTGGGGTCCTGAGGACCGAGTTTGAGAACCTGTGCCCTAGAGTAAGGAAGCAGGCATGTTTCTTTATGTATGTTATGGCAGATGTAGGCAGAAACGGGATCCGGTCTCTAGGTCGACAGTAACTAGGTTGACAGTGTCTAGGTCGACCACTATTGGTCGACAATAACTAAGTCGACAGGGTTTCTAGGTTGACAGGGTCTCTAGTTCAACATGTTCTAGGTCGACAGGTTAAAATGTCGACATGAGTTTTTCACAAATTTTTTCTTTTTTTTAACCTTTTTATACTTAACGATCCACGTGGACTACGATTGGAGCGGTAATCTGTGCCGAGCGAAGCGGTAGCGGAGCGAGGGACCCTGCCCGAAGCATGGCGAGCGAAGCAAGCCATGCGAGGGGACGCGGTGCACTAATTGAGGTTCCCGGGCACTCTACGAAGAAAACAACATCAAAAACATAAAAACTCATGTCGACCTTTTGACCTGTCGACCTAGACCATGTCGACCTAAAGACCCTGTCAACCTAGAGACCCTGTCGACCTAGTTACTGTTGACCAATAGTGGTCGACCTTGACACTGTCGGCCTAGTTACTATCTACCTTCCATACCACACCCGGCAGAAACACACCTTAAAACGGGCGTGAGACGCATGCATTTTTGTCGTCACTCGACTTGCCTCCCCCAAACAGTCTCTGACTGTCAGTCACTCTGAAAAAAATTCCTCGATACAAGCGGCATTGCTAAGCTACCTTGGCACGTGCGCAGTGCGATTGCGGTGCATGAGCATATTGCAAATAATCACTCAGTTTCCGTGAACATCGGCATTGCACACAAATTCGGAATCAGGCCTTTAGTCAATGCGGTCTGTATAACGGGTGCAGGTTGAGCAGTGCACCATGCCAGATACCTGACCTGTCCGCACAGACACAAGCTGGTGGAAAGGGGCTCACTGTATGGTTCATTTTCAAGGACCCTACCCCACCGCCCCATTCTCCACCATTTGGGCCTTGTGGTCTTTGCAAGGGCACCAAGGACCTTTGACCCCTGTTGGATGTTGCCCTATTGTTGTTGGTTGTGAAGGGCCCCTATACCAGTTCAAGCTTCAGGGCCCCAAAAATGCAGGTCCACCACTGTCTAGCATTATCTGCACTTTACATACTTTGCTTGTGGAACACAAGGTAGACAAAATAAGCCCTAATTGGAAGAATTGGGCAGCATGGTGGCATAATGGACAGCATTCCTGCCTGACAGCGACACTGGTTCTTACTGAAAGATTGAGAATACACGTGCCCCTGGAGTCCAGTGGGGCCACACCGCACACCCTGCACCCATTTCTTTATACTTACCTCAGTCCCCAGCCGGTGGCAGCAGCGCTGGACAAATCACTGGGAAAATTTCCCACATTTTGTTCCTGCACAGTATGAAAATCACAGATAAAATGGCTGCTGTGCCACTTCCCCGGTGACCTGTGAATGCACACTAAACTCTGGTACAGTGCTAGGATCTTCTAGTGTACCAAGTGCCCAGAGTCTCTGCGCTGCCGGCTAGCGACTATGGAGCCCTTCTGGAAACTGCACACGGGGCTCCTCCTTTCTTAAGGGGGGATTCAAACATGATCGTTGCTGTGCGTTTTTGCACAGCAGGTGATTGGTGATTAACTGCGCATGCGTATGCACCACAATGCGCATGCGTGTCGGTCAGCGACAGGTTGGTGCTAAAATTCGAATTGCACGCAATTGACAGGAGGAAGCCATTTGTGGGTGGTAACTGACCTGTTACTGGGAGTGTCAGGGAAAACGCAGGCGTGCCCAAGTGTTTTCAGGGAGGGTGTGTGACGTCAGCTCCGTCCCCGATCAGCCTCTTCTCATCACACTGTAGGAATAAGTTCTGGGCTACGCAGAGACTGCACACACATGTATAAACCAGCCACTGGTGAGTGATGTGCCAATGGATTTGCAGCTGTCTGCTGACTGAGGTTTTTTTAGCAGCTCGCCGTACATATATGATCGCACACTTGCACGGCGAATATATACTACCCTTGGGCAACAACTGTCTGATCGCAGGGCTACAATTTTAGCAGCCTATCAATCAGGTCTGAACTAGGCCCTTAATACCCCCTGGCTTCCAGGGCAGTCACCAGGCAGAACCCTGACACGCGACAGTGTTGGAAAGCACACATAGAGACATCCAGGGGCAGATTGGATGATCAACTAATGGGGCTGGCTAGAAGTCATCGGCACTGTCTCCTTCCTGGTGGCTTGCCCCTCTCTGGTACCAGTCACCTTCTCTGAGCCTCGGATCGCGGGGGCATAACCTGACAACTGAAACAAGCAGTGGCAGCCTTCACATGCTCCGGCGGTCTTACTGCTTTACATGCTTGCATCACGGACCCCACTTCCCTACTCAACAATAAGTCTCTCCACAGTGTGCTGGAGGGTTTCCCCCGAGTCCCGGAGTGCCCATCCGGCCCCAAATCCGCATGACAACATGTTGACAATGCGCGGTAGGATGTAAGTATGAATATGCATGCTCCCAAGTGTATCTTTTGCACCTAAGAAAGAGAATCTGCCAGTGGGCATTAACCACTTGCCTGGCATGGTGGCATCAGATGCGACCATGCCTGCAGGTGCTCTATCTGACCTGGTTGCACAGGATGCGACCACTCAGATAGAGAGTCTTAACAGCGGCGGAGAATGGAAACTTCCCTCTGCTGCTGCTGTCAGAGGTACCGAAAGGTCCCTCTGCCTCCCCGCACTCTCCCCTACTGATTGCCGGGCAGCCGATCACTGGCCAAGCCACCCCCAGACCCCTCCCCCCCCCCCCCTGTATATCTGGAGGCTGTCCCTGCTTTCAAAATGAAAGCCGCAATGTTTCCGATGGTCACGGTGTTCACGATCGATGTTTTGGGGGAAATATTTTTAAAAAATATAAAGGCATCTTTTAAGCTGTATAACAAGACTGCTGAGTGACGCCGATACCACTACCGTATATATATATATATATATATATATATATGGGTGTGGTTCATCAAATCGACAGTGTCTAGGTCGACAATGTTTAGGTCGACCACTATAGGTCGACAGTCACTAGGTCGACATGGATGGAAGGTCGACAGGGTTTCTAGGTCGACATGTGCTAGGTCGACAGGTCTAAAGGTCGACATGAGGATTATTATTATTTTTGTGTCGTTTTCTTCGTAGAGTGACCGGGATCCCAAATTAGTGCACTGCGTCCCCTTGCATGGCTCGCTTCGCTCGCCATGCTTCGGGCATGGTGCCTTCGCTCCGCTACCGCTTCGCTCGGCACACTTTACCGTTCCAATCGTAGTCCACGTGGATCGTTAAGTATGAAAAAATTCAAAAAAAGGAAAAAAATGTGAAAAACTCATGTCGACCTTTAGACCTGTCGACCCAGCACATGTCGACCTAGAAACCCTGTCGACCTTCCATCCATGTCGACCTAGTGACTGTCGACCTATAGTGGTCAACCTGAACATTGTCGACCAAGACACTGTGGATCTTCAGACCGGATCCCATATATATATACATATATATATATAGTTGTAGAAAAACAGGAGGGCACCCAGGTCCTTTACAGCATTCAGCGAGTGCCGGGCTACCCCACCAACATATATATATATATATATATATATATATATATATATATATATATATATATATATATTTTATTTTTTTTTAAACTAAAAATCATTTTCGGATAGGTTTAAATTCATGTTCTTCACCTAATTCACTCATTAAAAAAACCCAGACAATTTCGGTGCGGTTTTTGGCTAAATAAATCGTCAGTTAAATGGTTAATGATGATAAGTAGTACAAGCCAAGCATACATAGGGGTGCAGGAAGAACCGCAAGATATATATGACTTTGCGAATATACACATTCCTTTCCATACATGGGGGTAAATTTACTAAGATGGGAGTTCTATTTCTAATTGGGATGTTGCCCATAGCAACCAATCAGATTCCAGGTATTATCTTCTAGAACACAGGTTCTCAAACTCGGTCCTCAGGACCCCACACAGTGCATGTTTTGCAGGTCTCCTCACAGAATCACAAGTGAAATAATTAGCTCCACCTGTGGACCTTTTAAAATGTGTCAGTGAGTAATTAATACACCTGTGCACTTGCTGGGTTACCTGCAAAACATGCACTGTGTGGGGTCCTGAGGACCGAGTTTGAGAACCCCTGTTCTAGAAGGTGCTAGATAAATGAGAAGTAGGATCGGATTGGTTGCTATGGGCAACATCCCATCTGAAATAGAACTCCCATCTTAGTAAATTTACCCCATGCAGTTCAGGGGCACATACACCCAATTTCCACTCTGCCCAAAATGCTAAGGGTTACTTGTCCACTGATATCTGCTGTACTAAGGCATTACTTGTGTTAAATGAGAATTATCAAGCCTTGGAGATCAAATGGACAAAATTACCCAAAGCAGCCAATGAGCTTCTGCCATTTATCTAGCACAGTCTATGAAACAACAGTTCAAATCTGATTGGTTGCTTTGGGAAACTTCTCCACTTTATCTCTCCAAGGCTTGAATACATCTCTCCCATTCAAGACACCAGTAAAATCCCTTAAATTAACTATAGGGGTTAACTATAGGGGTTATTATGTACTAAGCATCGCTGAGAGACCAGGTCAGCGGAAATAATGTACCAGCCATGAGACAATGCGTTTTTGCTTTGGTTTTTTTTTTATATTTTTTATTTAAGAGATGAAAAAATATACAGCAAAGCCTGCATAGAGGTTCTCAATATATATGAATAACCAGGGCCGGTTCAGGGGCTTTTTGCGCAATAGGGGCGTGGCTTCATACAGGGGGCGTGGTCAGTTATGCCCCCTGTACAGTAGTAGCGCCGCTGAAATGATGTGCGCGCACCGCACAGCAAAGGTCCTCACCACGATGGGAAACTAGACGCTACGCGTCTAGTTCCCTTCGTGGAGAGGACCTTTGCTGTGCGGTGCGCGATGACGTCAACGCACACCGCACATCATTACAGTAAAGGTCCTCTCCACGAAGGGAAAGTAGACGCGTAGCGTCTAGTTTCCCTTCACAGCGGGCAGTGGGGCAGCGGGACAGAGCCGGCAGCGGGGGGCACAGCAGCAGCGGATCTTGCCATGGTGCGGCGCCCTCCGGAAGGCGGCGCCCCGGGCAAAAGTCCTGCTTGCCGGTGGCAAGATCCGCTACTGTGAATAACACAGATCAAAACATGTGATAGATGAAAACAAGAAGTGACATAAATTGGTATCACGTTTAAGAAGTACTGTATTTGTTGCATCCTCTGCTTCCATCTCAATTTTCTAAGACTAAAAACATAAAGAGTAGGGAGAGAGTAAAATAATAATAGAAAGAGAGGTGTGGTGTGAGAAAGAGGAAAAGGAGAGGGAAGGGAAAAGGAGAAGAGGAAAGTTGTTGCCCAACTGAACTCATATATACCTACAATAAATAGTGGAAAGCTGCTCTAATCAAGCTGGTAACAATCCCCAGGTGCTGCGGGAGGGGGTTACTCTAGACAAGAAATACAAAAGGGATTTTTCCCACGCACTCTGCTGGCTGTTAGTAAGAAGAACTATATACTATGTAATAATATGAAATTTAGAGCTCTTCGTTACATATGTTTTGCAAAAGATATGATAAGCCTCCAGGCCACTTCACGGCTGCTCTATTGCTGGAGGTCCCTAACTAAGCATAGGTCCAAGGCTTGGACCCCACAAAGTCGGCTCAGGCCCGACCACCCCAGGGCAGCACACCATTGAAATACTAAAGTGTTAATATGTGTTAAGAAAATTTCAATGGTGTGCTGCCCTGGGGTGGTCGGGCCTGAGCCGACTTTGTGGGGTCCAAGCCTTGGACCTATGCTTAGTTAGGGACCTCCAGCAATAGAGCAGCCGTGAAGTGGCCTGGAGGCTTATCATATCTTTTGCAAAACATATGTAACGAAGAGCTCTAAATTTCCTATTATTACATAGTATATAGTTCTTCTTACTAACAGCCAGCAGAGTGCGTGGGAAAAATCCCTTTTGTATTTCTTGTCTAGAGTAACCCCCTCCCGCAGCACCTGGGGATTGTTACCAGCTTGATTAGAGCAGTTTTCCACTATTTATTGCAGTTCAGAGAGGCATAGATGGAGCCAGCATTAGGAGGGCATGCTGGGTCCTGTAGTGCCATTTGGAGGATACAGGGGTGCCTCCAGGTAAACTAGCTCTCAATCTGGATATGTTCTGTATGTGCCATTATCATGTGGCCATATATTAAGCAATTGTATGACCCATAGTGGATGTTATTATTATTATGCTGTGTATGGGTTTGGGGAGTGGTACCCCCCGGGTCTGGTGGGGCTGGGCCACCTTGGGGTAGCATGCCATATTATTTATTTAGCACTTATGTAACACTCCTATTTTTTCACTAATATTACTCTTTTGAGTATTTTATTAACACCCTTATTTTTGTAGCACTTTCTAACCCATAGCTTCTGCTTCTTTCTTAACACATATTAACACTTTAGTATTTCAATGGTGTGCTGCCCTGGGGTGGTCGGGCCTGAGCCGACTTTGTGGGGTCCAAGCCTTGGACCTATGCTTAGTTAGGGACCTCCAGCAATAGAGCAGCCGTGAAGTGGCCTGGAGGCTTATCATATCTTTTGCAAAACATATGTAACGAAGAGCTCTAAATTTCCTATTATTACATAGTATATAGTTCTTCTTACTAACAGCCAGCAGAGTGCGTGGGAAAAATCCCTTTTGTATTTCTTGTCTAGAGTAACCCCCTCCCGCAGCACCTGGGGATTGTTACCAGCTTGATTAGAGCAGTTTTCCACTATTTATTGCAGTTCAGAGAGGCATAGATGGAGCCAGCATTAGGAGGGCATGCTGGGTCCTGTAGTGCCATTTGGAGGATACAGGGGTGCCTCCAGGTAAACTAGCTCTCAATCTGGATATGTTCTGTATGTGCCATTATCATGTGGCCATATATTAAGCAATTGTGTGACCCATAGTGGATGTTATTATTATTATGCTGTGTATGGGTTTGGGGAGTGGTACCCCCCGGGTCTGGTGGGGCTGGGCCACCTTGGGGTAGCATGCCATATTATTTATTTAGCACTTATGTAACACTCCTATTTTTTCACTAATATTACTCTTTTGAGTATTTTATTAACACCCTTATTTTTGTAGCACTTTCTAACCCATAGCTTCTGCTTCTTTCTTAACACATATTAACACTTTAGTATTTCAATGGTGTGCTGCTCTGGGGTGGTCGGGCCTGAGCCGACTTTGTGGGGTCCAAGCCTTGGACCTATGCTTAGTTAGGGACCTCCAGCAATAGAGCAGCCGTGAAGTGGCCTGGAGGCTTATCATATCTTTTGCAAAACATATGTAACGAAGAGCTCTAAATTTCCTATTATTACATAGTATATAGTTCTTCTTACTAACAGCCAGCAGAGTGCGTGGGAAAAATCCCTTTTGTATTTCTTGTCTAGAGTAACCCCCTCCCGCAGCACCTGGGGATTGTTACCAGCTTGATTAGAGCAGTTTTCCACTATTTATTGCAGTTCAGAGAGGCATAGATGGAGCCAGCATTAGGAGGGCATGCTGGGTCCTGTAGTGCCATTTGGAGGATACAGGGGTGCCTCCAGGTAAACTAGCTCTCAATCTGGATATGTTCTGTATGTGCCATTATCATGTGGCCATATATTAAGCAATTGTATGACCCATAGTGGATGTTATTATTATTATGCTGTGTATGGGTTTGGGGAGTGGTACCCCCCGGGTCTGGTGGGGCTGGGCCACCTTGGGGTAGCATGCCATATTATTTATTTAGCACTTATGTAACACTCCTATTTTTTCACTAATATTACTCTTTTGAGTATTTTATTAACACCCTTATTTTTGTAGCACTTTCTAACCCATAGCTTCTGCTTCTTTCTTAACACATATTAACACTTTAGTATTTCAATGGTGTGCTGCCCTGGGGTGGTCGGGCCTGAGCCGACTTTGTGGGGTCCAAGCCTTGGACCTATGCTTAGTTAGGGACCTCCAGCAATAGAGCAGCCGTGAAGTGGCCTGGAGGCTTATCATATCTTTTGCAAAACATATGTAACGAAGAGCTCTAAATTTCCTATTATTACGTAGTATATAGTTCTTCTTAGTAACAGCCAGCAGAGTGCGTGGGAAAAATCCCTTTTGTATTTCTTGTCTAGAGTAACCCCCTCCCGCAGCACCTGGGGATTGTTACCAGCTTGATTAGAGCAGTTTTCCACTATTTATTGCAGTTCAGAGAGGCATAGATGGAGCCAGCATTAGGAGGGCATGCTGGGTCCTGTAGTGCCATTTGGAGGATACAGGGGTGCCTCCAGGTAAACTAGCTCTCAATCTGGATATGTTCTGTATGTGCCATTATCATGTGGCCATATATTAAGCAATTGTATGACCCATAGTGGATGTTATTATTATTATGCTGTGTATGGGTTTGGGGAGTGGTACCCCCCGGGTCTGGTGGGGCTGGGCCACCTTGGGGTAGCATGCCATATTATTTATTTAGCACTTATGTAACACTCCTATTTTTTCACTAATATTACTCTTTTGAGTATTTTATTAACACCCTTATTTTTGTAGCACTTTCTAACCCATAGCTTCTGCTTCTTTCTTAACACATATTAACACTTTAGTATTTCAATGGTGTGCTGCCCTGGGGTGGTCGGGCCTGAGCCGACTTTGTGGGGTCCAAGCCTTGGACCTATGCTTAGTTAGGGACCTCCAGCAATAGTGAAGTGGCCTGGAGGCTTATCATATCTTTTGCAAAACATATGTAACGAAGAGCTCATATATACCTACGTCTGGAGAACCCAATGTGTGCGTAGGGATAGTCGAAGAAGAACTAAAGCATAAAATATTCATGACGAGTTCTATAGGAATGCTGGGGGTGTCTGAAGGTTTGAAGTCCATAAGTCCCATATTTTAATAAAGCTTTTAGAATAGTTTTGCAAAATGCTCGTCATGTATTCCATAGAATATATGGGCCACACTTTAGCTATAATATCACTTATCACTTACGTGTACTTCGGCTGAGCAATCTGTAAAAATTATAAAATTTGCAGATGACACCTCCATCATCGGTTTAATCAAAGACGGGGATGAGGCTGCTTATAGATGTGAGGTGAACCGGATAACACAGTGGTGCGGCAGGAACAACCTCGACCTAAATCCTCTTAAAATGGTCGAGATGCTGGTAGATTTTAGAAAAAAAACCTGCTGCTATGCACCCACTTGTGATAGCCGATAGCGTGGTGTCGTGGGTTGACTCCTTCAAATTCCTGGGGTCCACAATTTCCCATGATCTTAAATGGAGGCCAAACATAGGCTCCATTGTCAGGAAGGTGCGAAAGTGGTTTCTGAGGCAACTCAGGAAATTCAATATTTCACAGAAACTGCTGATTATCTTCTATACAGCCGTTGTGGGGTCTGTTTTATGCTCTTCAATCACAGTCTGTAGCCTCCATCTATCAATGAGTGTGACAGACAGAGGCTACAGAGGGTTGTGAGGACCGCAGAAAAGATCGTTGGTGCCGTTCTCCCCTCTGTTCAGGACCTCTACCTGTCGAGAGTCAAGAAGTTGGCAGGGAAAATCGTAGCAGACAAGCTGCACCCTGGTCACGTCCTGCTTGAAACACTTCCATCAGGCAGGCGTTATAGGTCCATTCTCGCCAAGTTGACCAGAACCAAAAACAGCTTCTTTCCGTTAGCTGTCCACTTACCTGTCACAACGAACTGCTATGTGATTGTAAACAGTGTTATATAAACAATGTATGTACTGTGGGTATGTATGTTATGCTATGTACTTGTACTATGTAATGTTTATTCTTTTTATGTTGTTATTTGGCGAAGCATTGTAAACCGCAAACAATTCCTAGTATACGTGAGTGTACATGGCCAATAAAGTCGATTCTGATTCTGATCATAGGGACCTTAGCTGTTTTCCAAGCTGCAGCAATGCTACATGTAGCAGCTGAAATAATGGCCCTCATTCCGAGTTGATCGCTCGCTAGCTGCTTTTAGCAGCAGTGCAAACGCTAGGCCGCCGCCCTCTGGGAGTGTATCTTAGCTTAGCAGAAGTGCGAACGAAAGATTAGCAGAACTGCACAGGAAAAATTTCATACCGTTTCTGAGTAGCTCCAGACCTACTCCTACCTTGCGATGAATGCAGTCTGTTTAGTTCCTGGTTTGGCGTCACAAACACCCCCCTGCGTTCGGCCAGCCCCTCCTGCGTTTTTGCCCTGCACGCCTGCATTTTTTAGCACACTCCCTGAAAACGCCGAGTTGCCACCCAGAAACACCCACTTCCTGTCAATCATAATACGAACACTCGAGTGACTGAAAAACGTCGCTCGAGCTTCTGTAAAACTGCAAACTTTTTTGTGAAAGTACTTTGCGCATGTGCGCTGCGTACAATGCGCATAAAGGCCGATTTTTCACCTGATCGCTGCGCTGCGAAAAACGGCAGTGAGCGATCAACTCGGAATGAGGGCCAATATGTCTAATAAGTTTGTGTTGGTGATAAGTGGCATCTGGGACACACATAGGTAATATAATTTATGTAGGATTAAAAGGAATATTTAAACTAACCAAGGAGTGAAGGAGAGATCCAATTTCACTCCAGAAAGGAACAACTTTTGAGCAGGTCCACCAATTATGCAAGAATGTTCCAATCTCAATGCCACATCTCCAACACAAATTCGATGTGTCTGGGAACATTTTGTGCAGTCTTGATGGAACATAATACCATCTGTAAAAGAGTTTGTATGTGTTTTCTTTTATGCCTACACATATGGAGCTAGAAGCTACATTAGAAGAGATATCAACCCAATCCTCATTAGAGGTTCATCAATATCTGCCTCCCAAGCCAATTTGTGTGGGTCTTTTAAATCAGTATCAGAGAGTGATAGCTCTGAGTATAACGTTGAAATAAGACCCTTTGCACTAGTAGCGTGGAGGGTTAATGATTCACAGACAGTGGTCTACTAGTGAGAGAGGGCTACCTATCGACCCAAATATTTGAAAAGGAGGAGAGCGCTTATATCATCCACTGTTATTTCTCTCATAACAATGAACTCTACACCAAGCCAAAGAATGTGGGTGAGAGATCGCAGACATGGAGAAGTATTCATGCAGACCATTCTAGCATATCAGGAGGAGCAGTGGATGGAAAACTTCAGGATGTCTCACACTACATGCGAGTATGTTTTGGAACTACTGTCCCCCGCAATAACCAAGCAGATCACCAGGTTCCGGAAGCCCATTGAGCCGGCCAGGAGATTAGCGATTGCTCTCTGGTGGTATGCTACCCCTGGTGAGTATCGCACAGTTTCCAGTTTATTTGGAGTAGGGATTGGCACGGTCTGCAAGTTTGTCTACCAGGTCACGGGGGCATTGCTGGATACCATGTACCAGCGGTTAATTTCCTTGCCACAAGGACAGCGGCTAGATGCGACTATAAAAGGTTTTAAGAAGCGTGGCTACCCACAGTGTGCTGGTGCCATAGATGGGACCCACATCCCCATCATCGCCCCCCGTGACAACCCAGCAGACTATTACAATCGCAAGGGTTGGCATTCCATTGTCCTGCAAGCTGTGGTGGACCACAAATACTGGTAAGCACTGTTTCACTAATGTGTTTGAAATAGGCTGGGGCTGTTTTATGATAATGCATAAACTGTAATTTACCTTTATTTTTAGTTTCACAGATGTCTTCATAGGGTGGCCCGGACTGTCACATGATGCAAGGGTTCTCGCCAACTCCGATCTTTACAGTATTGCTGAGGACAAGCTTGGTGGATGGCTTTTCCCTCGAGATGTAAGATTATTTACTCCTTAAACTAATGTTCGCCCATAAACCAATAGTCATGTTTTACCCCTGTAATAATATTAATGTTTTATTAACAGAAATCAGTGATCGTACATGGGGTGGACATCCCGGTCCACCTCATTGGTGATGCAGCATACCCGTTACAGCGCTGGCTAATGAAGGGCTACACCCAGCATGTTCACTTATCCCCCGAACAGACATCATATACCCATGCCCTAAGTTCGGCCCGTATGGCAGTGGAGAATGCGTTTGGGCGTTTAAAAGGACACTGGCGCTGCCTTATGAAGAGGAATGATGTGGACTTGAAAATCATGCCAGACATAGTAGCAGCCTGCTGCATTCTCCATAACATATGTGAGATTCAAAAGGAAAACTTTGTTCCCGAGTGGAATGTACATGATCATGGGGCGGGGGTCACTATACATGATGCACCAGGCTTGGTGGGGAGGCATGACGCTGCCAGCGAGTGCATAAGGGCCACCATTGCAGCCAATCTTCCCTCAATGTTGCAGTAGATAGAGAAGACAGACAAGTTTTTGTGTGCAAACACATTTTCTGAGGTAACAATATAAAATATTGAAGTGCAAACATAACACTCTGTAAAATTCCACATAACGCAAGGGGTCTTCAACATGTGTCTCTCCAGCTGTTGTGGAACTACATGTACCAGCATGTCTTGATATGTATTTCCACAACAGCTAGAGGGCCACATGTTGAAGACACCTGCCCTGAGGTAACAATATAAAAGAGTAAAGTGCAAACAGGGCACTCTGTAAAAAAAAACCTAATGTTTGGTTTGGCAGGTATCAGGGTAGCCCCAATATTTGGATCACACTGCCGCACATTTTCTGAGGTAACAATATAAAATATTTAAGTGCAAACATAACACTCTGTAAAATTTCACACAACGCAAGGGGTCTTCAACATGTGTCCCTCCAGCTGTTGTGGAACTACATGTACCAGCATGTCTTGCTATGTATTTCCACAACAGCTAGAGGGCCACATGTTGAAGACACCTGCCCTGAGGTAACAATATAAAAGGTAGCCCCAATATCTGGATCCCACTGCCCATTTTCTGAGGTAACAATATAAAATTATAAAAGTGTAAAGTGCAAACAGGGCACTCTGCAAAAAAAACCCTAATGTTTGGATTTGTAGGTATCAGGGTAAAGGGTAAAGTGCAAACAGAACCTTAAAACACAAACATTGTTTTATCACCCGCGGCTCTAAGGGGCAGTTGTCTATATACCCGATATTCTGAGGATTGTGGGATCTGTGTTGGGGGATTTGAGGGAGGCTCATAGTTGTATGGACCATATGGGTGCTGTGGGTAGGCTTTGTCTTGCTGTTGTGCTTGTGTGGTATTCCCTAAGGTGCAAACGTACGTTCAAAAAATTTCATCTGCCTATCATGCATGGTCATTAACTGCGTCATAAAAGTTTGATGCATTTTCTTTTCTGAGGCAAGACATCTTTCAAGCCGTGCATCTTCCTGGGCATTGAGCTCACTATCAGCCTCACGCAGGTGACCCACGATAATGGACGTCATTGCTCTGACCATTTGTTCTGTTTTGTTTAGTTTCTTTTTCTGCTGTGGAACGTTGTAGACTGTGAAGGGGATGAAACAGAATGTAAGCAACAATATAAAAATAGCAGCGGTAGCATATACGTATTTGTGGCCTTCTCCCACCTGCACACTAGCTATACTCTGCAACATTACCATGATTCTATTAAAAAATAGCAGCGGTAGCATATATGTGTTTGTGGCCTTCTCCCATCTGCACAATAGCTATACTCTGCAACATTACCTTTACATAGATTCTGTATAGGGACTGCTGCAACTGTATTTGTAATGGTAATACTTACTATTTGAGCGCAAAGTCGTGGTCTTGGGGGGTTGCGACGTCTCCGCCTGAGACTCTGGTACCTCCTCAATAGTGGCACTGGTGGAATCATCGTTGACGGTCGAGTCTTCGAAACTGCTGTCCGATATAAGCAGCGGGGATGGTGGGCTGCATTGGGAGCTGGGAAGGCTGTGTTGTGTTTCGTCACGGTCCTCGTCGACTGACATCTGGCGACTGGCAGAGCTGGATGACGATAGTGCTATGGGATTTGTTATCGCAGTTTTGGGTGGGTTATTTTATTTCTGTGCAGGGTAAATACTGGCTGCTTTATTTTTACACTGCAATTTAGATTGCAGATTGAACACACCACACCCAAATCTAACTCTCTCTACACATGTTATATCTGCCACCCCTGCAGTGCACATGGGGGGTCATTCCGAGTTGTTAGCTCGTTATTTTTTTCTCGCAACAGAGCGATTAGTCGCTAATGCGCATGCGCAATGTCCGCAGTGTGACTGCGCCAAGGAAATTTGCTATGCAGTTAGGTATTTTACTCACGGCATTACAAGGTTTTTTCTTCGTTCTGGTGATCGTAATGTGATTGACAGGAAGTGGGTGTTTCTGGGCGGAAACTGGACGTTTTATGGGTGTGTGCGAAAAAACGCTACCGTTTCTGGGAAAAACGCGGGAGTGGCTGGAGAAACGGAGGAGTGTCTGGGCGAACGCTGGGTGTGTTTGTGACGTCAAACCAGGAACGAAACTGACTGAACTGATCGCAGATGCCGAGTAAGTCTGGAGCTACTCAGAAACTGCTAAGAAGTGTCTATTCGCAATTTTGCTAATCTTTCGTTCGCAATCTTCATAAGCTAAGATTCACTCCCAGTAGGCGGCGGCTTAGCGTGTGCAATGCTGCTAAAAGCAGCTTGCGAGCGAACAACTCGGAATGAGGGCCATGGTTTTGCCCAACTGCTAACAAAAAATCCTGCTGCGATCAACTTGGAATTACCCCCATTAAGCAGCTCTTTGATCTCTGTGTCTGACCAGGTATGGGTAGCCATGTTGCTGTGCTGGAGCTTCTGCTGCTGCTGTATACTGTCTGTTTGTTTGTAATCTGCTGGAATAAAAAGATATATGTACAGTATATGCCCCAGCGTGACTTCTTTTACTGCCTCAATGCCTGCATGTGCCCAGCGTGTCTCCCAGGGATGACATCATCTTCCTGTGCCCCAGAAGCACCAATCAGCGTCTCAGAGCGTTATTCGTGTCTGAAAACACGTGTAATGACCGTTTCCACTGCACAGCTACCAGTGTCATTACCGTGTTCTACCCAGGTAGCTATCCGAGTAGGATTCCCAGGTCACTCAACCCGTGTTGAGCCGTTTCCACCTACTAAAACTCCGTGTCGATGCGCGCCCCCGTGCAAAAACACGGGTAAAAAAAGCTAGTGGAAAAGGGGTAAGACATAAATAGTCTGAAGATTTTCAACATCATATTATATTAAATTTAATAAGAAACTGTAATATATCAGATGTGATCATACAATTCATTATATTGTACTGCATTAGGTGTCTGCAAACACAACCATGTGTATCTAATTGATGTACATACCTGCTATAGTAATAGTGCGGTTCCCCCCCCCCAATAAATCATTATTATATGAGTGATACAGTTAGCACAGGATTGAACTCATACAGTGGAGGTCATTCCGAGTTGTTCGCTCGCAAGCGGATTTTAGCAGATTTGCTCATGCTAAGCCGCCGCCTACTGGGAGTGAATCTTAGCTTATGAAGATTGCGAACGAAAGATTAGCAAAATTGCGAATAGACACTTCTTAGCAGTTTCTGAGTAGCTCCAGACTTACTCGGCATCTGCGATCAGTTCAGTGCTTGTCGTCCCTGGTTTGACGTCACAAACACACCCAGCGTTCGCCCAGACACTCCTCCGTTTCTCCGGCCACTCCTGCGTTTTTTCCGGAAACGGTAGCGTTTTTTCCCACACGCCCATAAAACGGCCTGTTTCCGCCCAGTAACACCCATTTCCTGTCAATCACATTACGATCGCCAGAACGATGAAAATGCCGTGAGTAAAATTCCTAAGTGCATAGCAAATTTACTTGGCGCAGTCGCAGTGCGGACATTGCGCATGCGCATTAAGCAGAAAATCACTGCGATGCGAAGATTTTTACCGAGCGAACAACTCGGAATGAGGGCCAGTGTGTTACATACAAGAACATGAAGGGTGAAATGTCTCCCGTAAGGTGTAATGGACTTTGCCAGCAGCAAGTGAATATTAAGGGGGTCATTCCGAGTTGATCGTAGCTGTGCTAAATTTAGCACAGCTACGAGCAACCACACTGACATGCGGGGGGACGCCCAGCACAGGGCTATCCCGCCCCGCATGTCAATGCTGCCCCCCCCCCCCCCCCGCAGATGTGCTAAGGCATCGCACAGCAGCGATGCCTTTGCACTTCAAGAGTAGCTCCCGACCAGCGCAGCTTTAGCGTGCTGGCCGGGAGCTACTCGTCGCTCCCTGGCCCGCAGCGGCTGTGTGTGACGTCAAGCAGCCGCTGCGGCCCGCCCCCCGTTGGGTCCGCCACGCCTGCGTTGGCCGGATTGCTCCCACAAAATGGCGGCCAAATGCCGCCGTTCCACCCCCTCCCTGCTACCGCCTTCGGCCATATGGCATGCGCCGGTGCGCTATGGCGCTGGCGCATGCGCAACAGGGACCCGTTCGCTCGGCTGCGACAAAAAGCAGCAAGCAAACGGGTCAGAATGACCCCCAAGAACAGAGCTGGTATATTACCTGCCCTAAATATGCTGCTACATACACAAGGGGGACGACGCCTGCCAGTAGCAGGTCACCTGGAATGTTAATAGCTATACCTGCTACATAAATAGTGCCGCGTCTCCCCAACAATTTACATTTATTCGGGCAATATAATAAGCCCAGGATTTATCCCCACACCGTCTGGATTTAAAGACGTGGGGACATTTGTGGCATAGCAGGATAAAAGTCTGCCGACACCATATGGAATTATCTGTGCCTATTATAGTAAATCATACATACATGGCGTGATATCGGCCAGTAGCAAGGAACTGTAATCATTGTTAGAAATCACAATAGTGTGAAATGATATTAAATAAGGTGTGGTGATCCGTGTTAGTAATAACTGATGGATCGCTGATAAACACCATTCTTATGACACCTCAGAGCGTTATTCGTGTCTGAAAACACGTGTAATGACCGTTTCCACTGCACAGCTACCAGTGTCATTACCGTGTTCTACCCAGGTAGCTATCCGAGTAGGATTCCCAGGTCACTCAACCCGTGTTGAGCCGTTTCCACCTACTAAAACTCCGTGTCGATGCGCGCCCCCGTGCAAAAACACGGGTAAAAAAAGCTAGTGGAAAAGGGGTAAAACATAAATAGTCTGAAGATTTTCAACATCATATTATATTAAATTTAATAAGAAACTGTAATACATCAGATGTGATCATACAATTCATTATATTGTACTGCATTAGGTGTCTGCAAACACAACCATGTGTATCTAATTGATGTACATACCTGCTATAGTAATAGTGCGGTTCCCCCCCCAATAAATCATTATTATATGAGTGATACAGTTAGCACAGGATTGAACTCATACAGTGTGTTACATACAAGAACATGAAGGTGAAATGTCTCCCGTAAGGTGTAATGGACTTTGCCAGCAGCAAGTGAATATTAAGGGGGTCATTTCGAGTTGATCGTAGCCAGGGCTTAAAGTGGTCCTGGTGAGGTGGTGGAACTCTTGGAGGAGGACCATGGAGGCACCAGGACCTGAGAAAGGAGTAGGTGGCTGCAGCTCATCAGCAACACTAGTGCCCCCTGTATCACTGATTGACGCAGATGATGGGGTGGGCTTTTCTGTTGGAATTACTGTGCAGGGCAATGGAGGAGTTGGAACTAGTTCCCCCTACCATTACAGGTGGTGGAACTCAGTTCCACCTCGTTCCCCCCCACTTTAACCCCTGATCGTAGCTGTGCTAAATTTAGCACAGCTACGAGCAATCACACTGACATGCGGGGGGACGCCCAGCACAGGGCTATCCCGCCCCGCATGTCAATGCTGCCCCCCCCCCCTCCCGCAGATGTGCAAAGGCATCGCACAGCAGCGATGCCTTTGCACTTCAAGAGTAGCTCCCGACCAGCGCAGCTTTAGCGTGCTGGCCGGGAGCTACTCGTCGCTCCCTGGCCCGCAGCGGCTGTGTGTGACGTCAAGCAGCCGCTGCGGCCCGCCCCCCGTTGGGTCCGCCACGCCTGCGTTGGCCGGATTGCTCCCACAAAATGGCGGCCAAATGCCGCCGTTCCACCCCCTCCCTGCTACCGCCTTCGGCCATATGGCATGCGCCGGTGCGCTATGGCGCTGGCGCATGCGCAACAGGGACCCGTTCGCTCGGCTGCGACAAAAAGCAGCAAGCAAACGGGTCAGAATGACCCCCAAGAACAGAGCTGGTATATTACCTGCCCTAAATATGCTGCTACATACACAAGGGGGACGACGCCTGCCAGTAGCAGGTCACCTGGAATGTTAATAGCTATACCTGCTACATAAATAGTGCCGCGTCTCCCCAACAATTTACATTTATTCGGGCAATA
This sequence comes from Pseudophryne corroboree, assembly GCF_028390025.1. Taxonomy (NCBI): domain Eukaryota; kingdom Metazoa; phylum Chordata; class Amphibia; order Anura; family Myobatrachidae; genus Pseudophryne; species Pseudophryne corroboree. The sequence continues at coordinate 40,574,891 of NC_086451.1, forward strand.
TAATAAGCCCAGGATTTATCCCCACACCGTCTGGATTTAAAGACGTGGGGACATTTGTGGCATAGCAGGATAAAAGTCTGCCGACACCATATGGAATTATCTGTGCCTATTATATTAAATCATACATACATGGCGTGATATCGGCCAGTAGCAGGGAACTGTAATCATTGTTAGAAATCACAATAGTGTGAAATGATATTAAATAAGGTGTGGTGATCCGTGTTAGTAATAACTGATGGATCGCTGATAAACACCATTCTTTTGACACCTTAATATATTGTTGATAATATAGACATCAGTGATTGCACACTGCTATCTGGGTGGTCTTAGAACCAACAACTGCACGGACACCAAGCAATACATTATTAGAGATTCTTGCAAAATATAACTTTATCATATACAATATATACAATATATAATCTGACAATACACACAACTTCCTTGGGCGGTCACAGTAATAGAATTACTCCAGAAAGACATTTCAAAACCCCGAGTACATTCTGTGGTTTTACGATCATTTCCTATTACTTAACTGTCCTTGCACGACTTTCACTTATACCCCTTTTCCACTAAAAGCATGGGTCGCAGCCGTGTCGCCTGACACCGCTGCGACCCGTGCTACAGCCCCTTTTGAACAGCACTCACCAACCCGGCATATTGCCGGGTTGGTGACGCTACTACTGACGCGGCAGGGGCGGCGCTGGGAGATCACATGGTCTCCCAGCGCCACCCTCCCTATACACTGTGAACGGGAGCCGTGTCGCCTCGACACGGCACCCGTTCACACTAGACAGCTTACCAGGTTGAACACGTGTTCAACCCGGCTAGCTACCCGGGTTAGGATTCCCGGATCACTTGATCTGGGAATTTGCCGGGGGACCCGTTTCCACTAGGGAAAAACACGGGTAAATGCGCGCCCCCGCACATTTACCCGTGTTTTAAGGAGCTAGTGGAAAAGGGGTATTATTAGGGCATATGTATTAAGCCTGCAGAAGTGATAAAGAAGTGATAAGTGCACGGTGATAATGCACCAACCAATCATTACCGGTTTTAAAAATGACAGGAGCTAATTGGACTGTGCGTTATCACCTACCACTTATCATTTCTTTATCACTTTTCCAAGCTTAATACATCTGTTCCTTTGTTTTTAATATTCCACAGTTGTAGGCATTTTAATAATTATAGTAAAAGTTATTCTTTAATTGTGTGTAATTACCTTATGTGCGCTACTACAAGACCAGGGGGTATATTTACTAAGGTCCCGATTTTGACTGATTTGGTGTTTTTTCGTCAAAGTGTCATCTCGGGAATTTACTAAACTAAAATCTCGGCAGTGATGAGGGTATTCGTATTTTATTGGAAGTAAAAAAAAAAAAAAAAACGATGGAAAACACCATCGGTCAAATGCGCCTGTTATTTTATACAACTCGGTAATTTACTAAAAATTCTAATTCACAAACACTGCCGGCAATAGCCAAACACTGCCGTGAAAAAATACAAATCGTAAAAAAAAGCAGTTTTAAAATAGACCTGCTTTTTTTTACCGTGTTCTGATAGACATGCACGGATCTGTGAGATCCGTGCATGTTTATCAGTGGGAAGGGGTGTGAAAGGGTTAAAAATCAGGGGGAAAAATTGTGTGGGGTCCCCCCTCCTAAGCATAACCAGCCTCGTGCTCTTTGAGCCGGTCCTTGTTGTAAAAATATGGGGGGGAAATTGACTGGGGATCCCCCATATTTTTACAACCAGCACAGGGCTCTGCGCCTGGTCCTGGTGCCAAAAATACGGGGGACAAAAAGCGTAGGGGTCCCCCGTATTTTTAACACCAGCACCGGGCTCCACTAGTCAGAGAGATAATGCCACAGCCGGGGGACACTTTTATATAGGTCCCTGCGGCCCTGGCATTAAATCACTAACTAGTCACCCCTGGCCGGGGTACCCTGGAGGAGTGGGGACCCCTTAAATCAAGGGGTCCCCCCCCCTCCAGCCACCCAAGGGCCAGGGGTGAAGCCCGAGGCTGTCCCCCCCATCCAAGGGCGGCGGATGGGGGGCTGATAGCCAAGTGTAAAAATAAGAATATTGTTTTTTGTAGCAGTATTACAAGTCCCAGCAAGCCTCCCCCACAAGCTGGTACTTGGAGAACCACAAATACCAGCATGCGGTGGAAAAACGGGCCCGCTGGTACCTGTAGTACTACTACAAAAAAAATACCCAACAAAAAACAGAATACACACACCATGACAGTAAAACTTTATTACATACATGCACACCTACATACACACATACTTACCTATGTTCACTTCTCCATGTAGAATCCACGGGGTACCTGTGAATAAAATTATACTCACACAATCCAGTGTAGCTCTGTCCTCTTTGTAATCCACGTACAAACCGGAAAACAAACAAACAAACCGGAAAACCCGAACCACGCACTGAAAGGGGTCCCATGTTTACACATGGGACCCCTTTCCACGACTGGCGGGACCCCCCGTGACTCCTGTCAAAGAGGGTCCCTTCAGCCAATCAGGGAGCGCCACATCGTGGCACTCTCCTGATTACCTCTGCGCTCCTGAGCTGTCAGTCAGGCTGCGCACTGAAGATACAATGTAGCGCATAGGCGCTCCATTGTATCCAATGGTGGGAACTTTGCGGTCAGCGGTTGAGGTTACTCGCGGTCAACCGCTGACCTCAAAGTTCCCACCATTGGATACAATGGAGCTCCTATGCGCTACATTGTATCTTCAGTGCGCAGCCTGAATGACAGCTCAGGAGCGCACAGCCAATCAGGAGAGTGCCACGACGTGGCTCTCCCTGATTGGCTGAAGGGACCCTCTTTGACAGGAGTCATGGGACCCCTTTCAGTGCGTGGTTCGGGTTTTCCGGTTTGTTTTTTTGCCAAGTACTACAGGTACCAGCGGGCCCGTTTTTCCACCACATGCTGGTACTTGTGGTTCTCCAAGTACCAGCTTGCGGGGGAGGCTTGCTGGGACTTGTAGTACTGCTACAAAAAACTATTCTTATTTTTACACTTGGCTATCAGCCCTCCATCCGCCACCCTTGGATGGGGGGGACAGCCTCGGGCTTCACCCCTGGCCCTTGGGTGGCTGGAGGGGAGGGACCCCTTGATTTAAGGGGTCCCCACTCCTCCAGGGTACCCCGGCCAGGGGTGACTAGTTAGTGATTTAATGCCAGGGCCGCAGGGACCTATATAAAAGTGACCCCTGGCTGTGGCATTATCTCTCTGACTAGTGAAGCCCGGTGCTGGTGTTAAAAATATGGGGGCCCCTACGCTTTTTGTCCCTCGTATTTTTGGCACCAATACCAGGTGCAGAGCCCGGTGCTGGTTGTTAAAATATGGGGGATCCCCAGTCAATTTTTCCCCCATATTTTTACAACCAGGACCGACTCAAAGAGCCCGAGGCTGGTTATGCTTAGGAGGGGGGACCCCACGCAATTTTTTTTCTGTTTTTTAACTCTTTAAACACTGTTTTTAAGGTACACAATGAAGCCCTGCACGGATCTCACAGATCCGTCCGGGATTCATTTTGTTAAGTTCGGCAGTGTTTTATTAATCACTCACGTAAAACACTGGCCGAAATTACGAATGACATCGACATCGGAAAAAAACGAAAATGCAGAATACGACAGCATAGTAAATGAGGCGTACAAAATTCAAAAAGTTGCAAATTCACACATTCTATGTCATACGTGTTTGAACTTTAACCTCATTCAGAAAAATACGAATTTTAGTAAATATACCCCCAATTCTTTCTCTGTATAGTATACATATATTAAAGGCTGCTCCCTCCTCTCTTAGAGGGTAATTCAGACCTGATCGCTGCTCTGCGTTTTTGCACAGAAGGCGATCAGATCTGAACTGCGCATGTGTATGGGTAACTGCGCTGGGCAGCAACAGGGAGCGCTGGGCAGCGACGGGATGGTGCGAAAAATCTGATTGCAGCGGCGATTGCAAGAAGAGTGACAGGAAGAGGGCGTTTGTGGGTGGCAACTGACCGTTTCTAGGGAGTGTCCGGAAAAACGCAGGCGGGACCAGGTGTTTTGTGGGAGGATTCGTGATGTCAGCTCCAGACCCGATCTTCGTAGCGGGTGAGTAAGTCCTGGGCTGTGCAGAGACTGCACAAACTGCAGCTCTCCTGCACATTCGATCGTACCTCTGCACAGCGAATTCCACCTCCCCCTGTAGGCGGCGACTACCTGATCGCAGGGATGCAAAAAACGCATCAGGTCTGAATTACCCCCTTAATACGCCTCTGGATCAACTGTTCGGATACAGGGATAGGTAGCATGCCTAGTGGGCACCACTTGGTAGGGCTGCAGAACACTGGAGGTGAATGTACACAGGGATCCGTCCAACCTCAGATGGATCTTTTGCACCTAGGGGGTCACTCTAAGTTGATCTTATTCACACTGACATGCGGGGGGACGCCCAGCACAGGGCTAGTTCACCCCACATGTCAGTGCCCCCCCCCCCCCCCCCGCAGATGTGCAAAGGCATCGCACAGCAGCGATGCCTTTGCACTTCAAGAGTAGCTCCCGGCCAGTGCAGCTTTAGCGTGCTGGCTGGGAGCTACTCATCGCTCCCCGGCCCGCAGCGGCTGCGTGTGACGTCACTACAGCCGCTGCGGCCCGCCCCCCGTTCGGTCCAGCCTGCGTTGGCCGGACCGCTCCCACGAAATGGCAGGCAAACGCCGCCATTCTGCCCCCTCCTGCCCAGCGACCGCCTCTGCCTGTCAATCAGGCAGAGGCAATCGCAGCCCTGCTACGGCCTTCGGTGGTCTGGCATGCGCCGGCGCACTATGGCGCCGGCGCAGTAGAGGCCCGTTCGCTCGTCTGCGACAAACAGCAGCGAGCAAACGGGTCAGAATGACCCCCCAAGAACAGAGCTGGTGCAAGTGCAAGTGTTTTTTGCCCATTTTCACCAGTGGCTACTTTACGTGCAATTAGGAATTAACTCCTTAGGGTCAGTCTGTACCAAATAAAACTTCAAATAAGTCTTGGATAACAGTACAGGCGTCTATTACTGCACTTTTAAAAAGCATTTTTCATTTAAATAAATGCTGCAGCTAAGTTTGAGGTGCATAACATGCAAAAAAGAAAAGAAAAAAAAACAACACTCAACATCTGAAATATAGAAAAAACAACCAGGTGCTAACAGTGTATATAGATAATAAGCAATAAATAAATGACCAATATTATAGGAAATATGCAAGCGAAAACATTTTCCAAAATGTTATCCGGTCTATGGATCTACACTAAAAAGGTCTACAGTCAATACTGGTCTACAACTAATGGGCGACATGCATTAGGTCGACATGGTCAAAAGGTTGACAGGGTCAAAAGGTCGACAAGGACAAAAGGCCGACACACTTTTTTTTGTTACTTTTACAACTTTTGCTGCATTTACTATCCATGTCACACACTATTACCTTTAGTAACCTTGAGGCGAGCCGACGCATTTCAACAAACGGGTAAAAAATGTTTAAAAACAAAAAAACAACACCCAATTTTTGTGTGTGTCGACCTTTAGATTGTTAGCCTATATGACCCTGTTGACCTTTTGACCCTGTTGACCTTTTGACCCTGTAGACCTAATGACTGTCTGTCTTGTTAATGTCTACCTTCTGTATCACGGGTGTTGCATGGTATGCCGGCGGCCGGGCTCCCGACTGCCTGCATACCGACAGCTGGGCGAGCGCAAATGAGCCCCTTGTGGGCTCACTGCACTCGCCACGCTGTGGACACGGTGGTGCTCCACGCTATTTATTCTCCCTCCAGGGGGGTCATGGACCCCCAAGAGGGAGAAAAGTTGTCGGTATGCCGGGTGTCGGTATTCTGGGGCTGGTATACTGTGCGCCGGGATCCCAATAGCCGGCAAACTGAATACACAACCCCTGTATCACAACCGTCCAAAATAGTTCACAAAAAATGTTCACATGCATAGGAAAATGCACATATAGGGGGGAATTCAAATGTTTGAAAAGTCATTTGGGTGTCTGTTTTTTCCTATCTAATAGACAGGGAAAAACAGACACCCAACCAACTTTTCAAACATTTGAATTCCCCCCATAATGTTGGATTCCCCATCAACTCCTAAATCTGAAAAACACAGTGGAAAGGGCTCCTCCTACTGTAATAGTGTAATAACAGTCACCAATAGTGCAACAATTGCTAAAGTGAACCTGTACTGGGGATGGCCATCGACCATTGATGATTCCAAATCATCGATGGTTTATGGCCGATGTTGAATGTTTTTTCCATCGATGGGAGAGAACCAGATGGTTTCCCTCCATCGCTGGCACAGCCTAAACAAATATTTTTTTTATTTTTATTTTGCAAGGTGTTAGGACACTGAGCATAGCTTCCCCCCCCCCCCCCCCGACACCCACTAAGCCACACCCCCATTTTTTTGATTGGCCTGCAGCCCAGCCAGCACCATTCAGCGATGGCCATCGAGTGGTGCCAACCATCGATGGTTCGCCATAGAGCGTTTAAGTACCATTGATGGTTGTCGCCGATGGCGCCATTGATGACATCCATCTGAAGTCCAGAAGGATTCCACACGTAGTCCCCACGATAGGAATGTAAGTCTTTTAGTTATGGCTCCGTAACATGACGAAACATAAAGAGCACACAACTGTACATAATGTGATTCTATTAAAAAGACATTAAAAAAAAACATGAAAATGGTCGCACAATAAGTGAAGAGCACCAACTAGCATGTAGCCAACGTGTTTCGTCACAATAGACCTGTGTCTTATCACACAGATTTCCTCAGGGGTAATCACCCCCTATTGCCCCTATAACTAATGGGGCAGTTATCGGGGGAATTCCTCATTCTGATAATTCCCGGGTCAGGGAATCAGGTTAAGCCAACATGTTGGAAATCCTCAATTTGCCAATTCCAATCAGAAAATGATCTGGATCTTCAAGTTTGGGATTTTTAACATGCTGCATTCTGCCGATTTCCTGACGGAATGCTAGCCATCAATGTCTTTCAATCTCTGTTTTTGATCAACGGGGGGCGGATCGGAATAAAGGGGAATTTGCCCATAGATGTATGGGCCCCATAAGTTGATAATGATTGTATTCAATATCATATATATAAGAAAAATCTAAATGGCTACCACATTAACTGTATTTAGATTACAGAGGCAAAATAAGATTATTCTCGTCATTGCAACAAATTATAAAGAAAGCGGAAGATCAGCAACAATTTGTAAAGTACAAAAAAGGTGTAACAGTGACAAGTACAACTAATCTAATTGTCACTGACCTAGGTTGGGGTGTTGTGAACTCGGAGGTTCTCCCGATGGTAGGGGAGAGGAACCACAGTTGGGTCGGAACAGGGATGGCTTGATATAGGTCTTCTTCATACAGGACTCTGACAGTAAAGCTTGGTGAAAATATTAAAGGACTTTATTGCAGGAAGGGGGCAACACAATGTCACATAACAGAGAAGGAGCGTATGGAGAAATGTCCTGAAAGTACTTGTGAGTGATGGTAAAAGATACTGGTGACTGAAGAACTTGAGAGCGGTGGTTAAAAGACACTGATGATTTGAAGAACTTGAGAACGGTGGTTAAGACTCTGATAATTTGAAGAACTTGAGAGCGGTGGTTAAAGACACTGATGATTTAAAGAACTTGAGAGCGGTGGTTAAAGACACCGATGATTTGAAGAACTTGAGAGCGGTGGCCAAAGACACTGATGATTTGAAGAACTTGAGAGCGGTGGTTAAAGACACTGATGATTTGAAGAACTTGAGAGCGGTGGTTAAAGACAATGATGATTTGAAGAACTTGAGAGTGGTGGTTAAAGACACTGATGATTTGAAGAACTTGGGAGCGAGGTTAAAGACACTGAGGACTTGTATAACTTGAGAGCGAGGGTTAAAGACACTGAGGACTTGTATAACTTGAGAGCGAGGGTTAAAGACAGTGAGGACTTGTATAACTTGAGAGCGAGGGTTAAAGACACTGAGGACTTGTATAACTTGAGAGCGAGCGTTAAAGACAGTGAGGACTTGTATAACTTGAGAGCGAGGGTTAAAGACACTGAGGACTTGTATAACTTGAGAGCGAGGGTTAACCTGCAGTCCACGCTGACTCCAAGAAGCACTGGTGACTAGAGCGCAGTGGAACACAGCAGCGGCTGGGAACGCTGGAAGCTGTGCAACAACTGACACCTGGAAATGCTGGAGACACTGGGGAGTGCTGCAGAGAGATCCGCCGAGGACAGAAGCACTGGCATCCACTTCAGGGGAAAAGACGATACTCAGGCACCGAGGAGCTGCCCGGCGTCTGCCTTTGAGTCTCCCGCCTCAGCTGGATTGGCGGAACAGTCTGATGACGTCACCTGTTCCCCGTCCACGTGATGCCGGGTGTCATGGCGGCGCCCCTGCCCTGGAGAACCGCCGGGAGCCGCGCCAGCCAGGCGCCGGAGCTCGTGGACCAACGAAGGTGGAGGCCGCAACCATACCAGCAGGCACGCAGGGGTAAGCGCGGTGAACGACGCCTATGGCGTGTGACAGTACCCCCTCCTCCAGGAGTGGTCCCCGGACACTTTCCAGGTTTTGTTGGATGTCTGGAATGGAAAACCTGCACCAGTCGGGGATCCATAACTTCAGTAGCCTTGACCCAGCTCCTCTCCTCGGGGCTAAAACCTTTCCACTCCACCAAATACTGTAGATTCTTGTGAAGATAACGAGAGTCAAGAATAGCTTTGATTTCAAAGTCTGTTCCAGCTTCAGACTCTGCAGAGGTTGGCCTTGGGGACTTTGAATGGAACCGGTTTAAAATAAGGGGGCGAAGGAGAGAATCATGGAAGGAGTTTGGTATCCGGAGGTGGGAAGGCAATCCCAATTTGCAGACAACCAGGTTCAGGACTTGTAACACCGGGTATGGACCAATAAACTTTGGGGAGAACTTCATAGTGGGCACCCTTAACTGGAGGTTGCGGGTGGAAAGCCATACCTGTCATGACTAAGGTTTTGTGAACCCGGTGCTAGCGAAGTCTGCGCGGGCGACTGGAGGACTACACGAATACCACCACTGACCTGGTTTGGAAGTGTTGTGGACTCGGGGTCTCTTCCGGTGACTGGGAAGAGGAACCGCGGCAGAGATGGCCGAATCCAGGTTCTCCTCATGCAGGATGAGGTCGGCAGACAGGAAGCACGTGTGGGCGCTGAAGGTCTCCTGAAAGACAGAACTGGAAAGGCGCTGATGAATCAGTGAAGAATAACAGGTACAACTGTGCTAAAGGGCACGGGGTGCTTGGGGACACTGAGATGCTTGGAGACACTGAGGTGCTTGGAGACACTGAGGTGCTTGGAGACACTGAGGTACTTGGAGACACTGAGGTACTTGGAGACACTGAGGTACTTGGAGACACTGAGGTACTTGGAAGCACTGAGGTGCGTAGAGGCACTGAGGTGCGTAGAGGCACTGAGGTGCGTAGAGACACTGGGGTGCGTAGAGACACTGAGGTGCGTGGAGGCACTGAGGTGCGTGGAGGCACTGAGGTGATTGGAGGCACTGAGGTGCTTAGAGACACTGAAGTGCGTGGAGACACTGGGGTGCGTAGAGACACTGGGGTGCGTAGAGACACTGGGGTGCGTAGAGACACTGGGGTGCTGGAAGCACGGAGATGCTGAGGCATGGAGGTGCTGAGGCACGGAGGCACGGAGGTGCTGGAAGCACGGAGGTACTGAGGCACGGAGGTGCTGAAAGCACGGAGGTGCTGAGGCACGGAGGTGCAGAGGCACGGAGGTGTGGAGGCACGGAGGCACGGAGGTGCTGGAAGCACGGAGGTACTGAGGCACGGAGGTGCGGGAAGCACGGAGGTACTGAGGCACGGAGGCACGGAGGTGCTGGAAGCACGGAGGTGCTGAGGCACGGAGGTGCAGAGGCACGGAGGTGCTGGAAGCACGGAGGTACTGAGGCACGGAGGTGCTGGAAGCACGGAGGTACTGAGGCACGGAGGTGCTGAAAGCACGGAGATACTGAGGCACGGAGGTGCTGAAAGCACGGAGGTGCTGAGGCACGGAGGTGCAGAGGCACGGAGGTGCTGGAAGCACGGAGGTACTGAGGCACGGAGGTGCTGGAAGCACGGAGGTGCTGAAAGCACGGAGATGCTGAGGCACGGAGGTGCTGAGGCACGGAGGTACTGAGGCACGGAGGTACTGAGGCACGGAGGTACTGAGGTACTGAGGCACGGAGGTGCTGGAAGCACGGAGGTACTGAGGTACTGGGATACGGGAGCTCTGGAGATCACAACCTTAGGGAGCTCAGCTAGAATGCTCACACATAGCTGTGTGTGACACAAGGAACTGGCCCCGTTTCTAACTCAGCCTCCTGATTTATACTTCCTGGTCCTTGGTGATTGGTGAGCAGGATTAGGTGATGCAGAGAGTCTCAGGCTGGCAGAGGATTGAACAACTCTGGGTCAGGTGAACAGTCACTGTCATGTGACTACTCTAGCCAAGGCTGTGATGTAGAATGAGGCCTAGCAGGCCGAGAGAACACTGAAGCCTGGACTTCTGCAAAACACAGGATGCTGGCTTTTAGACCTAAAGTTCAGATTACTGAATTCAGCCTCACACAGGAGATCACCACAGGTGGAGCTAATTAACTATTACCTATCAGGCAGAGAACTCAGGAAAACCCAGTGCTGACAAGCTGTTTAACTCCGTGAGTGAAAAGACACAGGATCCAGGACAGATGGCAGGGGTAAGTCACCAAATATAAAACCTACAGTCAGGATTGTGACAGTATCCCCCTCTTCAAGGGTGGACTCCGGACACCCATCTTGAATATTAGAGGAACTTGAGAAATTCATACAGAAGAATTTAGGACCTTCGTTGATGCAGATTCCAAAGGTTTAGGACTAAATTCTTTAACTACAGCGTTACTAAAAGTCTGTAAGTCATGGAACACAGGATCATTACTCTCAAAGAGCATGTTGGCCCACTCCAAAGCTCTTCCTCTGAATGTCAGGAACAGATATCGAGTAATGTTGGAAGGAGTTACTGCACCTGAAGGATCAGACTCCATCCGAGAGAGAAATTGTTCAACCAGAGCGGCATATTGCAATAAATCTCCATCAAAGTAAATAGGTGGAAAACCATCAGACGAAAGCTTAGAGGATGAAACTGAAGAAAGCTTTGGCTGGACGAGTAGGACTGGATTGGATCCGAGGATACTTGAATTGGCTGGAGCCAAAGGAGACTGACCAGGCTGGTCCTGGAGTATTGCTGGACCGGCTGGAACCGGGACGGACTGACCAGGCGGAGCCTGGAGTATTGCTGGACCGGCTGGAACCGTGACGGACTGACCAGGCAGGGCCTGGAGTATTGCTGGACCGGCTGGAACCGGGACGGACTGACCAGGCAGGGCCTGGAATATTGCTGGACCGGCTGGAACGGGGACGGACTGACCAGGCAGGGCCTGGAGTATTGCTGGACCGGCTGGAACCGGGACGGACTGACCAGGCAGGGCCTGGAGTATTGCTGGACCGGCTGGAACCGGGATGGACTGAGCCCTTTCTTCATGGGGCTGAACTAAGGCAGGAGCCCCCTCTTCACGGGGCTGGGCTGAGGCAAGAGCCCCCTCTTCACGGGGCTGGGCTGAGGCAAGAGCCCCCACTTCACGGGGCTGGGCTGAGGCAAGAGCCCCCACTTCACGGGGCTGGGCAGCACTCTGTAGAATCTCTGGCTGGGCAGCACTCTGTAGAATCTCTGGCTGGGCAGCACTCTGTAGAATCTCTGGCTGGGCAGCACTCTGTAAAATCTCTGGCTGGGCAGCACTCTGTAGAATCTCTGGCTGGGCAGCACTCTGTAGAATCTCTGGCTGGGCAGCACTCTGTAGAATCTCTGGCTGGGCAGCACTCTGTAGAATCTCTGGCTGGGCAGCACTCTGTAGAATCTCTGGCTGGGCAGCACTCTGTAGAATCTCTGGCTGGGCAGCACTCTGTAGAATCTCTGGCTGGGCAGCACTCTGTAGAATCTCTGGCTGGGCAGCACTCTGTAGACTCTCTGGCTGGGCAGCACTCTGTAGACTCTCTGGCTGGGCAGCACTCTGTAGACTCTCTGGCTGGGCAGCACTCTGAAGACTCTCTGGCTGGGCAGCACTCTGAAGACTCTCTGGCTGGGCAGCACTCTAAAGACTCTCTGGCTGGGCAGCACTCTGAAGACTCTCTGGCTGGGCAGCACTCTGAAGACTCTCTGGCTGGGCAGCACTCTGAAGACTCTCTGGGGCTGGACGCTCTGAACCCCTCACTGGGGCTGGACGCTCTGAAGACGCCCCTCCTGGGGCTGGACGCTCTGAAGACGCCCCTCCTGGGGCTGGACGCTCTGAAGACGCCCCTCCTGGGGCTGGACGCTCTGAAGACGCCCCTCCTGGGGCTGGACACTCTGAAGACGCCCCTCCTGGGGCTGTGGACACGGACTCCTCTGTGACTGTAAATGGCTTGAACATTCTTCTCTGGACACCCAACTTGGGATAAGGTCTTTTAACCACCGGACCCCAGTCATAAATTTGAATCTCTCTCAGAAGAGTAGCCTTCTTGATACCCCCGTCAGCAGCAGAAGGATCGGATACTGTGGATGACTTGTAGACATGAGCACTATGATACTGAGATTTGTCACTATTACCTGGCTTGCGAAGAATGCAGTCTTTAACAAAATGACCAGAATTTCCACAGTAAAGACAGAGATGTAGCTCCTTACGCCGCTGACGTTCAGCTTCAGAGAGCTTGGGCCGTGGATAGCTCTGATGAAAAACTTTCCCTTGCGCAGAGGAAGAGACTCTATTAACTGGATGGGACAAAACAGGATCAACAACGTTGGTAGTATTCCTGAGGAGATCAGGCATCACAGAGAGAATACTAGGCAAACGTTCTTGTAACTGTAGTAACATCTGGTAGAAAATCTGCAGTTGGTCAGGAGTCTTAGAGCAGAAGGTCAGAGAATCTCTGGAGAAAGAATTCCGCTGCAGACACTGTGCCAATTGATGCTGAGTCGACTCCAGACCTTCCAAGCGTCCTGCAATATTGCTTAGGAGGTCCTGCGTCAGACAAACACTTTCGGCCGGGTCCATGTGGCCAGTTCCTACTGTCATGACTAAGGTTTTGTGAACCCGGTGCTAGAGAAGTCTGCGCGGGCGACTGGAGGACTACACGAATACCACCACTGACCTGGTTTGGAAGTGTTGTGGACTCGGGGTCTCTTCCGGTGACTGGGAAGAGGAACCGCGGCAGAGATGGCCGAATCCAGGTTCTCCTCATGCAGGATGAGGTCGGCAGACAGGAAGCACGTGTGGGCGCTGAAGGTCTCCTGAAAGACAGAACTGGAAAGGCGCTGATGAATCAGTGAAGAATAACAGGTACAACTGTGCTAAAGGGCACGGGGTGCTTGGGGACACTGAGATGCTTGGAGACACTGAGGTGCTTGGAGACACTGAGGTGCTTGGAGACACTGAGGTGCTTGGAGACACTGAGGTACTTGGAGACACTGAGGTACTTGGAGGCACTGAGGTGCGTAGAGGCACTGAGGTGCGTAGAGGCACTGAGGTGCGTAGAGACACTGGGGTGCGTAGAGACACTGAGGTGCGTAGAGGCACTGAGGTGCGTGGAGGCACTGAGGTGATTGGAGGCACTGAGGTGCGTAGAGACACTGAGGTGCGTGGAGACACTGGGGTGCGTAGAGACACTGGGGTGCGTAGAGACACTGGGGTGCGTAGAGACACTGGGGTGCTGGAAGCACGGAGATGCTGAGGCACGGAGGTGCTGAGGCACGGAGGCACGGAGGTGCTGGAAGCACGGAGGTACTGAGGCACGGAGGTGCTGAAAGCACGGAGGTGCTGAGGCACGGAGGTGCAGAGGCACGGAGGCACGGAGGTGCTGGAGGCACGGAGGTACTGAGGCACGGAGGTGCGGGAAGCACGGAGGTACTGAGGCACGGAGGCACGGAGGTGCTGGAAGCACGGAAGTGCTGAGGCACGGAGGTGCAGAGGCACGGAGGCACGGAGGTGCTGGAAGCACGGAGGTACTGAGGCACGGAGGTGCTGGAAGCACGGAGGTACTGAGGCACGGAGGTGCTGAAAGCACGGAGATATTGAGGCACGGAGGTGCTGAAAGCACGGAGGTGCTGAGGCACGGAGGTGCAGAGGCACGGAGGTGCTGGAAGCACGGAGGTACTGAGGCATGGAGGCACGGAGGTGCTGGAAGCACGGAGGTGCTGAGGCACGGAGGTGCTGAAAGCACGGAGATGCTGAGGCACGGAGGTGCTGAGGCACGGAGGTACTGAGGCACGGAGGTACTGAGGTACTGAGGCACGGAGGTGCTGGAAGCACGGAGGTACTGAGGTACTGGGATACGGGAGCTCTGGAGATCACAACCTTAGGGAGCTCAGCTAGAATGCTCACACATAGCTGTGTGTGACACAAGGAACTGGCCCCGTTTCTAACTCAGCCTCCTGATTTATACTTCCTGGTCCTTGGTGATTGGTGAGCAGGATTAGGTGATGCAGAGAGTCTCAGGCTGGCAGAGGATTGAACAACTCTGGGTCAGGTGAACAGTCACTGTCATGTGACTACTCTAGCCAAGGCTGTGATGTAGAATGAGGCCTAGCAGGCCGAGAGAACACTGAAGCCTGGACTTCTGCAAAACACAGGATGCTGGCTTTTAGACCTAAAGTTCAGATTACTGAATTCAGCCTCACACAGGAGATCACCACAGGTGGAGCTAATTAACTATTACCTCTCAGGCAGAGAACTCAGGAAAACCCAGTGCTGACAAGCTGTTTAACTCCGTGAGTGAAAAGACACAGGATCCAGGACAGATGGCAGGGGTAAGTCACCAAATATAAAACCTACAGTCAGGATTGTGACAGTATCCCCCTCTTCAAGGGTGGACTCCGGACACCCATCTTGAATATTAGAGGAACTTGAGAAATTCATACAGAAGAATTTAGGACCTTCGTTGATGCAGATTCCAAAGGTTTAGGACTAAATTCTTTAACTACAGCGTTACTAAAAGTCTGTAAGTCATGGAACACAGGATCATTACTCTCAAAGAGCATGTTGGCCCACTCCAAAGCTCTTCCTCTGAATGTCAGGAACAGATATCGAGTAATGTTGGAAGGAGTTACTGCACCTGAAGGATCAGACTCCATCCGAGAGAGAAATTGTTCAACCAGAGCGGCATATTGCAATAAATCTCCATCAAAGTAAATAGGTGGAAAACCATCAGACGAAAGCTTAGAGGATGAAACTGAAGAAAGCTTTGGCTGGACGAGTAGGACTGGATTGGATCCGAGGATACTTGAATTGGCTGGAGCCAAAGGAGACTGACCAGGCTGGTCTTGGAGTATTGCTGGACCGGCTGGAACCGGGACGGACTGACCAGGCGGAGCCTGGAGTATTGCTGGACCGGCTGGAACCGTGACGGACTGACCAGGCAGGGCCTGGAGTATTGCTGGACCGGCTGGAACCGGGACGGACTGACCAGGCAGGGCCTGGAATATTGCTGGACCGGCTGGAACGGGGACGGACTGACCAGGCAGGGCCTGGAGTATTGCTGGACCGGCTGGAACCGGGACGGACTGACCAGGCAGGGCCTGGAGTATTGCTGGACCGGCTGGAACCGGGATGGACTGAGCCCTTTCTTCATGGGGCTGAACTAAGGCAGGAGCCCCCTCTTCACGGGGCTGGGCTGAGGCAAGAGCCCCCTCTTCACGGGGCTGGGCTGAGGCAAGAGCCCCCACTTCACGGGGCTGGGCTGAGGCAAGAGCCCCCACTTCACGGGGCTGGGCAGCACTCTGTAGAATCTCTGGCTGGGCAGCACTCTGTAGAATCTCTGGCTGGGCAGCACTCTGTAGAATCTCTGGCTGGGCAGCACTCTGTAAAATCTCTGGCTGGGCAGCACTCTGTAGAATCTCTGGCTGGGCAGCACTCTGTAGAATCTCTGGCTGGGCAGCACTCTGTAGAATCTCTGGCTGGGCAGCACTCTGTAGAATCTCTGGCTGGGCAGCACTCTGTAGAATCTCTGGCTGGGCAGCACTCTGTAGAATCTCTGGCTGGGCAGCACTCTGTAGAATCTCTGGCTGGGCAGCACTCTGTAGAATCTCTGGCTGGGCAGCACTCTGTAGACTCTCTGGCTGGGCAGCACTCTGTAGACTCTCTGGCTGGGCAGCACTCTGTAGACTCTCTGGCTGGGCAGCACTCTGTAGACTCTCTGGCTGGGCAGCACTCTGTAGACTCTCTGGCTGGGCAGCACTCTGAAGACTCTCTGGCTGGGCAGCACTCTGAAGACTCTCTGGCTGGGCAGCACTCTAAAGACTCTCTGGCTGGGCAGCACTCTGAAGACTCTCTGGCTGGGCAGCACTCTGAAGACTCTCTGGCTGGGCAGCACTCTGAAGACTCTCTGGGGCTGGACGCTCTGAACCCCTCACTGGGGCTGGACGCTCTGAAGACGCCCCTCCTGGGGCTGGACGCTCTGAAGACGCCCCTCCTGGGGCTGGACGCTCTGAAGACGCCCCTCCTGGGGCTGGACGCTCTGAAGACGCCCCTCCTGGGGCTGGACACTCTGAAGACGCCCCTCCTGGGGCTGTGGACACGGACTCCTCTGTGACTGTAAATGGCTTGAACATTCTTCTCTGGACACCCAACTTGGGATAAGGTCTTTTAACCACCGGACCCCAGTCATAAATTTGAATCTCTCTCAGAAGAGTAGCCTTCTTGATACCCCCGTCAGCAGCAGAAGGATCGGATACTGTGGATGACTTGTAGACATGAGCACTATGATACTGAGATTTGTCACTATTACCTGGCTTGCGAAGAATGCAGTCTTTAACAAAATGACCAGAATTTCCACAGTAAAGACAGAGATGTAGCTCCTTACGCCGCTGACGTTCAGCTTCAGAGAGCTTGGGCCGTGGATAGCTCTGATGAAAAACTTTCCCTTGCGCAGAGGAAGAGACTCTATTAACTGGATGGGACAAAACAGGATCAACAACGTTGGTAGTATTCCTGAGGAGATCAGGCATCACAGAGAGAATACTAGGCAAACGTTCTTGTAACTGTAGTAACATCTGGTAGAAAATCTGCAGTTGGTCAGGAGTCTTAGAGCAGAAGGTCAGAGAATCTCTGGAGAAAGAATTCCGCTGCAGACACTGTGCCAATTGATGCTGAGTCGACTCCAGACCTTCCAAGCGTCCTGCAATATTGCTTAGGAGGTCCTGCGTCAGACAAACACTTTCGGCCGGGTCCATGTGGCCAGTTCCTACTGTCATGACTAAGGTTTTGTGAACCCGGTGCTAGAGAAGTCTGCGCGGGCGACTGGAGGACTACACGAATACCACCACTGACCTGGTTTGGAAGTGTTGTGGACTCGGGGTCTCTTCCGGTGACTGGGAAGAGGAACCGCGGCAGAGATGGCCGAATCCAGGTTCTCCTCATGCAGGATGAGGTCGGCAGACAGGAAGCACGTGTGGGCGCTGAAGGTCTCCTGAAAGACAGAACTGGAAAGGCGCTGATGAATCAGTGAAGAATAACAGGTACAACTGTGCTAAAGGGCACGGGGTGCTTGGGGACACTGAGATGCTTGGAGACACTGAGGTGCTTGGAGACACTGAGGTGCTTGGAGACACTGAGGTGCTTGGAGACACTGAGGTGCTTGGAGACACTGAGGTACTTGGAGACACTGAGGTACTTGGAGACACTGAGGTACTTGGAGGCACTGAGGTGCGTAGAGGCACTGAGGTGCGTAGAGGCACTGAGGTGCGTAGAGACACTGGGGTGCGTAGAGACACTGAGGTGCGTAGAGGCACTGAGGTGCGTGGAGGCACTGAGGTGATTGGAGGCACTGAGGTGCGTAGAGACACTGAGGTGCGTGGAGACACTGGGGTGCGTAGAGACACTGGGGTGCGTAGAGACACTGGGGTGCGTAGAGACACTGGGGTGCTGGAAGCACGGAGATGCTGAGGCACGGAGGTGCTGAGGCACGGAGGCACGGAGGTGCTGGAAGCACGGAGGTACTGAGGCACGGAGGTGCTGAAAGCACGGAGGTGCTGAGGCACGGAGGTGCAGAGGCACGGAGGTGCTGGAGGCACGGAGGTACTGAGGCACGGAGGTGCGGGAAGCACGGTGGTACTGAGGCACGGAGGCACGGAGGTGCTGGAAGCACGGAGGTGCTGAGGCACGGAGGTGCAGAGGCACGGAGGCACGGAGGTGCTGGAAGCACGGAGGTACTGAGGCACGGAGGTGCTGGAAGCACGGAGGTACTGAGGCACGGAGGTGCTGAAAGCACGGAGATATTGAGGCACGGAGGTGCTGAAAGCACGGAGGTGCTGAGGCACGGAGGTGCAGAGGCACGGAGGCACGGAGGTGCTGGAAGCACGGAGGTACTGAGGCATGGAGGCACGGAGGTGCTGGAAGCACGGAGGTGCTGAAAGCACGGAGATGCTGAGGCACGGAGGTGCTGAGGCACGGAGGTACTGAGGCACGGAGGTACTGAGGTACTGAGGCACGGAGGTGCTGGAAGCACGGAGGTACTGAGGTACTGGGATACGGGAGCTCTGGAGATCACAACCTTAGGGAGCTCAGCTAGAATGCTCACACATAGCTGTGTGTGACACAAGGAACTGGCCCCGTTTCTAACTCAGCCTCCTGATTTATACTTCCTGGTCCTTGGTGATTGGTGAGCAGGATTAGGTGATGCAGAGAGTCTCAGGCTGGCAGAGGATTGAACAACTCTGGGTCAGGTGAACAGTCACTGTCATGTGACTACTCTAGCCAAGGCTGTGATGTAGAATGAGGCCTAGCAGGCAGAGAGAACACTGAAGCCTGGACTTCTGCAAAACACAGGATGCTGGCTTTTAGACCTAAAGTTCAGATTACTGAATTCAGCCTCACACAGGAGATCACCACAGGTGGAGCTAATTAACTATTACCTCTCAGGCAGAGAACTCAGGAAAACTCAGTGCTGACAAGCTGTTTAACTCCGTGAGTGAAAAGACACAGGATCCAGGACAGATGGCAGGGGTAAGTCACCAAATATAAAACCTACAGTCAGGATTGTGACAATACCCTGTCACCAACCTTGTATAGGGGAGCTGCTCGTCGCTTCCTATCCGCAAAGAACTTATAGCGGCCGGAGACTCTCTTGAGATTAGCATGAACTCGACTCCAAATTTGGCTGAAGTGCCGAAGAGTAGAGGCTGCAGCAGGAACATCCTCCGGAGGACAAATGGGTAATTCAGGAACTTGAGGATGGAACCCATAATTAATGAAAAATGGGGACTCACCAGTCGAAAAGTGGTACAGATTATTATGGGCAAACTCGGCCCATGGCAACAGTTCCACCCAATCATCTTGCGAGGGAGAAAGATAAACATGGAGAAAAGTCTCTAAATCTTGATTGACGCGTTCAGTTTGCCCATTGGTTTGTGGATGGTAAGCGGATGAAACTTGAGTTTTATTTGTAAGGCCGTACAGAGAGCTCTCCAGAATCTTGCAGTGAATTGTACCCCCCGGTCAGAGACAATTTCCTGAGGCAAGCCGTGCAGGCGGAAATGTTCTCGGATAAATAACAAAGCCAATTTGGGAGCTGATGGTAACCCGGTCAAAGGTACAAAATGTGCCATCTTAGAGAAACGGTCGATAATTACCCAGACAGTATTGTGACTCTTGGAGAGGGGCAATTCGGTGACAAAGTCCATAGAGATATGGGTCCAAGGCCTCTGAGGAATGGACAGTGGATGCAACAACCCCGCAGGAGGCAAACGAAGAATTTTGTGCTGAGCACACTGGGGACAAGAGTTGACATAATCTTGAATATCCTTCTTCATAGTGTCCCACCAGTAAGACCTTCGTAGAAACTCCCACATCTTTTGAACTCCAGGATGACCGGAAAACTTGGAAATATGAGCCCACTGCAACAACCTTGGTCGAAATTTGGCTAGCACAGACATTCTCCCAGGAGGAGGACCCAGAGCGGTGGGAGCCGCTGACATAGAAACTGGACTGAGAATCAAAGCCTTCTCAACGGAATTCTCCTCATCCGAAGCTGTTAAGGAACGGGATAAAGCATCAGCCTTGGTGTTAAAAGTCCCAGCCCGGTACTTAATAACAAACGAAATCCGGGTAAAGAAGAGCGCCCATCTAGCTTGACGGGGATTCAAGCACTGGGCCGTCTTGAGGTACAGCAAATTCTTATGATCATTGAAAATTGTAATTAGGTGTTTAGCACCTTCCAAAAGATATCTCCATTCCTCCAAGGCAGATTTTATTGCCAAAAGCTCTTTGTCTCCAATGGTGTAATTCTGTTCCGCAGGAGAGAATTTGCGAGAATGGAAACCACATGGATGTAACTTCCCATCTGGAGCGTACTGCGAAAGCACGGCACCTATGCCTACCAAGGAAGCATCAACCTCCAAGAAGAATGGTTTTGAAAAATTTGGTTGTTGAAGGACTGGAACGGACATAAAGGCTGCCTTTAACTGAGCGAACGCTGCTACAGCTTTGGAGGACCAATGACTTGGGTCAGAACCCTTCTTGGTTAGGGCAGTAATGGGTGCCACGATGGTAGAGAATCCCTTTATGAATTTCCGGTAGTAATTTGCAAAGCCCAGAAATCGTTGTACCGCTTTCAAGGAAAGAGGCTGAGTCCAGTCCCGGATGGCAGTGAGTTTCTCTGGATCCATACGAAGCTCCGTGCCCGAAATTATGTAACCATGAAATGGAATAGAAGGAAGCTCAAAAGTACATTTGGAAATCTTGCCATAAAGATGATTCTCTCGCAATCGAAGAAGTACCTCTTTGACCTGTATTCTGTGCTCTGTGAGATTTTTAGAAAATATCAGAATGTCATCCAAATATACCACTACACTTAGGTATAGCATATCCCGAAAGACTTCGTTAATGAATCCCTGGAAGACGGCAGGGGCGTTGCTGAGGCCAAACTGCATTACCAGATACTTGTAATGCCCGTCCCTGGTATTGAAGGCCATCTTCCATTCGTCCCCCTGTCGGATACGTATCAAATTATAAGCTCCCCTTAAATCAAGCTTGGTGAAAACTGGGGCTTCGCGAAGTCTATCATAAAGCTCCGTAATGAGCGGCAAAGGATACTTATTCTTAATGGTGACATCATTTAGACCACGATAGTCAATACATGGTCTCAGCCCTCCGTCCTTCTTCACAAAAAAGAAACCCGCCCCCACCGGAGAAGTAGAGGGGCGGATGAATCCTTTCTGTAGATTAGACTTGATATAGTCCGACATAGCTTGGGTCTCGGGCAATGATAAGGGATAAGTGCGACCCCGAGGTGGCATTTTCTCCGGAATGAGCTCAATGGGGAAGTCCCAGGGTCTATGCGGTGGTAGCTGATCGGCCGCCTGCTCCGAGAACACGTCAGAAAACTCCCGATAGGCCTCCGGAATGAGCCCTTCATCTGACTTGGAAGATACACGGAGCGGATAGACTGGGGTGAGACAATTTGAATGACAAAAAGAACTCCAAGATGTTATTTGTGTCGAACTCCAGTCGACGTGAGGGTTGTGAAGTTTAAGCCAAGGAAGGCCAAGAACCAGATCGTGGGGGATCTCCCGAATCACTAGGAACTCTAGGTGTTCTTGATGCAGAGCTCCCACTTGCAGTTTGATTGGTACTGTACAACTTGAAATCAGACCGTTAGAAATTTGGGTACCATTAATAGCAGTCAATGTAATAGGTCGTTCGACCGACCGTAGCTGACAACCCAGATCCTGGGCACAGGAAAGGGAAATAAAATTCCCTGCAGCCCCTGAGTCCAGCAGAGCCTTAACGGGTTTGGCTGTTGACTCGGAGAACAGAGACACGGAGAGTAAACAGTCCACTGGCGTAGAAGGTTTAGAAGAAACCCCTAGCTCGACTCCTCCGGAACAAGCTAGGACTGCCCGTTTCCCGGGCGAGACTTGCAAAACTTGAGAAAATGATCTGCGGCTCCACAGTAGAGGCAGAGTCTACCCTCACGACGACGCTGACGTTCCTCTGGGGACAGCCGAGATCGATTAATCTGCATGGGTTCATCAGGACTTGGAATAACCGTCTGCTTAGACAGAAGAGATCGGACCCTTGATCGATCTGACCGACCACGTTCGCCACCTCGTTCCTGAATGTGAAGATCCACCTTTACACAGAGCGAGATCAACTGTTCTAAAGAATCCGGCAAATCTCTAGTGACCAACTCGTCCTTTAGACGATCGGAGAGCCCGTTCCAAAAGGCAGCCCGAAGAGCATCATTATTCCAGCGCAGTTCTGAGGCTATGGTCTGAAAATTAATCACATACTGTCCCACTGAACGAGAGCCTTGTCGGACACGAAGCAAGTCTGCAGAGGCAGTGGTCGTCCTGCCGGGCTCATCAAAGATCCTCCGGAATGACGTAATGAAATTGGTGTAACTAGAAACCAATGGATCAGATCGCTCCCATAATGGAGACACCCAATCCAACGCTCAACCCTCGAGCTAAGAAATAATGTATGCCACCTTGGACCGATCAGTAGGGAAGTTATGTGAAAGCAGTTCAAAATGTACCTCACACTGATTGAGAAAACCACGGCAATTCTTTGGATTTCCATTATACCGAGAAGGAGTAGGGAGCTGAAGGCGTGACCTGGTTCCAGAGGAGGATGGAACATTACTAGAGACAACCACTGGAACGGGTACTGGAGCTGGGGCCGGTACTACTGAAGCCAGAGAAGTCTGAATTTGATCCAGCCGACCAGATAATTCCTGGAGATAATGCATCACCTGGCCCTGTGCTGCTTCCTGACTTTGTACTCGAGAAATCAAGTCCTGGATGGTACTTGCCTCTGGGCTCCGATCCCCCGGGTCCATGGGGCCTGAGTATACGGTCACTGACCTAGGTTGGGGGTATTGTGAACTCGGGGGTTCTCCCGATGGTAGGGGAGAGGAACCACAGTTGGGTCGGAACAGGGATGGCTTGATATAGGTCTTCCTCATACAGGACTCTGACAGTAAAGCTTGGTGAAAATATTAAAGGACTTTATTGCAGGAAGGGGGCAACACAATGTCACATAACAGAGAAGGAGCGTATGGAGAAATGTCCTGAAAGTACTTGTGAGTGATGGTAAAAGATACTGGTGACTGAAGAACTTGAGAGCGGTGGTTAAAAGACACTGATGATTTGAAGAACTTGAGAACGATGGTTAAGACTCTGATAATTTGAAGAACTTGAGAGCGGTGGTTAAAGACACTGATGATTTAAAGAACTTGAGAGCGGTGGTTAAAGACACCGATGATTTGAAGAACTTGAGAGCGGTGGCCAAAGACACTGATGATTTGAAGAACTTGAGAGCAGTGGTTAAAGACAATGATGATTTGAAGAACTTGAGAGCGGTGGTTAAAGACACTGATGATTTGAAGAACTTGGGAGCGAGGTTAAAGACACTGAGGACTTGTATAACTTGAGAGCGAGGGTTAAAGACACTGAGGACTTGTATAACTTGAGAGCGAGGGTAAAAGACAGTGAGGACTTGTATAACTTGAGAGCGAGGGTTAAAGACACTGAGGACTTGTATAACTTGAGAGCGAGGGTTAACCTGCAGTCCACGCTGACTCCAAGAAGCACTGGTGACTAGAGCGCAGTGGAACCCAGCAGCGGCTGGGAACGCTGGAAGCTGTGCAACAACTGACACCTGGAAATGCCGGAGACACTGGGGAGTGCTGCAGAGAGATCCACCGAGGACAGAAGCACTTGCATCCACTTCAGGGGAAAAGACGATACTCAGGCGCCGAGGCGCTGACCGGCGTCTGCTTTTGAATCTCCCGTCTCCGCTGGATTGGCGGAACAGTCTGATGACGTCACCTGCTCCCCGTCCACGTGATGCCGGGTGTCATGGCGGTGCTCCTGACCTGGAGAACCGCCGGGAGCCGCGCCAGCCAGGCGCCGGAGCCCGTGGACCAACGAAGGCGGAGGCCGCAAAACAGACCAGCAGGCACGCAGAGGTAAGCGCGGTGAACGCCGCCTATGGCGTGTGACACTAATTGAGTGCTGTATAATATCAGGTCCAGAATAGGTCATTATAGATTGAGGTAGCTAAATATTATATTTTGGTGTGATAGCGCAGGGCCGTAACTAGGTGTGTCCCAATGGTGCCTTGCCCACAGCGCAATTGCACTGAGGGCGCACCATCTGGCAGCACAGCCGCTATCTCTAGTATCAAACTTCCTCCAGCTGCTGTCGCCTCCCACCGGCCGCTTCTGCAGCAAGGTAGCACTGCCGCCGGCTCTGCAAGCTCCCTGCATTCTAAAACTCCGGCACCACACGCAGGAACAAGTCAGGCAAGGCAGCTGAGTGACGGCTCAGCTGTCCAATAATGTGTGGAGCAGCAGCCTGCAGCTCAGTTATTGGCTGAGTGCCCAAGCTGCAGGGAATAAGGAGGGCGGCTTGTGGAGCCAGCCAGCGCTCAGCGGAGATGTTCTGCAGTGTGGAGGAGAGACAGAGAAGGAACTTTTGCTCTCCTGTTATATCTGTGCAGCCTGACAGCAGAGTGAAAAAAAAGGAAGGCTGGCTGTATTTAGGTTTAATATGTATAATGGCATTTACCTAGCGTAATGTGTATAATGTGCTCTACCTGGCGTAATGTGTATAATGTGCTCTACCTGGCATAATGTGTATAAGAAGGCTTTACCTGACATAATATGTATAATGTACTCTACCTGGCGTAATGTGTAAAAGGGAGCTCTATATGGCGTAATGTGTGATAGGGGCACTACCGTAAGTAATGTGTAAAATGGGGCTCGACCTACCGTAATATGTGACTGGGGCTCTACCTGGTTTAATGTGTGTAAGTGGCGCTACTGTGTGCGGCGTAATTTGAATAATGGAGACTACTGTACAGCGTAATATGAATTAGTATTATTCATATACTAATTCATATAATATGCCCCTTCCCCATGAAGCGCACTGGCCCTGTTTAAATATGAGGGGATGCCGATGCTGTTTCTTGCACACAGCGATAAAATGTCTAGTTACGGCACTGCAAAAGCGAGATAGTTTTTTTTCTCTTTTACCATTTAATATACCCCGTGTTGTTTTGGAACCTGTGTGGCCCAAATCTTGTGCTCGGTTTTTCTTTATTTTTGTGTGTGTCCGTGACCCAGATTACATCTGTACACCTGGGTGTGGATCATAGGGCCGACCACACTTAGGTCGTCAGTGTCTAGGTCGACCACTATTGGTGGACAGTAACTAAATCGACACCCAAAATAGGTCGACACAGGCATTAGGTCGACGTGAGCAAGGTCGACATGACAAAAGGTTGACATGAGCTTTTTGAATTTTTTTAGTGTCTTTTTCTTCGTAGAGTGACCGGGAACCCCAATTAGTGCACCGTGTCCCCTCGCATGGCTCGCGCTGCGCTCGGCACAGGTTACTGTTCCCAATTGTAGTCCACGTGAATCGTAAAGTATAAAAAGTCTAAAAAAGTTCAAAAAATATTTAAAAAAACAACAACCTCTTGTTGACCTTTTGTCATGTCGACCTAGTGACCATGTCGACCTAGAAACCCTGTCGACCTAATGCATGTCGACCAATAGCGTTTGACCTAATGACTGTCGACCTAAAGGGCCCCATACACCAGGACGATAATGCATTCAGGCATTCGGCCCTATATATCGGATGAAATCAGGCATTTTGGAGGCGTTTTTTCCGATCCGATGCGCGTTCCCATGAGCATCGGATCGGATCCTCCAGATTGAATATGCTGCACATTCAATCTGGTCCGACCCCGCAGGCGTGGCTGGGATCGCCCAAGATACATCGGATGCAAAAGGACAGCGTACGATGTATCTTGGGCGATCCTGTCCCCCGGGACTGCACATGTCCATCTGACCTTTTGCGGTAGTGTATGGGGCCTTTAAGTGTGGTCGACCTAGAGACTGGATACCGTACACCTATATTATACCGCCTGATCTACTATTTTTGTTTGGCTGAATTTTTAACATAGAGGCGGAACTACAATTGGTGTAGCACCAGCAATGAGCAATCTCGGAGAGTGCTGGACACGCCCCCACAGTGACGGGAACGGGGGTGCCGCAAAGCTCCACCTCTGTTGGCGCACGCGCAGGGTCCCGCTCCACTGACCACCAATGTTGGGAGGTATGTAACTACATAGAGATCCATGTAGCTCCAATAGGCGTTCCTGGGTGGCGACTGTGGGGGGGTGTCTGTCGTCGGCATCAGTGTGCCGGTGCCAGGGATGCAGTTCCACTGGCCCTGGCGGCCATGTACTGTGACATTCTGAGCAACCTTAGGACTGCTGTAGTGCCTGATGGTGCGGCTGATATCCAAGTGATGGCGCACCTTTTTTGTGCACATCGACGGATTACAGCTGCAGCCGGTGGGCGACTCAGTAAGTAGCCCGTCGGCTGCAGCATTAGCATAAATGTGCAGCAGCAGCTGTGACATAAGTGCAGCCATTACTACAACCCCATACTCAGCTCAGAGTCAGGCCCATTGCCAGTGTCACTATTACCATGCATCCTGCCACACTATATTCTTGCCCTCCCCCCACTGGACTCCAGCTGCCCCTAGCAGAGTTACAGTAGTGGCATGAGGTGACCGTCACTGTGCATGTCTGTATAATGCACTTCATATGGTCAGGTGTTTCATAGATCACCTTTATTAGAGCAAGGAGTACAAACAGGGATCAGGATTGAAAGTCGGCAGTAACTAGGTCGACAATGTCTAGGTCGACCACTATTGGTCGACAGTAACTAGGTCGACAGTGTGTCTAGGTCGACATGTTCTTTAGGTCGACATGTTCTAGGTCGACAGGTCAAAAGGACCTAGACACCCTGTCGACCTAGTTACTGTCGACCAATAGTGGTCGACCTAGTTACTGTCGACTTTCAATACCACACCCGTACAAACAGCAGTCACTATAGGATCATGCAGCAGCTATCGCGAGAGTTGTCGCAGGCGCTTACTCGGCGCCTGTTCCCGCGAGAGGTGCCGGTTACCGGGGGAACGGGAGGACGCTGAACCGGGGACTAAGGGAGCATCACCCAGCTGTCTACCGGGGCCGGCCTGCGGGATAGGATGTGCGGCCAGGACACGGGTGAGAAGCGGGTGCGCTGTATATTCCTTGCTGTAGCCCTGGGCACAGAGTGGGGGCGCGCTGCACTGACACTGGGGTACACTGCACACTGACACTGGGGTACACTGCACTGACACTAGGGTACACTGCACTCACAATGGCACTGGGGTACAATACACTGACACTGGATACACTGCACTGACACTAGGGTACACTGCGCTGACATTGGGGTACACTGCGCTGGCACTGGGGTGCACTGCACGGACACTGGCATGCACTGCACTGACACTGGGTACAATGCACTGACACTAGGGTACACTGCACTCACAATGGCACTGGGCTACAATACACTGACACTGGGGTACACTGCACTGACACTGCGGTACACTGCACTGACACTGGGTACACTGCACTCACAATGGCACTGGGGTTCCCTGCACTGACACTAGGGTACGCTGCACTCACAAAAGCACTGGGGTACAATTCACTGACACTGGAGTACAATACACTGACACTGGGTACACTGCACTGACACTAGGGTACACTGCACTCAAAATGGCACTGGGGTACCCTGCACTGACACTAGGGTACACTGCACTCACAATGGCACTGGGGTACAATTCACTTACACTTGGGTACAATACACTTACACTGGGGTACAATACACTGACACTGCGTACAGTGCGCTGACACTGGGGTGCACTGCACGGACACTGTCGTGCACTGCACTGACAGTGGGTACAATGCACTGACACTAGGGTACAATGCACTCACAGTGGCACTGGGGTACAATACACTGACACTGGGGTACAATACACACTGACACTGGGTACACTGCACTGACACTAGGGTACACTGCACTCACAATGGCACTGGAGTACCCTGCACGGACACTGGGGTACACTGGACGGACACTGGGGTACACTGAACGGACACTGGGTACACTGCACTGACACTGGGGTACACTGTACTCACAATGGCACTGGGGTACTGTGCACTGACACTGGGGTACAGTACACTGACACTGGGCACACTGCACGGACACTGGGGTACACTGCGCTGGCACTGGGTACACTGCACTGACACTAGGGTACACTGCACTCACAATGGCACTGGGGTACCCTGCACGGACACTGGGGTACTCTGCGCTGACACTGGGGTGCACTGCACGGACACTGGGGTACTCTGCGCTGACACTGGGGTACTCTGCGCTGACACTGGGGTGCACTGCATGGACACGGGGGTACTCTGTGCTGACTCTGGGGTGCACTGCATGGACACTGGGGTACTCTGCGCTGACACTGGGGTACTCTGTGCTGACACTGGGGTGCACTGCATGGACACGGGGGTACTCTGCGCTGACACTGGGGTACTCTGCGCTGACACTGGGGTGCACTGCACGGACACTGGGGTACTCTGCGCTGACACTGGGGTGCACTGCACGGACACTGGGGTACTCTGCGCTGACACTGGGGTACTCTGCGCTGACACTGGGGTGCACTGCACGGACACTGGGGTACTCTGCGCTGACACTGGGGTACTCTGCGCTGACACTGGGGTGCACTGCACAGACACTGGGGTACTCTGCGCTGACACTGGGGTGCACTGCACGGACACTGGGGTACTCTGCGCTGACACTGGGGTACTCTGCGCTGACACTGGGGTGCACTGCACGGACACTGGGGTACTCTGCGCTGACACTGGGGTGCACTGCACGGACACTGGGGTACTCTGCATGGACACGGGGGTACACTGCACTGACACTGGGGTACACTGCAAGGACACTGGGTACACTGCACTGAGCAGCGCCTGGGGCAGGGCTAGTCCTGTATGACTTGCACATTGAAACCATAAAGCATCTATAGTGATGGTAGTCAGGGCAAATACACCAAAGTAGGTGCTTTGCTGGGGCTGTCTGGCTGCTTTGGAAGTGGGACTACAAGTCCCAGCATGGATGTATGCCTTGCCAGCTTCTAGTTGTAAAATGAAGTTTGAGCCTGTCACTGTTGTAATTTGAAATATGTTACAATTGTCAAATGTAGATTTGGGGGTGAGGCAGCTGCAATAGGGCCCTTAGGTGAGGGGGGTGGGGGGTTGGGTAGGGGAGACCGGCGCTGGGGAGACCGGCGGTCAGCATCCCAGCCCCCACCCCCACCCCAGGTAAAAGCCACCCCCCCACCCCCCCGATCAGTGTGAAGCCAGATACAGTCCGAGACTGCACTAGATTCACTGTGACTGGCAGTGCCAGTGACTTCTATTGGAATACACAAAAGGCATTCCCATTTGGAGTTGTTTCTTCCCTCCGGGACTGCCAGCCTGTAGGAAGCCACTCCCTGCCCCGTCAGCCCTAGCCAGGTTCAATGGGCACCGGTCCCGACGCCTGTCAGCTCCATTGCGCAGGTGCCAGGGCCAGGTGCTGGCTATCTCCTCTTCTCACAGTGCATGGTGGTAATTGTAAGTAAGAGCCGCCACTGATGGCTGTTCCCGCTGGGGCACATTCTTTACCCCTCACCTAAAATCCGTTTCACTGAGACGCATTTGCCACTTTTGAAGCCTTAAGGGAGTTCAGCTAAGGAGGATATGGGGCGGGGGGGGGCTTTAAGTTTTAAGTATGGTAAGGGCATGTGAGGAAGAACCCCCCCACCCCCCCACCCCACCTGTGAGGTTAAACCGGCTTTGCCTCCCTAATTCATCATGGGGAGTGATAAATTGTAGAGAGATGAAGGGGTATATTTACTGAGCACTGGAAAGAGATAAAGTAGAGAGAGATAGACACCATGTTACATGCTGTGTTTATTGGAAATTATGTGTGTGCAGTTGTTGATATTGCAAAGTTACATACTGTAGCCACACACCAGCGGATGACTAAAACTATGAACAGTCCAGTTACCTAAGCAGTGATCTGGTTTACTGAAGTATAACAGATACAGCAGTACTCACTGTTACATGTTCACTAGTGATAGACGGTAGCTTGAGTGGAGCAGGGTTTCATACAGCTCACCAGCCAGTGAGTGTATACTGCATATGAGTAGTGTGCAGGGATGCTGTAACAGCTTCATATGCAGGTATTAATTAGGTCTTTCGTAGGAGCTAAGCAGGAGACTTCTGTCTCCTACCATGTAACACTCGCACAGTCTCAAGATGGCTCCCGCACATGCTCAGTAGAGATCTCGGTGGCCATCTTGGTACAGGTCATGAAGCCTCCCTGGAGAATAGGAAGTATGGAGCCTGTGTAGTTGCGCACTCCTCTTTCAGCAGCTCTGTACCCATCTGCTGTGTCCATCACCTGGGTACAGGTCAAACCTGTGCTATGTTTCTAGGGGTCTGGGACTCCAGGTCGACACACCTTAGGTCGACGCCAATTGGTCGACACACCTTAGGTCGACAGGAACAAGGTTGACATTGAAAAAGGTCGACATGAGTTTTTTATGTTTTTTTGGTGGTGTTTTCTTCGTAGAATAACCGGGAACCCCAATTAGTGCACCGCGTCCCCTCGCATGGCTCGCCTTGCTTTGGGCATGGTGCCTTCGCTCCGCTACCGCTTTGCTCGGCACAGATTAGCGTTCCAATCGTAGTCCACGTGGATCGTTAAGTAGGAAAAGGTTCCAAAAAAGAAAAAAATCGCGAAAAACTCATGTCGACCTTTTATGCTGCGGGGTCCACTGGGCTCCACAAGGTATGGACAATGGGGTGTAGAGTAGGATCTTGATCCGAGGCACCAACAGGCTCAAAGCTTTGACTGTTCCCAGAATGCATAGCGCCGCCTCCTATATCATCCCGCTTCCCTGCACAGGATCTCAGTTTTGTAGTTGGTGCTGCAGTAGCAGGCACATAACAGAGGGGCTGCTCCAGGCAGCCCTAAGAAGAGCTTTTTTCTGAGTAAAAAAGTGAAGACTTCAAGGGCAGCAGCAGTGTTACATGTCAGTGGACATTCACGGCTGCAGCTCCGGCTCTCCCCAGCGGCGCTGTACACTCCCGAACCCTGGTTGCCGGGTAACTACAGCAGGAGGCTCCAGTTTTCTTCTTGTCAGGCACACACGACGGGGGCTCTCCGGGATCGCGTGGCCACGCTTCGGGAGGTGGTAAGTGGGTCTCGCTTGCGGGACCCGGTCTTTATCGCGATCCGGCGCGGTCAGTGGGAGGCAGGCCACGCGTGCTGTGGCAGTACAGGCGATCCCACTAGATCACCAGGGCATGGGACAGGTCAGGTTTTCTCTATAAACCGTTTTATTAGAGCCCGCAGTACCCGGTGGTTTTGCCAGCAGGGGGATAGAGCTTGGACCTGAAGCCCCAGCCCCAGGGCGCCATTTTCGGCAAATGTTCCCGCCCTGGAGCTGCATATCTGTCTCTCCCTCACTCCCTGGCAGTGTCTGCGGCGCCATTATCCCTCAGCTCACTGTTCCTGGGAATGCTTGGGCAAATCCTCCTGTGTAAAGCCGCCTGGTTGTCAGTGCTGTGACTTTACAAGACACTTAAGTATTCTACCTGCCTTTTTTTAGTTAGTGTTAGTTAAGAAAGAGTGCACTTAGGGGGTCATTCCGAGTTGTTCGCTCGTTATTTTTTTCTCGCAATGGAGCGATTAGTCGCTAATGCGAATGCGCAATGTCCGCAGTGCGACTGCGCCAAGTAAATTTGCTATGCAGTTAGGTATTTTACTCACGGCATTACAAGGTTTTTTCTTCGTTCTGGTGTTCGTAATGTGATTGACAGGAAGTGGGTGTTTCTGGACGGAAACTGGCCGTTTTATGGGTGTGTGCGAAAAAACGCTACCGTTTCTGGGAAAAACGCGGGAGTGGCTGGAGAAACGGAGGAGTGTCTGGCCGAACGCTGGGTTTGTGACGTCAAACCAGGAACGAAACTGACTGAACTGATCACAGATGCCGAGTAAGTCTGGAGCTACTCAGAAACTGCTAAGAAGTGTCTATTCGCAATTCTGCTAATCTTTCGTTCGCAATTTTGATAAGCTAAGATTCACTCCCAGTAGGCGGCGGCTTAGCGTGTGCAAAGCTGCTAAAAGCAGCTTGCGAGCGAACAACTCGGAATGACCCCCTTAGTCAGGGTTTCCTAGTACAATTACCCTGTGATATACATCCAGTTTTTAATGTGTACTGTTATATCTATTGTTATATAGCTGTGTAAGTCCAGTGCAGTATTATTGTTAGTAATAACCTCTGCATTGTACAGACTGTGACTATCTGTGTGTGCATTTGATAGCTGAGTGTTGTCCATTTCGTGTGTCTTTCACTCAACCTGCTATCCCTATATTCTATAACCTGAGGGGGCTTGGTGCGTCAGGTTTTATCTAATATAGGATTTTCACAAAGATATACTGTATTACGTATTTTTCTCTGTGATTTAGTCACCATATCTCTCCTTTATCTCTGCTGGTGCTGACTACACTGCGCAGGGGTTTGGGCTAGGGGTATTGTGCTGCTGACAAATTGTACTGTGTTACCTGATACTGCAAGTTATATCATGTCTGCTTCTGAGGGTAACGGTTCTGGGGCTGAACACACTGCCAATATTGCTGAAGCCGCAGATACCTATGAGGAGAATATAGCAGCTTTGGGCTCTGGTTCTGGGGGCTCCTTGCCCCCCAGTGGGATGGTGGCAACGGGGGCAAATAATGACCCGCCGTGGGCCGCTTTTTCCACGCTTCTGCATACGCTAGTTCATAAACTAACACCCACTATGGGACCCCCAATGCCGGTGCAACCGTTTGTGGTCCCTGCAGCTAACCCGCCGTGGGCGGACAATTTATCTGCTCAAATAAAGAAGTTGAACCAGTCCCTGACTACTAAAAAGTCTGACCGTCGCTCGCCTATGTCAAGGGGTCCTCTAAGCGAGCGCTTGTCTCCTCACAATCCACTGCTGTCACTGACATCTCGTCGGATGAAGACGG
This sequence comes from Pseudophryne corroboree, assembly GCF_028390025.1. NCBI lineage: Eukaryota > Metazoa > Chordata > Amphibia > Anura > Myobatrachidae > Pseudophryne > Pseudophryne corroboree. The sequence continues at coordinate 40,607,912 of NC_086451.1, forward strand.
CACTTACACTGACCCCACAGGTTCTGACTCGGATACGGCTGATGGGGAGGGTAGTTCACATGTGGATGTTCCTGATCTTTTGGAGACTATTAAGTTAATTTTACAGATTACGGATGATCCCGAGCCATCCGTTCCTCCTAAGAAACCAGATAGGTTCAAGCGTCAGAAGGTGATTAAACAAGTTTTACCTCACTCTGACCACCTAATTGATATACGTCAGGAACCCTGGGAAAACCCGGGTACGAAGTTTGTGCCTCAAAAGAAGATGCTGGTTCGCTATCCCCTCGCACCGGAGCTGTCTAAGAATTGGGAAACGCCTCCTCCAGTGGACTCACATGTGGCTACCGGTCACCACCGTCACGTCTCTAAAAGAGCCTACGGATAAACGTGTGGAGGGTTGTCTGAAAGCGATTTACACCCTCACGGGTGCTGCACAAAGGCCCACTATTGCAGCTACTTGGGCTGCAGAGGCCATTGAAGCATGGGCCTTGGAGTTAGATGCTGAAATCTCCTCTGACCATGCTAGACAATGCTTGTCTTATATTGTCACAGCTTCTCGTTATATTAAAGAGGCGGCTTCTGATGCCGGTATCCTGGCAGCCAAGGCCTCTACTACGTCAGTCCTGGCTCGCCGGATATTGTGGCTGTGATCCTGGTCTGTGGATCTGGACTCTAGAAAAACCCTGGAGGTACTCCCTTTTAAGGGAGATATTCTGTTTGGGGAGGATTTAAATAAGATTGTGGCTGACTTGGCTACTGCCAAAACTGCCTGTCTGCCAAGTACTGCTCCTTTTGTGTCGAAGGCTAAAGGTACTTCCTTTCGCCCCTTTCGTCCTTCAGGTAAAGCAAAAGGTCGGGCGTACAACAAGCAGGCCCGCACTTCCAAACCTGGTAAGCCTAAGCCCAAAAGAGCCTGGGCGGCCCGTCAGCCAGCTTCCAAGACCGATAAGCCTGCCTCATGACGGAGCGGGCCTCCCTCTGGGGGATCCCAGGGTGGGGGGCCGGCTTCTAGGGTATACCCAGGAATGGTTGAAGGCCACTTCAGATGCCTGGGTACGGGAAGTCGTCACTCGAGGTTACAAAAACCGACCCCCTCATCGATTTTGCCAGACAGATGTCCCGTTGGACAAGACAAAGGCAAACACTCTACATTCAGTGGTACAGACCCTCCTGGACACAGGAGTCGTAGTACAGGTGCCTCTTGCACAGAGGGGCCAGAGGTACTATTCTCCGCTGTTTCTAGTCCCGAAACCAAATGGGTCCTCCCGGCCCATTCTCAACCTCAAGGTATCGAACAGGTTTGTGAAGGTTTCCAAGTTCCGGATGGAAACCCTTCGATCTATAGTTCTGGCCTTGGAACCTGGGGACTTCATGGTATCCCTGGATATACAGGATGCTTACCTGCATATTCCTATAGCAGTGTCTTATCAGCAATACCTGAGATTTGCGATTGGCAACTGCCATTACCAGTTTCGGGCGTTACCTTTTGGTTTAACAACGGCTCCGCAAGTCTTTACAAAAGTCATGGCGGTGATGACGGTGGTACTCCGCCGTCAAGGGGTGAGGATACTGCCGTATTTGGACGACTTGTTAATCCTGGCAAATTCCCCAGAACTTCTCCTGCGTCATCTAGATGTGACGGTCCGGTTTCTGCAAGCCCACGGGTGGCTCATCAACTGGAAGAAGTCATCCCTGATCCCTGCTCAGAGCATGGTGCATCTGGGAGCACTATTGGACACTCACAACCAGTGGTTGTTCCTGTCTCAGGAGAAAGTCCTGAAAATTCAGGACAGGATTCGTTTCTTCCTATCTCGTCCGCAAGTGTCGATACATTCGGCTATGCAGGTGCTGGGCATCATGGTGTCAGCATTCGACATGGTGGAGTACGCTCAATTTCACTCTCGCCCTCTCCAGAGGCTGATTCTAGCGAAATGGGATGGCCTGCCTCACCGGATCAGGTCTCAAATGATCTCATTGACTCCGGAGGTCCGTCTGTCGCTGCTCTGGTGGCTCCGGGACCAACAACTGTGCAGGTGCCGTCCGTTCTGGATACCTGACTAGGTCCTGTTGACGACAGATGCCAGTCTAAGAGGTTGGGGCGCGGTGCTTGAGGAACACTCCCTTCAGGGGCGGTGGACCAAGGAGGAGTCCCTCCTCTCGATCAATATTCTGGAGTTGCGGGCTGTCTTCAATGCCTTGAACCTAGCCCAGCATTTAATTCAGAACCATCCTGTTCAAATACAGTCGGACAACGCCACCACAGTGGCTTACATAAATCATCAAGGCAGCACTCGAAGCAGCCTAGCAATGAAGGAAGTCTCACGGATTCTACAGTGGGCAGAACGCCATCTACCGGCCATATCGTCAATATTAATTCCGGGAGTCCTGAATTGTGAAGCGGACTTTCTCAGTCATCAGGACGTGCATGCCGGCGAGTGGGGCCTCCATCCTGAAGTATTTCAACTCCTAGTGGAAAGGTGGGGCCTTCCAGACTTAGTTCTGATGGCGTCTCGACACAATTACAAGTTTCCGATCTTCGGAGCAAGGACAAGGGATCCTCAAGCAGCATTCGTGGATGTGCTGGTGGTACCATGGAGGTTTCGGCTGCCGTACGTGTTCCCTCTGGTGTCTCTCCTGCCCAGGGTAATTCGGAAGTTCAAGCAAGAAAAAGGAATTCTGCTTCTCATAGCTCCAGTGTGGCCCAGACGGCACTAGTTCTCAGACCTGCAAGGCCTATCGGCAGAGCGTCCAATTCTACTTCCACAACGCCCAGACCTCCTCGTTCAGGGCCCCTGTGTCTACCAGGACCTAGCCCGGCTGTATTTGACGGTGTGGCTCTTGAAGCTTCCGTCTTAAGGTTTTCTGAGGCGGTCATTCAAACTATGTTGCGGGCCCGGAAACCGGCTTCGGCTCGGATTTACTATAGGGTCTGGCATTCTTACTTTGTTTGGTGCGCATCTAATGATTATGACGCTTCCAAGTTTAGTATAGCCAAGTTGTTGGCTTTTCTTCAGCCGGGCCTGGACTTAGGCCTGCGTCTGGCCTCCCTCAAGGTTCAAATATCTGCCTTGTCGGTGTGGTTTCAGAGAAAAATTGCGACCTTAACTGATGTGCATACCTTTACTCAGGGCGTGTTGCGTATCCAACCTCCCTATGTCTCGCCTGTGGCTCCTTGGGATTTGTCGGTGGTTTTGGAGGCGTTACAAGAGTCTCCGTTTGAACCTCTTGGTTCAGCTGACCGAAAGTGGCTTTCCCTTAAGGTGGTGTTTCTGCTGGCTATTGCTTCAGGTAGAAGAGTGTCGGATTTGGGTGCCTTGTCCTGTAGTTCCCCATATCTGATATTTCACCGTGAACGGGCGGTTCTTAGGACTCGTCCCAGCTATCTACCTAAGGTGGTTTCTTCGTTCCACCTTAATCAGGAGATTGTAGTTCCGGCACTTGTTTCTCCTGATCTGTCTCCCAAAGAGCGGTCTTTGGATGTGGTACGGTCTCTCCGTATCTATGTGAAGAGAACTGCTCCTATTAGGAAATCTGATTCTCTTTTTGTTGTGTTTGGGTTTCACAAACGGGGATGGATTGCTCACAAGCAAACTCTGGCCAGATGGATTAGAATGGTGATTGCACATGCTTATGTGAAGGCTGGTCTCTCTGCTCCTGATCACATTAAGGCCCATTCTACTCGGTCTGTTGGACCTTCTTGGGCGGCCCAACGTGGTGCGACCCTTGAACATTTGTGCAAGGCAGCTACGTGGTCCTCTGTGAACACGTTCATAAGGTTCTATGCCTTCAATACTGCCGCTTCCCAGGATGCTTCCTTTGGACGCCGGGTTCTGGTGCCCGCTACAGTGCGTCCCCTCCCATAAGGAACTGCTTTAGGACATCCCCATTGTCCATTCCTTGTGGAGCCCAGTGTACCCCGCAGCAGAAAACGAGTTTTATGTTAAGAACTTACCTTTGTTAAAACTCTTTCTGCGAGGTACACTGGGCTCCACAAGGCGCCCACCCTGACGCACTTAGCTTCTTCGGGTTGGTATGGCATTAGCCGCTGACACGTCTCCTGTCGTGAGAATGCGGTGTTGTGGCTACTAACCGTTGTCGTCTCTTTTCCTGCTACTGCATTGGGCTGGTTAACTAAAAACTGAGATCCTGTGCAGGGAGGCGGGGAGATATAGGAGGCGGCACTGTGCATTCTGGGAACAGTCAAAGCTTTGAGCCTGTTGGTGCCTAGGATCAAGATCCTACTCTACACCCCATTGTCCATTCCTTGTGGAGCCCAGTGTACCCCGCAGAAAGAGTTTTAACAAAGGTAAGTTCTTACCATAAAACTCGTTGGTTCCTGTCGACCTTTTGTCTATGTCGACCTAAGGTTTGTCGACCAATTGGCGTCGACCTAAGTTGTCGACCTGGAGTCCGTTTCTAGTTGTAGTGACTGGACTTACACTGATGTGTATTATTTACTGCCATCTATAGATTGTACTTTGTATGCACTTTGCACAATGTTTTGGACTTTTTGTAGCACCCTATAGATGAAGGATAATAACATTATTATAAATAATAAAGCACAGGCCGAATATAATTGTAAATTGCATTTATGTATGTTCCCTAAATTTTTCTCAACTTTTTTATAGATGGCGTAGGATAACACATTACATGTGGATATCATGGCTCTTGTTGGAGAAATTCATGTTGTTCCCAGTGGCAGAGTCTACAGACAGATCTTTGATGCAGAGGTACACACAGGGCGCCATGTTACAAAGTTTTGATGCATTAGAAAATAAAACTTTTACCGTAGAAACTGCTCTATGACATATCTTCATTAGACACCGATGAAACAGTGCCTCCGGTGGGCAGTTGCAGTACTTGTTTAGCGCCCCTTTTAGAGAATAAATTAATGTATGCTGTTTTATGTTACAAGGTCCAGCTGGTCCGGTCTCTCGGCGAGGCGCGGGCCCGGGTCACACAGCATGAACTGGGGTTAGACAGTGGAAAGATTCCTCTTATCAGAAATGAGGACAGCCGCTCAGCTGGACTGTTGTCTCACCGCCAGCGTCTGTGGGTGGACAGCATGCCATATGACTGCTTTACAGAGAACCCGCTGGCATACAGGTAATTGTAGCCTAAATATTATATAATACGACATGTATACAAACATATAAATATTACTAGTAATACTAGATGGAAAAGACTTGTTATTTGAGTGTCAAGACTTAAGACCATTAAATTGGTTCCAAGGAATAACTTTATTTACAGTAACATCCAGTGTCAAATGTTTCTGCCTGTGATGGCCAAGAACCAAATGGTTCTCCACCAGTCCTAAGATGACTTATAAAGAAAGTCTAGTAAGTGCTGGGACACGGATTATAGCTCTGCCCCTGTCTCAACCAAAAAGCCCCGCCCCCAGCCTCTGATTGGCCAGTGGTTAGTAAGGCATAGAGCAGCGGGGGATGTAGTTATGTGACCGCCGGTCACCATACCAACCGCTACATCCCGCCTGCTTCGAATCCCAACAGTCGCATGCTGACTACCAGGGGCTGTTCCCACTCATGGGTGTCCAAGACAGTCCAAGAGAGTGGGAATAGAACCTGTGGCGAGCACAGCTTGCTACCGAGCCCGTAGCGTGAAGGACCCCCTACCTAGCCCGCAAGAGGCTTCGTTGCGGTGGCTCCCTTTTCCCCCGCTGGTATTCTGCTTCCGGGATCCTGGCGTCGGGGTGCTGACCGCTGGGATCCCGGTGGCCGGTAAGCCATATTCAACCCGAGCAGGGATGACCATCGGTGAGTGAAACCATCAATGGTTCCTCTGTGAATGGTTTTATAATCTAGGTTAACCCACTGATTTCCTTCCCTAGGTCACAGTGGACCTTAAAACTGGCCTATTGAGCTTCTTACTTGTCCACCTTTGTAGACATACATGATACGGGCATTGACTAGGGATGTCTCATTGTCTCGTTAGGTACCTACCATGTGCAGAAGAGCATTTCCCCTCCATATGGGCATTATGTTCTCCCTTCTTTCCATAGTGATATTCGGGAGGCACTTTTGTGTTTACTGTCTCCTCTGATTTTATAACAGGGAGAAAACTGCATCATCTCTAAGGAAAGTGAAGGAGAGTGAGGATGTGGTCGCAGCCAGAGAAGTCAGAGGCCTTTGTGATATTATCGGTAATAATGCCCAACCGAGAACTTTTCTTATTTGAATTAACTGAAAACAAAATTTTACTTGTTTTGCTATTTTTGAATTTTTAAGGGGAAGCTTTATAAAACTTTCTCAAGAGGATAAGCGTAGGTGTTGGCCTAAAGCAACCAATCATATTCTAGCTATCATATTATTTGATGCACTAGATAAATGATAGCTGAAGCTGATACGTTGCTATCGGCAATATCTCCACTCTTTAGGTTTTAGAAATCTGCCCCTGAATGTTAATTAGTAAAAGTAATTATGATTACAGTGTCATTACGTTTCAAAGAGATTTTAAAAGTATTTAACACCTGGAAATAGTTTTTAATGTATTGCACGGTATATTCACAAGGTTCCGATACACCGCCAGCCATTACAGAAGAAGCAGGGGCGGCTTAAGGGGGTCATTCCGAGTTGATCGCTAGCTGCATTCGTTCACTGTGCAGTGATGAGACAAAAAAAACGGCACTTATGCGTATGCGGCGCAATGCGCACGCGCGACATAAATATTACAACGAATGATGTCGTTTCACACAGGGTCTAGCAAAGCTTTTCAATCGCACTGGTGGCCGCAGAGTGATTGACAGGAAGAGGCGTTTCTGGGTGTCAACTGACCGTTTTCAGGGAGTGTTCGGAAAAACGCAGGCATGCCAGAAAAAAACGCAGGCGTGGCTGGGCGAACGCAAGGCGGGTGTGTGACGTCAAAACAGGAACTGAACAGTCTGAAGTGATCGCAAGCGCTGAGTAGGTTTTGAGCTACTCTAAAACTGCACAAAAAAAAATTGTAGCCGCTCTGCGATCCTTTCGATCGCACTTCTGCTAAGCTAAAATACACTCCCAGTGGGAGGCGGCAAAGCGTTTGCACGACTGCAAGAAACTTCTAGCAAGCGATCAACTTGGAATGACCACCTAAGAGAGAAGGGGACCCGTGTGCAGACTCCTTTCTGTGGGCAGCCTCCTCTCTGCAGCGCCACAGACTCTGTGCATGCGCAGGTCTCCGGAAACATGGCGCCCGCCGTGTTCCTGGAGACTAATCTCTAGTGTGCATGCGTGAATCAGTGTGAAAATGGCCGCCACGTCATTTTCAAAGTGATTTCTCCGGGATCAGCAGCACCGACGCAGGACTCCGGAGAGGTAAGTAATTAAATATAGGTGCAGGGTGTGCAGTGAGGGACTCCCTGGACCCAGGGGTCTGCGTGCACTGCACACACTGCACCTATTATAGAAACGCCTATGGAAAGAAGTCATGTGATGGGAGGAGACATAGCGGAATAAAGAAGTGAGGAGAAGAAGAAATTTTCCTGTTGGCCAACATCCAGGAGATTTTGGGTGGACCTGCAAACATCTCTCTTGGCGTGCCAGGTCTCGTGAGACTCTGCTAGTGTCGGGCGTCACTTTCAAGTCTTTTTTGATGAAAATGCCTCCTAATTGCAATGCTATGTGACTAATAATCACCGGGAGACTGATTCATTTTTATGTGCAACATTTGTATACCTGTGTGCAACTGAGTTTCTGAATCTGCAGACAAAGTGCTACAATGTGGCTTTTTTTCCATGTGGATTTCAATTGTGCTTCATGGGGGTCATTCCGAGTTGATCGCTAGCTGCATTTGTTCGCAGCGCAGCGATCAGGCTAAAAAATGGCAGTTCTCCGCATGCGGCACAATGCACACGCGCGACATACGGGCACAACGAATGATGCAGTTTTGCACAGGGTCTAGCGATGCATTTCAGTCGCACTGGTTGCCACAGAGTGATTGACATGAAGTGGGCGTTTCTGGGTGGCAACTGACCGTTTTCAGGGAGTGTTCGGAAAAATGCAGGCGTGGCTGGGCGAACGCAGGCGTGGCTGGGCGAACGCTGGGCGGGTGAGTGACGTCAAATCCGGAACTGAATAGTCTGAAGTGATCGCAAGCGCTGAGTAGGTTTTGAGCTACTCTGAAACTACACAAAAATTTTTGCAGCCGCTCTGTGATACAACCGTTCGCACTTCTGCTAAGCTAAAATACACTCCCAGTGGGCGGCGGCATAGCGTTTGCACGACTGTTAAAAACTGCTAGCGAGTGAACAACTCGGAATGACCCCCCATGTACAGACTCAGTTGCACACAGATTGTAAACTACTTTTGCATAGTCATATACAGTATGATGATTATGTTCTAGTAAAACTAAAAAATGATATCTTTTAATATGTGCAGTATGTATGTAAATATGTTTTTGTTCATTAGTTCCTGAGAAGAAAGACAGCGATATCCTGGAGCGGATCACCTCTAATAGACAAGAGCGGCATAACAGCACAGTCTCCGGCCTGCAGAATGAACTGGCTACCATTAGCAAGGTACACTGTAAAAAGACATAAATTATCATCATTTGGCATCTGGGAAAACCCAGAGCAGCCGTTCATCTGAGCTTTACCTTGTTGGATTCCAGGAAATGGAGACCTTGGTCTTGGAGGTGGGGAAGGTTCATCAGGAAAAGATCTCCGTGTCCGATAAGAAGACCGAGCTTTTATTCCTGCAGTATGAGGACAGGAGCGACAACAGAACTCTCCCAATGACAGTGAGTAATCTGATGTTCACGTTATTACATTATAATGTGCTCTCTGATCAGATCTGACTGCAGTGATTTGTTTATAGAGCATTTCACATCATAACTGGTGCTAATATGACAGAATGGGTATCTCATTACGGAACGTCAAAGTGCTTACACTGACAGATGGAAGTGTACTGTTACTATGGAAACAGCGTTGATGCAATCACGGGACTTCCAGCGGTGACTCCCAATCACCATGAGAAAGTGTAGGCGCACTGATAATTCTTTATTAAGGCTTCAAGGTAGTTATAACATTATTAGCTAAAATAAATCATCTTGGTCCTGATGCTGAGCTGAATGTACGCCTGTTTGCGGAACGTATCGTGCGTGCTTTCACACTGTGCATGATCTGGAAGTGAGGCAGCTGCAGAGCAGTACGCATTCAGTTGCATCTACAAATTTTTTACCGTGTATGCAATAGGGGAGCATGTACACTCGACCTCGGCAGCTGACTAGAGGCATTACTAGGAGGGTGCAGGCCCAGGGTGCACCCGAGTGTCGCTCACCGAGAGGGTGACACCAAAATGCCGACCTGTCCTCAGTGACAGGAGCCGGGTGCTGCACTTTGACATTATTGTATGGCACTCATTTCCCGTCACAGTGGCCAGATGAGTCTCCAGGGGCAGCCCAGCATCTCCGGGACTGCTGGGCACGCCCCCGGAGTGATGAAGTTTGGGTTGGGCTGTGAGGCCGCTCCCCTTTTCTCTGACGTCCTAGTGGATGCTGGGAACTCCGTAAGGACCATGGGGAATAGACGGGCTCCGCAGGAGACTGGGCACTCTAAAAGAACGATTAGGTACTATCTGGTGTGCACTGGCTCCTCCCTCTATGCCCCTCCTCCAGACCTCAGTCAGAATCTGTGCCCGGCCAGAGCTGGATGCACCTAGTGGGCTCTCCTGAGTTCACTATAAAGAAAGTATTTGTTAGGTTATTTATTTTCAGTGAGATCTGCTGGCAACAGACTCACTGCTACGTGGGACTGAGGGGAGAGAAGCAAACCTACCTGCTTGCAGCTAGGTTGTGCTTCTTAGGCTACTGGACACCATTAGCTCCAGAGGGTTCGAACACAGGGCCTGACCTCGATCGTCCGTTCCCGGAGCCGCGCCGCCGTCCCCCTTGCAGAGCCAGAAGACAGAAGAGAAGCAATGAAATCGGCGGCAGAAGACTCCTGTCTTCATTAAGGTAGCGCACAGCACCGCAGCTGTGCGCCATTGCTCCCACAGCACACCACACACTCCGGTCACTGTAGGGTGCAGGGCGCTGGGGGGGGGGGGGGGCGCCCTGGGCAGCAATAAAAATACCTTTGGCATAAAAATACACATAATACAGTCTGTGACTGTATATGTGTAAAACCCCCGCCATTTTTAGTCAGAAACAGGACAGAAGCCCGCCGCTGAGGGGGCGGGGCCTTCTTCCTCAGCACACCAGCGCCATTTTCTCTTCACAGCTCCGCTGGAAGGAAGCTCCCCAGGCTCTCCCCTACAGTATCCTGGTACACAAAGGGTGAAAAGAGAGGGGGGGGGGCACATAAATTTAGGCGCAAAAATTGTATATACAGCAGCTACTGGGTAAACACTGAGTTGTAGTGTAATCCCTGGGTTATATAGCGCTGGGGTGTGTGCTGGCATACTCTCTCTCTGTCTCTCCAAAGGGCCTTGTGGGGGAACTGTCTTCAAATAGAGCATCCCCTGTCTGTGTGGTGTGTCGGTACGCGTGTGTCGACATGTCTGAGGTAAAAGGCTCCTCTAAGGAGGTGATAGAGCGGATATGTATGTGAGAGAGTGTCTCCCTTCGACAACTCCGACACCTGTTTGGATATGTGTAAGTGCTAAGGTGAATTTATTGCACAAATGGTTAGGGAACAGACAGGAAATCTACCCATGTCTGTCCCTATGTCACAGAGACCTTCAGAGTCTCACAATGTTCACTATCCAAAATAACAAACACTGGTATCGACACGGAGTTTAACTCCACTGTCGACTACGATAATGCAAAGTTACAGCCAAGATGGCTAGAAGGTATTCAATATATGATATTGAAATAAAAGATGATTTGCATATCACTGATGACTCATCTGTCCCTGACACGAGAGTACACATGTTTAAGGGGAAGAATGCTGAGGTAAATTTCCCTCCTCTCATGAGGAAAAAGAGCGGGAATCTCCAGACAAGAGACGGCAGCTTCCCACAAGAGAATTCTCAGGCTGTATCCTTTCCCCACTAGGGCCAGGATATGTTGAGAATCTTCCCCTGGGGAGTCCTGTTTGCACAGACGGTAGCACTTGCTATTCTCAGGGATCCTGCAGATAGCGTGCACATTCTAGTATACTACCCAGACCGGCGATTGTGTCGGCATGGGTTTATAGCGCTGTGGCAGCGTGGACAGGTACCTTATCAGCAGAGATTGAGACCCTAGTAAATATATTAAAGATGCTGTCTTAAGTGATAGATATATAGTTATAAAGCATGCCCAAAGAGACATGAGTATACTGGGTCCTAGAGTCAAAGCTATGTCGATCTCTGCTTGACGTGTCCTGTAGAATATGCATTGGACAGATGATGCCGACTTAAGAGGCATATGGAAGGCTGAGGATTGTGTGGAGAAGGGTTCTCGGGCCTGGTCTCCACAGCTATAGCTGATAATTCTGCTAGTTTGCCTTATATTCCTGCACAGCCTAAGAAAGCACGACATTATTAAATGCAGCCTTTCGAATAAAGAAACAAGAAAGTCTGAGGTGAGTCCTTTCTTGTCAGAGCCGGGATCAACACAGCTAGTTCCCAGGAACAGAAGTCCTCCCCGGCCCCTACAAAAATCCACCTCTGCCGCTGGGGCTCCACAGGCGGAGCTAGGCCCGGTGGGGACACGCCTTCGTAAGTTCAGCCACAAGTGGGTTCACTCCCTGTTAGGTCCCTGGGCAATAGATATTGTGTCTCAGGGATACAAGCTGTACTGTGAGAAGATGCCCCCTCACCGACGGCCCTGCGGGCTTCCCCCCATGAGGGGGAGCCAGTGTTAACCGCAATTCACAAATTGTATCTTTAACAGGTGGTGGTCAAGGGTCCCCTCCTTCATCAAGAGGGTGTTATTATTTGACCATGTTGTAATTCCGAAACCAGACGGTTCGGTCAGACCCATATTGAATTAAAAATCCCTGAACATATACCTGAGAAGGTTCAAGTTCAAGATGGAATCGCTAAGAGCGGTCAGGGCAAGCCTAAAAAGAGGGAGACTTTATCGTGAATCGGGTCATAAGGGATGCATAACTTCATGTCCCCATTTATCCACCTCATTAGGCGTACCTCAGAATTGCGGTACGGGATTGTCATAACCAAGGTAATGGCGGATATGATTGTGCTCCTGCGGAAGCAAGGTGTCACTATTATCACGTACTTGGACGATCTCCTCATACAAGCGAGATCAAGAGAGCAGTTGCTGAACAGCGTATCACTTTCTCTGGAAGTGTAATGGCAACACGGCTGGATTCTTTATATTCCAAAGTCGCAGTTGGTTCCTACAGCTCATCTGCCTCTCCTAGGCACGATCCTAGACACAGACCAGAAAAGGGTTTATCTCCCGATAGAGAGAGCTCAGGAGCTCATGACACTGGTCAGGAATCTATTAAAACCAAAACAGGTGTCAGTGCATCACTGCACTCGAGTCCTGGGAAGGATGGTGGCATCATACGAGGCCATCCCCATAGGCAGGTTCCATGCGAGGACCTTCCAATGGGACTTACTGGACAAGTGGTCCGGATCACCTCTTCAGATGCATCGGTTAATCACCCTATCCCCCAGGGCTAGGGTGTCTCTCCTGTGGTGGCTGCAGAGTGCTCACCTTCTCGAGGGCCGCAGATTCGGCATTCAGGACTGGATCCTGGTGACCACGGATGCAAGCCTCCGAGGGTGGGGGGCAGTTACACAGGGAAGAAATTTCCAAGGTCTGTGGTCAAGTCAACAGACTTGCCTTCACATCAATATCCTGGAACTAAGGGCCATATACCACGCCCTAAGTCAAGCGGAGATCCTGCTTCGCGACCAACCGGTTCTGATCCAGTCAGACCGCAGGGGTTCATGTAAACCGCCAAGGCGGCACAAGGAGCAGGGTGGCGAGGGTAGAAGCCACCAGAATTCTTTGCTGGGCGGAGAATCAAGTAAGCGCACTGTCAGCAGTGTTCATTTCGGGAGTGGACAACTGGGAAGCAGACTTCCTCAGCAGGCACGACCTCTACCCGGGAAAGTGGGGACTTCATCAGGAAGTCTTCACGCAGTTTGCAAATTGATGGGAACTGCCTCAGGTGGACTGGATGGCGTCCCACCTCAATAAAAAGCTAAAAAAGGTTTTAAGCCGGGTCAAGGGACCCTCAGGTGATAGCTGTGGTCGCACTAGTAACACCGTGGGTGTTACAGTCGGTCTATGTATTCCCTCCTCTTCCTCTCATACCCAAGGGCTGAGAATTGTAATAAAAGGAGGAGTGAGAACAATATTCTTTGCTCCGAATGGGCCAAGAAGGACTCGGTACCCGGAGCTGCAAGAAATGCTCTCAGAGGACTCGGGGCTTCTGCCTCTCAGACAGGACATGTTGCAACAGGGGCCCTGTCTGTTCCAAGACTTACCGCGGCTGCATTTGACGGCATGGTGGTTTAACGCCGGATCATAGCGGAAAAGGGCATTCCGGATGCAGTTATTCCTACGCTGATAAAGGCTAGGAAAGACGTGACAGCAAGACTTTTCTCTGACGTCCTAGTGGATGCTGGGAACTCCGTAAGGCCCATGGGGAATAGCGGCTCCGCAGGAGACTGGGCTTAAAAGTAAAGCTTTAGGACTACCTGGTGTGCACTGGCTCCTCCCCCTATGACCCTCCTCCAAGCCTCAGTTAGATTTTTGTGCCCGAACGAGAAGGGTGCACACTAGGGGCTCTCCTGAGCTGCTTAGTGAAAAGTTTAGTTTTAGGTTTTTTATTTTCAGTGAGACCTGCTGGCAACAGGCTCACTGCATCGAGGGACTAAGGGGAGAAGAAGCGAACTCACCTGCGTGCAGAGTGGATTGGGCTTCTTAGGCTACTGGACACCATTAGCTCCAGAGGGATCGAACACAGGCCCAGCCATGGAGTCCGGTCCCAGAGCCGCGCCGCCGGCCCCCTTACAGAGCCAGAAGCAAGAAGAGGTCCGGAAAATCGGCGGCAGAAGACATCCTGTCTTCACCAAGGTAGCGCACAGCACTGCAGCTGTGCGCCATTGCTCCTCAGCACACTTCACACTTCGGTCACTGAGGGTGCAGGGCGCTAGGGGGGGGCGCCCTGAGCAGCAATAAAAACACCTTGGCTGGCGAAAATACATCACATATAGCCCCCAGGGCTATATGGATGAATTTTAACCCCTGCCAGATTACACTGAAAAACGGGAGAAAAGGCCGCCGAGAAAGGGGCGGAGCCTATCTCCTCAGCACACTGGCGCCATTTTCCCTCACAGCTCCGTTGGAGGGAAGCTCCCTGGCTCTCCCCTGCAGTCACTACACTGCAGAAAGGGTTAAAAAAGAGAGGGGGGCACTAATTAGGCGCAGTATAAACAATACAGCAGCTATAAGGGGAAAAACATTTATATAAGGTTATCCCTGTATATATATAGCGCTCTGGTGTGTGCTGGCAAACTCTCCCTCTGTCTCCCCAAAGGGCTAGTGGGGTCCTGTCCTCTATCAGAGCATTCCCTGTGTGTGTGCTGTGTGTCGGTACGTTTGTGTCGACATGTATGAGGAGGAAAATTATGTGGAGGCGGAGCAAATTGCCTGTAATAGGGATGTCACCCCCTAGGGGGTCGACACCTGAGTGGATGAACTGCTGGAAGGAATTACATGACAGTGTCAGCTCTTTACAAAAGACAGTGATTGACATGAGACAGCCGGCTACTCAGCTTGTGCCTGTCCAGACGTCTCATAGGCCGTCAGGGGCTCTAAAGCGCCCGTTACCTCAGATGGCAAATACAGACGCCGACACGGATACTGACTCCAGTGTCGACGGTGAAGAGACAAATATGACTTCCAGTAGGGCCACACGTTACATGATTGAGGCAATGAAAAATGTTTTACACATTTCTGATAATACGAGTACCACCAATAGGGGTATTATGTTCGGTGAGGAAAAACTACCTGTAGTTTTCCTGAATCTGAGAAATTAAATGAGGTGTGTGATGAAGCGTGGGTTTCCCCCGATAAAAAACTGATAATTTCTAAAGAGTTATTGGCATTATATCCTTTCCCGCCAGAGGTTAGGGTGCGTTGGGAAACACCCCCTAGGGTGGATAAAGCGCTCACACGCTTGTCAAAACAAGGGCTCTACCCTCTCCTGAGATGGCCGCCCTTAAGGATCCTGCTGATAGAAAGCAGGAGGGTATCCTAAAATGTATTTACACACATACTGGTGTTATACTGCGACCAGCAATCGCCTCAGCCTGGATGTGCAGTGCTGGGTTGGCGTGGTCGGATTCCCTGACTGAAAATATTGATACCCTAGATAGGGACAGTATATTATTGCCTGTAGAGCATTTAAAAGATGCATTTCTATATATGTGTGATGCACAGCGGGATATTTGCCGACTGGCATCAAGAGTAAGTGCGCTGTCCATTTCTGCCAGAAGAGGGTTATGGACACGACAGTGGTCAGGTGATGCGGATTCCAAATGGCATATGGAAGTATTGCCTTATAAAGGGGAGGAGTTATTTGGGGTCGGTCTTTCAGACCTGGTGGCCACGGCAACAGCTGGGAAATCCACGTTTTTACCCCAGGTCGCCTCTCAACATAAGAAGACGCCGTATTATCAGGCACAGTCCTCTCGTTCCCATAAGGGCACGTGGGCAAAAGGTTCCTCATTTCTGCCCCGTGACAGAGGGAGAGGGAAACGGCTGCAGAAATCAGCCAGTTCCCAGGAACAGAAGCCCTCTCCCGCCTCTGCCAAGCCCTCAGTATGACGCTGGGGCTTTACAAGCAGACAGGGAGGCAGTTTTGGAAGCCATTCACAAGCTGTATTCCCAGCAGGTGATAATCAAGGTACCCCTCCTGCAACAGGGAAAGGGGTATTACTCCACACTGTTGTGGTACCGAAGCCGGACGGCTCGGTGAGACCGATTTTAAATCTAAAATCTTTGAACACTTACATACAGAGGTTCAAATTCAAGAGAAGGGGACTACATGGTGTCTCTGGACATCAAGGATGCTTACCTTCATGTCCAAATTTACCCTTCTCACCAAGGGTACCTCAGGTTTGTGGTACAGAACTGTCACTATCAGTTTCAGACGCTGCCGTTTGGATGGTCCACGGCACCCCGGGTCTTTACCAAGGTAATGGCCGAAATGATGATACTCCTTCGAAGGAAGGGAGTTTTAGTTATCCCTTACTTGGACGATCTCCTGATAAGGGTAAGATCCTGGGAACAGTTGGAGGTCGGTGTAGCACTATCTCAGGTAGTGTTGCGACAGCACGGTTGGATTCTCAATATTCCAAAATCGCAGCTGGTTCCGACGACTCATCTTCTGTTCCTAGGGATGATTCTGGACACAGTTCAGAAAAAGGTGTTTCTCCCGGAGGAGAGAGCCAGGGAGTTATCCGAGCTAGTCAGGAACCTCCTAAAACCGAGCCAAGTCTCAGTGCATCAATGCACAAGGGTTCTGGGAAAAATGGTAGCTTCCTACGAAGCAAAGCCATTCGGCAGATTCCACGCAAGAACTTTCCAGTGGGACCTGCAGGACAAATGGTCCGGGTCGCATCTTAAGATACATCAGCGGATAACCCGGTCACCAAGGACAAGGGTGTCCCTCCTGTGGTGGTTGCAGAGTGCTCATCTTCTAGAGGGCCGCAGATTCGGCATTCAGGACTCGGTCCTGGTGACCACGGATGCCAGCCTGCGAGGCTGGGGAGCAGTCACACAGGGAAGAAATTTCCAGGGCTTATGGTCAAGCCTGGAGACATCATTTCACATAAATATCCTGGAGCTAAGGGCCATTTACAATGCTCTCAGCTTAGCAAGACCTCTGCTTCAAGGTCAGCCGGTGTTGATCCAGTCGGACAACATCACGGCAGTCACCCACGTAAACAGACAGGGTGGCACAAGAAGCAGTCAATGGCAGAAGCTGCAAGGATTCTTCGCTGGGCGGAAAATCATGTGATAGCACTGTCAGCAGTATTCATTCCGGGAGTGGACAACTGGGAAGCAGACTTCCTCAGCAGGCACGGCCTCCACCCGGGAGAGTGGGGACTTCACCCAGAAGTCTTCCACATGCTTGTAAACCATTGGGAAAAACCAAAGGTGGACATGATGGCGTCCCGCCTAAACAAAAAAATTGGACAGGTATTGCGCCAGGTCAAGGGACCCTCAGGCAATAGCTGTGGACGCTCTGGTAACACCGTGGGTGTACCAGTCAGTGTATGTGTTCCCTCCTCTTTCTCTCATACCAAAAGTACTGAGAATTATAAGACGGAGGGGAGTAAGAACTATACTCGTGGCTCCGGATTGGCCAAGAAGGACTTGGTACCCGGAACTTCAAGAGATGCTCACTGAGGACCCGTGGCCTCTACCTCTAAGAAGGGACCTGCTCCAGCAAGGACCCTGTCTATTCCAAGACTTACCGCGGCTGCGTTTAACGGCAGGGCGGTTGAACGCCGGATCCTGAAGGAAAAAGGCATTCCGGATGAAGTCATCCCTACCCTGATCAAGCCAGGAAGGATGTAACCGCAAAGCATTATCACCGCATTTGGCGAAAATAAGTTGCGGGGTGTGAGGCCAGTAAGGCCCCGATGGAGGAATTTTCAACTAGGTCGATTCCTGCATTTCCTGTAAACAGGAGTGTCTATGTGCCTAAAATTGGGGTCCATTAAGGTTCAAATTTCGGCCCTGTCAATTTTCTTCCAGAAAGAACTAGCTTCAGTTCCTGAAGTTCAGACGTTTGTAAAAGGGGTACTGCATATACAGCCTCCTTTTGTGCCTCCAGTGGCACCTTGGGATCTCAATGTAGTTTTGGGGTTCCTAAAGTCACATTGGTTTGAACCACTTGAATCTGTGGAGTTAAAATATCTCACATGGAAAGTGGTCATGTTGTTGGCCCTGGCCTCGGCCAGGCGCGTGTCAGAATTGGCGGGCTTTATCCTGTAAAGGCCCTTATCTGATCTTCCATTCAGACAGGGCGGAATTGAGGACTCATCCTCAATTTCTCCCTAAGGTGGTTTCAGCGTTTCACTTGAACCAGCCTATTGTGGTACCTGCGGCTACTAGGGACTTGGAGGACTCCAAGTTTCTGGACGTAGTCAGGGCCCTGAAAGTATATGTTTCCAGGACGGCTGGAGTCAGAAAATCTGACTCGCTGTTTATCCTGTATGCACCCAACAAGCTGGGTGCTCCTGCTTCTAAGCAGACTATTGCTCGTTGGATTTGTAGCACAATTCAGCTTGCACATTCTGTGGCAGGCCTGCCACAGCCAAAATCTGTAAAAGCCCATTCCACACGGAAAGTGGGCTCATCTTGGGCGGCTGCCCGAGGGGTCTCGGCTTTACAACTTTGCCGAGCAGCTACTTGGTCAGGGGCAAACACGTTTGCTAAATTCTACAAATTTGATACCCTGGCTGAGGAGGACCTGGAGTTCTCTCATTCGGTGCTGCAGAGTCATCCGCACTCTCCCGCCCGTTTGGGAGCTTTGGTATAATCCCCATGGTCCTTACGGAGTTCCCAGCATCCACTAGGACGTCAGAGAAAATAAGAATTTACTTACCGATAATTCTATTTCTCATAGTCCGTAGTGGATGCTGGGCGCCCATCCCAAGTGCGGATTGTCTGCAATACTTGTACATAGTTATTGTTACAAAAATCGGGTTATTGTGGTTGTGAGCCATCTTTCCAGAGGCTCCTCTGTTATCATGCTGTTAACTGGGTTCAGATCACAGGTTGTACGGTGTGATTGGTGTGGCTGGTATGAGTCTTACCCGGGATTCATAAATCCTTCCTTATTGTGTACGCTCGTCCGGGCACAGTATCCTAACTGAGGCTTGGAGGAGGGTCATAGGGGGAAGAGCCAGTGCACACCAGGTAGTCCTAAAGCTTTACTTTTGTGCCCAGTCTCCTGCGGAGCCGCTATTCCCCATGGTCCTTACGGAGTTCCCAGCATCCACTACGGACTATGAGAAATAGAATTATCGGTAAGTAAATTCTTATTTTTCACTGTATATAGCGAAAATAGGTTGCTTGGTGTGAGGCCGGGAAGGCCCTACAGAGGAATTCCAGCGGGGTCGATTCCTGCACTTCCTACAGTCAGGAGTGACTATGGGCCTAAAATTAGGATCCATAAAGGTCAAGATTTCGGCCCTATCCATTTTCTCTCAAAAAGAACTGGCTTCACTGCCTGAAGTTCGGACGTTGTTCCGGGGGTGCTGCATATTCAGCCACCTTTTTGTGCCACCGGTGGCACCTTGGGATCTTAAAGTTGTGTTGGATTTCCTGAAATCCCTCTGGTTTGAGCCACTTAAGACCGTGGAGCTAAAATATCTCACGTGGAAAGTGGTCATGCTATTGGCCTTAGCTTCGGCTAGGCGTGTGTCAGAATTGGCGGTTTTGTCATGTAAAACCCTTATCTGATCTTCCATATGGACAGGGCAGAATTGAGGACTCGTCCCCAATTTCTCCCTAGGGTGGTATCATCGTTTCATTTGAACCAACCTATTGTGGTGCCTGCGGCTACTAGGGACTTGGAGGATTCCAAGTTGCTGGACGTAGTCCGGGCTTTGAAAATTTATGTTTCCAGAACGGCGGGAGTCAGAAAGTCTGACTCGCTGTTTATTCTGTATGCAGCCAACAAGGTTGGCGCTCCTGCTTCGAAGCAGACTATTGCTCGCTGGATCTATAGCACGATTCAGCGGGTTCACTCTGCGGCTGGATTGCCGCATCCAAAATCGGTGAAAGCCCATTCCACAAGGAAGGTGGGCTCTTCTTGGGCGGCTGCCCGAGGGGTCTCGGCTTTACAGCTTTGCCGAGCTGCTACTTGGTCGGAGTCAAACAAGTTTGCTAAGTTCTACAAGTTTGATACCCTGACTGAGGAGGACCTTGAGTTTGCTCATGCGGTGCTGCAGAGTCATCCGCACTCTCCCGCCCGTTTGGGAGCTTTGGTATAATCCCCATGGTCCTTACGGAGTTCCCAGCATCCACTAGGACGTCAGAGAAAATAAGAATTTACTCACCGGTAATTCTATTTCTCGTAGTCCGTAGTGGATGCTGGGCGCCCGTCCCAAGTGCGGACTCTCTGCAATACATGTATATAGTTATTGCTTAACTAAAGGGTTATTGTTATGAGCCATCCGTTAAATGAGGCTCAGTTGTTATTCATACTGTTAACTGGCTATGGTTATCACAAGTTGTACAGTGTGGCTGGTATGAGTCTTACCCTGGATTCCAAATCCTTTCCTTGTTGTGTCAGCTCTTCCGGGCACAGTTTCCCTAACTGAGGTCTGGAGGAGGGGCATAGAGGGAGGAGCCAGTGCACACCAGATAGTACCTAATCTTTCTTTTAGAGTGCCCAGTCTCCTGCGGAGCCCGTCTATTCCCCATGGTCCTTACGGAGTTCCCAGCATCCACTACGGACTACGAGAAATAGAATTACCGGTGAGTAAATTCTTATTTTCAGGGGACCACGCCCCCTTTTCTCTGACGTCCTAGTGGATGCTGGGAACTCCGAAAGGACCATGGGGAATAGCGGCTCCGCAGGAGACTGGGCACAACTAAAGAAAGCTTTTAGGTCACCTGGTGTGCACTGGCTCCTCCCACTATGACCCTCCTCCAAGCCTCAGTTAGATTTTGTGCCCGGCCGAGGTTGGATGCACACTAGGGGCTCTCCTGAGCTTCTAGAAAGAAAGTATATATTTAGGTTTTTATTTTACAGTGAGACCTGCTGGCAACAGGCTCACTGCAGCGAGGGACTAAGGGGAGAAGAAGCGAACCTACCTGCTTGCAGCTAGCTTGGGCTTCTTAGGCTACTGGACACCATTAGCTCCAGAGGGGCCGACCGCATGGAACTGGCCTTGGTGTTCGGTCCCGGAGCCGCGCCGCCGTCCCCCTTACAGAGCCAGAAGTAAGAAGAGGTCCGGAAAATCGGCGGCAGAAGACATCAGTCTTCACCAAGGTAGCGCACAGCACTGCAGCTGTGCGCCATTGCTCCTCATACACACTTCACACTCCGGTCACTGAGGGTGCAGGGCGCTAGGGGGGGGCGCCCTGAGCAGCAATAAAAAGACCTTGGCTGGCAAAAATACCACAATATATGGCCCCAGAGGCTATATATGTGATAATTACCCCTGCCAGAATCCAGAAAAAAAGCGGGAGAATAGTCCGCGAAAAAGGGGCGGGGCTATCTCCTTCAGCACACTGGCGCCATTTCTCCCTCACAGCTCCGCTGGAAGGAAGCTCCCTGGCTCTCCCCTGCAGTCTACACTACAGAAAAGGGTAAAAAAGAGAGGGGGGGCACTAAATTTAGGCGCAGTATATATAACAGCAGCTATAGGGGACATAATTCAGTTAGTCCCTGCATTATATAGCGCTCTGGTGTGTGCTGGCATACTCTCACTCTGTCTCCCCAAAGGGCTTTTGTGGGTCCTGTCCTCTGTTAGAGCATTCCCTGTGTGTGTGCGGTGTGTCGGTACGGCTGTGTCGACATGTTTGATGAGGATAATGATGTGGAGGCGGAGCAGATGCATATAGAAGGGATGTCACCCCCTGCGGGGCAGACACCTGAGTGGATGGACTTATGGAAGGAATTGCGTGCACGCGTCGACTCCTTACACAAAAAATTTGACGACATGCCAAATGCGGGACAGCCGGCTTCTCAGCTCGTGCCTGTCCAGGTGTCTCAAAGGCCTTCGGGGGCTCTAAAACGCCCGCTACCTCAGATGGCAGACGCGGATGTCGACACGGATACTGACACCAGTGTCGACGACGATGAGTCTAGTCTAATGTCCACTAAGGCCATTCGTTGCATGATTGAAGCAATGAAAGAGGTGTTACAAATTTCTGATATAAACCCAGGTACCACTAAAAAGGGTATTATGTTTGGGGAGAAAAAACTACCCGTAGTCTTTCCCCCATCAGAAGAATTAAATGAAGTGTGTGAAGAAGCGTGGGCTTTCCCTGATAAAAGATTGGTAATCTCTAAGAAGTTACTAATGGCGTTCCCTTTCCCGCCAGAGGATAGGTCACGTTGGGAGACACCACCTAGGGTGGATAAAGCGCTCACACGTTTGTCTAAAAAGGTGGCACTACCGTCTCCGGATACGGCCGCCCTCAAGGAACCTGCTGATAGAAAGCAGGAGGCTATCCTGAAGTCTGTATATACACACTCAGGCATTATACTTAGACCTGCTATTGCGTCAGCATGGATGTGCAGTGCTGCCGCTGCGTGGTCAGATTCCCTGTCAGAAAATATTGACACCCTAGACAGGGACACTATTCTGCTAACCATAGAGCATATAAAAGACTCAGTCTTATACATGAGAGATGCACAGAGGGAGATCTGCCGGCTGGCATCTAAAATAAGTGCACTGTCCATTTCTGCTAGGAGAGGCTTATGGACTCGCCAGTGGACAGGGGATGCAGATTCAAAAAGGCACATGGAAGTTTTGCCTTATAAGGGTGAGGAGTTATTCGGGGATGGTCTCTCGGACCTAGTTTCCACAGCAACTGCTGGGAAGTCAGCATTTTTACCCCATGTTCCCTCACAGCCTAAAAAGGCGCCGTTTTATCAGGTACAGTCCTTTCGGACTCAGAAAAACAGGCGTGGAAAAGGCGGGTCCTTTCTGTCCAGAGGCAGAGGTAGGGGAAAAAGGCTGCAACAAACAGCAGGTTCCCAGGAGCAAAAGTCCTCCCCCGCTTCTTCCAAGTCCGCCGCATGACGGTGGGGCTCCACAGGCGGAGCCAGGTACGGTGGGGGGCCGCCTCAAAAATTTCAGCGATCAGTGGGCTCGCTCACAGGTGGATCCCTGGATCCTGCAAATAGTATCTCAAGGGTACAAACTGGAATTCGAGGCGTCTCCACCCCACCGGTTCCTAAAATCTGCCTTGCCGACAACTCCCTCAGGCAGGGAGGCTGTGCTAGAGGCAATTCACAAGCTGTATTCCCAGCAGGTGATAGTCAAGGTGCCCCTACTTCAACAAGGACGGGGTTACTATTCCACACTGTTTGTGGTACCGAAACCGGACGGTTCGGTGAGACCCATTTTAAATTTTAAATCCTTGAACACATACATAAAAAAATTCAAGTTCAAGATGGAATCGCTCAGGGCGGTTATTGCAAGCCTGGACGAGGGGGATTACATGGTATCCCTGGACATCAAGGATGCTTACCTGCATGTCCCCATTTACTATCCTCACCAGGAGTACCTCAGATTTGTGGTACAGGATTGCCATTACCAATTCCAGACGCTGCCGTTTGGACTCTCCACGGCACCGAGGGTGTTTACCAAAGTGATGACGGAAATGATGATACTCCTTCGAAGAAAGGGAGTTTTAATTATCCCGTACTTGGACGATCTCCTAATAAAGGCGAGGTCCAAGGAGCAGTTGTTGGTGGGAGTAGCACTATCTC
The DNA here is from genome assembly GCF_028390025.1 of Pseudophryne corroboree. Taxonomy (NCBI): domain Eukaryota; kingdom Metazoa; phylum Chordata; class Amphibia; order Anura; family Myobatrachidae; genus Pseudophryne; species Pseudophryne corroboree. The sequence continues at coordinate 40,631,280 of NC_086451.1, forward strand.
AGGAGGTGCTACACCAGCACGGTTGGATTCTGAATATTCCAAAATCACAGCTGGTTCCGACGACACGTCTACTGTTCCTGGGTATGATCCTGGACACAGTCCAGAAAAACGTGTTTCTCCCGGAGGAGAAAGCCAAGGAGCTGTCATCTCTAGTCAGAGACCTCCTGAAACCGAAACAGGTATCGGTGCATCACTGCACGCGGGTCCTGGGAAAGATGGTGGCTTCTTACGAAGCAATTCCTTTCGGCAGGTTCCATGCCAGAATCTTTCAGTGGGACCTGTTGGACCAGTGGTCCGGATCGCATCTTCAGATGCATCGCCTGATAACCCTGTGTCCAAGAACCAGGGTGTCTCTGCTGTGGTGGCTGCAGAGTGCCCATCTTCTAGAGGGCCGCAGATTCGGCATACAGGACTGGGTCCTGGTGACCACGGATGCCAGCCTTCGGGGCTGGGGGGCAGTCACACAGGGAAGAAACTTCCAAGACTATGGTCGAGTCAGGAGACTTCCCTACACATAAATATTCTGGAACTAAGGGCCATTTACAACGCCCTAAGTCAGGCAAGGCCTCTGCTTCAAAACCAGTCGGTACTGATCCAGTCAGACAACATCACGGCAGTCGCCCATGTAAATCGACAGGGCGGCACAAGAAGCAGGATGGCAATGGCAGAAGCCACAAGGATTCTCCGATGGGCGGAAAATCACGTACTAGCACTGTCAGCAGTGTTCATTCCGGGAGTGGACAACTGGGAAGCAGACTTTCTCAGCAGGCACGACCTCCACCCGGGAGAGTGGGGACTTCATCCAGAAGTCTTCACGCTGATTGTAAATCGATGGGAACGTCCACAAGTGGACATGATGGCGTCCCGCCTAAACAAAAAACTAGAGAGATATTGCGCCAGGTCAAGGGACCCTCAGGCGATAGCTGTGGACGCTCTGGTGACACCGTGGGTGTACCAGTCAGTTTATGTGTTCCCTCCTCTGCCTCTCATACCAAGGGTACTGAGAATAATAAGAAAACGAGGAGTAAGAACAATGGGGGTAATTCCAAGTTGATCGCAGCATGATTTTTGTTAGCAATTGGGCAAAACCATGTGCACTGCAGGGGAGGCAGATATAACATGTGCAGAGAGAGTTAGATTTGGGTGGGGTGTGTTCAATCTGCAATCTAATTTGCAGTGTAAAAATAAAGCAGCCAGTATTTACCCTGCACAGAAATAAAATAACCCACCCAAATCTAACTCTTTCTGCACATGTTATATCTGCCTCCCCTGCAGTGCACATGGTTTTGCCCAATTGCTATCAAAAATCCTGCTGCGATCAACTTGGAATTACCCCCAATACTCGTGGTTCCGGATTGGCCAAGACGAGCGTGGTACCCGGAACTTCAAGAGATGATCTCAGAGGACCCATGGCCTCTGCCGCTCAGACAGGACCTGCTGCAGCAGTCTGTTCCAAGACTTACCGCGGCTGCGTTTGACGGCATGGCGGTTGAACGCCGGATCCTGAAGGAAAAGGGCATTCCGGAGGAAGTCATTCCTACGCTGATTAAAGCCAGGAAAGATGTAACTGCAAAGCATTATCACCGCATATGGCGGAAATATATTGCTTGGTGTGAGGCCAAAAAGGCCCCAACAGAGGAATTTCAACTAGGTCGATTTCTGCATTTCCTACAAGCAGGAGTGACTATGGGCCTGAAATTAGGCTCCATTAAGGTACAGATCTCGGCTCTGTCGATTTTCTTTCAGAAAGAACTGGCTTCATTGCCTGAAGTTCAGACGTTTGTGAAGGGAGTGCTGCATATAACACGTGGTGTTGAGTTTCTTAAAATCACATTGGTGTGAGCCACTAAAAACCGTGGATCTAAAATATCTCACGTGGAAAGTGGTCATGTTATTGGCCTTGGCTTCGGCCAGGCGTGTGTCAGAATTGGCGGCTTTGTCATGTAAAAGCCCTTATCTGATTTTCCATATGGATAGGGCAGAATTGAGGACTCGTCTTCAGTTTCTCCCTAAGGTGGTATCAGCTTTTCACTTGAACCAACCTATTGTGGTGCCTGCGGCTACTAGGGACTTGGAGGATTCCAAGTTGCTGGACGTAGTCAGGGCCTTGAAAATTTATGTTTCCAGAACGGCTGGAGTCAGGAAAACTGACTCGCTATTTATCCTGTATGCACCCAACAAGCTGGGTGCTCCTGCTTCTAAGCAGACTATTGCTCGCTGGATTTGTAGCACAATTCAGCAGGCGCATTCTGCGGCTGGACTGCCGCATCCTAAATCAGTAAAAGCCCATTCCACAAGGAAGGTGGGCTCATCTTGGGCGGCTGCCCGAGGGGTCTCGGCTTTACAACTTTGCCGAGCTGCTACTTGGTCAGGGGCAAACACGTTTGCAAAATTCTACAGATTTGATACCCTGGCTGAGGAGGACCTTGAGTTCTCTCATTCGGTGCTGCAGAGTCATCCGCACTCTCCCGCCCGTTTGGGAGCTTTGGTATAATCCCCATGGTCCTTTCGGAGTTCCCAGCATCCACTAGGACGTCAGAGAAAATAAGATTTTACTCACCGGTAAATCTATTTCTCGTAGTCCGTAGTGGATGCTGGGCGCCCGTCCCAAGTGCGGATTGTCTGCAATACTTGTACATAGTTACTGTTAACTAAAGGGTTATTGTTGAGCCATCTGTTGAGAGGCTCAGTTGTTTTCATACTGTTAAACTGGGTATTGTATCACGAGTTATACAGTGTGATTGGTGTGGCTGGTAAGAGTCTTACCCGGGATTCAAAATCCTTCCTTATTATGTCAGCTCGTCCGGGCACAGTGTCCTAACTGAGGCTTGGAGGAGGGTCATAGTGGGAGGAGCCAGTGCACACAAGGTGACCTAAAAGCTTTCTTTAGTTGTGCCCAGTCTCCTGCGGAGCCGCTATTCCCCATGGTCCTTTCGGAGTTCCCAGCATCCACTACGGACTACGAGAAATAGATTTACCGGTGAGTAAAATCTTATTTTCATCTGCACATGGCGGGCTTTTAAGTGCACCTGGTGTGACTGCTCCCAGTGATGCCTCTGCATCAGACATTGTTATTTCCTTTGACCTTAAGGGCCCAATACACTACAACGATATGTCCTGAGGCTGAAGTTGGAGGCGATTTCCCTTGAACTCTCCCGGGAGCTTTCCGGGAGTGCTTCCATACGATTCCATATGATTTGGTACATTCTGCATGTGATATATCTTATGCGATCCCAGCCATGCCTGCGGGAACCGACATATCACGAGTGCAGCACTAACGATCTAGGGGAGCCGATCCGACCCTCACGGGAACGTGCATCGGATCAGATACACCTCCAAAATGCCCGATTTCACCCAATATATCGTCCCGAATGCCCGAAATTGGATGAAATCGGGCATTATCGTTCTAGTGTATGGAGCCCTTTAGTTGTCTTTCAGGTGTTTGCGTGCCGGTTGTTTAAATGTTATTTCTCTAACGTCCTAGAGGATGCTGGGGACTCCGTAAGGACCATGGGGATAGACGGGCTCCGCAGGAGACATGGGCACTTTAAGAAAGACTTTAGGTATGGGTGTGCACTGGCTCCTCCCTCTATGCCCCTCCTCCAGACCTCAGTTTGATACTGTGCCCAGAGGAGCTGGGTGCTTTTCAGGAGCTCTCCTGAGCTTACTGACAGAAAGTATGTTGTTAGGTTTTTTATTTTCAGGGAGCACTGCTGGCAACAGACTCCCTGCATCGAGGGACTGAGGGGAGAGAAGCAGCCCTACTCTTTGAGTGCAAGGTCCTGCTTCTTAAGCTACTGGACACCATTAGCTCCAGAGGGATTGGTACGCAGGATCTCACCCTAGCCGTCCGTCTCAGAGCCGCGCCGCCGTCCCCCTCGCAGAGCCGGAAGATAGAAGCCGGGTGAGTATGAGAAGTAAAGAAGACTTCAGAGGCAGCAGAAGACTTCAAGATCTTCACTGAGGTAACGCACAGCACTGCAGCTGTGCGCCATTGCTCCCACACATCTCACATACTCCGGTCACTGTAAGGGTGCAGGGCGCAGGGGGGGGGGCGCCCTGGGCAGCAATATAAACCTCTTATTTGGCAAAAGAGAGCATATATACAGCTGGACACTGTATATATGCATGAGCCCCCGCCAATTTTACACTTTTAGCGGGACTGAAGCCCGACGCCGAAGGGGCGGGGCTTCTCCCTCAGCACTCACCAGCGCCATGTTTTTCTCCACAGCACCGCTGAGAGGAAGCTCCCCGGACTCTCCCCTGCTTATACCACGGTAGATGAGAGGGTTTTAAAGAAGAGGGGGGGCACATAATTCGGCGCAGATAATGGGGGTAATTCCAAGTTGATCGCAGCAGGATATTTTTTAGCAGTTGGGCAAAACCATGTGCACTGCAGGGGGGGGGCAGATATAATATGTGCAGAGAGAGTTAGATTTGAGTGGGTTATTTTGTTTTTTTAGTGCAGGGTAAACACTGGCTGCTTTATTTTTACGCTGCAATTTAGATTGCAGATTCAACTCACCACACCCAAATCTAACTCTCTCTGCACATGTTAAATCTGCCTCCCCTGCAGTGCACATGGTTTTGCCCAACTGCTAAAAAATTTCCTGCTGCGATCAACTTGGAATTACCCCCAATAATAACAGCGCTACTGGGTAAACATTAAATTGCTGTGTTTTTTCCTGGGTTATATAGCGCTGGGGTGTGTGCTGGCAACTCTCTCTCTGTCTCTCCAAAGGGCCTTGTGGGGGAACTGTCTTCAGAGAGAGCATTCCCTGAGTGTGTGGTGTGTCGGTACGTGTGTGTCGACATGTCTGAGGTAAAAGGCTCTCTTAAGGAGGAGATGGAGCAAATGTGTGTGTGTGTGGTGTCTCCGTCGACAACGCCGACACCTGAATGGATATGTGAAATTAAGTGCTAAGGTAAATTTATTGCACAAAAGATTAGAGAACAGACAGGGAATCTACCCATGTTTGTCCCTATGTCGCAGGGACCTTCAGAGTCTCACAACGCTCACTATCCAAAATAATAGACACTGATATCGACACGGAGTCTGACTCCAGTGTCGACTACGATAATGCAAAGTACAGCCAAAACTGGCAGCAAAGTATTCAATATATGATTATTGTAATAAAAGATGTTTTGCATATCACTGATGACTCATCTGTCCCTGACACGAGGGTACACATGTTTAAGGGGAAGAAAGCTGAGGTAAATTTCCCTCCTTTCATGAAGAAAAAGAGCGGGAATCTCCAGACTAGAAACTGCAGATTCCCACAAAGAATTCTCAGGGAGTATCCTTTCCCTACTAGGGCCAGGATACGATGGGAATCTTCCCCTAGGGTGGATTGACACGTTTACCCAAAAGGTAGAGCTGACTTAACAGCTATCCTCAGGGATCCTGCAGATAGCATGCAGTAAAAGTACTAAGAAGTCCATTTACACAACATTCTGGTACACTACTCAGACCGGCAATTGCGTCGGCCTGGGTGTGTAGTGCTGTAGCGGCATGGACGGATACCTTATCTGAGGAGATTGATACCCTAGATAAGGGTACTATTTTATTGACCCTGGGGCATATAAAAAGATGCTGTCCTAATATATGAGAGATGCTCAAAGAGACATTAGTCTACTGGGTTCTAGATTAAATGCTATGTCGATTTCTGCCAGAAAAGTCCTATGGACACGGCAATGGACAGGTGATGCCGACTCAAAACGGCATATGGAATTTTTACCTTACAGGGGTGAGGGATTGTTTGGGGAAGGTCTCTCGGACCTAGTCTCCACAGCAACAGCTGGAAAATCAAAATTTTTTGCCTTATATTCCCTCACAGCCTAAGAGAGCGCCGCATTATCAAATGCAGTCCTTTCGATCACAAAGAAACAAGAAAATGCGAGGTGCGTCCTTTCTTGCCAGAGGTAGGGGCAGAGGAAAGAAGCTGCACAACACAGCTAGTTCCCAGGAACAGAAGTCCTCCCCGGCCTCTACAAAATCCACCGCATGACGCTGGGGCTCCACTGGCGGAGTCCGGCCCAGGGGGGGCACGTCTTCGGATTTTCAGCCACATCTGGGTTCACTCCCAGGTGGATCCCTGGGCAATAGAAATTGTTTCTCAGGGTCACAAGCTGGAATTCGAAGAGGTGCCTCCTCGCCGATTTTTCAAATCGGCCCTACCAGCTTCTCCCCAAGAAAGGGAGATAGTGTTAAATGCAATACAAAAATTGTATCTTCAACAGATGGTGGTCAAGGTTCCCCTCCTTCAACAGGGAAGGGGATATTACTCGACCATGGTTGTAGTCCCGAAACCGGACGGTTCGGTCGGACCCATTTTAAATTTAAAATCCCTGAACCTATACTTGAAAAGGTTCAAGTTCAAGATGGAATCGCTAAGAGCGGTCATCGCAAGCCTGGAAGGGGGGGGATTTTATGGTGTCTCTGGACATAAAGGATGCATACCTTCATGTCCCCATTTATCCACCTCATCAGGCGTACCTCAGATTTGCGGTACAGGATTGTCATTACCAATTTCAGACGTTGCCGTTTGGTCTCTCCACGGCCCCGAGGATTTTCACCAAGGTAATGGCGGAAATAATGGTGTTCCTGCATAAGCAAGGTGTTACAATTATCCCTTACTTGGACAATCTCCTCATAAAAGCGAGATAAATAGAGCAGTTGCTGAACAGCGTATCACTTTCACTGGAAGTGTTACAGTAACACGGCTGGATTCTCAATATTCCAAAGTCGCAGTTGGTTCCTACGACTCGTCTGCCTTTCTTGGGTATGATTCTGGACACGGACCAGAAGAGGGTTTATCTCCCGATAGAAAAGGCCCAGGAACTCATGACTCTGGTCAGGAACCTATTGAAACCAAAACAGGTGTCAGTGCATCACTGCACTCGAGTCCTGGGAAAGATGGTGGCATCATACGAGGCCATTCCCTTCGGCAGGTTCCATGCGAGGACTTTCCAATGGGACCTACTGGACAAGTGGTCCGGGTCACATCTACAGATGCATCGGTTGATCACCCTGTCCCCCAGGGCCAGGGTGTCACTCCTGTGGTGGCTGCAGAGTGTTCACCTTCTCGAGGGTCGCAGATTCGGCATTCAGGACTGGATCCTGGTGACCACAGATGCAAGCCTCTGAGGTTGGGGAGCAGTCACACAGGGAAGAAATTTCCAAGGTCTTTGGTCAAGTCAAGAGACTTGTCTTCACATCAACATCCTGGTACTAAGGGCCATATACAACGCCCTACGTCAAGCGGAGACCTTACTTCGCAACCAACCGGTTCTGATTCAGTCAGACAACGTCACCGCAGTGGCTCATGTAAACCGCCAAGGCGGCACAAGGAGCAGAGTGGCGATGGCGGAAGCCACTAGAATTCTTCGCTGGGCGGAGAATCATGTAAGCGCACTGTCAGCAGTGTTCATTCCGGGAGTAGACAATTGGGAAGCAGACTTCCTAAGCAGACACGACCTACATCCGGGAGAGTGGGGACTTCATCAAGAAGTCTTCGCACAGATTACAAGTCGGTGGGAACTGCCACAGATAGACATGATGGCGTCCCGCCTCAACAAAAAGCTACAGAGGTATTGCGCAAGGTCAAGAGACCCTCAGGCAGTAGTTGTAGACACCCTAGTGACACCGTGGGTGTTCCAGTCGGTCTATGTATTTCCTCCTCTTCCTCTCATACACAAGGTGTTGAGGATAATAAGAAAAAGAGGAGTGAGAACAATCCTCATTGTTCCAGATTGGCCACGAAGGACCTGGTATCCGGATCTGCAGGAAATGCTCACAGAAGATCCGTGGCCTCTTCCTCTAAGACAGGACCTGTTGTAGCAGGGGCCCTGTCTGTTCCAAGACTTACTGTGGCTGCGTTTGACGGCATGGCGGTTGAACGCCGGATCCTAGCAGAGAAAGGCATTCCGGTTGAGGTCATCCCTAAGCTGATAAAGGCTAGGAAGGACGTAATGTCAAAACATTATCACCGTATATGGCGAAAGTATGTTTCTTGGTGTGAGGCCAGGAATGCTCCTGCGGAAGAATTCCATCTGGGCCGTTTCCTTCACTTCCTACAAACTGGAGTGAATTTGGGCCTAAAATTAGGCTCCATTAAGGTCCAGATTTCGGCCCTATCCATTTTCTTTCAAAAAGAATTGGCTTCTCTCCCAGAAGTTCAGACTTTTGTAAAGGGAGTGCTGCATATTCAGCCTCCTTTTGTGCCTCCGGTGGCACCTTGGGACCTTAACGTGGTGTTAAGTTTCCTAAAGTCACACTGGTTTGAACCACTTAAAACGGTGGAGTTGAAATATCTCACGTGGAAGGTGGTTATGTTATTAGCCTTGGCTTTCGGGTAGGCGAGTGTCGGAATTGGCGGCTTTGTCACTTAAAAGCCCCTATCTGGTTTTCCATATGGATAGAGCGGAATTGCGGATCCGTCCTCAATTCCTGTCAAAAGTGGTCTCATCTTTTTTTCATATGAACCAACCTATTGTGGTGCCTGTGGCTACGCGTGACTTGGAGGATTCCGAGTTACTTGATGTAGTCAGGGCTTTGAAAATTTACGTGGCCAGAACGGCTAGAGTCAGAAAAACGAAACACTGTATGTTCTGTATGCAGCCAACAAGATTGGTGCCCCTGCTTCAAGGCAGACTATTGCTCGCTGGATTTGTAACACGATTCAGCAAGCGCATTCTACGGCTGGATTGCCGTTACCGAAATCGGTCAAGGCCCATTCCACTAGGAAAGTGGGCTCTTCTTGGGCGGCTGCCCGAGGGGTCTCGGCACTACAGCTGTGTCGAGCTGCTAATTGGTCGGGTTCAAACACCTTTGCAAAATTCTATAAGTTTGATACCCTGGCTTAGGAGGACATCATGTTTGCTCAATCGGTGCTGCAGAGTCATCCGCACTCTCCCGCCCATTTGGGAGCTTTGGTATAATCCCCATGGTCCTTACGGAGTCCCCAGCATCCTCTAGGACGTTAGAGAAAATTAGATTTTTAACCATACTTGCCAACTTTTGAAAACTAGTTTCAGGGAGATTCTAGTTAATAGTAGAATGTGCACAATGTGTGTGAGCCGTTTGAAGGGGCGTGTCATGCTCCGCCCAAAGGGTGTGTTTAGGTCCACCTATGGGCATTGCCACTCAGGGTTATGTCCTGGACAGGTGAAAACTGTAGTACTAAGAGCAGCATGCCGCCACAGCTGGTGCATGTATGGGTAGCTCTCTACATGCAGTGTGTTCTCGTTAAGGGTTGTAACTAGCTGATTGTACTACCATTATACAGCTAAGCAATGTACAGAAATAGAACAGTAGTCCAGGTGATTGAATGACCTACCCACATCCCCATATCCCCATTTACCTAGTTTAAGTATTAAAAGGCACAAGGGGCAGATGTCTAGGGTACCAATGCAGGATCAGCAACATTCTCCATAAGACAGCGTGAAAGCTTCATCTATACCCTACACTGCATCACTGACCCCGCTAAACCCTACACTACCTCATTGACCCCTCTATACCCTACACTACCTCACTGATCCCTCTATACCCTACACTGCATCACTGACCCCTCTATACCCTACACTGCGTCACTGACCCCTCTATACCCTACACTGCGTCACTGACCCCTCTATACCCTACACTGCATCACTGACCCCTCTATACCCTACACTGCATCACTGACCCCTCTATACCCTACACTGCATCATTGAATCCTCTATACCCTACACTGCATCACTGACCCCTCTATACCCTACACTGCGTCACTGACCCCTCTATACCCTACACTGCATCACTGAATCCTCTATACCCTACACTGCATCACTGACCCCTCTATACCCTACACTGCATTACTGACCCCTCTATACCCTACACTGCATCACTGACCCCTCTAAACCCTACACTACCTCACTGACCCCTCTATACCCTACACTACCTCACTGACTCCTCTATACCCTACACTGCATCACTGACCCCTCTATACCCTACATTGCGTCACTGACCCCTCTATACCCTACACTGCATCACTGACCCCTCTATACCCTGTGAATGCCAAATTGCTTTCTCACAAATATTTAAAATGCCCACTCTAATATATACTGCAGACGCCAGGCGCATCTTATTACCATATACGATAAAAGTGCGCTGTACATCGCAAAACACTGCATCCCATAAGAGAAAACAATACACCCACACATTATCTGAGTTCCAAAGCTCATTGATGTATATATTTGTTATTAAAAGGATATGGATTCAATATATTTCAATGTACAGTATACTTATAGTTACAACTCATACAGTAAGCAGTTAATACAAACAGTTACATACAGTTACATACAGTTACAGGCCAGCAATACAATACCATTCCCTCAATGCTTATGTCTCTCTCTCTCTCTCTCTCTCTCTCTCTCTCTGTAAAATCATGCTGGGACTCCATCTTACTCTGAGACCAAAAACAGGAACTGACCTGTGTGATCAGCAATGTGTTATCTAGTTTTTGGGGGAGGGAACTTACTCATTCATGATGAGTCACTAGTCTCTTTGTATATGCTAATCAGGTTCAGCCTCGAAGACATCCAAAGGGCTGGCCTTAGCTTCCTGTCCACTACCTGTTTGGAATATCTATTGTTCTAATAAAAAGTGATTTTACCTTTTATACATTTAATCATAATTATTTGTTGCAATGTCCTACAACTTAGTAACAAGTATCAAATGAATCTACACATTAATCTGGTTGCTTTAATAGTAAATATGACAGGTCTATCTTGCTTCGTTCAAATAATACACATACATGACATTACTTCATTATATAATTTTAAATCATCATGATGTCTGGCGCTTGATATTATAATTATGTACTGTATGAAATAAGTGTTGAAACCATCTCTGTGGCATGTCCGTGTAAATGCGTGTGTTACCATATATTGCTTTGCTCGCTGCGCGTATTTGCAAGTATAGCGACTCATAATGTGTGTAGTTTGTATGTTCTTTTTATGTAATATTTTTTACTTCGACAACCCTACACTGCATCACTGAATTCTCTATACCCTACACTGCATCGTTGAATCCTCTATACCCTACACTGCATCACTGACCCCTTTATAGCTAACACTGCGTCACTGACCCCTCTATACCCTACACTGCATCACTGACCCCTCTATACCCTACACTGCATCACTGAATCCTCTATACCCTACACTGCATCACTGACCCCTCTATACCCTACACTGCATCACTGAATCCTCTATACCCTACACTACATCACTGACCCCTCTATACCCTACACTGCATCACTGACCCCTCTATACCCTACACTGCGCCACTGACCCCTCTATATTCTACACTACACTTTAAAAAAAATCACTATACCACCTCTCCACACTACCTCAGAGAGAATGAAACATTGGGACAAAGGGAAAACTGCGCAACAGACACACCATAGAGAAAGGGAGGATAAAAAGAAACCCTTGTGGAACTCCAGCTCTCCCATGTTATTCCTGCTCTGCCTCCTGTCACTCCAGCTCCTCCAGCTTCCCCAAGAGTAACTTCAGTTTCCCCTATGTGTCACTCCAGCTCTGTCTGTGTCACTCTAAATCCCCCCCCCCATAATTCCAGCTTCCCCCATGTCACTTCACTCTTCCCACTCCCCCTTTCTGTGTCACTCCAGCTTTCCCCATGTCACCCTAGAACCCCCACATCCCTGCTGACACTTCAATCCCCCCCCCCCTCCCCCATGTCTCCAGCTCTTCCCTGTGTCACTCAGGTTCTACCCTGTGTGACTCTGGGTCGTGTCTGCTCTCCGTACTCCCAACTGCTGATTTCCGTCTGCCTGGTCTCTCTCCTCCTGTCAGCTCAGGTGATCTTCAGTTTCACCCAGCGGAGTGTCAGTGCCGCTCTCTATAAGCGGCGCTGAGCCGATGACTGCCTTACTCACCCATGCTCTGTTATGTACAGCCCCGACGTACCCTCTGTGCTTTCTTTGCACCTGATCAAATGGGCACATGTACACGGGTTTTGGGAGGGTGGCGGCAGCTCAGGAGTCATCACCAAGCAGTTACGAACCAGCCCAGGCCAGCACGGTGAGTACGCTCCCGGCAGGAGGAGGGGAGGCGGGGCGGGCTAGGGGTGGTACGGACCAGAGAGGCTGCAGCATCATGGTCAGAGGTAAGGCAGAACGTTGCTATTGAAACGGAGGTCAGCCTGCCCATTGAGCAGCCTCTTTATTTTGCTCAAGCTCTGATCGGAGTCCTCCGGGCTTGCACATGCGCAGTCCGGTTTTCTAGCGGCGCTGAGTAAATCCGGTAGATTTATTATACTTTGCGGGGCAACGTGAGATTGGTCATCAAACCGGGAGCCTCCCGCAGGATGCGGGAGGGTTGGCAAGTATGTTTTAAACCTACCGGTAAATCTTTTTCTCGTAGTCCGTAGAGGATGCTGGGCGCTCGTCCCAAGTGCGGACAGCTTCTGCAATACTTGTATATAGTTATTGCTTCAATAAGGGTTATGTTATAGTTGCATCGATCCTGAACTGATGCTATGTTATTTTTTCAAACTGTTAACTGGGTAGTTATCACAAGTTATACGGTGTGATTGGTGTGGCTGGTATGAATCTTGCCCTAGATTAACAAAATCCTTTCCTCATACTGTCCGTCTCCTCTGGGCACAGTTTCTCTAACTGAGGTCTGGAGGAGGGGCATAGAGGGAGGAGCCAGTGCACAACCATACCTAAAGTCTATCTTAAAGTGCTCATGTCTCCTGCGGAGCCCGTCTATCCCCATGGTCCTTACGGAGTCCCCAGCATCCTCTACGGACTACGAGAAAAAGATTTACCGGTAGGTTTAAAATCTTCTTTTTACAAAATATTTGCTCATTGTTTTTTCATGGAAGAAATTGAGGCATGTACACAGCTACTGTACACAGCTATAGGAAAAAAGGTGACCACACATGGCGCTACCATATACCTAGTGAATACAACCAAGGCTTACTTTCTTTCAATAATTAACCATTGGATGCAGAGATGGTAACTTGGATTAAAGATATTAAGTTCTGTAAAATTGAAACAAAACAAACATGGTGCAACCAGTAGAAGTATAGAATAATTTGAAGATTTATTGGTTCCACTCACAAAGGTAAGTTTCAATATCGCATATCGGGGGTCATTCCGAGTTGATCGTAGCTGTGCTATATTTTACGATCATCTTCCCTGACATGCGGGGGGACGCCCAGCACAGGGCTAGTCCACCCCGCATGTCAGTGCCTCCCCCCGCACAAATACAAAAGCATTGCACAGCGGCGATGCCTTTGTGTTTGAGGAGTAACTCCCGGCCAGCGCAGCTCTTGCGGCCAGGAGTGAATTGTCGCTGCCGCAGCGGCTGCGTTGGCTGGACCGCTCCCCCTAAACAGCGGCTTAACGCCTCCGTTCAGCCCCCTTCCGGCCAGCGAATGCCTCTGTCTCAGAGACGATCGATAGGCACCGAAAGCTGTCATGCGCCGGCCAGTAACTCCCGGCCAGCGCAGCTCTTGCGGCTGGCCGGGAGTGAATTGTCGCTGCCGCAGCGACTGCGTGAGGCATCACGCAGCCACCGCGGCCCGCCCCCCCCCCCCCCTCCTACGGTCCGGCCACGCCTGCGTTTGCCGGACCGCTCCCCCTAAACGGCGGCTTAACGCTCCCCCTTAACGGCGGGGTTCAGCCCCCTTCCGGCCAGCGACCGCCTCTGTCTCAGAGACAATCGATAGGCACCGAAAGCTGTCATGCACTGGCGCAGTTCCGACCCGATCGCTGCGCTGCGACAAACTGCAGCCGAGCGATCCGGTCGGAATGACCCCCATCGTCCACTAGATGGCATATGATCCAAATTCCAACAAACATCTCGGTGAACTGAAAACTCAAAGGAATGTATACATAGTGCAATATTGCTTCATATAGTAAAAACCATTAAGACAAATGCACACTCACATAGACAAACTTGTTTAAAAGCATATTTCTGCTGCGGGGTACACTGGACTCCACAAGTCTGGACAATGGGGTGTAGAGTAGGATCTTGATCCGAGGCACCAACAGGCTCAAAGCTTTGACCTTCTTCCCAAGATGCATAGCGCCGCCTCCTATATCACCCCGCCTCCCAGCACAGGAGCTCAGTTTTGTAAGTTGGCGCTGCAGTAAGCAGGCACTTAACAGGTGGTGGTGGACACTGTGTATATAGGCGATCCCACTAGATCACCAGGGCATGGGCGCAGGTCAGGTTTTCTCTTAAAACCGATTTTAATATCGCCCACAGTACCCGTGGTTTTGCCAGCAAGGGGGATAAGGCTTAGACCTGAAGCCCCTCCCCCAGCCCCAGGGCGCCATTTCCAGCAAGTGTTCCCGCCCTGGAGCTGCATCTCTGTCTTTTCCTCACTCCCTGTCAGTGCCTGGGCGCCATTACTCCTCAGCTCACTGTTCCTGGGACTGCTTGGGCAAATCCTCCTATGTAAAGCCGCCTGGTTGTCAGCGCTGTGACTTTACAAGACACTTAAGTATTCTACCTGCCTTTTTAGTCAGTGTTAGTAAGAAAGAGTGCATTTAGTCAGGGTTTATAGTACAATTACCCTGTGATATACATCCAGTTTCTTCCTGTGTAGTGTTATATCTATTGACTATATAGCTGTGTAAGCTAGTCCAGTGCAGTATTATTGTCTGTAATAACCTCTGCATTGTACAAACTGTGACTATTTGTGTGTGCATTGATAGCTGAGTGGTGTCCATTACGTGTCTTTCACTCAACCTGCTATCCCTATATTCTATAACCTGAGGGGGCTTGGTGCGTCAGGTTTTATCTAATATAGGATTTTCACAAGATATACTGTATTATGTATTTTTCTCTGTGATTTAGTCACCCTATCTCTCCTTTATCTCTGCTGGTGCTGACTACACTACGCAGGGGTTTGGGTTCAGAGGTATTGTGCTGCTGATAATTGTACTGTGTTAACCTCATACTGCAAGTTATATCATGTCTGCTTCTGAGGGTAACGGTTCTGGGGCGGAACACTGCTGGTGTTGCTGAAGCCACAGGCACATATGGGGAGAATATAGCAGTTGTGGGCTCTGGTTCTGGGGGCTCCTTGCCCCCCAGTGGGACTGTGGCAATGGAGGCACATACTGACCCTCCGTGGGCCGCTTTTTCCACGCTTCTGCATACGCTAGTTCATAAACTAACACCCCCTATGGGACCCCCAATGCTGGTACAACCGTATGTGGTCCCTGCAGCTAACCCGCCGTGGGCGGACGATTTATCTGCTCAATTAAAGAAGTTGAACCAGTTCCTGACTACTAAAAAGTCTGACCAATGCTCGCCTAAGTCCAAGAGGTCCTCTAAGCGAGCGCTCGTCTCCTCACAATCCACTGCTGTCACTGACATCTCGTCTGATGAAGACAGCACATACACTGACCCCACAGGTTATGACTCAGATACGGCTGATGGGGAGGGTAGTTCACTGATCTTTTGGAGGCTATTAAGTTAATTCTGCAGATTACGGATGATCCCGAGCCATCTGTTCCTCCTAAGAAACCAGATAGGTTCAAGCGTCAGAAGGTGATTAAACAAGTTTTACCTCACTCTGACCACCTAGTGGATATAGGTCAGGAACCCTGGCAAAGCCCGGGTCCGAAGTTTGTGCCTCAAAAGAAGATGCTGGCTCGCTATCCCCTCGCGCCAGAGCTGTCTAAGACTTGGGAAACGCCTCCTCCAGTATACTCACATGTGGCTAGGATGGTGATTTCCTCAGCTCTACCGGTCACTACCGTCACGTCTCTAAAAGAGCCAACGGATAAACGTGTCGAGGGTTGTCTAAAAGCGATTTACACCCTCATGGGTGCTGCACAAAGGCCCACTATTGCAGCTACATGGGCGGCAGAGGCTATTGAAGCATGGGCCTTGGAGTTAGAAGCTGAAATCTCCTCTGACCATGCTAGACAATGCTTTTCATATATTGTCACAGCTTCTCGCTATAGTAAAGAGGCGGCTTCTGAAGCCGGTATCCTAGCAGCCAAGGCCTCTACTACGTCAGTCCTGGCTCGCAGGATATTGTGGCTGAGATCCTGGTCTGTGGATCTGGACTCTAGAAAAACCCTGGAGGTACTCCCTTTCAAGGGGGATATTCTGTTTGGGGAGGACTTAAATAAGATAGTGACTGACTTGGCTACTGCCAAAACTGCCTGTCTGCCTAATACAGCTCCTTCTGTGTCGAAGGCCAAAGGCACGTCCTTTCGCCCCTTTCGTCCTTCAGGTAAAGCAAAAGGTCAGGCGTACCATAAGCAGGCCCGCACTTCCAAACCTGGTAAGCCGAAGCCCAAAAGAGCCTGGGCTGCCCGTCAGCCAGCAGCCAAGACCGATAAGCCTGCCGCATGACAGGCGGGCCTCCCCCTGGGGGATCCCAGGGTGGGGGGGCCGGCTTCTAGGGTATACCCAGGAATGGTTGAAGACCACTTCAGATGCCTGGGTACGGGAAGTCGTCACTCGAGATTACGCCATAGCCTTCAAAAACCGACCCCCTCATCGATTTTGCCAGACAGACGTCCCGTCGGACCAGACAAAGGCAAACACTCTGCATTCGGTGGTACATACCCTCCTGGATACAGGAGTCGTAGTACAGGTGCCTCTTGCTCAGAGGGGCCGGGGGTACTATTCTCCGCTGTTTCTAGTCCCGAAACCGAATGGGTCCTCTCGGCCCATTCTTAACCTCAAGGCACTGAACAAGTTTGTGAAGGTTTCCAAGTTCCGTATGGAAACCCTTCGCTCTATAGTTCTGGCCTTGGAACCTGGGGACTACAGGGTCTCCCTGGACATACAGGATGCTTACCTGCATATTCCTATAGCAGTGTCACATCAACAATACCCGAGGTTCGCTATTGGCAACCTCCATTACCAGTTTTGGCCGTTACCTTTTGGTTTAACAACGGCTCCGCGAGTCTTCACCAAAGTTATGGCGGTGATGACGGTGGTACTCCGCCGTCAAGGGGTCAGGATACTGCCGTATCTGGACGACTTGTTAATCCTGGCAAATTCCCCAGATCTTCTGCGTCATCTGGATATGACGGTCCGGTTTCTACAAGCCCACGGGTGGCTCATCAACTGGAAGAAATCCTCCCTGGTCCCTGCTCAGAGCATGGTGCATCTGGGAGCGCTGTTTGACACTCACAACCAGAGGTTGTTCTTGTCTCAGGAGAAAGTCCTGAAACTTCAAGACAGGATTCGTTGCTTCCTTTCTCGTCGGCAAGTGTCGATACATTCGGCAATGCAGGTGCTGGGCCTCATGGTATCAGCATTCGACATGGTGGAGTATGCTCAATTCCATTCTTGCCCCCTCCAGAAGCTGATTCTAGCCAAGTGGGACGGCCTGCCTCACCGGATCAGGTCTCAAATTATCTCTTTGACTCCGGAGGTCCGTCTGTCGCTGCTCTGGTGGCTCCAGGACCGACAATTGTGCAGAGGCCGTCCCTTCTGGATATCCAACTGGGTCCTGTTGACGACAGATGCCAGTCTAAGAGGTTGTGGCGCGGTGCTGGAGCAGCACTCCTTGCAGGGTCGGTGGACCAAGGAGGAATCTCTCCTCTCGATTAACATTCTGGAATTGCGGGTGGTCTTCAGTGCGTTGAACCTTGCCCAGCATTTGATTCAGAACCGTCCTGTTCAAGTACAGTCGGACAACGCCACCACAGTGGCTTACATAAATCATCAAGGCGGCACTTGAAGCCGTTTGGCAATGAAGGAAGCCTCACGGATTCTACGTTGGGCAGAATGCCATCTACCGGCAATATCGGCAATATTCATTCCGGGAGTCCTGAATTGGGAAGCGGACTTTCTCAGTCGTCAGGACGTGCATGCCGGCGAGTGGGGCCTCCATCCAGAAGTGTTTCAACTCCTCGTGGAAAGGTGGGGTCTTCCAGATGTGGATCTGATGGCGTCTCGACACAATCACAAGGTTCCCGTCTTCGGAGCAAGGACAAGGGATCCTCAAGCAGCATTCGTGGATGCGCTGGCAGTGCTGTGGAGGTTTCGGCTGCCGTACGTGTTCCCTCCGGTGTCACTCCTGCCCAGGGTAATTCGGAAGTTCAAGCAAGAAAAAGGAAATCTGCTTCTCATAGCTCCGGCGTGGGCCAGACGACACTGGTTCTCAGACCTGCAAGGCCTATCGTCAAAGCGTCCACTTCTACTTCCACAACGCCCAGACCTCCTCGTTCAGGGCCCCTGTGTCTACCAGGACCTAGCCCGGCTGTCTTTGACGGCGTGGCTCTTGAAGCTTCCGTCTTAAGAGCTAAGGGTTTTTCTGAAAGGTCATTAAAACTATGTTGCGAGCCCGGAAACCGGCTTCTGCTCAGATTTACCATAGGGTCTGGCATTCTTACTTTGTTTGGTGCACATCTAACCATTATGACGCTTCCAAGTTTAGTACAGCCAAACTTTTGGCTTTTCTACAGCAGGGCCTAGATTTAGGCCTGCGTCTGGCTTCCCTCAAGGATCGTATTTCTGCCTTGTCGGTGTGGTTTCAGAGAAAAATTGCGACTTTACCTGATGTTCATACTTTCACTCAGGGTGTGTTGCGTATCCAACCTCCCTATGTCCCGCCTGTGACTCCTTGGGACTTGTCGGTGGTTTTGGAGGCGTTACAAGAGTCTCCATTTGAACCTATTGGTTCAGCTGACCTTAAGTGGCTTTCCCTTAAGGTGGTGTTTCTGTGGTTATTGCCTCTGCTAGAAGAGTGTCGGATTTGGGTGCCTTGTCTTGTAGTTCCCCATATCTGATTTTTCACCGTGACCGGGCGGTTCTTAGGACTCGTCCCGGATATTTGCCTAAGGTGGTTTCTTCGTTCCACCTTAATCAGGGGATTGTGGTTCCAGCTTTTGTCTCTCCTGATTTGTCTCCCAAAGAGCGGTCTTTGGATGTGGTACGGGCTCTCCGTATCTATGTGAAGAGAACTGCTTCTATTCGAAAGTCTGATTCTCTCTTTGTTTTGTTTGGATTTCACAAACGTGGCTGGCCTGCTCACAAGCAGACTCTGGCCAGGTGGATCAGAATGGTGATTGCGCATGCTTATGTGAAGGCTGGTCTGTCTGCTCCTGTTCACATTACGCCCCATTCTACTCTGTCTGTTGGACCTTCTTGGGCGGCCCAATGTGGTGCGACCCTTGATCAATTGTGCAAGGCGGCTACGTGGTCCTCCGGGAACACGTTCATAAGGTTCTATGCCTTCGATACTGCCGCTTCCCAGAATGCTTCCTTTGGACGCCGGGTTCTTGTGCCCGCTACAGTGCGTCCCCTCCCATAAGGAACTGCTTTAGGACATCCCCATTGTCCAGACTTGTGGAGCCCAGTGTACCCCGCAGCAGAAAACAAGTTTTATGGTAAGAACTTACCCTTGTTAAAACTCTTTCTGCGAGGTACACTGGGCTCCACAAGGCGCCCACCCTGACGCACTTAGCTTCTTTGGGTTGATATGGCATTAGCCGCTGACACTTCTGTTGTCGTGAGAGTGTGGTGTATGTGGCTACTAACCGTTGTCGTCTCTTTTCCTGCTACTGCATTGGGCTGGTTAACTAAAAACTGAGCTCCTGTGCTGGGAGGCGGGGTGATATAGGAGGCGGCGCTATGCATCTTGGGAAGAAGGTCAAAGCTTTGAGCCTATTGGTGCCTCGGATCAAGATCCTACACTACACCCCATTGTCCAGACTTGTGGAGCCCAGTGTACCTCGCAGAAAGAGTTTTAACAAGGGTAAGTTCTTACCATAAAACTCGTTATCACCCATTCAGGATGTCAGTCCCGCTTGGAGTCCAATTCGTCACAGAGCAGATAATTCCACATCTCTGGAATTAAGGTACTGATCCGCCGTACTCCCTTTCAGAGAGGTGGAATTATCTGCTCTGTGACGAATTGGACTCCAAGCGGGACTGACATCCTGAATGGGTGATATATGCTTTTAAACAAGTTTGTCTATGTGAGTGTACATTTTTCTTAATGGTTTTCTCTTACGTCCTAGAAGATGCTGGGGACTCCGTAAGGACCATGGGGTATAGACGGGCTCCGCAGGAGACATGGGCACTATAAAGAACTTTTAGTATGGGTGTGCACTGGCTCCTCCCTCTATGCCCCTCCTCCAGACCTCAGTTAGATATTGTGCCCAGAGGAGATAGGGTGCATTACAGAGGAGCTCTCCTGAGTTTTCTGTAGAAAAAGAATTTTGTTAAGTTTTATATTTTCAGGGAGCACTGCTGGCAACAGGCTCCCTGCATCGTGGGACTGAGGAGAGAGAAGCAGACCTACTTAAATGATAGGCTCTGCTTCTTAGGCTACTGGACACCATTAGCTCCAGAGGGAGTCGGAACGCAGGTCTCACCCCGCCGTTCGTCCCAGAGCCGCGCCGCCGTCCTCCTCGCAGAGCCGGAAGATAGAAGCTGGGTGAGTATAAGAAGAAAAGAAGACTTCAAGCAGGCAGAAGACTTCAGATCTTCACTGAGGTAGGCGCGCAGCGGTAACGCTGCGCGCCATTGCTCCCACACACTACACACACACTGATGGGTGCAGGGCGCAGGGGGGGCGCCCTGGGCAGCAATAAACCTCTCGACTGGCAACAGGGTACATTAGGCTGCGGAGGCAGTAAATGCAGAGATCCCCCGCCATTTTTTGTATATTGAAGCGGGACCGAAGCCCGCCGCTGAAGGGGGCGGAGCTTGATCCCTCAGCACTAACAGCGCCATTTTCTCCACAGAACGCTGCAGAGAAGCTGGCTCCCCGGACTCTCCCCTGCTGAACTCGGTGACAGAGGGCTGAAAAGAGGGGGGGGGGGGCATTTTTAAGGCACAGTGAGTGTATACACATTGATTATATATATAAAAAGCGTTATCTGGGTTCTATTCCAGTGTCAGTTGGCGCTGGGTGTGTGCTGGCATACTCTCTCTCTGTCTCTCCAAAGGGCCTTGTTGGGGAATTGTCCCCTTATAGATATATCCCTGTGTGTGTGGGGGTGTCGGTACGTGCATGTCGGCATGTCTGAAGCGGAAGGCTCGTCCAAGGAGGAGGTGGAGCAGATGAGTGGTGTGTCTCCGTCGGCAACGCCGACTCATGATTGGATGGACATGTGGCATATGTTGAATGCATAGGCGTGCGCAGCTAATGTTATTAGGGGGTGCACTGCTGGAGGGCGTGTCTAGCACCGCCGTTTGGGCGTGTCTCACATTGCCTTTTGGTCGTGTCTAGCACCGCCCAGGGACATGTCTACCACTATTTTACATTCTCTCAGTAAAATCACATGGCGTAATCTAATTTATCCCTAGTTCCTAATAATACAAGTAGGTACAATACACACCAGAGAAATAAAATGAAACATAATGGTGCGACAAGTAGCCACTACTGACTGTCCGCTACGGCATAATTCTGAGTCCTAGCTGCCGCTGCATCCTATCGCTACTTACACTTCCCCAAACTATCTCTGACCTAGTGGTGGAACTAGACAGTGGTGTGCCTTGGTGCAAAATTCACATTACGCCACATGGTATTAGCCAAAATTCACATTAAGCCACACAGAATTAGACGAAATTTACATTACGTCACACAGTATGAGCCAAAATTCACATTACGCTACATGGTATAAGCCAAAAGTCACATTACGCCACACAGTATTAGCCAAAATTCAGGTTACGCCACACAGTATGAGCCAAAATTCACATTATGCCACACAGTACGAGCCAAAATTTACATTACGCCACATGGTATGAGCCAAAATTGACATTACGCCACATGCTATGAGCCAAAATTCACATTATGCCACACAGTAAGAGATAAAATTCACATTATGCCACACAGTGTGAGATAAAATTCACATTACGCCACACTGTATGAGATAAAATTCACATTACGCCACACTGTATGAGGCTAAATTTACATTATGCCACACTGTATGAGCCGAAATTTACATTACGTCACATTGTATGAGCCGAAATTTACATTACGCCACACAGTATGAGCCAAAATTTACATTACGCAACACGGTATGAGGCAAAATTCACATTACGCCACATTATGCCCCGGCCTTAATAGACCCCATAGTACCCCCAAACACATGATATAATACACAGTGTACCCTAAACACATATGCCACACAGTGCCCCCCCACACACATTATGTGACACATAGTGCTTCTCCAAATACATTATATAATATACATTATACATTACTGGAGGTTGTACTCGCAGCTGAGCGCTCCTCACCACCTGCCACTCCATGCATAGACAACTACTGCCGTCCTCTCTCTCCTTCACCCCCTCCTTCCCTGCAATCCTGTTCACATGTGGGTTCCAGTAGTGGGTGCAGCTGACAAATGCACCCTCTACTGGCTCTGCAGTGGCGCGTCTCTTCTCCTATTGCCAAGCCTGCTGACCAGGCGTAGCGGGCAGGTGAAGAGAGGGAAGCGGCAGGTGGAGGGTGGGCGTGGGTGTAGAGAGTGGGGGTGAGCGGGTGTAGAGAGCGGGGGTGAGCGGGCGGGCGTAGAGAGCGGTCAGTCAGGAATAGAACTGCAAGCTTGGCAACGACTCACTTACAGGCGTGTGTAAGGGGGGTGCCGGACATTAGGGGGTGCCTGTGCGCACTAGGCACCCCCCTGCGCACGCCTATGGTTGAATGCAAGTGTGGCCTCATTACATAAGAGACTGGACAAAGCAGAGTCCAGGGAGAAAGCAGGGAGTCAATCCACGGATTGGACTGGGTCACAGGGCCCCTCTGGGTCTCAAAAACGTCCCCTATCCCAAATAGTAGACACTGGTACCGACACGGATTCTGACTCCAGTGTCGACTACGATGATGCAAAATTACACCCAAGGGTGGCAAAAAGTATTCAGTGTATGATTATTGCAATAAAAGATGTTTTGCATATCACTGATGACCCCTCTGTCCCTGACACGTGGGTGCGCATGTATAAGGAAAAGAAACCTGAGGTAACCTTTCCCCCATCTCATGACCTGAACGAGTTATTTGAAAAAGCTTGGGAAACTCCAGACAAAAAACTGCAGATTCCCAAGAGGATTCTTATGGCGTATCCTTTCCCTGCACAGGACAGGGTACGTTGGGAATCCTCTCCCAGGGTGGACAAGGCTTTAACGCGCCTGTCCAAGAAGGTGGCGCTACCGTCTCCGGACACGGCAGCCCTCAAGGATCCTGCTGATCGCAGACAGGAAACTACTTTAAAGTCTATTTATGCGCATACAAGTGCTTTGCTCAGGCCGGCAATAGCATCGGCATGGGTATGTAGCGCAGTTGCAGCATGGACAGATACCTTGTTAGCTGACCTTGATACCTTAGACAGGGATACCATTTTATTAACCTTAGCCCATATTAAGGACGCAGTCTTATATATGAGGGACGCTCAAAGAGATGTTGGGCTGCTGGGTTCCAGAGCCAATGCCATGGCTATTTCTGCGAGAGGAGCTCTATGGACTCGCCAATGGACGGGTGATGCAGACTCAAAGAAGCATATGGAGGTTTTACCTTACAAGGGTGAAGTGTTGTTTGGGGAGGGGCTCGCGGACCTGGTTTCCACAGCTACCGCGGGTAAATCTACATTTTTGCCTTTTGTTCCCCAACAGCAAAAGAAAACTCCACAGTATCAGATACAGTCCTTTCGGTCGCATAAGTCCAGAAGAGGTCGGGGCTCCTCCTTCCTTGCCAGAGGTAAGGGTAGAGGAAAGAGAACACCTGCTTCGGCTAGTTCCCAGGAGCAGAAGTCCTCCCCGGCTTCTACAAAATCCACCGCATGATGCTGGGGCTCCCCTAAGGGAGTCCGCACCAGTGGGGGCACGCCTTCGACTTTTCAGCCAGATCTGGGTTCTTTCAGACGTGGATATTTGGGCGAGGGAAATTGTTTCTCAAGGCTACAAGCTGGAATTCGAAGAGGTGCCCACTCGCCGATTTTTCAAGTCGGCCTTGCCAGCTTCACCCCCGGAGAGGGAAGTAGTGTTAGCTGCAATTCAAAAGCTGTGTCAACAGCAAGTGGTTGTCAAAGTTCCCCTGATCCAACAGGGAAAAGGGTATTATTCAACCTTGTTTGTGGTCCCGAAGCCGGATGGTTCGGTCAGACCCATTTTAAATCTAAAATCCCTAAACCTGTACTTGAAAAAGTTCAAATTAAAGATGGAATCGCTCCGAGCTGTAGTATCCAGCTTGGAAGGGAGGGATTTTATGGTGTAACTAGACATAAAGGATGCATACCTTCATGTCCCCATATATCCCCCTCATCAGGAGTACCTGAGATTCGCTGTACAGGACTGTCATTTCCAGTTTCAGACGTTGCCGTTTGGGCTTTCCACGGCCCGAGGATTTTCACCAAGGTGATGGCGGAGATGATGGTGCTCCTGCGCAGGCAGGGAGTCACAATTATCCCATACTTGGACGATCTCCTGATAAAGGCGAGATCGAGAGATCAATTGCTGAAGAGCGTGTCGCTCTCACTGAGAGTGCTGCAACAGCACGGTTGGATTCTCAATCTGCCAAAGTCACAATTGGTTCCAACGACTCGCCTATCATTCCTGGGAATGATTCTGGACACGGAACAAAAGAGGGTTTTTCTCCCATGGGAAAAAGCCCAGGATCTCCAGAACATGGTCAGAGACCTGCTAAAACCAAAAAGAGTGTCTGTTCATCAATGCACTCGAGTTCTGGGAAAAATGGTGGCAGCCTACGAGGCCATCCCCTTCGGCAGGTTTCATGCGAGAACTTTTCAGTGGGACCTTCTGGACAAGTGGTCCGGGTACCATCTACAAATACATCAGAAAATAACCCTGTCCTCCAGGGCCAGGGTGTCTCTCCTGTGGTGGCTGCAGAGTGCTCACCTTCTAGAGGGTCGCAGGTTCGGCATACAAGACTGGGTTCTGGTGACCACGGACGCGAGCCTCCGAGGATGGGGAGCAGTCACTCACGGAAGAAATTTTCAGGGACTATGGTCAGGCCAGTAGGCTTGTCTACACATCAACATACTGGAATTGAGGGCCATATACAACGGCCTACGACAAGCGGAGAATCTTCTTTGCAACCTACCGGTCTGATTCAATCAGGCAACGTCACAGCCGTGGCTCATGTAAACCGCCAAGGCGGGACAAGGAGCAGAGTGGCAATGGCGGAAGCCAACAGGATTCTTCGCTGGGCGGAAAATCACGTAAGCGCTCTGTCGGCGGTCTTCATTCCGGGAGTGGACAACTGGGAAGCAGACTTCCTCAGCAGACACGATCTCCATCCAGGAGAGTGGGGACTTCATCAAGAAGTTTTTGCAGAGATAAGTCTTTGGGGAATTCCTCAAATAGACATGATGGCGTCACGCCTCAACAAGAAGCTTCGGAGGTATTGTGCCAGGTCACGGGACCCTCAGGCAGTAGCGGTGGACGCCCTGGTAACACCATGGGTGTTTCAGTCGGTCTATGTGTTTCCTCCTCTTCCTCTCATCTCAAAAATATTGAGAATCATAAGACAAAAAAGAGTGCAGACAATACTCATTGTTCCAGATTGGCCTCGAAGGGCCTGGTACTCAGATCTTCAGGAAATGCTCACAGAAGATCCATGGCCTCTTCCTCTCAGGGAGGACCTGTTACAGCAGGGGCCCTGCGTGTTCCAAGACTTACCGCGGTTACGTTTGACGGCATGGCGGTTGAACTCCGAATCCTAGCTGGGAAGGGTATTCCGGAGGAAGTCATCCCTACTCTGATAAAGGCTAGGAAGGAGGTGACGGCAAAGCATTATCACCGTATCTGGAGGAAGAATGTATCTTGATGTGAAGCCAAGAATGCTCCTACGGAAGATTTCCATCTGGGCCGGTTTCTCCACTTTCTACAGACAGGAGTGGATATGGGCCAGAAGTTAGGCTCCATTAAGGTACAGATTTCGGCCCTATCTATATTTTTTCAGAAGGAATTGGCTTCTCTTCCAGAAGTTCAGACGTTTGTGAAGGGAATGCTGCACATCCAGCCCCCCTTTATGCCCCCAGTGGCACCGTGGGACCTTAACGTGGTGTTAAGTTTCCTGAAATCTCACTGGTTTGAGCCTCTTCAAACGGTTTTATTAAAATTTCTCACGTGGAAGGTGGTCATGTTATTGGCCTTGGCATCTGCAAGGCGGGTGTCCGAATTGGCGGCCTTGTCCCACAAGAGCCCCTATTTGATTTTCCATGTAGATAGAGCGGAGTTGAGGACTCGTCCTCAATTTTTGCCTAAGGTGGTTTCTTCATTTCATATGAACCAACCTATTGTGGTGCCTGTGGCTACAAGGGACTGGGAGGATTCCAAGTCCCTGGATGTAGTCAGGGCCTTAAAGATTTATGTAACCAGGACGGCTAGGGTTAGGAAAACAGAGGCTCTGTTTGTTCTGTATGCAGCCAACAAAGTTGGCGCTCCTGCTTCTAAGCAGACTATTGCTCGCTGGATCTGTAACACGATTCAGCAGGCTCATTCTACGGCTGGATTGCCGTTACCAAATTCGGTAAAGGCCCATTCCACTAGGAAGGTGGGCTCTTCTTGGGCGGCTGCCCGAGGCGTCTCGGCATTACAGCTTTGCCGAGCAGCTACTTGGTCGGGTTCACACACGTTTGCAAAATTGTACAAGTTTGATACCCTGGCTGATGAGGACCTTGCGTTTGCTCAGTCGGTGCTGCAGAGTCATCCGCACTCTCCCGCCCGGGCTTTGGTATAAACCCCATGGTCCTTACGGAGTCCCCAGCATCCTCAAGGACGTAAGAGAAAATAAGATTTTAAACCTACCGGTAAATCTTTTTCTCGTAGTCCGTAGAGGATGCTGGGCGCCCGTCCCAGTGCGGACTAAATCTGCAAGACTTGTATATAGTTGTTGCTTACATAAGGGTTATGTTACAGTTGGAATCGGTCTTTGACTGATACTGTTTTTTTTGTTCATACTGTTAACTTGTTGCGTATTTTCCAGGTTATATGGTATGATTGGTGTGGGCTGGTATGAATCTTGCCCTTAGATTAACAAAATCCTTTCCTCATGTTGTCCATCTCCGCTGGGCACAGTTTCTCTAACTGAGGTCTGGAGGAGGGGCATAGAGGGAGGAGCCAGTGCACACCCATACTAAAAGTTCTTTATAGTGCCCATGTCTCCTGCGGAGCCCGTCTATACCTCATGGTCCTTACGGAGTCCCCAGCATCCTCTACGGACTTGGAGAAAAAGATTTACCGGTAGGTTTAAAATCTTATTTTTACTATATGAAGCAATATTGCACTATGTAAACATTCCTCTGAGTTTTCAGTTCACCGAGATGTTTGTTGGAATTTGGATCATATGCCATCTGGTGGACGATATGCGATATTGAAACTTAACTTTGTGAGTGGAACCAATAAATCTTTAAATTATTATATACTTCAACTGGTTGCACCATGTTTGTTTTGTTTCAATTTTACAGAACATAATATCTTTAATCCAAGTTACCATCTCTACATCCAATGGTTAATTACTGAAAGAAAGTAAGCCTTGGTTGTATTCACTCGGTTTATGGTAGCGCCATGTGTGGTCACCTTTTTTTTTCTATTGTTGTACTTGGGGTCTTGGTGAAGGCTCTTTTTGAACCGTACAGGCTGCCACTATATTTATAAG
The DNA here is from genome assembly GCF_028390025.1 of Pseudophryne corroboree. Classification (NCBI taxonomy): domain Eukaryota; kingdom Metazoa; phylum Chordata; class Amphibia; order Anura; family Myobatrachidae; genus Pseudophryne; species Pseudophryne corroboree. Next base: position 40,658,896 of record NC_086451.1, read on the forward strand.
CGCCGTTCAAACCTTTTCTTTTTCTACTGTACACAGCTACTGGACATTAATATACCATTACTGACCAAGATACCACACTTGTGCTGTCTGTAAGTTGCACTTATATGACAGTGTATGGCTGGACATAATTTTATTACCATGCATAGCTTTTTACTGGCATCTGAACCTCTATAAACAGCAACATCAACAGTGCCTCTCAGTGCGGGGGAGGGTACAAATACAAAACAAACTGCAGGGAAATCTGTCAAAAGAAGACGAAAGTCACTGATACTCAATAGTACAAAACATATGTTGTATTTCAAAAGTGCATCTAGATCGCATTGCAGCATGTAGATGTGGCCATATATTGGGCTGAACCAATATTCTTTAGACTGCAGACTATAAAGACACTTTGACACTCATATAGAGGATTCAGAACATACTTACCTACTCTCCCGGAAGCTGCGGGAGGCTCCCGTTTTTTGGGGTAGCCCCCCGCACCCCCGGAAGAGTAGACAGGTGTCCCACATCCTGCTCACACCCTAGTGATGCGTGCAGGGTGGAGAGATAATCCCCCGTTTTCGCGGGTCCGTGGGGTGGGGAAGGAGTTAAAATGCTGCAAATCGCGTCATCTTAGCCCCGCCCCCTTCACTCGGACCCCCAAATTGCGGCTTTTCCCAACGTGGGGGCGGGGCTTGATGATGTCACAGACCAGACCCGCCCCCCGAAGTCTCCTGCAGCGTCTCTTCTCCGGGCTTCTCCCGGAGAGGAGAAATTGAAAGTAGGCAAGTATGATTCAGAATGGCTGAAAAATTGGCACGCGGAGTGTATTTTTGCCCACATGCCGAGTTCTAGATGTTAGAGTCTTTAGGTCGACCACTGAAGGTCGGCATGCATTAGGTCGACATGTATTAGGTCGACAGGTCAAAAAGTCGACATGAGTTTCTTTTTAAAATTTTAATTTATTGGATTTTTTCTTACGTGGACTAGGATTGGAACGGTAACCTGTGCCGAGCGAAGCGGTAGCAGAGCGAAGCACCTTGCCTTCGCTCGCCATGCGAGGGGACACGGTGCACTAATTGGGGTTCCCCGTCACTTTACAAAGAAAACAACGCCCAAAAAAGTAAAAAAAATCATGTCGACCTTTTGACCTATTGTCCCTGTCGACCTAATGCATGTCGACCTTCCACGGTCGACCTAATGTCTGTCGACCTAAGTTGTGTCTATCCAACGACCCATACCCCGCCCAGCAATGGGCAAGGCCGCCTAACATGCTAATGGCCGCCAGCGATGTGTTCAATTTGTGATTGTATCGCTGCACCCCTGCGCAGCCTGGGTGCGAAGACAGGCGCAGAGCGCCCATGTTTCCCATCATAGCGGTCGTGTGTGATGTCACACAACCGCTCAGAAAACCGTCCAGAACTGCCCACTTTCTGACGCCCCGCCCCCACAACATTGCGTTGGCGCCTCGCAAATGCCTCTGCCTGTCAATCTGGCAGAGGCATTCTCATCACTGTGATGCGAATGCATTTACCAGCCGGCACGCGCACAGAGCGGGACCTGCGTGTGCGCACTGACAGAAAATGCGGGGAAATGCGTTGTGATCGTGGCAGATTGGTTTTACGCAATTTACACTGTGCCAACTAGCATAGTGCTCCGTATACACCAGAAACGTTGTCTTTCGTGGGTGTTACTGGTTGTAATGGGCTACACATGCCCAGTTCACTGAATTATGGTTATCTCTGAAGTGTAGGCCTACTTCAGATCTGATCGCAGCAGCAAATTTGTTAGCTAGTGGGCAAAACCATGCGTACTGCAGGGGAGGCAGATGTAACATGTGCAGAGAGAGTTAGATTTGGGTGGCTTATATTGTTTCTATTCAGGGTAAATACTGGCTGCTTTATTTTTACACTGCAATTTAGATTTCAGTTTGAACACACCCCACCCAAATCCAACTCTCTCTGCACATGTTACATCTGCACTGCACATGGGTTTGCCCAACTGCTAACAAATTTGCTGCTGCGATCAGGTCTGAATTAGGCCCTGTAACATATAATCCCTCCTTGCATCCAGCTTTATAAAGCCCGATTGCAGTACTGCCCGGTCTGCTGATTTTGTTATATGCTCTTTTTTATTTTTATAGCGTCTAAATCAACTTTGGGATGAAGTGGGTGAAGAATCCAGTCACAGACGTCAGTGGATTAGAGACACAGAGAAGACCTTATTTGAGCTGGAAGAAAAGCGAGCAAGCCAGGTAAGTTAAAGGTCTAGGCCAGAGGTTCCCAAACATTCCTCAAGGCACCCTAGCAGTCCAGGTTTTCAGTATATCCATGGCTCAGCAGAGATAGTTAAATAAAATTTTCTGAGATACTAATTAAGTCACCTGTGGCCAAGCGTGGATATACTTGAAACACCTAGCATGGGCTGGGGGCAATTACCGATACCGATGATAACAGATGTGGACGTGAGTAGGATGGAATTGCATGTGCGGGCGCACAGATATTTGCCGTACATGGGTGGATTCTCACATAAGTAAGTGAGGCGGCTGTATGGAAAGGTGGATGCGTCCCACACAGAGTCAGTTCTCCACTACAGCGGAACATGAAGGAGGAAAATGCAAACACGAAACGGGGGAGGTTTCTGACGTTCTCACGTAGGCAAAGGTAATAAAGATCATATTTATGCATATGTAGCCCATGCAGACCTGGACAGCCTGGATGGAGGCAGGGTCGGACTGGCCCACAGGGGTACCAGGGAATCCACCAGTAGGCCCCACTGCCTGAGGGCCCACTCCTTCCTCTAGGGATCAGGTTCCAGACTGTGCACTTGTATTATACATGGTAGATATGTTGCATTACACTGCACTAAACTATTGTGTATTTCAAGCCTCTGTGGAGGCTGGCCACACCCCCTTTGTAGACTGGCCACACCCCTAAGTATGGGCCCCTATAACTGCATTCCCCTGGTGGGCACTTCATGCCCCAGTCCGACACTGGATGGAGGAGTAGGTTTTGCACCCAGTTTAGGGCAAGTTCTCATGCTCGTGGGTGACCGAGTTACTCCCAACTCCGCAACTGCCCCTCTGTCTCTGCATCTTTGCTCCTTCCTCTTGGTATATAGGGGGTCATTCCGAGTTGTTCGCTCGTTGCCGATTTTCGCAACGGAGCGACTAAGGCAAAAATGCGCATGCGCATGGTACGCAGTGCGCATGCGCTAAGTATTTTAGCACAAAACTTAGATTTACTCACGTCCGAACGAAGAATTTTCATCGTTGAAGTGATCGGAGTGTGATTGACAGGAAGTGGGTGTTTCTGGGCGGAAACTGACTGTTTTCTGGGAGTGTGCGGAAAAACGCAGGCGTGCCAGGATAAAACGCGGGAGTGTCTAGAGAAACGGGGGAGTGGCTGGCCGAACGCAGGGCGTGTTTGTGACGTCAAACCAGGAACGAAACGGGCTGAGCTGATCGCAGTGTAGGAGTAAGTCTCGAGCTACTCAGAAACTGCAAAGAATTATTTATTCGCAATTCTGCTAAGCTAAGATACACTCCCAGAGGGCGGCGGTCTAGCGTGTGCAATGCTGCTAAAATCTGCTAGCGAGCGAACAACTCGGAATGAGGGCCATAGATGATTAGTGCAGCATGATCATTGCTGTGGCTCATAGACCAGGTACATGTAGAAGGTTAATCCGGGCTACGCCCACGGGAGGCTGAGCATGTGCTGTATATATCTCTCTGGAACACCGATCGATTTAAGATTGTTCTAGTTCTCACTACTGTTCGCGTTGATTAGATTTATAGTGACTGCTTTTCTTGCAGATTGCAGAAGTGCTGAAGAGATTCACGACCCTGTTGAAGGACATTTGTTATTTCATGCCCCCTGATGTGCACCGGTTTATACACAAGGAAGCCATGGTGAGTGATTCTGATGTTAGAACGGATGAGAGTCTCTCTTTGCGGAATTGGCTGAAATTAAACTAAGAAATGCCGGTATGAAATTCCGGTGGACAGGATCCCGGTTGTCATGATCCCATCCGCCGTAATGCCGGCAGCGGAGCGAGTGATAGAACAGGTTTTGTTCTCCCTCTATAGGTGTTGTGGACATCCACAGAGGGAGAATAGCCTGTGTTGACGGTATTCCGGCGGCGGCATTTCACCACTAGTCGGATCCCGGCGTCGGCATTGTGACCACCGGGATCCCAAGTAGCGGTATTTTAACCGCTTCCCCTCCTGAGATATGGGAGTCTGAATTCAGGACCTCCATGTACTCAGCCAAAAAGGGGTGTGGCCTCTGGAGAAGGGGGCATGGCCTCACAACACACCCTGTTTCCATCACACTGGGGGTGTGCCCCAAGCTGCTGGGCTTCCCCAAGGCTAACCCACCTCACTGTTTAGTTATCGTGTGCATGCAATATGACCCTCACCGCCACCCCCACCCCTGCTGGACACCACAGGACACTTATATGACGGCAGGACATAGAAAAACTGACAGTTGGGGATTATGTCACCGGCAGAGTTGTAGCTATGATTCTCGGAGCCCAGAGCAAGATGGAAAATGGCGCCCCCCCCCCCAAAAAGAAAAAAAAAAACCCACCAAAAGAAGCGCGCCTAAAAAATGGGCGTGGTCACGCACCAGAAGTGGTGTGGCCATGCACCAGAAGGGGTGTGGCCACTGAAAATGGCCCACAGTGCCAGTTACATTGCCCCACAGTGCCAGATACAATGCCCCACAGTGCCAGATACATGCCCCACTGTGCCAGATACATGCCCCATTGTGCCAGATACATGCCCCACTGTGCCAGATACATGCCCCACTGTGCCAGATACATTGCCCCACTGTGCCAGATACATGCCCCACTGTGCCAGATACATGCCCCACTGTGCCAGATACATTGCCCCACTGTGCGACCCCCCACCCCCCCGGTCACTCACCGCTTGTTGAATGTTGAGGGGAGGAGAGCACAGCGCCTCTCCTTCCCCTCACCGCTCCAGGTCTCCGGCGGCTGTCTGGCACCGGTTCGCTAGCCAATCAGAGCTCGCGGACCGGCAGCCAATTAGGAGCCGGTCCGCAAGCTCTGATTGGCTAACGCCGCCGGAGACCGGACACAGCAGCTGCTAGTTCTGAAGCGGCGGTGAGGGGCTCTCCTCCCCTCACATTTCAGGTTGACGGGGGCGAGTGGGGCATGATGCCATGGCCGCCGGCGGCGCCCCCCTCTCCTGGGCCTACCAAGGCGCCCAGGGCACGTGCCTCACTCGCCTTACCCTAGATACGCCTCTGGTCACCGGTATTCTTGATCATGGGCATACTTGATCACGAAAGTATTAGCCAACACTCAAGAAGTCATTTTATAAGGGTAAAATGTCCAGTTGATCCCTAACTCTCCCCCCCCCTCCCCTCCTGTAATGTATAAGGGTCCCATAAACATGCACATCCCACCATCTCTCGCTTATATACAGTCCACAATATACATTTTAATTCTGATTGGCACAATAAAAGTCAGATTAATGTTCCAAGCTCTCCTTTAGCCTTATCAATATGGTTCCTCGAATCAGAAAGCTCTAATCTTTGACCCCCCTCCAGTTGCCACCATCTTCATGGATACTTTATGCAAATACAAAAATATAGGCACAAAAGGGCTCAAAAATAGCGGAATGATGTCAGAAAACATCGGCTGAATATATTGCATATTGTACCTCTGATCTGTGTGTTTATATACTCTTAGATGATAAATCAGGCCATACTAGCCAATCACCGCTCTATCGCCAAGCTGTCCCTTAATCTGATGGAGGCTGAACTAAAGAGGGAGGGGTCACAGCGCCTCCGGTGGCAGGATCTGGTAAAGGCTTGGAAATGCTATCAAAAAGAAATCATCCTGCAGGAATTCAGGTATATCCGGGGATATTTCCTGTGTAGAGGACTGGGCTTATAAATGGGGTAATGACGTCTCTGCTGTGAATGATGGGGGCATTAGAATGAATGAAGAGTTCTGTGACCATATAAAGCACAAGGCCACAGAATCAGGGCTTCCTAGAGTCCACAGAAAATAATCTGATTGGTTGTTATGGGTAACATCACCAGTTCTAAAAAAACTCCCACCTTAGTAAATTTACCCCAATGGCTCTGATCCTGAGCTACATGCAAAGTGGCCGCTAGTTGTGAATGATAGATATGCTAATTCCACTACATGCATGCCTATAGTTGCAGGGCCACGGGCGGATCTGTATTTGGTGCAGGGTTTGCAGTGAACATAGGCCCCTGGGTTCAAATGGGCTCTCATCGCACACCCATAGACGATACTTACCTGTCTGTCCGCAGAGATCACCAGCAAAATGGCGCGGATGCCAGTTTTCCTGAGAAATGCACACGCGCAGTAGACCGATCACAGGGAAAATGGCGCAGTTGAGTCTGGCAGTGTGTTAGTGTACTCTGCGCCTCTTCTCGTGCACACCACCCGCTGTTTTATTATCATGCAGCTGCAGCTGTCATTACTGATATAGGCACTAGCCCATGCTGGGTGTAAGAAACCTGCCTGATAAAGGACCTGTCGTACCCCTTCACATAAAAACCGACAGGTTTTGTCCCCGTTTCCGACAGTCTCAATTCGACTTTAAAAAAAGTGGGATTGAGATGAGGGATCTGGAGACGGGGGGAGCAACGCTGCAGTGGGGAGAGCAGGAACCCAGCGGCAGCGTCCACCCGGCTTCAGCTAGCGAGGTCCCGCTTGCTGGAGCCGGGTGGATGCGCCGTGAGCCTCCGCTGATGCAGCCGCTGCTCGCCCTGTCTCCTCCTCTCCGTCTCCCCTCCTCCACTGCTTTCCCGCTGCTGCCCCCACCGCCGCAGACACGGCAGCCGCTGACAGCTCTCTCCCCCCCCCCCCCCCCCCCCTTCTCGGCAGCCGCTGACAGCTCTCCCTTCCCGGCGCCGCTGACAGCTCTCAGTCAGATTTGTCCGCTCTTTGAATAGGGGTTGTCGGGTCCATTCCGACAACTGCATGTCGGAATGGACCCGACCCTTATTGAATATACCCCTAAATGTAAAGTGCCACTAATATTAACTACAAAACACGCCAGCCTTTGCACCTAATATCAGTGCGGCTTCACATTGCTGCCAAGAACCTGCGGCTTGCAAACGTGGCAGCTTTGTGAGTATACCCCATAGTGTTGGATCCCTGCTAAGGAGATCTATACGTGTCAGGGTTAGGACAGCGATATCGCCTCTCTCTGCACTGATGTTGCTGTATGTTCCTGTGAGTCTGTTTATTGTTTCCTCACAGAGAGTTTGCAGAGAACGAGAGGGACCAGATGCCGGCAGAAGTGGGAGGAGCGTCTGATCTGCAGATGGCTGTGTGCTGTCCTATCGGGGACGAGAGGCTTCAGCGTCTGCGCTCCGTCAGGTACAGGACGCACAGAGACCCGTCATGGCGCCATTAATAGGAGCATATATAAATGTGCAACAAAGGAGTGCAGTTTTACAATGCGCATATTGGAACTTATTCAGTAAGGATTGCAAATTCTGTTTCTCTGACGTCCTAGTGGATGCTGGGGACTCCGTCAGGACCATGGGGATATAGCGGCTCCGCAGGAGACAGGGCACAATAATAAAAGCTTTAGGATCAGGTGGTGTGCACTGGCTCCTCCCCCTATGACCCTCCTCCAAGCCTCAGTTAGATTTTTGTGCCCGACGAGAAGGGTGCAATCTAGGTGGCTCTCCTGAGCTGCTTAGAATAAAAGTTTAAGTTAGGTTTTTTATTTTCAGTGAGTCCTGCTGGCAACAGGCTCACTGCTACGAGGGACTTAGGGGAGAGAAGAAAACTCACCTGCGTGCAGGATGGATTTGCTTCTTAGGCTACTGGACACCATTAGCTCCAGAGGGAGTCGGAACACAGGTCTCACCCTGGGGTTCGTCCCGGAGCCGTGCCGCCGACCCCCCTTGCAGATGCCGAAGTTGAAGAGGTCCAGAAACAGGCGGCAGAAGACTTTCAGTCTTCATAAGGTAGCGCACAGCACTGCAGCTGTGCGCCATTGTTGTCAGCACACTTCACCAACAGTCACCAACTGTCACTGAGGGTGCAGGGCGCTGGGGGGGGCGCCCTGGGCAGCAATGTATAATACCTTTTTATGGCTAAAATACATCACATATAGCCCTTGAGGCTATATGGATGTATTTAACCCCTGCCAGATCTCACAAACTCCGGGAGAAGAGCCCGCCGAAAAGGGGGCGGGGCCTATTCTCCTCAGCACACGGCGCCATTTTCCTGCTCAGCTCTGCTGTGAGGAAGGCTCCCAGGCTCTCCCCTGCACTGCACTACAGAAACAGGGTTAAAACAGAGAGGGGGGGCACTTATTTGGCGATATGATTACATATATAAAAATGCTATAAGGGAAAACACTTGTATAAGGGGTTGTCCCTGTATAATTATAGCGTTTTTGGTGTGTGCTGGCAAACTCTCCCTCTGTCTCCCCAAAGGGCTAGTGGGGTCCTGTCCTCTGTCAGAGCATTCCCTGTGTGTGTGCTGTGTGTCGGTACGTGTGTGTCGACATGTAGGAGGACGATGTTGGTGAGGAGGCGGAGCAAATTGCCTGTATTGGTGATGTCACTCTCTAGGGAGTCGACACTGGAATGGATGGCTTATTTAGGAATTACGTGATAATGTCAACACGCTGTAAGGTCGGTTGACGACATGAGACGGCCGGCAAACAAATTAGTACCTGTCCAGGCATCTCAGACACCGTCAGGGGCTTGTAAAAACGCCCATTTACCTCAGTCGGTCGACACAGACACAGACACGGACACTGACTCCAGTGTCGACGGTGAAGAAACAAACGTATTTTCCTTTAGGGCCACACGTTTCATGTTAAGGGCAATGAAGGAGGTGTTACATATTTCTGATACTACAAGTACCACAAATAAGGGTATTATGTAGGGTGTGAATAAACTACTTATAGTTTTTCCTGAATCAGATAAATTAAATGAAGTGTGTGATGATACGTGGGTTTCCTCCGATAGAAAATTATTGGCGGTATACCCTTTCCCGCCAGAAGTTAGGGCGAGTTGGGAAACACACCTTAGGGTGAATAAGGCGCTCACACGCTTATAAAAACAAGTGGCGTTACCGTCTCCAGATACGGCAGCCCTCAAGGAGCCAGCTGATAGGAAGCTGAAAAAATATCCTAAAAGTATATACACATATACTGGTGTTATACTACGACCAGCAATCGCCTCAGCCTGGATGTGCAGCGCTGAGGGGGCTTGGTCGGATTTCCTGACTGAAAATATTGATACCCTTGACAGGGACAAGATTTTATTGACTATAGAGCATTTTAAGGATGCATTTCTATATATGCGAGATGCGCAGAGGGATATTTGCATTCTGGCATCAAGAGTAAATGTGATGTCCATATCTGCCAGACGACAGTGGTCAGGTGATGCAGATTCCAGACGGCACATGGAAGTATTGCCGTATAAAGGGGCGGTCCATCGGACCTGGTGGCCATGGCAACAGCTGAAAAATCCACCTTTTGTTACCCCAAGTCACATCTCAGCAGAAAAGGACACAGTCTTTTCAGTCTCAGTCCTTTCGTCCCCATAAGGGCAGGCGGGCAAAAGGGCCAGTCATATCTGCCCAGGGGTAGAGGAAAGGGAAGAAGACTGCAGCAGGCAGCCCATTCCCAGGAACAGAAGCCCTCCACAGCTTCTGCCAAGTCCGCAGCATGACGCTGGGGCCGTACAAGCGGACTCAGGTGCGGTAGGGGGTCATCTCAAGAGTTTCAGCACGCAGTGGGCTCACTCACAAGTGGACTCCTGGATCCTACACGTAGTATCCCAGGTGTACATTGGAAATTCGAGACGTCTCCCCCTCACAAGTTCCTGAAGTCTGCTTTACCAACGTCTCCCTCCGACAGGGAGGCAGTATTGGGAACAATTCACAGGCTGTATTCCCAGCAGGTGATAATCAAAGTACTCCTTCTACAACAAGGGAAGGGGTATTATTCCACACTATATTGTGGTACTGAAGCCAGACGGCTAGGTGAGATCTGAAATATTTGAACACTTACATACAAGCGTTCAAATCAAGATGGAGTCACTCAGAGCAGTGATAGCGAACCAGGAAGAAGGGGACGATATGGTGTCACTGGATATCAGGGACGCTTACCTACATGTCCAAATTTGCCCTTCTCACCAAGGGTACCTCAGGTTCGTGGTACAGAACTGTCACTATCAGTTCAGACGCTGCCGTTTGGATTGTCCACGGCACCCCGGGTCTTTACCAAGGTAATGGCCGAAATGATGATTCTTCTTAAAAGAAATATGGACGCTTTCCTGATAAGGGCAAGGTCCAGAGAACAGTTGGAGGTCGGAGTAGCACTATCTTAAGTAGTTCTACGACAGCACGAGTGGATTCTAAATATTCCAAAATCGCAGTTTTTTCCGACGACACGTCTACTGTTCCTAGGGATGATTCTGGACACAGTCCAGAAAAGGATGTTTTCTCCCGGAGAAGAAAGCCAGGGAGTTATCCGAGCTAGTCAGGAACCTCCTAAAACCAGGAAAAGTATCAGTGCATCATTGCACAAGGATCCTGTGAAAAATGGTGGTTTCTTACAAAGCGATCCCATTCGGTAGATTTCACGCAAGAACCTTTACGTGGGATCTGCTGGAAAAATGGTCCGGATCGCATCTTCAGATGCATCAGCGGATAACCCTGTCTCCAAGGACAAGGGTGTTTCTTCTGCGGTGGCTGCAGAGTGCTCATCTATGAAAGGGCCGCAGATTCGGCATTCAGGACTGGGTCCTGGTGACCACGGATGCCAGCCTGAGTGGCTGGGGAGCAGTCACACAAGGAAAAAATTTCCAGAGAGTGTGATCGAGTCTGGAGACTTCTCTCCACATAAATATACTGGAGCTAAGGGCAATTTACAATGCTCTAAGCTTAGCAAGACCTCTGCTTCAAGGTCAGCCGGTATTGATCCAGTGGGACAACATCACGGCAGTCGCCCACGTAAACAGACAGGGCGGCACAAGAAGCAGGAGGGAAATGGCAGAAACTGCAAGGATTCTTCGCTGGGCGAAAAATCATGTGATAACACTCTCAGCAGTGTTCATTCCGGGAGTGGAAAACTGGGAAGCAGACTTCCTCAGCAGGCATGACCTCCACCCGGGAGAGTGGGGACTTCATCGGGAAGTCTTCCACATGATTGTAAACCGTTGTGAAAAACCAAAGGTGGACATGATGGCGTCCCGCCTGAACAAAAAACTAGATATTGCGCCAGGTCAAGGGACCCTCAGGCAATAGCGGTGGACGCTCTGGTAACACTGTGGATGTACCAGTCAGAGTATGTGTTCCCTCCTATGCCTCTCATACAAAAAGTACTGAGAATCATAAGAGGGAGATGAGTAAGAATGATACTCGTGGTTCCGGATTGGCCAAGAAGGACTTGGTACCCGAAACTTCAAGAGATGTTCACGGAAGACCCGTGGCCTCTACCTTTAAGAAAGGACCTGCTCCAGCAGGGGCCTTGTCTGTTCCAAGACTTACCGCGGCCGCGTTTGACGGCATGGCGGTTGAACGCCGGATCCTGAAAGGGCATTCCAGATGAAGTCATCCCTACCCTGGTCGAAGACAGGAAGGATGTAACCGCAAAACATTTTCACCGCATTTGGCGAAGATATGTTGCGTGGTGTGAGGCCAAGAAGGCCCCTACAGAGGAATTCCAACTGGGTCGTTTCCTACATTTCCTGAAAACAGGACTGTCTATGGGCCTAAAATTAGGGTCCATTAAGGTTCAAATTTCGGCCCTGTCGAATTTCTTCCAGAAAGAACTGGCTTTAGTGCCTGACGTTCAGATGTTTGTAAAAGGGGTACTGCATATACAGCCTCCTTTTGTGCCCCAGTGGCACCTTGGGATCTCAATGTTGTTTTGAGTTTCCTAAAGTCACATTGGTTTGAACCACTCACCACTGTGGACTTAAAATATCTCACATGGAAGGTGACGATGCTATTAGCCCTGGCTTCAGCCAGGCGTGTGTCAGAATTGGCGGCTTTATCATATATAAAGCCCTTACTTAATTTTTCATTCTGACAGGGCAGAATTGAGGACTCGTCCTCAATTTCTCCTTAAGGTGTTTTCTGTTTTTCACATGAACCAACCTATTGTGGTACCTGCGGGTACTAGGGACTTGGAGGACTCCAAGTTACTTGACGTTGTCAGGGCCCTGAAAAATATGTTTCCAGGAAGGCTGGAGTCAGAAAATCTGACTCGCTGTTTAGCCTGTATGCACCCAACAAGATGGGTGCTCCTGCTTCTAAGCAGACGATTGCTCGCTGGATTTGTAATACAATTCAGTTTACACATTCTGTGGCAGGCCTGCCACAGCCAAAATCGGTAAAAGCCCATTCCAAAAGGAAGGGGGCTCATCTTGGGCGACTGCCCGAGGGGTCTCGGCTTTACAACTTTGCCGAGCAGTTACTTGGTCAGGGGAAAACACGTTTGCTAAATTCTACAAATTTGATACCCTGGCTGAGGAGGACATGGAGTTCTCTCATTCGGTGCTGCAGGGTCATCCGCACTCTCCCGCCCGTTTGGGAGCTTTGGTATAATCCCCATGGTCCTGACGGAGTCCCCAGCATCCACTAGGACGTCAGAGAAAATAAGATTTTACTTACCGATAAATCTATTTCTCGTAGTCCGTAGTGGATGCTGGGCGCCCATCCCAAGTGCGGATTGTCTGCAATACTTGTACATAGTTATTGTTACAAAAATCGGGTTATTCTTGTTGTGAGCCATCTTTTCAGAGGCTCCTTCGTTGTTATCATACTGTTAACTGGGTTCAGATCACAGGTTGTACGGTGTGATTGGTGTGGCTGGTATGAGTCTTACCCGGGATTCAATATCCTTCCTTATTATGCACGCTCGTCCGGGCACAGTATCCTAACTGAGGCTTGGAGGAGGGTCATAGGGGGAGGAGCCAGTGCACACCACCTGATCCTAAAGCTTTTATTATTGTGCCCTGTCTCCTGCGGAGCCGCTATATCCCCATGGTCCTGACGGAGTCCCCAGCATCCACTACGGACTACGAGAAATAGATTTATCGGTAAGTAAAATCTTATTTTTTTAGCAGAATTTGCAATCCTTTCACTCGCACGCTGGGGGCGGCCCATAGCAAGGCAAGGCCGCCCGGCATGCCGTCCGCCGCCCACCCACTGTGATCACGCTGAAATTGCGGCGCGATCGCAATTTCACAGTGATCACTGAAACTATGGAAGCCTCCTGCCGGCGCAGCCTGTCTGCGACAGCAGGAGGCCCCGCCGTCATTTTAAGATCGAAGCGGCCCCGTTAACACCGCCAATACACCCCCTGTTCGTGATGACACCCCCCATTTCCCTGCCACTGCCCCCGCAATGCTCTGTCTCCACCTTGAAAACGCAGCGTTGCCACACCGCGAATGCCTCTGCCCATTCACGCCAACACGCCCCCGTTTCTCTAACGTCCTAAGTGGATGCTGGGGACTCCGTAAGGACCATGGGGAATAGCGGCTCCGCAGGAGACTGGGCACATCTAAAGAAAGCTTTAGGACTATCTGGTGTGCACTGGCTCCTCCCCCCATGACCCTCCTCCAAGCCTCAGTTAGATCTCTGTGCCCAAACGAGAAGGGTGCACACTAGGGGCTCTCCTGAGCTTCTTAGTGAAAGTTTTAGATTAGGTTTTTTATTTTCAGTGAGACCTGCTGGCAACAGGCTCACTGCATCGAGGGACTAAGGGGAGAAGAAGCGAACTCACCTGCGTGCAGAGTGGATTGGGCTTCTTAGGCTACTGGACATTAGCTCCAGAGGGACGATCACAGGCCCAGCTTGGATGGGTCCCAGAGCCGCGCCGCCGGCCCCCTTACAGAGCCAGAAGGCAGAAGAGGTCCGGAAAATCGGCGGCAGAAGACGTCCTGTCTTCAACAAGGTAGCGCACAGCACTGCAGCTGTGCGCCATTGCTCTCAGCACACTTCACACTTCGGTCACTGAGGGTGCAGGGCGCTGGGGGGGGGGCGCCCTGAGACGCAATAAAAACACCTTGGATGGCAAAAAAAATGCATCACATATAGCTCCTGGGCTATATGGATGCATTTAACCCCTGCCAGAATCCATAAAAAAGCAGGAGAAAAGTCCGCGAAAAAGGGGCGGAGCCTATCTCCTCAGCACACTGGCGCCATTTTCCCTCACAGCTCCGTTGGAGGGAAGCTCCCTGTCTCTCCCCTGCAGTCACTACACTACAGAAAGGGTTAAAAAAAAGAGAGGGGGGCACTAATTAGGCGCAGTATTAACTATACAGCAGCTATAAGGGGAAAAACACTTATATAAGGTTATCCCTGTATATATATAGCGCTCTGGTGTGTGCTGGCAAACTCTCCCTCTGTCTCCCCAAAGGGCTAGTGGGGTCCTGTCCTCTATCAGAGCATTCCCTGTGTGTGTGCTGTATGTCGGTACTTTTGTGTCGACATGTATGAGGAGAAAAATGATGTGGAGACGGAGCAGATTGCCTGTAATAGTGATGTCACCCCCTAGGGGGTCGACACCTGAGTGGATGAACTGTTGGAAGGAATTACGTGACAGTGTCAGCTCTGTATAAAAGACAGTGGTTGACATGAGACAGCCGGCTACTCAGCTTGTGCCTGTCCAGACGTCTCATAGGCCGTCAGGGGCTCTAAAGCGCCCGTTACCTCAGATGGCAGATATAGACGCCGACACGGATACTGACTCCAGTGTCGACGGTGAAGAGACGAATGTGACTTCCAGTAGGGCCACACGTTACATGATTGAGGCAATGAAAAATGTTTTACACATTTCTGATAATACGAGTACCACCAAAAAAAGGGGTATTATGTTCGGTGAGGAAAAACTACCTGTAGTTTTCCTGAATCTGAGAAATTAAATGAGGTGTGTGATGATGCGTGGGTTTCCCCCGATAACAACGGATAATTTCTAAAATGTTATTGGCATTATATCCTTTCCCGCCAGAGGTTAGGGTGCGTTGGGAAACACCCCCTAGGGGGGATAAAGCGCTCACACGCTTGTAAGGGCTCTACCTTCGCCTGAGATGGCCGCCCTTAAGGATCCTGCTGATAGAAAGCAGGAGGGTATCCTAAAAGGTATTTACACACATACTGGTGTTATACTGCGACCAGCAATCGCCTCAGCCTGGATGTGCAGTGCTGGGTTGGCGTGGTCGGATTCCCTGACTGAAAATATTGATACCCTAGATAGGGACAGTATATTTTTGCCTATAGAGCATTTAAAAGATGCATTTTTATATATGCGTGATGCACAGCGGAATATTTGCCGACTGGCATCAAGTCTAAGCGCGTTGTCCATTTCTACCAGTAGAGGGTTATGGACACGTCAGTGGTCAGGTGATGCGTATTCCAAACGGCATTTGGAAGTATTGCTTTATTAAGGGAGGAGTTATTTGGGGTCGGTCTTCCAGACCTGGTGGCCACGGCAACAGCTGGGAATTCCACGTTTGTACCCCAGGTCGCCTCTCAACATGAGAAGACGCCGTATTATCAGGCGCAGTCTTTTCGTGGACAAGCGGGCAAAAGGTTCCTCATTTCTGCCCCGTGACAGAGGGAGAGGAAAAAGGCTGCAGAAATCAGCCAGTTCCCAGGAACAGAAACCCTCTCCCGCCTCTGCCAAGCCCTCAGTATACGCTGGGGCTTTACAAGCAGAATCAGGCACGGTGGGGGCCCGTCTCAATGAATTTCAGCGCGCAGTGGGCTCACTCGCAAGTAGACCCCTGGATCCTTCAGGTGATATCTCAGGGGTACAAATTAGAATTCGAGACGTCTCCCCCTCGCCGTTTCCTAAAGTCGGCTTTACCAATGAATCCTTCTGACAGGGAGACAGTTTTGGAAGCCATTCACAAGCTGTATTCCCAGCAGGTGATAATCAAGATACCCCTCCTGCAACAGGGAATGGGGTATTATTCCACACTGTTGTGGTACCGAAGCCGGACGGCTCGGTGAGACCGATTCTAAATCTAAAATCTTTGAACACTTACGTACAGAGGTTCAAATTCAAGATTGAGTCACTCAGAGCAGTGATTGCGAACCTGGAAGAAGGGGACTACATGATGTCTCGGGACATCAAGGATGCTTACCTTCATGTCAAAATTTACCCTTCTCACCAAGGGTACCTCAGGTTTATGGTACAGAACTGTCACTATCAGTTCAGACGCTGCCGTATGGATGGTACACGGCACCCCGGGTCTTTACCAAGGTAATGACCGAAATGATGATATTCCTTCGAAGGAAGTGAATTTTAGTTATCCCTTCCTTGGACAATTCCCTGATAAGGGTAAGATCCAGGGAACAGTTGGAGGTCGGTGTAGCACTATCTCAGGTAGTGTTGCGGCAGCACGATTGGATTCTCAATATTCCAAAATCGCACCTGGTTCCGATGACGTGTCTTCTGTTCCTAGGGATGATCCTGGACACAGTCCAGAAAAAGGTGTTTCTCCCGGAGGAGAAAGCCAGGGAGTTATCCGAGCTAGTCAGGAACCTCCTAAAACCGAGCCAAGTCTCAGTGCATCAATGCACAAGGGTTCTGGGTAAAATGGTGGCTTCCTACGAAGCAATCCCATTCGGCAGATTCCACGCAAGAACTTTCCAGTGGGACCTGCTGGACAAATGGTCCGGATAGCATCTTCAGATGCATCAGCGGATAACCCTGTCACCAAGGACAAGGGTGTCCCTCCTGTGGTGGTTGCAGAGTGCTCATCTTCTAGAGGGCCGCAGATTAGGCATTCAGGACTGGGTCCTGGTGACCACGGATGCCAGCCTGCGAGGCTGGGGAGCAGTCACACAGGGAAGGAATATCCAGGGCTTATGGTCAAGCCTGGAGACATCACTTCACATAAATATCCTGAAGCTAAGGGACATTTACAATGCTCTAAGCTTAGCAAGACCTCTGCTTCAAGGTCAGCCGGTGTTGATCCAGTCGGACAACATCACGGCAGTCACCCACGTAAACAGACAGGGTGGCACAAGAAGCAGGAGGGCAATGGCAGAAGCTGCAAGGATTCTTCGCTGGGCGGAAAATCATGTGATAGCACTGTCAGCAGTATTCATTCCGGGAGTGGACAACTGGGAAGCAGACTTCCTCAGTACGACCTCCACCCGGGAGAGTGGGGACTTCACCCAGAAGTCTTCCACATGATTAAAAACTCGACAGGTATTGCGCCAGGTCCAGGGACCCTCAGGCAATAAGCTGTAGACGCTCTGGTAACACCGTGGGTGTACCAGTCAGTGTATGTGTTCCCTCCTCTGCCTCTCATACCCAAGGTACTGAGATTGATAAGATGGAGAGGAGTAAGCACTATATTCGTGGTTCCGGATTGGCCAAGAAGGACTTGGTAACCGGAACTTCAAGAGATGCTCACGGAGGATCCGTGGCCTCTACCTCTAAGAAAGGACCTGCTCCAGCAAGGACCCTGTCTGTTCCAAGACTTACCGCGCCGGATCCTGAAGGAAAAAAGGCATTCCGGATGAAGTCATCCCTATCCTGATCAAAGCCAGGAAGGATGTAACCGCAAAAACATTATCACCGCAATTGGCGAAAATATGTTGCGTGGTGCGAGGCCAGTAAGGCCCGACGGAGGAAATTCAACTGGGTCGATTCCTACATTTCCTGCAAACAGGAGTGTCTATGGGCCTGAAATTGGGGTCCATTAAGGTTCAAATTTCGGCCCTGTCAATTTTCTTCCAAAAAGAACTAGCTTCAGTCCCTGAAGTTCAGACGTTTGTAAAAGGGGTACTGCATATACAGCCTCCTTTTGTGCCTCCAGTGGCACTTTGGGATCTCAATGTAGTTTTGGGTTCCAAAAGTCACATTGGTTTGAACCACTTAAATCTGTGGAGTTAAAATATCTCACATGGAAAGTGGTCATGCTGTTGGCCCTGGCCTGGGCCAGGAGCGTGTCAGAATTGGCGGCTTTATCCTGAAAAAGCCCTTATCTGATTTTCCATTCGGACAGGGCGGAATTGAGGACTCGTCCTCAGTTTCTCCCCAAGGTGGTTTCAGCGTCTCACCTGAACCAACCTATTGGTGGTGCCTGCGGCTACTAGGGACTTGGAGGCCTCCAAGTTGCTAGACGTTGTCAGTGCCCTGAAAATATATGTTTCCAGGACGGCTGGAGTCAGGAAATCTGACTCGCTGTTTATCCTGTGTGCACCCAACAAGCTGGGTGCTCCTGCTTCTAAGCAGACTATTGCTCGTTGGATTTGTAGTACAATTCAGCTTGCACATTCTGTGGCAGGCCTGCCACAGCCAAAAATCTGTAAATGCCCACTCCACAAGGAAGGTGGGCTCATCTTGGGCGGCTGCCCGAGGGGTCTCGGCTTTACAACTTTGCCGAGCAGCTACTTGGTCAGGAGCAAATACGTTTGTAAAATTCTACAAAATTGATATCCTGGCTGAGGAGGACCTGGAGTTCTCTCATTTGGTGCTGCAGAGTCATCCGCACTCTCCCGCCCGTTTGGGAGCTTTGGTATAATCCCCATGGTCCTTACGGAGTCCCCAGCATCCACTTAGGACGTTAGAGAAAATAAGAATTTACTTACCGATAATTCTATTTCTCGTAGTCCGTAGTGGATGCTGGGCGCCCATCCCAAGTGCGGATTGTCTGCAATACTTGTACATAGTTATTGTTACAAAAATCGGGTTATTATTGTTGTGAGCCATCTTTCAGAGGCTCCTCTGTTATCATGCTGTTAACTGGGTTCAGATCACAGGTTGTACGGTGTGATTGGTGTGGCTGGTATGAGTCTTACCCGGGATTCAAAATCCTTCCTTATTGTGTACGCTCGTCCGGGCACAGTATCCTAACTGAGGCTTGGAGGAGGGTCATGGGGGGAGGAGCCAGTGCACACCAGATAGTCCTAAAGCTTTCTTTAGATGTGCCCAGTCTCCTGCGGAGCCGCTATTCCCCATGGTCCTTACGGAGTCCCCAGCATCCACTACGGACTATGAGAAATAGAATTATCGGTAAGTAAATTCTTATTTTCCCTGCTGCCGCCTCACAGTGCTCCGTTTTGGAAATGGAGCATTGGCGCCCCACGACCGCCTCTGCCTGTCAATCAGGCAGAGGCGTTCGTAATTACTGCGGGTCATTACGGGCCCTGTACGGGGCGATCGCAAAAATTGTGGTTGGATCGCGACTTGGAAGTGCAAAATCAGAATAAAATCAGCCCCATATGGATTTGCCGAAAATCCCCCCTTTTTACCCAATTTTAGATGAGACTCTGTCCCTTTCAAGGTCTGTAAAATGGGACATACTGTACAGTATGGAAGGTTGGGGTTCTTTGTGGGTCATTCCGAGTTGATCGCTAGCTGCATTCGTTCGCTGTGCAGCGATGAGGCAAAAAAACGGCACTTCTGCGCATGCAGCGCAATGCGCACGCGCGGCTTACTATTACAACGAACGATGTAGTTTCACACAGGGTCTAGAGAAGCTTTTCAGTCACACTGCTGACCGTAGAGTGATTGACAGGAAGAGGGTGTCAACTGACCCTTTTCAGGGAGTGTGTGTGAAAACGCAGGCGTGGCTGGGCAAACGCAGGGCGTGTTTGTGACGTCAAATCCGGAACTGAACAGTCTGAAGTGATCACAAGCGCTGAGTAGGTCTGGAGCTACTCTGAAACTGCACAAAAAAATTTTGTACCCGCTCTGCGATCCTTTCGTTCGCACTTCTGCTAAGCTAAAATACACTCCCAGTGGGCGGCGGCATAGCGTTTGCACGGCTGCTAAAATCTGCTAGCGAGCGATCAACTCGGAATGACCACCTTTGTGTCTTGTATTGCAGAACAGTCCTGTAGACTGCTGCCTCCTAGTGGTCACCTGCATTATTTTTCTCTGTATAGACATGTACCATCTGCAATTGCTGCTGATGCCATTGGTTAATAGTGTCTGCAAATCGAACTGTGGGCCAGATTCTGAGAGTATGCAAATTTGACGGTTTGTGTAGATCTCTGTTTGCGACAGTAGTCCCGCTCCACCCTAAGCCGCATCATTGTTGACATGCTGTGTCACTTGGGGATGGGGAAGAGGCAGTGACAAACAGCATTCCAGAAAACGGGGGCATTTCGGCCAATTTCTGGGAGTGCCGAGGACAGTTGCTGTGTCTGTGTCTTTGGATGCAGCTCCACTGTCTGTCAGTGTGAAAACACCGGCCATTCTGAGTACCTGAGGGTTACTCACATGACCGATGTTCAAGTAGACTGATCCGATGCAGCGTCTTTGGAGGGGTGTAGTACGGCTGACCGGCGGTCTCCTGACCGCCGGTCAGCTTACCGATGCCGGGATCCCGGCAGCATACCGACGCCGGGATCCCGGCGGGGAGGGGCGAGTGCAGCAAGCCCCTTGCGGGATCGGTGGTGACCTGCGGTCGCACGGGTTCTAATCCCACTCTATGGGTGTCGTGGACACCCACGAGTGGAAATAGTCCCTGTTGGTCGGCATACCGACCATCGGGACAGTGACCCGTCGGGCTGGTGGAGGAGGTCATGTGACTGTCGGTCAGCTGACCGGCGGTCACATGAATACCACCCCTTTGGAGGACAGGGACGTCTATTTACACAAGGGGCTTCTTGCGGCATTAGCACAGCGTTGTATGCAGTGGCTGTGCTGTTGTATCCGTCTCTGGGTGTTTTACATACACCCACTAACATCACCTGTACACAGCTATTTTACTTGGCTGCAATATATAATGAAGGCACCTTATAGTTGCAAAGCTGTATAAATAGGGAAATGTAATCACTTTCTAAGACCATTTTCCTTCATTAACATGGGCGTGACGAGGGCCACCTTTGACACCTTTAATACCCTTTAGCTTAGCCGGTTCTGATAGAATCTATTCTTGTGCAGCAAACAATGTGCAGATTGGGGCAGATGTAACATGTGCAGAGAGAGTTAAACTTGGGTGGGGTGTGTTCAAACTGAAATCTAAATTGCAGTGTAAAAATAAAGCTGTCTAGCATGTGTGGGCTACATGCAAAAGCAACCAGTATTTCTCATACGTCCTAGAGGATGCTGGGGTCCACTTCAGTACCATGGGGTATAGACGGTTCCGCAGGAGCCATGGGGACTTTTGTAGAGTGTGAATTGGCTCCTCCCTCTATGCCCCTCCTCCAGACCTCAGTTTAGAAAATGTGCCCAGGCAGACTGGTCGCACTCCAGTGAAGCTCTACTGAGTTTCACTGAAAGACTTTATGTCAGGTTTTTTATTTTCAGGGAGACCTGCTGGCAACAGTCTCCCTGCTTCGTGGGACTTAGGGGGAATAAGTAGGAACCAACTTCCTAAAGAGTTTCATGGCTCTGCTTCTTGCTGACAGGACACCATTAGCTCCTGAAGGGTACTGAACACTAGCTGCGGCTATGTGCTCACTCCCACAGCACACCGTCACTCTCCTAACAGAGGCAGAAGTCAGAAGACGCGTGAGTATTATTACCGGAGATCTGCAAAAGGGATCTCCGGTCATCATGATGGCTCAAGGTACCGCGCAGCAAGCGAGAACACTGCGCGAACATGCTATCCATAACACAGTGCACAGCAGGGGGGGGGGGGGGGCAGCATGAAACCTATTCTCACTGGCAAAAGGTAGCATACTTTGTATTTACACTGTCCTACACCCCCGCCAGTATAAATATCTATTCTAAAGCTGAGGAAAAACGCGCCATTACAGGGGGCGGGGCTTCTTCCTCAGGCAGCCAGCCCACTGCTAAGCGCCATTTTCTCCCAGCAGCTGCTGGGCAAGAAACGCTGATCCTCCTCTCCACCTCTGATTCAAGTAACAGGGTGCAAAAAAAGGGGGGGGAGGTGTAATATTCGGTGCTAAAACCTATCATTGGTAATATAAAGCGCTTGAAGATCTCTGTGTACAAAGTACGCAACACAGGGATTTTGTCTCTGTGTACAAAGTACGCGACACAGGGATTTTTTCTTTTGCCGCTGAGTTGTGAACTGGCAATTCCTTTCTGTGTCCTACTGACAGACTTTACTGTAGGTCTGTTACCATTAAGCCCCGGGGTGTCTGTGGTGTGATTGTGCACGTGTGTGACATGTCTGAGGCAGGGAGCTCTTCCCCTGAGGGAGCCATTTTAGGGACACAGAGTTGTACTGTGGTGGCGCTGCCGGCACACCACGAGCCTGAATGGGTGAAAGAATTACGTGATAGTGTGAATCATATCAGTAAGAGATTGGATAAGTCTGAGTCTCATGCAGAAACCTGGAGAAAATCTGTCGAAGATGTGATTTTTAATAGTTCTGCCTTTTCATCTACAGGGGGCCCCTCTGGGTCACATAAAAGGTCATTCACACAGGTTGTACAGACTGATACCGACACAGACTCTGATTCCTGTGTTGACACTAGTGATTCCGGGGGAATAGATCCAAAGTTAGCGAAAAACATTCAGTACATGATTGTTGCTATAAAGGAGGTATTAGAAGTTATGGAGCCCCCTCCTTTACCTCAGGAGAAGTATAAAGAAAAGAAAATTAACATAACTTTTCCTCCATCTCATGAGCTGAACACACTCTTTGAGGGATTCTGGGTAAACCCTGAAAAGAAGTTTCAGATTCCCAAAAGAATTCAGGTAGCTTATCCTTTCCCGGCAGAGGACAGGAAAAGATGGGAGTCATCCCCCGTTTTAGACAGTGCCCTGTCACGATTAACAAAACAGGTGATTCTCCCTGCACCTGGGACGGCTTCCCTAAAGGAGCCGGCAGACCGCAAGTTGGAGAATACGTTGAAATCTATTTATGTGGCCAATGGTACACTACTCAGGCCTACTATTGCCTGTGTGTGGGTGAGTAGTGCTATTGAAAAGTGGTCAGAAAACTTGTCATCAGACATTGACACAATAGATAGAGACGAGATTCTCCTAACGTTAGGTCATATCAAAGACGCTGCCGCATACATGCTAGAAGCCATGAAAGATATTGGTCTCTTGGGATCAAGAGCCGCTACCATGGCAATCTCAGCACGGAGGGCGTTGTGGATCCGCCAATGGAATGCTGACGCAGATTCCAAAAGGAATATGGAGGATCTACCGTATAAAGGTGAGGCCTTGTTTGGAGATGGGCTGGATGCTTTAGTTTCTGCGGCTACCGCTGGTAAGTCGACATTCTTGCCTAATGCTCCTGCGCCAGCGAAAAAGTCACGTCACCCTCAGCTGCAGTCCTTTCGGCCCAATAAATACAAAAAGGGTAAAGGAAGGAGAAAAGGAGAAAAGTCTGCAGCGTCTACAGGATCACAGGAGCAGAAATCAACTTCTACTTCTGCCAAATCTTCAGCATGACGCTGGGGCTCCTTTGCGGGAGTCCACTCAGGTGGGGGCACATCTGAAACTCTTCAGTCAGTTCTGGGTTCAATCTGGCCTGGACCCGTGGGTCTCACAAATAGTGTCCCACGGGTACAAACTGGAGTTTCAAGACATTCCCCCACGCCGTTTTTTCAAATCGGCCATACCAGCTTCTATCCCAGACAGGGAAGTGATAGAGGCAGCAATACAAAAATTGTGTCAGGATCAAGTGATTGTCCTGGTTCCCTTGTCGCAACAAGGAGAAGGGTTTTATTCAAGCCTATTTGTAGTTCCGAAGCCAGACGGCTCGGTCAGACCGATTCTAAACCTGAAAACTCTGAATCTCTACCTGCAAAGGTTCAAGATCAAGATGGAAACTCTGAGGGCAGTGATTTCCAGTCTGTAGGAAGGGGACTTCATGGTGTCAGTGGACATAAAAGATGCCTATTTACACGTTCCCATTTATCCTCCACATCAAGCTTATCTGAGATTCGCGATACAGGATTGTCATTACCAATTTCAGATGTTGCCGTTTGGACTCTCCACGGCACCGAGGGTGTTCACCAAGGTGATGGCGGAGATGATGGTCCTCCTTCGACAGAAAGGAGTCAATATATTTCCTTACCTGGACGATCTCCTGATAGAAGCGAGGTCCAGGGAAAGGTTGGTGCAGAACATTGCACTCTCCCTGACAGTACTTCAACAACACGGTTGGATCATAAATTTTTCAAAATCACAGTTGGAACCGACGACAAGATTGTCTTTTCTGGGGATGATACTGGACACAGAAGTACAGAGGGTATTTCTTCCAGTAGAAAAGGCTCTGGAGATCCAGAGAATGGTCAAACAAATTCTGAAACCAACCAGAGTGTCGATTCATCAATGCATTCGGTTGTTGGGAAAGATAGTAGCGGCCTACGAGGCCATACAGTTTGGCCGATTCCATGCCAGAGTATTCCAGTGGGACCTGTTGGACAAGTGGTCCGGATCTCACCTTCACATGCACCAGAGGATAATCCTGTCATCCAAAGACAGAATTTCGCTCCTGTGGTGGCTACACAGATCTCCCCTACTAGGGGGACACAGGTTCGGGATTCAGGACTGGGTCCTAGTAACCACGGATGCAAGTCTCCGAGGCTGGGGAGCAGTCACACAGGGGGAAAGCTTCCAAGGAAGATCGTCAAGTCAAGAAACTTGTCTTCACATAAACGTTCTGGAGTTGAGCGCCATTTACAATGGCCTTCTACAAGCGGTACATCTTCTTCAAGATCAACCCGTACAGATCCAGTCGGACAATGTAACAGCAGTCGCGTACATAAACCGTCAGGGCGGAACGAAAAGCAGAGCGGCGATGGCAGAGGTGACAAAGATCCTCCTCTGGGCAGAAAGACATGCAAGAGCTCTGTCTGCAATTTTCATTCCAGGAGTGGACAACTGGGAAGCAGACTTCCTCAGCAGACACGATCTCCATCCAGGAGAATGGGGCCTCCACCAAGAAGTCTTCGCAGAGGTGACAGGTCTTTGGGGAGTTCCTCAAGTAGACATGATGGCATCTCGTCTCAACAAGAAGCTTCAGAGATATTGTTCCAGGTCGAGAGACCCTCAAGCAATAGCAGTGGATGCACTAGTGACCCAGTGGGTGTTTCGGTCGGTGTATGTCTTCCCTCCACTTCCACTAATACCAAAAGTTCTCAAGATCATAAGAAGAACAAGGGTTCGAGCGATCCTCGTTGTCCCGGACTGGCCAAGGAGGTCTTGCTATCCAGATCTTCATGAGTTACTCATAGAATATCCACGGCCTCTTCCTCTTCGCGAGGACCTGCTGCAGCAGGGCCTGTGCATGTATCAAGACCTACCGCGGCTACGTTTGACGGCATGGCTGTTGAGTGCCGGATCCTAGCCCAGAAGGGTATTCCCAAAGAAGTCATTCCCACTCTGATTCAGGCCAGGAAAGGGGTAACGTCTAAACATTACCACCGTATTTGGAGAAAATATGTGTCTTGGTGTGAATCCAAGAAGGCTCCATCGGAAGAGTTTCAGTTAGGACATTTCTCCATTTTCTTCAGGCGGGTGTGGATGCGGGCCTACTATTGGGTTCAATCAAGGTCCAGATTTCGGCCTTGTCCGTTTTCTTTCAAAAACAATTGGCCTCCTTTCCAGAAGTTCAGACCTTCGTGAAAGGGGTTCTGCACATCCAACCTCCATTTGTGCCTCCTGTGGCACCATGGAATATTAACGTGGTGTTGCAGTTCCTTCAATCGGATTGGTTTGAACCTCTCCAGGAGATAGAATTTAAGTTTCTCACTTGGAAAGTGGTCATGCCACCTGCGGGATCCTCTAGCTGCCCGTCCGTCTGTGCGGCTTACCGGTGACGTGTGAGCGCCGTGGCTCTCGATCTCTCCTTGCACTTTCCCGCTGTCTGCTGATGTGGATTAGGTGTCCTTATTCTCCAATGCGTTTCAACCAAATTAGGTCTTCCTCTGGGAGTCTTTGCAGTGGTCAGGCTATGTCTGGAGTTAAATAGCAGAAGGGCGGGTTTCACTGCTATTCTTCCTTTGTTCCAAGAGTTTAATTGGATTTTGGAATTGTCAATCTGGCCTGTATGGTCTGAATAAGGCAGGACGGCATTACTGGATCACGATAGAGGTACGGGACGCCGTCCTCTATTTAAGAAGAGACTCACAAGGGCAAATAACAGTCCGTTTAGGACTAGGACATTTTAATTTAATTAATCCATCAATTCACGCCTCACAATAAGAGTCAGCATCAATTGTTCAGACTTTTTTCCATTCATTCTGCAAATCATAGGAGGTCATTCCGAGTTGTTCGCTTGGTAAAAATCTTCGCATCGCAGCGATTTTCCGCTTAATGCGCATGCGCAATGTCCGCACTGCGACTGCGCCAAGTAAATTTGCTATGCAGTTAGGAATTTTACTCACGGCTTTTTCATCGTTCTGGCGATCGTAATGTGATTGACAGGAAATGGGTGTTACTGGGCGGAAACAGGCCGTTTTATGGGCGTGTGGGAAAAAACGCTACCGTTTCCGGAAAAAACGCAGGAGTGGCCGGAGAAACGGGGGAGTGTCTGGGCGAACGCTGGGTGTGTTTGTGACGTCAAACCAGGAACGACAAGCAGTGAAATGATCGCAGATGCCGAGTAAGTCTGAAGCTACTCAGAAACTGCTACGAGGTGTGTAATCGCAATATTGCGAATACATCGTTCGCAATTTTAAGATGCTAAGATTCACTCCCAGTAGGCGGCGGCTTAGCATGAGCAAATCTGCTAAAATCCGCTTGCGAGCGAACAACTCGGAATGAGGGCCATAAAAAATACCGCAAGGGACTCATCACAAGCCACAGTGGTATACTGATAGAGCACCTGTGAAGAATCCATTCACAAGTGCTCACGTGCATTATATGTGACTCACAATCATACCTGCATTATCCTTCTTTTCTTTTGTTTATTATACATTATACATTTTATTTTTGTATTACCCAAGTTTTCTTTTCCTTTGCTCACAGTAGCAGTATAACCTACCCAGGTTTATTCTAATTTAATAAATATTCACTATTTTATTCATCACAACTCAGTGTACTCTATCAGTCACCAGTCGTTTTGCACAATATATTCCGAAGCAGACACTGCTGTAGGGATCGAGCGCTGTTAGGCTTAGCAGCCATTTGTTTAGATTATTAAAAAGAGGGTAAGGACACCCTTTAACTAGCAGCACATCCCAAACAGCATCAATTTATTACCGCAGTGTGCAGATTACCCCTGTCATTTAAGTTAAAATCCTGTTTTACCCTGCACAGAAAACATATAAATGTATTTGCTCCCCTGACATTGCAATAGGGTTAGACACAAAGTTACTTGCTTTTTTTGCTTTACTTCCAAATATGAATCCTGCCCTAAATATAAATTCTGACATGTACCTGAACTGTTTTCTTTTGTACAGCGATTTTGTGCCCCCGACCTGCACCAAAGCAGCCGTGACTGAATGGCACAGGTCTCTCCAGGCCCTAAACAAGCAGATTGGTAAGCAGCCTCATTATTCCTGTGTCCTTTCCCTGGCTCTCATGTAGTGCTGGGCTTGCAAACACCACGGGGTCCTGCAGGGGTTGGTCACTCCAAGCTTATGTACATCGCAGGTTTAGTTACATGTGTGACCCATTGCTGCAGGTGGCTTTTCACAGAATGGAGAACAGAGGGCCCGATTCAAACCTGATCGCAGCAAGCGATTATCAAATGACTGCGCATGCGTATGCATCGAAATGTGCAGGCGCGTTGCCAAACAGAGACAGGATGGTGCGAACATTTCTATCTCACAGGCGTTCGCAAGGTGATTGACAGGAAGAGGACGTTTGGGGGTGGTGACTGCCCATTTTCTGGGAGTGTCAGGAAAAACGCAGGCGTACCCAAGCGTTTTCAGGGCGGATGTGTGACGTCAGCTCCGGCTCCGATCAGCCTGTTCTCATCGCACTGTAGGAGTAAGTCCTGGGCTGCGCACACACTGCCAAGTATGGGAAAATCATTAGATGGTGAGTGACATGCGAACGGATTTGCGGCTGTCCGGCGGAATTTTCGCACGCCGTACACATGCATTGGCACACTTGCACGGGGCGGGTTTTCACTCTCCCTGGGCGTCGACTATCTGATCACAGACTGCTGCAAAAACGCACAGCAGCGATCAGGGGGTAAAATTCCTAAAATGGGAGTTGTATGTAAGATGGGATGTTGCCCATAGCAACCAATCAGATTCCATGTATTATCTTCTAGAAGGTGCTAGATAAATGAGAAATAGGATCTGATTGGTTGCTATGGGCAACATCCCATCTTAAATACAACTCCCATCTTAGTAAATTTACCCCATGGTCTGAATCGGGCCCAAAGTTTGGAATAGGTGTCATGGGTACACACCAAGATTTTTGGGTGGCTGTGCATTCAGACTACATCGTTTGCTGGAAATGAACATCTTCTGATTCATTAATATGTAAATTGTAATTACAACATGTTTTTCTTTTCCTAACACGCAGTCACTTAGTTAAATAATATTATTTTAGATCTGAAAGACTGTAGTGTGCGGAGATAGAGGCTTACTGTGATTCGCTGGGGTTACTCACATGGATAACCGCTGTGTATCTGTATTTCCTGATGTAGACGCGGTAAGCGCGCAGTTCTTAGACAAGCTCCATAGCTTGCAGCAGGACGCCATCCAGAGGTGTATAACGGAGGCAAAGAGGAGTAAGGTAAGTACTCAGTAGCAGTGATGCTATTCTATACGTTCCAAATTTAGAGGGTGTGGAGTAAAGGATCGACAATAAATAGGTAGACCCCATATGGTCGACATTAGGTCAACAGGGTGAAAAGATTGACATGGAAAAGGTAGTATAAAAGGTCGACGTGGAAATGGTCGACACAAGTTTTATTTGTGTTTTTTTGCGTATTTAACCATATCTAAGCCAAATTAGTAAAAAAACGTACCCTCGCGGGCTCGCTTCACTTGCCACGCTATGGGCAAGGGGCCTGGCTGCGCGTGGCACAGGATACTATTCCCAATAGTAGCCCACATGGATGGCAAATGATGTCAAAGTTGATTAAAAAAAACCTTGTGTCGACCATACGTGTGTCCTGTTCACCTTTTGTACCTGCCGACTTGTACTGTCGGCCTTTCATCTGTCGACCTAATGCATGTTGACCATATGCTGTCGACATATTGACTGTCGGTCTATCATCCGGAACCTTTTAAAGCTGGAAGTCAAATTCCTGTCTGATATATTGCACATGCACAGCTACATCTTGGGAGGTGGATCAGGGATATGATTCAGTATGATTTACCGGCTGCCGAGATGCCGGCCGACAACATACCGACAGCGTCATCCTGGCCGACAATATGCCGGCAGCGGGGCGAGCGCAAAGAGTTCCCTTGTGGGCTTGCTGCGCTTGCCACAGGTTCTGTTCCCACTCTATGGGAATTAGTCCTGTAGCGCCAGGATTCCGGCTGCCGGCATTGCCAGGTGTCGGGATTCCAGTGTCTGTATCCTGACCGTCGGCATTCCGACGGCCGGTAAATTAAACATATACCAGGAGGTCATGGGTTGCACACCTCGGAGACCTCACAGTGGTCCTGCTATGCGGGCCATGAAAGAGGGCGAGTTTTAGGGGAAAAAAGTGAGCCCTTGGGATTGGGGCCTATTTTCTCTTTAGCCTAGGATGGTTATGTCTAATGCAGGGGGACAAAAATAAGATTTTAAACCTACCGGTAAATCTTTTTCTCTGACGTCCTAGTGGATGCTGGGGACTCCGTCAGGACCATGGGGGATTAGCGGCTCCGCAGGAGACAGGGCACAAAAATAAAGCTTTAGGATCAGGTGGTGTGCACTGGCTCCTCCCCCTATGACCCTCCTCCAAGCCTCAGTTAGGTTTTTGTGCCCGTCCGAGCAGGGTGCAATCTAGGTGGCTCTCCTAAAGAGCTGCTTAGAAAAAGTTTTTAGGTTTTTTATTTTACAGTGAGTCCTGCTGGCAACAGGCTCACTGCAACGAGGGACTTAGGGGAGAAGAAGTGAACTCACCTGCGTGCAGGATGGATTGGCTTCTTAGGCTACTGGACACCATTAGCTCCAGAGGGATCGAACACAGGCCCAGCCATGGAGTCCGGTCCCGGAGCCGCGCCGCCGACCCCCTTGCAGATGCCGAAAAGTGAAGAGGTCCAGAAACCGGCGGCAGAAGACTTTTCAGTCTTCATGAGGTAGCGCACAGCACTGCAGCTGTGCGCCATTGTTGTCACACACTTCACACCAGCGGTCACTGAGGGTGCAGGGCGCTGTGGGGGGCGCCCTGGGCAGCAATGAAATACCTATACTGGCTAAAAGATACATCACATATAGCCCCTGGGGCTATAGGGATGTATTTAACCCCTGCCAGGTCTCAGAAAAACGGGAGAAGAAGCCCGCCGAAAAGGGGGCGGGGCCTATTCTCCTCAGCACACAGCGCCGTTTTCCCTCACAGAAATGCTGGTGGGAAGGCTCCCAGGCTCTCCCCTGCACTGCACTACAGAAACAGGGTTAAAACAGAGAGGGGGGGCACTTATTTGGCGATATGATTATATATATTAAGATGCTATAAGGGAAAAACACTTATATAAAGGTTGTCCCTGTATAATTATAGCGTTTTGGTGTGTGCTGGCAAACTCTCCCTCTGTCTCTCCAAAGGGCTAGTGGGGTCCTGTCCTCTATCAGAGCATTCCCTGTGTGTGTGCTGTGTGTCGGTACGTGTGTGTCGACATGTATGAGGACGATGTTGGTGAGGAGGCGGAGCAATTGCCTGTAATGGTGATGTCACTCTCTAGGGAGTCGACACCGGAATGGATGGCTTATTTAAGGAATTACGTGATAATGTCAACACGCTGCAGGTCGGTTGACGACATGAGACGGCCGGCAAACCAATTAGTACCTGTCCAGGCGTCTCAAACACCGTCAGGGGCGTTAAAACGTCTTTTTACCTCAGTCGGTCGACACAGACACAGACACGGACACTGACTCCAGTGTCGACGGTGAAGAAACAAACGTATTTTTCTTTTAGGGCCACACGTTACTTGTTAAGGGCAATGAAGGAGGTGTTACATATTTCTGATACTACAAGTACCACAAAAAAGGGTATTTTGTGGAGTGTGAAAAAACTGCCTGTAGTTTTTCCTGAATCAGATAAATTAAATGAAGTGTGTGATGATGCGTGGGTTTCCCCCGATAGAAAATTATTGGCGGTATACCCTTTCCCGCCAGAAGTTAGGGCGCGTTGGGAAACACCCCTTAGGGTGGATAAGGCGCTCACACGCTTATCAAAACAAGTGGCGGTACCGTCTCCAGATAGGGCCGCCCTCAAGGAGCCAGCTGATAGGAGGCTGGAAAATATCCTAAAAAGTATATACACACATACTGGTGTTATACTGCAACCAGCGATCGCCTCAGCCTGGATGTGCAGCGCTGGGGTGGCTTGGTCGGATTCCCTGACTGAAAATATTGATACCCTTGACAGGGACAGTATTTTATTGACTATAGAGCATTTAAAGGATGCATTTCTATATATGCGAGATGCACAGAGGGATATTTGCACTCTGGCATCAAGAGTAAGTGCGATGTCCATATCTGCCAGAAGTTGTTTATGGACACGACAGTGGTCAGGTGATGCAGATTCCAAACGGCACATGGAAGTATTGCCGTATAAAGGAGAAAAAGACAACGTCTTTTCAGCCTCAGTCCTTTCGTCCCCATAAGGGCAAGCGGGCAAAAGGCCAGTCATATCTGCCATGGGATAGAGGAAAGGGAAGAAGACTGCAGCAGGCAGCCCATTCCCAGGAACAGAAGCCCTCCACCGCTTCTGCCAAGTCCTCAGCATGACGCTGGGGCCGTACAAGCGGACTCAGGTGCGGTGGGGGGTCGTCTCAAGAGTTTCAGCACGCAGTGGGCTCACTCGCAAGTGGACCCCTGGATCCTACAAGTAGTATCCCAGGGGTACAGATTGGAAATTCGAGACGTCTCCCCCTCGCAGGTTCCTGAAGTCTGCTTTACCAACGTCTCCCTCCGACAGGGAGGCAGTAGTGGAAACAATTCACAAGCTGTATTCCCAGCAGGTGATAATCAAAGTACCCCTCCTACAACAAGGAAAGGGGTATTATTCCACACTATATTGTGGTACTGAAGCCAGACGGCTCGGTGAGACCTATTCTAAATCTGAAATATTTGAACACTTACATACAAAGGTTCAAATCAAGATGGAGTCACTCAGAGCAGTGATAGCGAACCAGGAAAAAGGGGACTATATGGTGTCCCGGGACAGATGCTTACCTCCATGTCCCAATTTGCCCTTCTCACCAAGGGTACCTCAGGTTCGTGGTACAGAACTGTCACTATCAGTTTCAGACGCTGCCGGTTGGATTGTCCACGGCACCACGGGTCCTTACCAAGGTAATGGCCGAAATGATGATTCTTCTTCAAAGAAAATGAACGATCTCCTGATAAGGGCAAGGTCCAGAGAACAGTTGGAGGTCGGAGTAGCACTATCTCAAGTAGTTCTACGACAGCACGGGTGGATTCTAAATATTCCAAAACCGCAGCTGTTTCCGACGACACGTCTGCTGTTCCTAGGGATGATTCTGGACACAGTCCAGAAAAAGGTGTTTCTCCCGGAGAAGAAAGCCAGGGAGTTATCCGAGCTAGTCAGGAACCTCCTAAAACCAGGAAAAGTGTCAGTGCATCATTGCACAAGGGTCCTGGGAAAAATGGTGGCTTCTTACGAAGCGATTCCATTCGGCAGATTTCACGCAAGAACTTTTCAGTGGGATCTGCTGGACAAATGGTCCGGATCGCATCTGCAGATGCATTAGCGGATAACCTTATCGCCACGGACAAGGGGTCTCTTCTGTGGTGGTTGCAGAGTGCTCATCTGTTAGAGGGCCGCAGATTCGGCATACAGGACTGGGTCCTGGTGACCACGGATGCCAGTCTGAGAGGCTGGGGAGCGGTCACACAGGGAAGAAACTTCCAGGGAGTATGGTCAAGCCTGGAGATGTCTCTTCACATAAATATACTGGAGCTAAGAGCGATTTACAATGCTCTAAGCCTGGCAAAACCCCTGCTTCAGGGTCAGCCGGTGTTGATCCAGTCGGACAACATCACGGCAGTCGCCCACGTAAACAGACAGGGCGGCACAAGAAGCAGGAGAGCAATGGCAGAAGCTGCAAGGATTCTTCGCTGGGCGGAAGATCATGTGATAGCACTGTCAGCAGTGTTCATTCCGGGAGTGGACAACTGGGAAGCAGACTTCCTCAGCAGACACGATCTACACCCGGGAGAGTGGGGACTTCATCCAGAAGTCTTCCACATGATTGTGAACCGTTGGGAAAAACCAAAGGTGGATATGATGGCGTCTCGCCTCAACAAAAAACTGGACAGGTATTGCGCCAGGTCAAGAGACCCTCAGGCAATAGCTGTGGACGCTCTGGTAACACCGTGGGTGTTCCAGTCAGTGTATGTGTTCCTCCTCTGCCTCTCATACCAAAAGTACTGAGAATTATACGGCAAAGGGGAGTAAGAACGATACTCGTGGCTCCGGATTGGCCAAGAAGAACTTGGTACCCGGAACTTCAGGAGATGCTCACGGAAGATCCGTGGCCTCTACCTCTAAGACGGGACCTGCTTCAGCAGGGACCGTGTCTATTCCAAGACTCACCGCGGCTGCGTTTGACGGCAGGGCGGTTGAACGCCGAATTCTAAGGGAAAAAGGCATTCCGGAAGAGGTCATTCCTACACTGGTAAAAGCCAGGAAGGAGGTGACTGCACAACATTATCACCGCATTTGGAGAAAATATGTTGCGTGGTGTGAGGCCAGGAAGGCCCCCACGGAGGAATTTCAATTGGGTCGATTCCTACATTTCCTGCAAACAGGATTGTCTATGGGCCTCAAATTGGGGTCCATTAAGGTTCAAATTTCGGCCCTGTCGATTTTCTTCCAGAAAGAATTGGCTTCAGTTCCTGAAGTCCAGACTTTTGTAAAAGGAGTACTACATATACAGCCCCCGGTTGTGCCCCCAGTGGCTCCGTGGGACCTTAATGTAGTTTTGGAAGTAACCATGCTACTGGCCCTGGCTTCAGCCAGGAGAGTGTCAAAATTGGCGGCTTTATCGTATAAAAGCCCATATCTGATTTTCCATTCGGACAGGGCAGAACTGCGGACGCGTCCTCAGTTTCTGCCTAAGGTGGTGTCAGCGTTTCACCTGAACCAGCCTATTGTGGTGCCTGCGGCTACTAGCGATTTGGAGGATTCCAAGTTGCTGGACGTTGTCAGGGCATTGAAAATATATATTTCAAGGACGGCTGGAGTCAGAAAATCTGACTCGCTGTTTATACTGTATGCACCCAACAAGCTGGGTGCTCCTGCTTCTAAGCAGACGATTGCTCGTTGGATTTGTAGCACAATTCAACTTGCACATTCTGTGGCAGGCCTGCCACAGCCTAAATCTGTCAAGGCCCATTCCACAAGGAAGGTGGGCTCATCCTGGGCGGCTGCCCGAGGGGTCTCGGCATTACAACTCTGCCGAGCAGCTACGTGGTCGGGGGAGAACACGTTTGTAAAATTCTACAAATTTGATACCCAGGCTAAAGAGGACCTGGAGTTCTCTCATTCGGTGCTGCAGAGTCATCCGCACTCTCCCGCCCGTTTGGGAGCTTTGGTATAATCCCCATGGTCCTGACGGAGTCCCCAGCATCCACTAGGACGTCAGAGAAAATAAGATTTTACTTACCGATAAATCTATTTCTCGTAGTCCGTAGTGGATGCTGGGCGCCCATCCCAAGTGCGGATTGTCTGCAATACTTGTACATAGTTATTGTTACAAAAAAATCGGGTTGTTATTGTTGTGAGCCGTCTGTTCAGAGGCTCCTACGTTTGTCATACTGTTAACTGGGTTCAGATCACAAGTTGTACGGTGTGATTGGTGTGGCTGGTATGAGTCTTACCCGGGATTCAAAATCCTTCCTTATTGTGTACGCTCGTCCGGGCACAGTATCCTAACTGAGGCTTGGAGGAGGGTCAAAGGGGGAGGAGCCAGTGCACACCACCTGATCCTAAAGCTTTATTTTTGTGCCCTGTCTCCTGCGGAGCCGCTAATCCCCCATGGTCCTGACGGAGTCCCCAGCATCCACTACGGACTACGAGAAATAGATTTATCGGTAAGTAAAATCTTATTTTTTCCTAGTCCGTAAAGGATGCTGGGGACTCCGTAAGGACCATGGGGTATAGACAGGCTCCGCAGGAGACATGGGCACTATAAAGAACTTTAGATGGGTGTGCACTGGCTCCTCCCTCTATGCCCCTCCTCCAGACCTCAGTTAGAGAAACTGTGCCCAGAGGAGACGGACAGTACGAGGAAAGGATTTTTGTTAATCTAAGGGCAAGATTCATACCAGCCCACACTATCCACACCGTATAACCTGGAATATACGCAACCAGTTAACAGTATGAACAAAACAGCATCAGCTAAAAACTGATCTCAACTGTAACATAACCCTTATCTAAGCAATAACTATATACAAGTCTTGCAGAAATATGTCCGCACTGGGACGGGCGCCCAGCATCCTCTACGGACTAGGAAAAAAAGATTTACAGGTAGGGTTAAAATCTTATTTTCTCTTACGTCTTAGAGGATGCTGTGGACTCCGTAAGGACCATGGGGATTATACCAAAGCTCCAGACCGGGCGGGAGAGTGCGGATGACTGCAGCACTGATTGAGCAAACATGAGATCCTCATCAGCCAGGGTATCAAACTTGTAGAATTTTGCAAAAGTGTTTGAACCCGACCAAGTCGCCGCTCGGCAAAGCTGTAATGCCGAGATGTCTCGGGCAGCCGCCCAAGAAGAGCCCACCTTTCTAGTGGAATGGGCCTTTACCGAATTTGGTAACGGCAATCCAGCCGTAGAATGAGCCTGCTGAATCGTGTTACAGATACAGCGAGCAATAGTCTGTTTAGAAGCAGGAGCGCCAAGCTTGTTGGCTGCATACAGGACAAACAGTGCCTCTGTTTTCCTAATCCGAGCCGTCCTGGCTACGTACATTTTTAAGGCCCTGACTACATCCAGGGACTTTGAATCCTCCAAGTCTCCCGTAGCCACCGTCACCACAATAGGTTGGTTGGAAACGATGAAACCACCTTGAAACGATGAAACCACCTTGGGCAAAAATTGAGGACGCGTCCTCAACTCTGCTCTATCCATATGGAAAATCACATAGGGACTTTTGTGAGACAAAGCCGCCAATTCGGACACCCGCCTTGCAGATGCCAAGGCCAACAACATGACCACCTTCCAAGTGAGAAATTTTAATTCAACTGTTTGAAGAGGCTCAAACCAGTGTGATTTAAGGAACTGTAACACCACGTTAAGGTCCCAAGGTGCCACTGGGGGCACAAAAGGAGGCTGGATGTGCAGCACTCCCTTTACAAAAGTCTGGACTTCTGGGAGAGAAGCCAATTCCTTCTGAAAGAAAATTGATAGGGCTGAAATCTGTACCTTAATGGAGCCTAATTTAAGGCCCATATTCACTCCTGTCTGCAGAAAGTGAAGAAAACGGCCCTGATGGAAATCTTCCGTAGGAGCATTCTTAGATTCACACCAAGATACATAATTTCTCCAGATACAGTGATAATGTTTCGCCACCACCTCCTTCCTAGCCTTTATCAGAGTAGGGATGACTTCTTCCATTCTTTCCCAGCAAAGATTCCGTGTTCAACCGCCATGCCGTCAAACGTAACCGTGGTAAGTCTTGGAACACGCAGGGCCCCTGTTGCAACAGGTCCTCTCTGAGAGGAAGAGGCCACGGATCTTCTGTGAACATTTCCTGAAGATCTGAATACCAGGCCCTTCGAGGCCAATCTGGAACAATGAGTATTGTCTGCACTATTTTTCGTCTTATGATTCTCAATATCTTTGAGATGAGTGGAAGAGGAGGAAACACGTAGACCGGGGTGTCCACTGCTACTGCCTGAGGGTCCCTTGACCTGGCACAATACCTCTGAAGCTTCTTGTTGAGGCGTGACGCCATCATGTCTATTTGAGGAAGTCCCCAACGACTTGTTATCTCTGCAAAAACTTCTTGATGAAGTCCCCACTCTCCTGGATGGAGATTGTGTCTGCTGAGGAAGTCTGCTTCCTAGTTGTCCACTCCCGGAATGAAGACAGCTGACAGAGGGCTAACGTGATTTTCTGCCCAGCGAAGAATCCTGGTGGCTTCCGCCATTGCCACTCTGCTCCTTGTCCCACCTTGGCGGTTTACATGAGCCACGGCTGTGACGTTGTCTGATTGAATCAGAACCGGTAGGTCGCAAAGAAGATTCTCCGCTTAACGTAGGCCGTTGTATATGGCCCTCAATTCCAGTACGTTGATGTGTAGACAAGCCTCCAGGCTTGACCATATCCCCTGAAAGTTTCTTCCTTGTGTGACTGCTCCCCATCCTCGGAGGCTCGTGTCCATGGTCACCAGAACCCAGTCTTGAATGCCGAACCTGCGGCCCTCTAGAAGGTGAGCACTCTGCAGCCACCACAGGAGAGACACCCTGGCCCTGGGGGACAGGCTTATTTTCTGATGAATTTGAAGATGGGACCCTGACTACTTGTCCAGAAGGTCCCACTGAAACGTCCTCGCATGAAACCTGCCGAAGGGGATGGCCTCATAGGTCGCCACCATTTTCCCCAGTACTCGAGTGCATTGATGGACTGACACTCTTTTCGGTTTTAACAGGTCTCTGACCATGTTCTGGAGTTCCTGGGCTTTTTCCATTGGGAGAAAAACCCTCTTTTGTTCCGTGTCCAGAATCATGCCTAAGAAAGATAGCCGAGTCGTTGGAACCAACTGTGACTTTGGTAGATTTAGAATCCAGCCATGTTGCTGTAGCACTCTCAGGGAGAGTGACACGCTTTTCAGCAACTGATCTCTCGATCTCGCTTTTATCAGGAGAGCGTCCAAGAACGGGATAATTGCGACTCCCTGCCGGCGCAGGAGCACCATCATCTTCGCCATTACCTTGGTGAAAATTCTCGGGGCTGTGGAAAGCCCAAACGGCAACGTCTGAAACTGGTAATGACAGTCCTGTACAGCGAATCTCAGGTATGCCTGATGAGGGGTATATATGGGGACATGAAGGTATGCATCCTTTATGTCTAGTAACACCATAAAATCCCCCCCTTCCTAGCTGGAGATAACCGCCCTGAGCGATTCCATCTTGAATTTGAACTTTTTTAAGAACAGGTTTCGGGACCACAAATAGGGTTCAATAGTACCCCTTCCCCTGTTGAACTAGGGGAACCTCGACAACCACTTGTTGACACAGTTTTTGAATTGCAGCTAAAACTATCCCCCTGTCTGGGGACGAAGCTGGTAAGGCCGATTTGAAAAACCGGCGAGGAGGCACGTCTTCGAATTCCAGCTTGTAACCCTGGGATACATTTTCCATTACCCAAGGATCCACGTCTGACTGAACCCAGACGTGGCTGAAGAGTCGAAGACGTGCCCCCACCGGCGCGGACTCCCTCAGTGGAGCCCCAGCGTCATGCGGTGGATTTAGTAGAAGCCGGGGAGGACTTCTGCTCCTAAAAACTAGCCGTAGCAGGCAGTTTTTTCCCTCTACCCTTACCTCTGGCGAGGAAGGAAGAGCCCCGACCTCTTCTGGACTTATGCGACCGAAAGGACTGCATCTGATATTGTGGAGTTTTCTTTTGTTGTGGAGAAACGTAAGGTAAAAAGGTAGATTTATCCGCAGTAGCTGTGGAAACCAGGTCTGCGAGACCTTCCCCAAATAAATCCTCACATTTGTAAGGTAAAACTTCCATATGTTTCTTTGAGTCGGCATCACCCGTCCATTGGCGGGTCCACAGGGCTCACCTAGCCGAAATCGCCATGGCGTTGGCTCTCGAACCTAGCAGACCAACGTCGCTCTGAGCGTCTCTCATATATAAGACTGCGTCTTTAATGTGACCTAAGGTCAATAAAATGGTATCCCTATCTAGGGTATCAATGTCAGCTGACAAGGTATCAGTCCAAGCTGCTACAGCGCTACAAACCCCATCCAACGCTATTGCCGGTCTGAGCAAGGCCCCCCGTATGTGTATAAATTGATTTTAAGATAGTTTCCTGTCTGCGACCCGCAGGGTCCTTGAGGGCTGCCGTGTCTGGAGACGGTAGCGCCACCTTTTTGGACAAGAGCGTTAATGCCTTGTCCACCCTGGATGAGGATTCCCACCGTAACCTGTCCTGTGCAGAGAAAGGATACGCCATAAGAATTCTTTTGGGAATCTGCAGTTTCTTGTCTGGAGTTTCCCAAGCCTTTTCAAATAACTCGTTCAGCTCATGAGATGGGGGAAAGGTTACCTCAGGTTTCTTTTCTTTAAACATGTGTACCCTCTTGTAAGGGACAGAGGGGTCATCCGTGATATGCAAAACATCTTTTATTGCAATAATCATATAATGAATACTTTTGGCCACCCTTGGGTGTAACCTCGCATCATCGTAGTCGACACTGGAGTCAGAATCCGTGTCGGTATCAGTGTCTGCTATTTGGGATAGGGGACGTTTTTGAGACCCTGAAGGGCCCTGTGACACCGTCAAAGCCATTGATTGACTCCCTGTTTTA
Organism: Pseudophryne corroboree; assembly: GCF_028390025.1. Classification (NCBI taxonomy): domain Eukaryota; kingdom Metazoa; phylum Chordata; class Amphibia; order Anura; family Myobatrachidae; genus Pseudophryne; species Pseudophryne corroboree. The sequence continues at coordinate 40,698,389 of NC_086451.1, forward strand.
TCCCTAGACTCTGCTTTGTCTAATCTCTTATGTAATAAAGCCACATTTGCATTTAAAACATTCCACATGTCCAACCAATCAGGTGTCGGCGTTGCCGACGGAGACCCCACAATCATCTGCTCCACCTCCTCCTTAGATGAGCCTTCCGCTTCAGACATGCCGACACACGCGTACCGACACCCCCACACACTCAGGGATATATCTATATGGAGACAGTCCCCCAATAAGGCCCTTTGGAGAGACAGAGAGAGAGTATGCCAGCACACACCCAGCGCCAACTGACACTGGAAACAAACTTCCCAGATAAACAGCGCTTTTATATAAATATATATCTATACATTCACTGCGCCAATTAAAAGTGCTTCCCTCTCTTTTTTGCCCTCTGTCACCGTGTTCAGCAGGGGAGAGTCCGGGGAGCCAGCTTCTCTGCAGTGCTGTGGAGAAAATGGCACTGGTTAGTGCTGGAGGATCAAGCTCCGCCCCCCCAGCGGCAGGCTTCGGTCCCACTCAAAATTACAATACCGGCGGGGGATTATAATATATACTGCCTCCGCAGCCTATATACATGGTAGCCAGTCCCTAGAGGTTTAATATTGCTGCCCAGGGCGCCCCATCCCCCCTGCGCCCTGCACCCATCAGTGCCCGCTGTGTGTGTTGTGTGTGGGAGCAATGGCACGCAGCGTTACCGCTGCGCGTTACCTCAGAGAAGATCTGAAGTCTTCTGCCGCCTTTGAAGTCTTCTTTCTTCTTATACTCACCCGGCTTCTATCTTCCGGCTCTGTGAGGAGGACGGCGGCGCGGCTCCGGTACGAACGGCGAGGGAGAGACCTGCGTTCCGACCCTCTGGAGCTAATGGTGTCCAGTAGCCTAAGAAGCAGAGCCTAGCATTTAAGTAGGTCTGCTTCTCTCTCCTCAGTCCCGCGATGCAGGGAGCCTGTTGCCAGCAGTGCTCCCTGAAAATAAAAAACCTAACAAAATTATTTTTCAGAGAAACTCAGGAGAGCTCCCTGTAATGCACCCAGTCTCCTCTGGGCACAGGATCTAACTGAGGTCTGGAGGAGGGGCATAGAGGGAGGAGCCAGTGCACACCCATCTAAAGTTCTTTATAGTGCCCATGTCTCCTGCGGAGCCCGTCTATACCCCATGGTCCTAATGGAGTCCCCAGCATCCTCTAGGACGTAAGAGAAAAGTACAGGGTTCCCCCCTGGCATACTTACAGCAGGGTGTGGACCCCTTGTCACAGTAGAAGCCTTATCCATTTTACCGTGGAGCTAAATTTCCTAAGGGAACCAGGCCTGCCACGGAGCACCTCGCCACCCCTACATCCACCAGGGCAAACAAGTCCCATGCTGAATAACACCAAGACTTACAAAGCCACCCCTGACCAGTGAGGGCTGTGTAATGTGGGACAGTTAGAAAAACATTTATGCACTGTGGGGAACTGAAAGTCCCAGCAAGCTCTGGCAGCCATGCACTGCTTTAGCTTGCCGACCATTGTACACACCAAACACTCCGCAGATGCCTCTTTACCATCTTTGGCATAGCACAGCATGAGAGCTAGTCTTTCAGCTTGTGGCCCTGACGCATGCGCGTCGTTGACAGCGGAGAAAGCGGTCGCAGCAGCAACCGCAAGAAGATTGACTGCAGGAAGGCGTTCCGGAGTGTCAACTGACCGTTGGAGGCTGTTTTCGGGGAATGGTAAGAAAAACGCAGGCGTGTACAGGTGAACGGAGGGCGGATGTATGACGTCAAAGCCGTGACCATCATCGCTGGATCCGTCGCACAGGGTAAGTATGTCCAGGGCTGGTCTTGTTTTGTGAGAAACTTTTTTTAGCATAGCAGCGGTACACAAGCGATCGCAGCCCTGCTAAGCTAAAATACACTCCCCCATAGGCGGAGATTAGTTGATCGCACCAGCAGCAAAAAGTTGATCAACTCGGAATGAGGGCCAAAGTTTCTGCTACGATCAACTCTGAATTAGTCCCAGCGTCCGGCTGGTCCATACTAATTTCCTTGCTGCATTCCAGGCTCAGCTGTTGAATTTGGACGTTTGCACACAGGAGGAGGCTGAGATTATAATGATGCAGGAACTGTCCCCGGTTATTGAACATTTCCACATCAGATATGACCAAGAACAGCAGCTGCTCAGTGTAAGGGCGCTGGAAGTAAATGAAATGAATCTGTATAATGAGTTTTATTCTATCCCTAGTTAGTGATCTGGTGAATTTTGGGTAAACTCACGTCGTTGCTTATCCTACCTTTTGATTTTCAGGAGAATCTGAAGACTGCATCAAAGCAGACGGCCAGACTTATCAATATGTTATTTAAATTCTGCAAGAAAGCCGTGCACTTGTGGGAGGTGTTGGGAATGGGACTCTCTCAGCAAGAGAAACTCCTGCAGGAGAAACTTGATAACTGCCATCGGAAGCACGATGCAGAGAACCAGGTACAGACCCTCTGTGTGCATTATATCTGTGTATTATAACGCTCTGTCACACTGTATTAGAACTTCTAACCTATCTTGTATTGCCCCCTCTCTGTGCATTATAATGCCCCATCACCCTATATTATAACTTCCAACCTATCTTGTATCTCCCTCTCTCAGTGTAATATAACGCTCTATCACACTATGGGGGTCATGCCGAGTTGATCGTAGCTGTGCTAAGTTTAGCACAGCTACGATCGTTAACTCAGACATGCGGGGGGACGCCCAGCACAGGGCAAGTCCGCCCCGCATGTCAGTGTCGCCCCCCTCCCCACAGAAATACAAAAGCATAGCACAGCGCCGATGCCTTTGTATTTGAGGAGTAACTCCTGGCCAGCGCAGCTCCTGGGGCTGGCCGGGAGTTGCTCGTCGCTCCCGCTGGCCGCAGCTGCTGCGGCAGCCACCACGACCCGCCCCCCCAACGGTCCAGCCACGCCTGCGTTGGCCGGACCGCTCCCCTTAAACGGCGGATTAACGCCGCCATTCAGCCCCCTCCCACCTAGCGACCGCCTCTGTCTCAGAGGCGATCGCTAGGTAACGAAGGCTGCCATGCGCCGGCGCACTGCGGCGCCCGCGCATGCACTGTTCCGACCCGATCGCTGCGCTGCGACAAACTGCAGCGAGTGATTGGGTCAGAATGACCCCCAATATTTTTCACTTCCAGCCCATCTTATACCTCCCCCGTCTGTGTACTATAGCGTTCCTCTTCCATCTTCTTACTTCTATCCTATCTTCTGTCTCGCCCCCTCTGTGTATATAACACTTCTCTTCCATCTTCTTATTCCTTACATCCAGCTCATCTTACATCTCAGTGTATTATAATGCTTCTCTCCCTTCTTACTTCCAGCCCATCTTATACCTCCCCCTCTCTGTATACTGGAGCGCTCCTCTTCCATCTTCTTACTCCTTACTTCCATCCTATCTTCTGTCTCACCCCCGGCCCCTCTGTGTATATAACACTTCTCTTCCATCTTATTCCTTACATCCAGCCCATCTTACATCTCAGTGTATTATAATGCTTCTCTCCCTTCTTACTTCCAGCCCATCTAATACCTCTGCCTCTCTGTATATTATAACTCTTCTCTTCCTTCCTTGAATTCCTTACGTCCAGCCCATCTTGTATCTCCCCATCTGCTTACCTAGTAACTCCGTGTTCTGTCCCTTGTACACACAGGCAAAGGAAGGTAATCTGGACATCATTCTCGACACTATGAGGCAGGAGAGCACCAAGGAACAGTTGCGTGTCCTTATGGGAAAGGCGCAGGCGTGTTTACAAGACATCAAAGCCGGGTGAGTGCTGCGGTTATCCGGTCTATAGATCTCCAGCAAATAGATAGACGGTCAATAGGTCAACCCTGAATGGTCAACGGGGTCAAAAGGTCAGCAGGTAGAAGGTAGACAGTTCTCAAGGTTGACAGGTTCAAAAGGTAGACATGGTCGACACAAGTTTTTTCTTTTCTTTTTTTTTCATTATTTACCATCCACGTGAACTACGAATGGGAACAGTAACCATGCCCGAAGCGAGACCGCGAGGGTACACATTTCCACTAATTTAGCTCAGATATGGTGAAACATACAAAATGACACACAGAAAACGTGTGTCGACCATTTTCATGTTGACCTTTTGGTCATGTTGACCTTTTGTATATCGATTATTTGGGGTTGACCTATTGACTGTGTGTCTTTTTACTGTAGATCTATTGAACCACACCCGTTAATTGGGTCCCAGTGGAAAGTTCAACAGTGTCTAGGTCAACATGAATTAGGTTGACAAGGTCAAAAGGTCGACGGGTAAATGGTAGACAGTGCTTAAGGTTGACAGGTGCAAAAGGTCGACATGATAATGGTCTACACCAGAGGTCCTCAAATGCGGTCCTCAAGGCACCCCAACGGTCCAGGTTTTAAGTTTATCCATGCTTGGCCGCAGGTGACTTAATTAGCACCTCAGTATTTAACTATCTGTGCTGAGCCATGGCTATACCTAAAACCTGGACTGTTGGGGTGCCTTGAGGACCGTGTTTGAGAACCTCTGGTCTACACTATCATACCTCCCAACACAACCCATTCCAGGAGAGACAAAACGCTCTGTTCCCGGACTTCCCTCTTACTGTATGATTGCCATCACCTTTGGCGAAACACCGTTCTTAGCCATTAACTAGTCCAACACAGGTCAGGGCAATCTCAATTTAAGAGGGAAGTCCGGGAACAGAGCATATTGTCCCTCCTGGAGAAGGTCATGTTGGGAGGTGTGTCCTGGTGTTTGTAGTGTTACTAGCAATCTGTATTATTGTATTTGTATGCTTTCTAGATAGGGGATACATTTTACACAAATGTGCAAAAACCTCGAACCCAGGCAGTCCCAGCCTCGGTACTCGAGACGCGCTAACAGTGCAGGTGTGAGGGATAGCCAGGCTTCAGCACAGATGGTTAAATGAAAATAACTGAGGAACTAATTAAGTCACCTGTGCCTTGAGGAGCGAGGTTGGCGATGCCTGCACCTTTTTTTTAACCTGGATATTGTTAACGATTACTATCTAAATTGATTAATTAAAAGCTATATTTTATAAAAGTTATTTACTATAAAAAGATTGCCCCACAAAAGCGTCTCCATTTCTTCTCCGTTTACCTTTACCAGTATAATGTAACACTGTCAGAATGCTGACATAGTGAATGCTGAGAGTCGGCATATTGGTATGCTATTTTGCGTACACTTTTCATCTAACCCTAAAATCGGGTATTGACATTCTGACTGTAAACCCTGAAAAATACTGGAAGTAATATAGCAAACACAGAATGCCCCTTCACAGTATAAACGGGTTCAGTATGATTTCCAGATGGATGGGATGCCGGCGGGTTAGGATATCGACAGCGGCATCCCGTCCATCAGAATCCCGACAACCACCTCTAAAGTACCCTAACCCTCCTCTGCTCCCTACCCTAGGCCTCCCGGGTGGTGCCTACACCTAACCCCCCTTTCCCGCAGCCTAAACCTAACCCCCCCCCCCCCCACCCCCCTTAGTGCCTAACCCTAACACTCCCCCATTGGTGCCTAACCCTAACCCCCCTCTCTGCAGCCTAACCCCAAACTCCCCCACCCCGTTCCCATACACCCCCTGGAGTGTGCCTAAACCTAACCCCCCCTCCCGCACGGTAAACCTACTCCGCCAGTGCATACTTACCTTCGCCCCCCCCGGAAACATGCAAGCGCATCACATGATGGCGATGCTCTCACATGTTTAGGGTTGCCCTCTGTCTAAGCAGCCGGCTACCTGCCATGTTCAAGCTCGCAGCGGCTGCATGTGGCTTCACGCAGCCGCCATGTCCCGTCCCAGAAATGGTCCGGAAACGCATGCGTTGTCCGGACCGCTCCCCTAAATCGCCGCAGCAACGCCCCTTCCTTCCCCACGAACGCGTCTGCCTGTCATTCAGGAAGAGGCGTTCGCACGTGTGAGATGCCGTCTCATCTCACTGTGTGCGCACGCGCAGTGCGGCTACTGCACGTGCGGAAACTGCAGGGGGCTCCAGCAGGCGAGCGCTGTCGTAGCAGCATTCCATGCTGAATTAGACCCTATAGACAAGTAGAGTATGTAATATAGCTGAATATAGTTGAATTTTGTCTTGATATGAATAACCCTTTCTTTACTGAACAGATACAAGAAACTTCATGAAAAGCAAGTGACTATTAGTGAATCCTATCCTGCCATGGTCCTGGCTGAATTATTGGCTTACAGTTCATCCGTCAGCAGATTCTTCAGTTGTAAAGAAGTGTATGGACAGGTAAGGGCGAAACGTCACATGTACAAAGTATGGGCGACGCAGTGTCATACAGTACACAGCTCATTTACATACCCTGGCGCGTTTCTGGATGGTATTGGGGCTTTCACAAGTTGTACTGTGTGAAGGTTTGCTTATCAAATACTAAAGCTAAATATACATGTAAATTACTAATTTACAATGGCAAATTACAAAGTTATCTTTAAGGTATCTGGTGAGAATGTCAATATGACCATTATGCCGACATGTAAAATGTTGACATCCACTAATGCTGACATTGTCAAAATTTCAACATGTTCGCAATGTCGACATTTAATATGTTGACACCAAAATGTCGAAAGCACATTTTTTGTGTTATTTTTAGGATTATGTTTAGGATTAGGCTAAAGTAAGTAAAAAAAAAAACTATATGTTAAATGTTGACATTATGAACAGGTTGACATTTTAACCATGTTGATATTTGTGGATGTCGACATGTTTCCTGTCGACCTAACGTCCATGTGAACAGTCTGAATGTCAAATTTTCATACCCCACCCATCTTTATACAGTATTTCCTGTAATCATTGACCTAATACCTGGAGAACCCCCCCAAATAAATGGTATCCAGATGATAGATCTACATTGTCTTGGTAGATAGTCAAAAGGTCGACACATTTGGTCGACATGCATTAGGTACAAAAGGTGGCTATGGCAATTGACGAAACATGTTTTTGGGGTCTTTTTCATGTTTTCCGAGTTGCTTCATTTACTATCCACGTGGACTACGATCGGGAATAATAACCTACAGTATGTTGCAACCGCAGCAAGCCACCTTGCCCGACGCGTGGCAAGCGAAGCGAGTCCGCCAGGGTATACGTTTTTTCTGATGGTCATCACATATTACTAAACATACTAGATTTGACCCAAAAACTGAAAAAAACTTGTGTCGGCCATTTGTGTGTCGACCGTTGTCATGTTGACCTTTTGTACCTGCTGTACCTTAACCTCGGTCAACCTTTTGTAGCTGTCAACCTACTGTACTTGTCAATCTAATGCATGTCGATCATTTGGTGTCGACCTAAATACTGTAGATCTTCTATACCAAGTCCCAAATAAATGACTCATTTAATGACTAGTGTAAGAATGGCACAGGCAAGACGGCAGAGCCGGCAGCCACCTATAGATAGACCAGTTCAGTGTTTGCGGAGATCATCAGTGTAGGGTTGGGGTTTTCTGCTCGGCAAGTCCTATGAACGCTAAATCGCTGAAATTAAGTGAAATACCATTTTTGTTTTCCAGGAAAATAATGTGTTGGATGAAAGCATTGTTATCCTAGACAATGTCGCCTCATAATGTAATAAATGTAGTGTTCCCGCTAAGCTGTTTCAGCGAGGTTCCACACCCTACCCAAAATAAAAATGACAAAATGCACCCCCAGAAGCAGCTTGCCCTCTGCCGTCGCCACCCTCGGACCATTCCTCCTCTCCGAGTGGTTACACCCCATTTTCCGAAAAAGCCCCTTATCCCGGACGGTGCCCTGCATGCAGTGCACCCTAAAATGTGAATATACAGAGAATACTTTCTAAGTAACTTATATTTGTGCAGTTTATTGAACATATATCGTCTGTAATACTCCTTTAATGTGAATTAAATCAATTGAGTATAATTAACTATTTTATAATAATAATAATAATAATTATTATTATTATTATTATTATTATTTAAAATTAGTCCTGGGAAAAATCTGACTATGTGTCTCCTCCCACAATTCTCCAAGCTCCTCCCCAATTTGTACTTTTCTCATGGCAACTCCTTTTACCCTAATGCGGGATCCCCTCCCCTTTTGCCCTGACTGCAGTCATGGGTGACGTGGGAAACCAAAGAAAATGATCAACAGCGCTTGGGGTAGCACAATTGGCTCAAAGATTTCACTATTCAAAAAATTTAATTGAATTTACTAAAATACACATGTACAGTCATTCTTAAAACACCATACAGTAATATCTGAATGCCTGCAGACTAAAAATAAAGGGGGATATCCTATTAGCCCTGGTAAAACATCTGGTCCGAAAAATGTATGTTTTTCCTGATTTTTCCAGATGTTTCACAGTTTTTATTTTTTCTTACAGGTCATCCAGATTGATCGCCTGTTAAAAAAGTGCCCTTTCTCCCGAAAACACACAGGTTCATGAAACCTCGTGCCGGCTTATCGGGGCTAATTAGATGGCCCCCGGCGGGACAGTTAGCCCCAGTAAATTAGGATATCCCCCAAAAACTGAAAACTATTTGCATCGGATAGTCAAATTATCGCTATAGAGTAGGAAGGCTCTTTTTTATGTTATGTACCAAATCCTCTATAAATGGCGATAATCAGGCTGATCCTTGATTCAATAGGTGAAGGTCTTGTGTGCAGCACAATAATAATTCATCATGGTTGTCATTGGTTTGATTAATCCTCATGAAAGAGCATATTGTTTTTCTGATGGTCCTTTATTGTACCAGAGCTGCTGCTGATGTCAATATTTAGATGGAGTAAAAAGTCTTAAAATAAGTCACCGTTTTAAGAAATCACACTGGGCCTGATTGAGATGCAGTCGTAATGCCGACACAGCGGCAAACTTTTTGTAGTGATGAAACTGCGAGCCGAAGCATGTGAAGCAGTCGCCCACAAGTGAACAGAGACACCCCCCCCCCCCACAGCCGTCGCAACTTGTTATGTAACTGCGTACTCTGTTGCAACCACGACGCAGATGCAAGGAACAACGACTCCCTGTGTGCCTCCAGGGCCGCGCAGAATGGCTGTGGGTTCTGCGATACTAGCGCCATGTTTTATGTGTGCGAGATTGCAGTGGCATGCCGAGACACGCCCCGAAAACGGTCACAACATGTCTGCTTTTTTACGTACACTCCCCATTACCTCCCCCAAACGGTCTCTTCCTGGAAATCACTATGCGACTGATTCCTCACTGCCAGCGGCATCGCAAAGGTACCTTGGCACGTCTGCAATGTCGCTGCGACGCATGCGCAGTCTACCGATAATTGTTTGGTTACAACATCAGGACTGACGCGTTTCATCACACGATTTGCAGTTTCCTTTGAGAATAATGAGAAATAACGCGTTTCATCACACCATTTGTGGTTTCTTTTGAGAATAATGAGAAATAATGCGTTTCATCACACCATTTGGGGTTTCCTTTGAGAATGAGAAATAACTCGTTTCATCACACCATTTGCGGTTTCTTTTGAGAATAATGATAAATAACGCGTTTCATCACACCATTTGTGGTTTCCTTTGAGAATAATAAGAAATAACGCATTTCATCACACTATTTGCAGTTTCTTTTGAGAATAATGAGAAATAAAGCACCCTTACCCAGCACTTTAAGAGATTGTTGTGCATTGGATACTGTTCATATGGATAGGATATCCTATGCTCTGATCATCCTGTCTCATGGGATGTGAGTGGGAAGTACAGAAACTTGGACAAAATTTCCCCCCACAGCAGCTTCACAGTTTGCTAACCCATCACCTTTGTCAGCCACAGTTATGTTTGTTCAGTGAGGACACAGGCCCCTCTGCCATCATTTCACAGCCCCCCACTGTCTCAGGCTGCATTCTCTAGGGGAAGGCCTCTCAGTCAGTGCTGTAGCATAACCTCGCTTAATTTGTGATTTGTTTTTTTTCTGCCTTCCGAAACTCATCAGCATATACTGTATGTCCATTACATAACTTGGATGAATAATATGACAGGAACAATTTTGCTGCAGTTGATTGTAATCAGATAGCACTCCTCCCTTTCTGTGTCTGTTATCAGAGACCACCATTGCCACTAATTGGTATAAAGTACTATGGGGGTCATTCCGAGTTGATCGCTAGCTGCCATTGTTCGCTGCGTAGCGATCAGTGAAAAAAAGGCTAATCTGCGCATGTGTGTGCACCGCAATGCGCACGTGCGTCGTACGGGTACGAAGTCCATTGTGGTTTTGCACTAGTTCTAGCGACGATTCCAATCGCACAGCCGAACGCAAGGAGATTGACAGGAAGAGGGCGTTTCTGTGTGTCAACTGACCGTTTTCTGAGAGTGTTTGGAAAAACGCAGGTGTGGCCGGGCGTTTGCTGGGCGGGTATCTGACGTCATTACCGTGTCACTCGTCGCAGCAATCATCGCACAGGATAAGTAACTACAGGGATGGTCTTGTTTTGCACAAAATGTGTTTGCAGGCGCTCTGCTGCACAGGCGTTCGCACTCCTGCAAAGCGAAAACACACTCCACCGTGGGCGGTGACTATTCGTTTGCACGGCTGCTAAAAACTGCTAGCGAGCGATCAACTCGGAATGACCCCCTATATGCAGGAAAGCTGGAGGAAGTCTACAGACATAGGGGGAGATTCAATTGTTTGAAAAGTCAGTTGAGTGTCTGTTTTTCCTATCTAATAGACAGGGAAAAACAAACACCTAACCGACTTTTCAGACATTTGAATTCCCCCCCTTAGTGTTTCACAGTACAGTTATTATAGACTTGTGCCCACTATCTAGTTCATGCTTATCTAACCAGTGGAATTGAGTTAACAGAGATTTCCCACTCCATAGATCCCAATGCAGTGTGACTAGGAAATGTGAGATATGGGTAAGTCCATTAAGTGGGAAAGAGGGTTTCACCCTAATATGTGGGGGCACCTTGTCCATGTGTTCCTCTGCAGGTAGAAATACTAAGTGGCCAACCAGCTTCTGTCATTTTTCAAGCACAGTCTGTAACATGGCAATTAGGAGCTGATTGGCTGGTACTTTATGTCTCTCCAAGTTAATTGAATACAGTCTATCAGAGGTATCATCGCCCATCTGCCAGACCAGCCAAACCTTTCATCTGGAGGGACACTGCTCCCCAGCAACTCAGAGGATGTTGTTTAAGCCAGTCTGATTCTGCAGGATCGCCTGGTGATGCTCTTGCCCTGCTTACAAAGCCTGCTTTGGCAGGGAGTAGTGACCACTGTCAGACTGAGGCATAAAAGGCCCACCTGGGGAATTCAGTGGTGGGGGCCCTTGCTTATTGGGTGTGGCCAGTTCCCACAGGGGGTGTGGCCGGCCCCCACAGAGGCTTAGCCCGCCATTAGTGACCATGTAACTGACCCTCTAATAGAGTAACAATGCATAAATTGACTGCAGTGGACCCACCGGGTATTACCCCTGTAACCCTGAGGGCCAGTCTGACCCTGATAGTGAGGACCTCCAAATAGCTGATCCAATTCAGACAAGCCTGATCAGTTCCACCATGGGTAACGCCCCTGTAGAAGCTGGTGTTCCAGTAGAGTGTGGGGGCCACAGGAGAGAGCTCATGAAAGCTCTGCTTTCCTATGTTTTACTGAATGTTATGAGGCACCAAGTTGGCCGCACCCTTTAGGACATTGAAGTAGAGAGTGTAATAATGTTATTAGAGCAAGTACAACTGGTGAGCCAGTAGAGACTTTACAATCATATGTTGTCCGCTACCTGTATATTCCCTTTGGTTGGACAAGAGAAGAGGGCATGAAAACTGAAGCACCTGATACAGAATTGTTTAGGGCCTAGAGCAGTGATCTCCAACCCGTAGCTCGCGAGCTACCGGTAGCTTGCCGTAGTATTTTCGGTAGCTCCCGGAGCGCATGGGCTTGGGCAGTCACTGGCACTCCTCCTCCCTTCATTTTTAATATGGTGCCTGCCGTCAGCCAATCAGAGCTCGTGGACCGGCAGTGGCGGCACCTGATTAGCTGCCGGACCGCGGGTTTTGATTGGCTCACTTACCGGCACCATATTTTAAATGCCCACCGCCGGAGACTCTATCACCCTCACCGCAGCCGCTCTCCGGACTTCACAGGAGAGGCGCGCGCTGCGCTCTCCTCCCCTTCCGTCCCTCATACAGGAGGAGCAGCACCAGCGGCAGTAGAAGCCAGCAAGGGTTAGCACTGTATGGGGCACTGTATCGGACACTGTGGGGGGGCATTATTTGTGTATCTGGCACTGCTGGGGGCATTATTTGTGTATCTGGCACTGCTGGGAGGCATTATTTCAATATCTGGCACTGCTGAGGGGCATTATTTGTGTATTTGGCACTGCTGGGGACATTATTTGTGTATCTGGCACTACGCAGGGGGGGCATTACTTGTAGTTGTGAGGCCACACCCACTTTTGTGAGACCACACCCACTTTCACAGGAACGCACGCGCATTGGGGGTAGCTCCTTTAGAGGTTTTATTTTCCGACAGTAGCTCACACCACAATTAAGGTTGGAGACCACTGGCCTAGAGTGTCGGCTGATGTCCTCACATTCTGTAAGACCGCTGGTGACTGATAGTGACTTGTGTTCTTCATAGCTTGTGTTCCCCTCAGGTCCTTAGCAGTAGTGCACGTAGTAGGTCCCCTTCCTTTCACACTAGATTGCAGGAGATAGAAATAAAAAAAATCTGCACTAGTGGGTACAATGATAATATATGAGACTGTAGATGGGGCCGATGCTACAGTGTTAGTTAATACATGTAATAAGCAGAATCTAACATCATAGTGTCACAGTAATACCAACATTAGTTGGTTGAGGGATTCTACATTAACTGAGAATTGGAAGTACCATGCGTATTCCCCCATCTTTGAAACATTATGGAGGCATCTCTTCCCTCCCTTGATGTGGTTCATTGTTTATATGTGGACCTTTACAAAGCCCAGGGACTTTCAGCCAAACAAGCAGACCAGATCAACTAGATGACAGGGGGTTTGGCCAGATGGAGGTGCCTCTGAAGAGCTCACTGATAATAAATCAGATTAGATACTGCTATTAACCCATGTGTTGATTTTCACAGCAGCCATTGTGTGTCTATTATTCATTGTTACAATGTTTTCAAAGGATTTGCCGATAAAATTAGAAGACTCTGACGGTAAAGATACTATAAGCTCTGAATCCATATCCCAAGAACCTACAAACGTTCCAGTTAGAGATGGTCTTACATCAAGATCAGCAGAGTCCTCACAAGTCATAGACAACAACACTGGTCTCTCCCAGGATCCCACTGCAGTAAATATTGCTGCAAATTTGCTTCAATCCCCTGAAATAGAGACTACAGGGAACATTGATGGAGGAAATACGGTTGAAGAACCTCTCCAACAGTCACCTGACCTCAACCATGTGGATTGTGAAAATAATGAGATGTTTGAGTCACAGCGTCTTGAAGTTCCAGAGAGCCGTGCTAGCGTGCAGTATGTGGTACGTAAAGGCTTTACCAGCTGAGATATGGTGCTAGTGCAGCCATGTCGAACTCAAGTCCTCTCTGGGGCCACCTTAGAGAAAATGACAAGTTTAGGTGGCCGCACCATAAATGGTCAAAGTATTTGCACCTAATTCAAACGTAGATATGTTAGCTACAAGCTAGTACAGTATAGGTGCTACTGTATCATTACTCATATGATTTAATGTTCTTAATACTTTGACAACCAAGTAAAGGATATCACATTCATAGACAATGTTTTATAGAGTTTCAATATATTTCTGAAATGACTGAATAGTTTCTGTTCGATTTGCTTTGCTAAATGCTGACATTTTTATAAAGTTAAAAAGGGGGTATTTTTATAAAGTTGTTTAGAGAACATAAATGTCCTGTACTCCGTCTGGACTTAGGTTTATGTTTAAAACATCATAGAGCTGGGTAACTTACTTGCAGTCTCCTAGCTAACAATTCAATTTATTTATTTGAAAAATAGGGGCTTGAGCAGATGTGCCATTTTACCCTTGCCCTTTGTCTGAGCTTCCTGACATATATCACGAATCATTTAGTCACTGGGTATAAATTGTATTATTTCTTTAATGCAGTCTCGTTAGACAATACTTTCCTGTATTTGTAAACTAACCGTTTGCATTGGCTGTGGTTTGTGTTATTCACACGGCACAAAATGGCCATCGTGAGGCGCATAATCAGCTACTGTCCTGCCCAGATCCTCAGCTGGCACAAATTTTGCAGATTTCCGGAAGGGGTTGCAAGATAGTGGCATTTATGGAGGCAGAGGGGGTGGGATGGACAAGTGGGGGCATTCCTTACAAAGTATGAGTCGTTTTCTAAAATACTGCTTACTTCAGCTTCCATAAATGAACCATAAATGAAGCATAACCAAAAAGTTTTATGTAAAGAACAAGTGCGGTTCTAGCATGGTAAGAGGTTTGGCTTTCATGTGCTGGTTACACGTGTTGTGCACTCAACCATCTGGATTTTCTGCATCTCCGCACAACTAGGGGGGTAATTCAGACCTGATCGCAGCAGCAAATTTGTTAGCAGTTGGCCAAAACCATGGGGGTCATTCCGAGTTGTTCGCTCGTTATTTTTTTCTCGCAACGGAGCGGTTAGTCGCTAATGCGCATGCGCAATGTCCGCAGTGCGACTGCGCCAAGTAAATATGCAGTTAGGAATTTTACTCACGGCATTACGAGGTTTTTTCTTCGTTCTGGTGATCATAATGTGATTGACAGGAAGTGGGTGTTTCTGGGCGGTAACTGGCCGTTTATGGGAGTGTGTGAAAAAACGCTGCAGTTTCTGGGAAAAACGCGGGAGTGGCTGGAGAAACGGAGGAGTGTCTGGGCGAACGCTGGGTGTGTTTGTGACGTCAAACCAGGAACGACGAGCACTGAACTGATCGCAGATGCCGAGTAAGTCTGGAGCTACTCAGAAACTGCTAAGAAGTGTCTATTCGCAATTCTGCTAATCTTTCGTTCGCAATTTTGATAAGCTAAGATTCATTCCCAGTAGGCGGCGGCTTAGCGTGTGCAAAGCTGCTAAAAGCAGCTTGCGAGCGAACAACTTGGAATGACCCCCCATGTGCACTGCAGGTGGGGCAGATATAACATGTGCAGAGAGAGTTAGATTTGGGTGGGCTATATTGTTTCTGCAGGGTAAATACTGGCTGCTTCATTTTTACACTGCAATTTAGATTTCAGATTGAACACACCACACCCAAATCTAGCTCTCTGCACATGTTACATCTGCCCCCTCTGCAGTGCACATGGTTTTGCCCAAAGGCTAACAAATTTGCTGCTGCGATCAGATCTGAATTAGGCCCAATGAGAAGTATTAGTTTGTGTAGTTGTCTCCCAAGCTTACACCTAGATGTGCATTGTGCCAGCAGCTTCTAACTAAGCACATTTAGGCCTCCAACAAATCTGGATTACACTGGGTCACAAAGTGTGAGTGCTTCAGTTACTGGAATCCAGAAAAGTAACCTTCTTGCTTGTTTCTAGATTAGATCTCCGGTAGAGGAAAGCCCTATGGACCCCTTCATACTTGAGAGCTTCACAACCAGCAAAGGCAATACATACACAGTCCTTCTAGATAGCAAAACCCTCAGTTCCAAGTCCTCTTTGGAAGATGAGTCCACGGCTGACAATGTCTTCTTCACCGAGACAGTTGTAGAAGATGAAAGTCCCTGGAATCTGAATGTAATGGTTGTGTCGGAGGAGTTGATTGCTGAACTGAAGAAAAGGTTCGTTCACAATATTCTTGGTTTATGCTGGACAGCTGCAATATGTCCAAAGGTCAGATGATGTAAAGGACCTTTGAATATAGATCTTTTTATTTTATTGTCTTCTTACAAAAACATGTCCTAAAATAACTTCTCTGTCTTCAGCTCTTACATCATGCAATCCCACACTCCACTGTACACTCCACCTCCAGTCTGGTGACAAGGTGGCGACCTGCCGGAGTCCATTTAATAAGTTCTACAATGAAAGCATTGGGCTGCCAATATGTCACTGCCCTGGTCATTTTTCTTACACAGTCCGGAGCAGGCTTATTCTATATATATCTTACCCTTTCCTTTCCCCACACTGCTCCTGGCATCGTCCTCCTCAGTAAGTCATTAGCCGTGCTCCTCACAGTGACTGTAGAAAGAGACGCCTGTGTCCATAGAGTAGGAACACAATGCTTTCTGGATTTAAGATTCTTTCTGGATAAAATGATTTCCAGATAAGAGATCTCTTATACCCCTTTCAGACCTAAATCCCGGGTCTGAGCCAGGTTACTAAACATCGTTCCAACCTGTGTTACAGTTGCGCAAAGTCCTTCCACGTTGCACGTCGGACTCTGGTTATTCCCGGGTTGTCGCCTTTCACACCGCACTCGAATCTGCCCTGCAGAACTGTGTGAGTCATTAACAGCGGATGTTACAGGCCAGTGTCGCGGACACGGAACAATTAACCCTTTCACACCAACACATGACCCGGGTTTACCTGGCAATTTCACAATTAGTTATATGGTGTATAGTTTAGAATGTAAGCTCTAACGAGCAGGGCCCTCATCCCTCGTGCTTTGACTTAATTATATTATCTACTCCATGGTATCCGGACTCCAGGTCGACAGCACAAAGGTCGACACACCTTAGGTCGACGCCAATTGGTCGACACACCTTAGGTCGACGTGGACAAAAGGTCGACAAGAACAAGGTCGACATGGAAAAAGGTCGACATGAGTTTTTCACGATTTTTTTCTTTTTTTGAACCTTTTCATACTTAACGATCCACGTGGACTACGATTGGAACAGTAAAGTGTGCCATGCGAAGGCACCATGCCCGAAGCATGGCGAGCGAAGCGAGCCATGCGGGGGGACGCAGTGCACTAATTGGGGTTCCCGGTCACTCTACGAAGAAAACGACACCAAAAAAACATAAAAACTCATGTCGACCTTTTTCCATGTCGACCTTGTTCATGTCGACCTTTTGTCCATGTCGACCTTTTGTCCACGTCGACCTAAGGTGTGTCGACCAATTGGCGTCGACCTAAGGTGTGTCGGCCTTTGTGCTGTCGACCCTCAGTCCCAGACCCCTACTCCATACTCCCTTCAACAGCACCTAACCTTTGTTTTCCACCACACTGCTGCGTATATGAGTGCTATGACCACTGGTGATGAAAGGTTTATTAACCATGTACTTGTCTTGTATTATAAGTCACTGTTTTTTTGTGTGCTCATTTATTTATGTACTTTGTTAAGCCCTGCCTGACCTTTGTGGCGCCATATAAATAAATAATAATAATATAGTGTATTCATTATCTCATGTTTACATCTCACTTCCAGACTCCGCCTGGGGTTCTATGAGCACCTGGAAAGCTGGTTTGAAGAAACAGTGTCCAATTCCAAAACTGTTGTCCTTGCCAAGAAGGAGAAACTGAAATCCGAGTTGGACCTACGCTACCACCTCCACGAGCCTCGGAGCCAGCGCATAGAGATGGACATCCACAACGTCAGAGCAGGTACAGCCACATAGCTCAGTGCAAAGAACAATGATACAGATCTAGTATCAACTTATGTTTACTGCTTCCCTATGTCTCCTATGTTCGGGTGTGATATGATATGCTGACGGTTGGGATGCGCCGTCCGGACTTTTATAATGCCGGCAGGGAACGTGGTAATTAATTTACCCCTCCCCTGCCCCCTACCCTAACCCGTCTGGGATGGCGGCTAGTGCTGATGACACAGGGAGTGTCGGCTATGGCTTGTTAATAAATTAGATACACCGGTGTGTTTCTGGACAACAGAAATCTTGTCCAAATTAATGTAAGAAAGTTAAGTATCTGTACTAATAATGACCACAAGATGGCGATAAATACTTTTATTCAAACCATTGTTGTGGCACGTAGACTGTTCTAGAGCAGGATTCTCCTTTCTGCAGTTATGTATTTTATGTATATATGACATGTGATATGGCATTTGACAAAATCAGGACATCACAGCACTGATGATGACATTTGCCCCTGTGATGCCTCCCGTTCTGCTATACCTTTTACATATGATCCTCCCTGTGAAATACTGCGCTGTTTGTCTCCCATCCAGCCGAGTTGCTCCTCCACTCCGAGCGTGTTGACTGTCACTGTGAGGGGGTAAAACAAGCATTAAACAACCTGAAGGAAGAGAGCGCTTCACTCATCACCAAGATGAAAACGGAGACTGACAACTTCCGCAGAAAGATCAGCGCCATGGAAAGTACATTCCTGAACACCAACAAGTCAGAGAAGTGAGTTATTATCTAGCCACAGTACTGTCGGTCACACGGGCTGTATGTGCTGCTCCGTCTGAGTTCCAGCTCCACTCATAGGAAGAGATCCGTTCTCAGGCCTCTTAGGGGGTCATTCCGAGTTGATCGTAGCTGTGCTAATTTTAGCACAGCTACGATCACCTTTCCTGACATGCGGGGGGACGCCCAGCACAGGGCTAGTCCGTCCCGCATGTCAGTAACGCCCCCCCCACAGCGGCAATGCTTTTATATTTCAGGAGTAACTCCCAGCCAGCGCAGCTCCTGTGGCTGGCCGGGAGTTGTTTGTAGCTGCCGCTGGCCGCAGCGGCTGCGTGAGATGTCATGCAGCCGCCGCGGCCCGCCCGCGCCCCCCCCCCCCCCAGGCAATCGCTAGGCAGCGACGACTGCCATGCGCCGGTGCACTGCAGCGCCGGCGCATGCACAGTTCCGACCCGATCGCTGCGCTGCGACAAACTGCAGCGAACGATCGGGTTGGAATGACCCCCTTAGTGTCGTCGTAAGATGACTTTCGGAAATGTCTCTTTCTGCAGTATCTTTCAGTAGATGTGCTTTAAAAGATAAATGTTATTTATTATTATTATTATTATTATTATTATTTATATAATAATCTTCTACCACCTATTATGCAGCTCTGTACAGAGAGGTCATTTGCAAACTACATCAGTCCTTGGCCCTTTGGAGTTTACAGTCTAAGGGGGGATTCAGACGTGATCACTGTTGTGCGTTTTCGAACAGCAGACTATCAGCAATATACTGCGCATGCGTATGTACCTCAATGCGCACGCGCGTCGGCCAACAACAACGGGCATCACTGGTCAGCGACAGGATGGTGCAAAAATGTCCTTTGCATGGGCGTTCGCAAGGCGATTGACAGGAAGAGGCCGTTCGTGGGTGGTAACTGACCGTTTACTGGGAGTGTCCGGAAAAACACAGGCGTTCCCAAGCGTTTTCAGGAAGGGTGTCTAACGTCTGCTCCAGCCCTGATCAGCCTGTTTTCATCGCTCTGTAGGAGTAAGTCCTGGACTGCACACACTGGATTTTTGCAGCTCGGCGTACACATGCGATCGCACACTTGCACGGCGCATTTACACTCCCTCTTGGGCGGCGACTATCTAAATGCAGGACAGCAAAGTTAGCAGCCCAGCGATCCCCTAAATTCACTAACAGACACACACTAAGTTACACTTTAGTAAGCCAGCTAAGTAAACATTATATTTTTGGAGTGTGGAAGAAAACCGGAGAACTTGGAGAAAACCCATGCAAATTCAAGGAGAACATACAAACCCTACACAATTAAGTCCCTGGTGGGGAATTGAACTCAGGACCCCAGTGCTGTAGGCAGCTGCTAATAAGTGTATCATTGTGTTGTGTGTCATCGGGAAGATGAATCTCAAGGTTGCCATGTGCTGTGTCTTTGTCCTTTTTCATTATAAACCTTTTCTTTCAGACTGGTGACTCTGTGCAGCTCCCTCCCCTCCATCTTGGATAGTCATGTTAGTGGCGTGCAAACCGCCATGAGGTCCTACAGACAACACGTGGAGGAGATGCTGGGAAAGTTGTGCGACACCAACTCGGATTTCATCAAATCGTTTCGGTAAATAGTGTGAAGAGCTCAAGGATTATCTCTGGGAGGTATTGTATTCGCTAGAATGCACCTGCGCAGTGTCTGGCTGCGCACATTATCGCTTGTTACTGTACGGAATCTTCACTCACTTTCATGTGCATGATCCGTTCAGGATACCAGTGTTCAGCATCCCGGCAGTCGGAATGTCGACGCCGACATCCTGACATGGATCAAAATGCCGGCGCCGGGATCCAGGATGCCGGAATCCCGATCGAGCTATTCCTGGACTCCTGCTTGTAAGCTGCAGGAGGGTTAGGGTTAGGCTGTAAGGAAGGGAGGGTTAGGCTGCGGGGAGGGGTGTTAGGGGTAGGCACCCTCGGAGTGGGTTAGGCTGCAGAGGTGGGAGGGTTAGGCTGTGAGGAAGGGAGGGTTAGGGTTAGGCTGCGGGGAGGGGTGTTAGGGGTAGGCACCCTCGGAGTGGGTTAGGCTGCAGAGGTGGGAGGGTTAGGGTTAGGCTGTGAGGAAGGGAGGGTTAGGGTTAGGCTGCGGGGAGGGGTGTTAGGGGCAGGTCACCATCGGAGTGGGTTAGGCTGCAGAGGTGGGAGGGTTAGGGTTAGGCTGTGAGGAAGGGAGGGTTAGGGTTAGGCTGCGGGGAGGGGTGTTAGGGGTAGGCACCCTCGGAGTGGGTTAGGCTGCAGAGGTGGGAGGGTTAGGGTTAGGCTGTGAGGAAGGGAGGGTTAGGCTGCGGGGAGGGGTGTTAGGGGTAGGCACCCTCGGAGTGGGTTAGGCTGCAGAGGTGGGAGGGTTAGGGATAGGCTGTGAGGAAGGGAGGGTTAGGGTTAGGCTGCGGGGAGGGGTGTTAGGGGTAGGCACCCTCGGAGTGGGTTAGGCTGCAGAGGTGGGAGGGTTAGGGTTAGGCTGTGAGGAAGGGAGGGTTAGGGTTAGGCTGCGGGGAGGGGTGTTAGGGGTAGGCACCCTCGGAGTGGGTTAGGCTGCAGAGGTGGGAGGGTCAGGGTTAGGCTGTGAGGAAGGGAGGGTTAGGGTTAGGCTGTGAGGAAGGGAGGGTTAGGGTTAGGCTGCAGGGAGGGGTGTTAGGGGTAGGCACCCTTGGAGTGGGTTAGGCTGCAGAGGAGGGAGGGTTAGGCTGTGAGGAAGGGAGGGTTAGGCTGTGAGGAAGGGAGGGTTAGGGTTAGGCTGTGGGGAGGGGTGTTAGAGGTATGCACCCTCGGAGTGGGTTAGGCTGCAGAGGTGGGAGGGTTAGGGTTAGGCTGTGAGGAAGGGAGGGTTAGGGTTAGGCTGCGGGGAGAGGTGTTAGGGGTAGGCACCCTCGGAGTGGGTTAGGCTGCAGAGGTGGGAGGGTTAGGGTTAGGCTGTGAGGAAGGGAGGGTGAGGGTTAGGCTGTGAGGAAGGGAGGGTTAGGGTTAGGCTGCAGGGAGGGGTGTTAGGGGTAGGCACCCTTGGAGTGGGTTAGGCTGCAGAGGAGGGAGGGTTAGGCTGTGAGGAAGGGAGGGTTAGGGTTAGGCTGTGGGGAGGGGTGTTAGAGGTATGCACCCTCGGAGTGGGTTAGGCTGCAGAGGTGGGAGGGTTAGGGTTAGGCTGTGAGGAAGGGAGGGTTAGGCTGCGGGGAGGGGTGTTAGGGGTAGGCACCCTCGGAATGGATTAGGCTGCAGAGGTGGGAGGGTTACGGTTAGGCTGTGAGGAAGGGAGGGTTAGGGTTAGGCTGTGAGGAAGGGAGGGTTAGGGTTAGGCTGCAGGGAGGGGTGTTAGGGGTAGGCACCCTTGGAGTGGGTTAGGCTGCAGAGGAGGGAGGGTTAGGCTCTGAGGAAGGGAGGGTTAGGCTGTGAGGAAGGGAGGGTTAGGGTTAGGCTGTGGGGAGGGGTGTTAGAGGTATGCACCCTCGGAGTGGGTTAGGCTGCAGAGGTGGGAGGGTTAGGTTTAGGCTGCGGGAAGGGGGGTTAGGTTTAGGCACCACCGGGAAGGGTTAGGTTTAGGCTACAGGGGGGAATGGCAGGTTAGGGTTAGGCTGTGGGAAGGGAGGGTTAGGGGAGTAGGGTAAACATACCTTACCTGACCCCCGTCGGGATTCTCTGCTTTGGGATGCCGGTGTAGGTCATATGACCACTGGCATCCCATCTGCTGGGATATTGTATGTATCCCTCATGTGCATCTCTATGGAAAAATGATTGAAGGTACATCGAAGCAGGGAGTCGTCACGACTCACGACTGATCCGGAGGCACATTGCGGAATTGTACACCTGTGTTTTGTGTAGGATGTTTCTAGAGATACGTGTGACTCAATGGGCCTAATTCAGACCTGATCAGTCGCTAGCGTTTTTTGCAGCGCTGCGATCAGGTCAGAACTGCGTATGCACCGCAATGCGCAGGCGCGTCGCACAGGTACAAAGTGGATCGTTGCTGTGCAATGGGTTTTACGAAGAATCCATTCGCACAGCCGATCGCAAGGAGATTGACAGGAAGAGGGCGTTTGTGGGTGTCAACTGACCGTTTTCTGGGAGTGGTTGGAAAAACACAGGCGTGTCCAGGCGTTTGCAGGGCGGGTGTCTGACGTCAATTCCGGGCCCGGACAGGCTGAAGTGATCGCAGCAGCTAAGTAAGTCCTGGGCTACTCAGAAACTGCACAAGATCTGTTTGTACAGCTCTGCTACACATGCGATCGCACACTTGCAAAGCGAAAATACACTGCCCTATGGGCGGCGACTATCTGATTGCAGCAGTGCAAAAAAAAACCCAGCGAGCGATCAGGTCTGAATTACTACCAATGTTCACCCATAAAATGGCAATTTTATTTTTTTCACAAGTACATGCAAAATGTGCCAGACACTAAGGAGTCTATTCATGAAGCAGTGAAAAGAGTGGAGAGGTGAGCCTGTGGAGAAGTTGCCCGTGGCAACCAATCAGCTGCTCCGTACAATTGTATAGTATGCAAATTATAAATGTTACTTTAATGCTGATTGGTTGCCATGGGCAACTTCTCCACTGGCTCACTTCTCCACTCTTATCACTGCTTCATGAATAGACCCTTAAGTGGTCTATTTACTAAGCCTTG
Organism: Pseudophryne corroboree; assembly: GCF_028390025.1. Classification (NCBI taxonomy): domain Eukaryota; kingdom Metazoa; phylum Chordata; class Amphibia; order Anura; family Myobatrachidae; genus Pseudophryne; species Pseudophryne corroboree. The sequence goes on from NC_086451.1 coordinate 40,721,293, forward strand.
GATGGAGATAAAGTACCAGCCAGTCGGCTCCTAACTGCCGTGCCACAGCCTGGGTTTGAAAAATGACAGTTAGGAGCCGATTGGCTGGTACTTTATCTCCAGCGACTTTATCTCCACCCAAGGCTTAGGGGTCTATTCATGAAGCAGTGAAAACTGTGGAGAAGTGAGCCAGTGGAGAAGAACCAATCAGCATTGAAGTAACAGCTGTAATTTGCATACTATAAAATCATACAGAGCAGCTGATTGGTTGCCATGGGCAACTTCTCCACTGGCTCACTTCTCCACTCTTTTCACTGCTTTATGAATAGACCCCTAAGTAAATAGACCCTTAAGTCAGTCCCTGAGAGTGTAACCTAAATGTCCACTGTCTCTTACAGGTTGTTCTCAGAGGGCGGAAACTTTTCTCCTGCTGAGATAGAGAATATTCGCAAGAGACTACACAAAGCATCAGCCACCATCACCTCCTTCGAGGGGTCCATCATGGTTGATCTGGAGGGACTGGAATCACAGTGCTTAGAGCAGGTACTTTGTGAGCAATTCTCCAACACAAAAGATGTCATAAAAGGGGATTTCATCTTTAGATTCCTTTTATATACAGTATTGGTTTGTATATACCTTCTTGTGTCTTTAGCTAAATAGATAGCTTTATATTTCACCATACCTTTTATGTGATGCAGGTTTAGGAGTTTATTTTCAGTGACCTTGGATACCATATCTGCTTTACAGTTGTGTTCCAGAGCAGATTTGTGTCGTATCCAAGGGCAAATAACCTTTTTTTAAATAAAAGTATTCTATCATTGGAAACTTCTGTTTGTCCACATATTTTATGATTGGCGGCCACCAGCACTGGTTTTGCCTATTACATTGACCATAAATAATTTGAATTGGTCCTGGACCACCAAACCAGGGCACCCCTGCAAGTGCCCCGTGGCACCCCAGTGTGCCATGTCACCCAATTTAGGAACCACTACCCCAGGTATTCATTACATATGGCTCCATATGTTACATATCTTGACGTGTGACTATAAAAGCTTCCTCACAAACACAAATGGAAGATGTGAAATGCATCCACATATCAGAACCGGATGAGATCTGAGCTTTTGGCACAAGTCATTTTACACAGAGAAAAAGTTTTGCGCCTTCCCGCAGTGTAGGGAACAACACCCATTTATCTCATGTAAACAATACCGCTGCACAAAGCGGAAAACGGGCACACATACAGTATGCCAAATGCATGCCAACCGAGGAATGATAAATCTGGTGCCAGTGGTGCAACCTTTGATCCTCCACGAACACAGTAATTTTATTCCGCAAACCCGTTTGTGGATTGGGGTGCACTGGATCACCAATAATAATTTTGCTCTGCACTTCAGATGTTTGCACATCAGAGATGTGGTCTTTAGGTTCCATAAGAGGAATTTATGCACCCTGTAAACTTTTGTCATTACCCCCCCTCCTTGCAAATGTTTATGCCACCCTCCCTCCCCCCCGCTCACCATGCTACTGTATGTCACCCTCAATAATGATCACTTTTTTATATAGTTTCTTACTGCACACTGCTTTATTTTCCAATGCAGTATTCCCCCCCCCCCCCCTTCATCCCCAATATGAGTAGTCTGCACCCTGGGCTCCTACCCCAATGCCCGCCTATCCCTGTTATACCCAAGCTCACAGGTGTTATAGATATTCTTTATATTATCATCTCGTCAGTACAGTGGTGTAGAAATATCTTGTGCTTTCTCCTTTCATGTAGGCCACAGAGGTTGTAAAAAAGTATGAAGACAGATTCCTCAGTTTAACTGCAGACGCGATTTTCCTGGAGAATATTCAGAAACTGCTGACTAATCTGCAGGTGAAGCTGAAAGCGCTGGTAAGTGAGGGGACTACACGGCAGCTGTGGGAATGACAGGAAACAGGCACTCTAGAAAGGACACATTCGTTATGGGGAGGGGAAAGGGAATACCTGTTTAATATAACCCACAAGGTAGCATTTTGTAAATATCGTCCCTCAACCCCTCTATACTAGTTATTGTGTCCTGAGCATCTTTATATTGTGTATCACACACATTTGGATGAAAGATACATTCAATTATTGACGTAATCCTTGACTCCTCCCTCTCCTTCAAACCACACATTCAGCACCTCTCAAAAATCTGTCTTTTTCATCTCAAAAACATTTCCAGGATCAGACCTTTTCTCACCCAGGATGCCACTAAGATCATTATTCACTCACTGATTATTTCCAGACTGGACTACTGTAATCTCCACCTAACTGGCCTCCCTGACAATTACCTCTCTCCACTCCAATCTATCCTCAATGCTGCTGCCCGGCTCATCTTCCTCACCAAACGCACTACGTCCACCTCCCCTCTCCTACAGGCCCTTCACTGGCTTCCCTTCCCTTTCAGAATCCAATTCAAACTTCTCACTCTCACTTACAAAGCCCTCATCCACTCCTCTCCCATTTACATCTCTGACTTTATCTCCCTTTACTCTCCCACCCATCCTCATCGCTCTGCTAATGCACGCCAACTCTCCTGTCTTCTGATTACTTCCTCCCACTCCTATCTCCAAGATTTTGCACATGCTGCACCACTTCTCTGGAATTCTCTACCTCTCCCCCTCAGACTCTCCACCTCTCTACAAAACTTCAAACGGGCTCTTAAGACCCATTTCTTTACCAAACTCAGCCAAATCTCATCCTAACCCTCTGTTCCACGCTCTCTATGTACCCCATCTGTGTCACCCATGTCTGTCTGCCCCTCCCCTTTAGAATGTAAGCTTTCACGAGTAGGGCCCTCTTCCCTCATGTGCTTATCCTTTTCTTACTTTAATAATCCTCAACTGCCCAAATCCCGCAGTTTTTCAGCCACCTTGAAACTTATCTCTGTCGTTTACTGGTGTAGTTATGCTTAGTTACCCTGTACTTGTCCTATATTGTCTTCAACTGTAAGTCGCTGTTTTCCTGTTTTGATTATGTGCATATGTACTCTGTAATTGGGCGATGCGGAACCCTTGTGGCGCCATATAAATAAAGGATAATAATTATGTATTTCCTTCTTTACTCTTTGGCTTGTCTTTATGTAAAATCAACAAAGAGTTTTACTGATCTGTAGGTTGTGACCAGCAATTCTCAGTCTCAGCAGATAAACTGTTACCTGGAACAGCTTCGGATGAAGACTGATGCCTGTGCTTATCCCAACATGGATAAAGAGGTGGGTTATAAATGTGCCAAGCAGCCAGCTTACTGGTTTCTCCACTTTCATTTATTAATGGAGCTGTCTGTGTATGCCCCATCTCCCATCTGTTATGTACTAAGGTGATGTGAAGCCGGCACAGACTCAGTTTGCAGCTACAGTTTAAGTGAACAGTAGAGTCTCAAAAATTGTTATTCCCCAGTTTGTTAACAAAGAAGAAAATCTTATTTATTTGGTCTGTTGTACTCCAAATGCAATAAATATTATTACTATTTATATATATATATATATATATATATATATATATATATATATATATAGAGAGAGAGAGAGAGAGAGAGACACTACTGTTCAAAAGTTTGGGGTCACCTAGACAATTTCCTTATTTTTGAAAGGAAAGCACTGGTTTTTTTTCAATGAAGATAACATTAAATTAATCAGAAATACACTCTATACATTGTTAATGTGGTAAATGACTATACTAGTAGCAAACGTCTGGTTTTTAATGGAATATCTACATAGGTGTATAGAGGCCCATTTCCAGCAACTATCACTCCAGTGTTCTAATGGTACATTGTGTTTGCTAACCGCGTTAGAAGACTAATGGATGATTAGAAAACCCTTGATAACCCTTGTGCAGTTATGTTAGCACAGCTGAAAATGGGTTTGCTTGTTAGAGAAGCTATAAAACTGGCCTTCCTTTGACCTAGTTGAGTATCTGGAGCATCACATTTGTGGGTTCGATTATACTCTCAAAATGGCCAGAAAAAGAGAACTTTCATGTGAAACTCTACAGTCTATTCTTGTTCTTCAAAATAAAGGCTATTCCATGCGAGAAATTGGCAAGAAACTTAACATTTCCTACAATGGTGTGTACTACTCCCTTCAGAGAACAGAAATACAAACAGGCTCTAACCAGAGTAGAAAGAGAAGTGGGAGGCCCTGGTGCACAACTGAGCAAGAAGACAAGTACATTAGAGTCTCTAGTTTGAGAAATAGACTCCTCACAGGTCCTCAACTGGCAGCTTCATTAAATGGTACTTGCATAACGCAAGTGTCAACGTCTACAGTGAAGAGGCGACTCCGGGATGCTGGCCTTCTAGGCAGAGTGGTAAAGAAAAAAACATATCTGAGACTGGCCAATAAAAGGAAAAGATTAATATGGGCAAAAGAACACAGACTTTGGACAGAGGAAGATTGGAAAAAAGTGTTATGGACAGACGAATCAAAGTTTGAGGTGTTTGGATCACACAGAAGAACATTTGTGAGACACAGAACAAGTGAAAAGATGGCGGAAGAGTGCCTGACGCCATCTGTCAAGCATGGTTAAGGTAATGTGATGGTCTTGGGCTGCTTTGGTGCTGGTAAAGTGGGAGATATGTACAAGGTAAAAGGGATTTTGAATAAGGAAGACTATCACGCCATTTTGCAATGCCATGCCATACCCTGTGGACAGCGCTTGATTGGAGCCAATTTCCTCCTGCAACAGAAAAATGACCCAAAGCACACCTCCAAATTATGCAAGAACTATTTAGGGAAGAATCAGGCAGCTGGTATTCTGTCTGTAATGGAGTGACCAGCGCAGTCACCAGATCTCAACCCCATTGAGCTGTTGTGGGAGCAGCTTGACCGTATGGTACGCAAGAAGTGCCCATCAAGCCAATCCAACTTGTGGTAGGTGCTCCAGATTACCTCAACAAATTAACAGCTAGAATGCCAAAGGTCTGCAATGCTGTAATTGCTGCAAAAGGAACATTCCTTGATGAAAGCAAAGTTTCTATCATTATTTTTAACTTTGCCAATGTCCTGACTATAAGTTCTATTCATTTTGCAACTCATTTGATAAATAAAAGTCTGTTTTCATTTAAAACACGGAATTGTCTGGGTGACCCCAAACTTTTGAACGGGTGTGTGTGTGTGTGTGTGTGTGTGTGTGTGTGTGTGTGTGTGTGTGTGTGTGTGTGTGTGTGTGTATTCATCGTTGGACAATTATGAAAGTTGGTGGTGGTAAAATCCTGTTGCCTATATCAAGGAATCAGATGTTTGCTTTCATTTTGTAAACTGTGCTGGATAGATAGCAGATTCTGATTGGTTGTTTTTTGGACAACGCTGTCCGTACATTTGCACCAGTTGTATAATAAATAAATATGTCTGTATAATAACTGTCTGCCTCCTTCTGGTAATAGTCCGTGACCAGTGAGGAGCTGTATGTCTGTATAATAACTGTCTGCCTCCTTCTGGTAATAGTCCGTGACCAGTGAGGGTATGTATGTCTGTGTAGTAACGGTCTGCCTCCTTCTGGTAATAGCCCGTGACCAGTGACCAGTGAGGAGCTGTATGTCTGTATAATAACTGTCTGCCTCCTTCTGGTAATAGCCCGTGACCAGTGAGGAGCTGTATGTCTGTAAAATAACTGTCTGCCTCCTTCTGGTTATAGGCTGTGACCAGTGAGGAGCTGTATGTCTGTGTAATAATAACTGTCTGCCACCCTCTGGTTATAGGCTGTGACCAGTGAGGGTATGTATGTCTGTGTAATAATAACTGTCTGCCACCCTCTGGCTATAGGCTGTGACCAGTGAGGAGCTGTATGTCTGTATAATGACTGTCTGCCTCCTTCTGGTAATAGCCCGTGACCAGTGAGGAGCTGTATGTCTGTGTAATGACTGTCTACCTCCTTCTGGTAATAGCCCGTGACCAGTGAGGAGCTGTATGTCTGTGTACTAACGGTCTGCTTCCTTCTGGTAAAAGGCTGTGACCAGTGAGGAGCTGTATGTCTGTGTAATAATTGTCTGCCTCCTTCTAGTAATAGGCTGTGACCAGTGAGGGTATGTATGTCTGTGTAATAATTGTCTGCCTCCTTCTGGTAATAGGCTGTGACCAGTGAGGGTATGTATGTCTGTGTAATAACGGTCTGCCTCCTTCTGGTAATAGCCCGTGACCAGTGAGGAGCTGTATGTCTGTATAATAACTGTCTGCCTCCTTCTGGTAATAGTCCGTGACCAGTGAGGAGCTGTATGTCTGTGTAATAACTGTTTGCCTCCTTCTGGTAATAGGCTGTGACCAGTGAGGAGCTGTATGTCTGTATAATAACTGTCTGCCTCCTTCTGGTTATAGGCTGTGACCAGTGAGGAGCTGTATGTCTGTGTAATAACTGTCTGCCTCCTTCTGGTAATAGCCCGTGACCAGTGAGGGTATGTATGTCTGTGTAATAACTGTCTGCCTCCTTCTGGTAATAGCCCGTGACCAGTGAGGAGCTGTATGTCTGTATAATAACTGTCTGCCTCCTTCTGGTAATAGTCCGTGACCAATGAGGAGCTGTATGTCTGTGTAATAATAACTGTCTGCCACCCTCTGGTTATAGGCTGTGACCAGTGAGGGTATGTATGTCTGTCTGTGTAATAATAACTGTCTGCCACCCTCTGGTTATAGGCTGTGACCAGTGAGGAGCTGTATGTCTGTGTAATGGCTGTTTGCCTCCTTCTGGTAATAGCCCGTGACCAGTGAGGAGCTGTATGTCTGTGTAATAACGGTCTGCCTCCTTCTGGTAATAGCCCGTGACCAGTGAGGAGCTGTATGTCTGTATAATAACTGTCTGCCTCCTTCTGGTTATTAACATATATATTGGTAGATGCTCAATTAGCTTAGTGATATCATTCAGGTGCTCGAAAGGGAGGGGTATTTCTAAGCAAGAAAAAAAGCCATTTGTTTCCCCCAGCACCCTGAATGATAACCGTAACCAGATTTAAATTCCACATAATAATAGAATTCAGAGATCTTCGTTACACATATTTGCGCAAATGTGTTAATAAGCCCCAAAGCCGCATCAAGGCGTCTCTGTATATTTGGGGTCCCTAGCGCTATATCTAGGTGCAGGGTGTGGCACCCCAAAACACCAGCATAAGCCAGAAAGCCCAGCGTAGCATACCAGTGAAAAAACTATAGTGTTAATAAATTAGTATTTAGGAAGCCGAAGCTATAGAGAAAGTGATACAAAAATGAAATGCAATTAAAATAGAGAAATAGTGTTAAAAAATTAATAAGTGAAAAGTGTTAAAAGAATGTAAGGGTATGCCACACTAAGGCCATCCAGCTCAGCCAGTCCAGAGGCACCACACCTCACACCTCCATTACCCCAATCTGGGTCTAAGATTAACAAGCAAGGAGCCACATGATAATGGCTCCTTACTACAATATGTCTAAGCTAAGAGCTACCTACCTTGGAGCAACCCCATAATGCTCCATGTGGCATGTCAGGGCCTGCACCTCCTCCTAATGCAGGTACCACTCTGCCTCTCACAACAAACATATATATTGGTAGATGCTCAATTAGCTTAGTGATATCATTCAGGTGCTCGAAAGGGAGGGGTATTTCTAAGCAAGAAAAAAAGCCATTTGTTTCCCCCAGCACCCTGAATGATAACCGTAACCAGATTTAAATTCCACATAATAATAGAATTCAGAGATCTTCGTTACACATATTTGCGCAAATGTGTGAATTAGCCCCAAAGCCGCATCAAGGCGTCTCTGTATATTTGGGGTCCCTAGCGCTATATCTAGGTGCAGGGTGTGGCACCCCAAAACACCAGCATAAGCCAGAAAGCCCAGCGTAGCATACCAGTGAAAAAACTATAGTGTTAATAAATTAGTATTTAGGAAGCCGAAGCTATAGAGAAAGTGATACAAAAATGAAATGCAATTAAAATAGAGAAATAGTGTTAAAAAATTAATAAGTGAAAAGTGTTAAAAGAATGTAAGGGTATGCCACACTAAGGCCATCCAGCTCAGCCAGTCCAGAGGCACCACACCTCACACCTCCATTACCCCAATCTGGGTCTAAGATTAACCAGCAAGGAGCCACATGATAATGGCTCCTTACTACAATATGTCTAAGCTAAGAGCTACCTACCTTGGAGCAACCCCATAATGCTCCATGTGGCATGTCAGGGCCTGCACCTCCTCCTAATGCAGGAACCACTCTGCCTCTCACAACAAACATATATATTGGTAGATGCTCAATTAGCTTAGTGATATCATTCAGGTGCTCGAAAGGGAGGGGTATTTCTAAGCAAGAAAAAAAGCCATTTGTTTCCCCCAGCACCCTGAATGATAACCGTAACCAGATTTAAATTCCACATAATAATAGAATTCAGAGATCTTCGTTACACATATTTGCGCAAATGTGTGAATAAGCCCCAAAGCCGCATCAAGGCGTCTCTGTATATTTGGGGTCCCTAGCGCTATATCTAGGTGCAGGGTGTGGCACCCCAAAACACCAGCATAAGCCAGAAAGCCCAGCGTAGCATACCAGTGAAAAAACTATAGTGTTAATAAATTAGTATTTAGGAAGCCGAAGCTATAGAGAAAGTGATACAAAAATGAAATGCAATTAAAATAGAGAAATTGTGTTAAAAAATTAATAAGTGAAAAGTGTTAAAAGAATGTAAGGGTATGCCACACTAAGGCCATCCAGCTCAGCCAGTCCAGAGGCACCACACCTCACACCTCCATTACCCCAATCTGGGTCTAAGATTAACCAGCAAGGAGCCACATGATAATGGCTCCTTACTACAATATGTCTAAGCTAAGAGCTACCTACCTTGGAGCAACCCCATAATGCTCCATGTGGCATGTCAGGGCCTGCACCTCCTCCTAATGCAGGAACCTCTCTGCCTCTCACAACAAACATATATATTGGTAGATGCTCAATTAGCTTAGTGATATCATTCAGGTGCGCGAAAGGGAGGGGTATTTCTAAGCAAGAAAAAAGCCATTTGTTTCCCCCAGCACCCTGAATGATAACCGTAACCAGATTTAAATTCCACATAATAATAGAATTCAGAGACATTCAGAGTAATGACCAGTGAGGAGCTGTATGTCTGTGTAATGACTGTCTATCGCTTTCTGGTAATAGGCTGTGACCAGTGAGGAGCTGTATGTCTGTGTAATAACTGTCTGCCTCCTTCTGGTAATAGGCTGTGACCAGTGAGGAGCTGTATGTCTGTGTAATAACTGTCTATCGCTTTCTGGTAATAGGCTGTGACCAGTGAGGAGCTGTATGTCTGTGTAATAATTGTCTATCGCTTTCTGGTAATAGGCTGTGACCAGTGAGGAGCTGTATGTCTGTGTAATAACTGTCTATCGCCTTCTGGTAATAGGCTGTGACCAATGAGGAGCTGTATGTCTGTGTAATAACTGTCTATCGCTTTCTGGTAATAGGCTGTGACCAGTGAGGAGCTGTATGTCTGTGTAATAATTGTCTATCGCTTTCTGGTAATAGGCTGTGACCAGTGAGGAGCTGTATGTCTGTGTAATAACTGTCTATCGCTTTCTGGTAATAGGCTGTGACCAGTGAGGAGCTGTATGTCTGTGTAATAACTGTCTATCGCTTTCTGGTAATAGGCTGTGACCAGTGAGGAGCTGTATGTCTGTGTAATAACTGTCTATCGCTTTCTGGTAATAGGCTGTGACCAGTGAGGAGCTGTATGTCTGTGTAATAATTGTCTATCGCTTTCTGGTAATAGGCTGTGACCAGTGAGGAGCTGTATGTCTGTGTAATGACTGTCTATCGCTTTCTGGTAATAGGCTGTGACCAGTGAGGAGCTGTATGTCTGTGTAATGACTGTCTATCGCTTTCTGGTAATAGGCTGTGACCAGTGAGGAGCTGTATGTCTGTGTAATAATTGTCTATCGCTTTCTGGTAATAGGCTGTGACCAGTGAGGAGCTGTATGTCTGTGTAATAACTGTCTGCCTCCTTCTGGTAATAGGCTGTGACCAGTGAGGAGCTGTATGTCTGTGTAATAACTGTCTATCGCTTTCTGGTAATAGGCTGTGACCAGTGAGGAGCTGTATGTCTGTGTAATAATTGTCTATCGCTTTCTGGTAATAGGCTGTGACCAGTGAGGAGCTGTATGTCTGTGTAATAACTGTCTATCGCCTTCTGGTAATAGGCTGTGACCAATGAGGAGCTGTATGTCTGTGTAATAACTGTCTATCGCTTTCTGGTAATAGGCTGTGACCAGTAAGGAGCTGTATGTCTGTGTAATGACTGTCTATCGCTTTCTGGTAATAGGCTGTGACCAGTGAGGAGCTGTATGTCTGTGTAATAACTGTCTATCGCTTTCTGGTAATAGGCTGTGACCAGTGAGGAGCTGTATGTCTGTGTAATAACTGTCTATCGCTTTCTGGTAATAGGCTGTGACCAGTGAGGAGCTGTATGTCTGTGTAATAATTGTCTATCGCTTTCTGGTAATAGGCTGTGACCAGTGAGGAGCTGTATGTCTGTGTAATGACTGTCTATCGCTTTCTGGTAATAGGCTGTGACCAGTGAGGAGCTGTATGTCTGTGTAATGACTGTCTATCGCTTTCTGGTAATAGGCTGTGACCAGTGAGGAGCTGTATGTCTTTGTACAAACCGTCATGGAAGACACAAGGAAACGAGGTCATTATCTGTCATGTCTCCTGGTGAGTGATCCGTTGTATTGTGAACATACTTGGCGAGTGATTCTTCAGACAAAAGGACATTTTGTTTTCAGTAGGTCACCGATCTCTGCAGTAAGTAGGATTTCTATTATACACTCTATCACAATAATGATAAACTAATTATTGCGTCAATTTAAAAAAAAATAAAAAAACTGGGGCAGCGGAGCAATACCTAATAATGACTTGGTGGGTAAGGGTTAACTTACCGCTCTGCCGGTCCAGCTGTGCCTATGTGTGACCAGGTCCGTTGGCATGGCCAGCCAAGCCGATAGCCAAGCTTTGTGATCAGATAAGAACACAGTATAATAACAGATAAGATGTATTAAAAGTAAATAGCTTTTTCTTTTTTCTTAAATGCTTTTATACTAATATACTAATATTATTAATGTAATAATTTGGGTCCGTCACCACCATCCTGAGATAAGAGAGTAGGTGTTACAGCAATACAAGTACATGCAGACATTGGGGTCTATTCAACTGATGTCGGATCCTTTCCGACGGAAAGGATCCAACAGTTCAGTATTCAATTTGAGGCCAAGGGGGGTATTCAATTGAAGTCGGAACTGCCGTCTTGTCGGAAAGACGGCAGTTTCGGACTTTTTGAGGTCGGAGACTGTTCCGACCTATTTAATCGGGCTGCCATTTTTAAAACACGTTGATTGGCGGATTAGCGGCGGATCCACGTGTTTTGACGGATTCCGCGACCAAATCCAACAGGTTTCAGCCCCGTTAACGACAGTGTCAATCTAACTTTAAACAAAGTCGGATTGGCATTGTTGGAAACGGCCAAATCCTGTCGGATTTGGTCGAGAATTGAATACTGCATTGGATGCTTTCCGTCGTAAAGGATCCGACATGCATTGAATACACCCCCAAATCCGACAGGTTTTGGCCGTTTCCGACGATGTCAATCCAACATTGTCTAAAACAGGGCTAAAGCCTGTCGCATTTGGCCGAAAATCCAACAAAACACGTGGATCCGTGGCTAAACTGCCAATCCACGTGTTTTCTGACAAGTCGAAATTGCCAACAAGTCGTAAAAACGTCAGCTTTTAATGGATCAAACAAAAGAAATATTTAAAGCCCTTTAAATAAATAAATTGACGCCACACTGTGACCAGTTATTTAGGAGCTTTGCATAACTAATTAGCTGCCAGTGTTCTGCAAGGTTTGTCCCTAATAATGCTCTTTCCTGTATAATTTGCACCTGGTTAGGGCCAGAGGCGTCTTACTGGCAGCATAGACCATCAAACACAAGGGTATGTTGTATTAGATTGTTCCACGGGGAGGAAAAAGAGTTTGTGGTTACTCATTAATCCAGGAGCATCCACCATATACTCCAAATTTACTCTTTCCACCACTTGAAGCGCGTTTTAATATCCCATCCAATAACACAAAGGGCCTGATTCTGAGTGGTACACAGGCTCCAACTTTGCGGGCTTTTTACAGAATGAGAAGGTGCCACTGCGAATATGCGCATCTTTGTGTCTCATTACACTTCCGATCGTGGCCGGTGTACAGACATTTAGCAGGGCTGTGAGTGTGTCAGGCTCAGAATGTCAGTATAAGGAGCCTTAACAAACCATACCGGAACATTCTCTGGACCGAAAGCCTAAACTACAGTATGAGACTGGTCTAAAATCTACTGAAACACATTTAAAAAATGACCCCATTCCACATATAACCCTCGGACTTTGCTCTCAATGAATTGTTTATTAGAACACGGCGTCTGTGCGTCTTATATGACATAAAACCACCATTCACCTTGTTACTTTTCTTCCTCTCAGAACATCCTTAATAACAGTTATCCGGATAAATGTTCCCCTATCTGATTTCCACTGTTTGTATTTTTACCTCTCATAGGAGCCCTGTCCAGTTCTATCTGAAGCCCCATTACAGGGCCCTATAGCAACAGCATCCCGTGCCGATGCTCCATTGCTACAGGAGAACAAAGTCACATTTGGGACACCGGACAACCTACTAAGCCCAAGCAGAACTGGGAAACTGGTTCTAGATGATGCAGCCGTGATTGTGATCAAGAACATCATGAAGTGAGTATGCAGATAGCGCCCTCACACTGGTGGAAGTCTCCTGGATCACTCATCAGATATCATTCCCAACATGACCCGTTCTTGCAGTTTAAAATGTGCTTTACTGTTGATTTCTCCGTTGTCCATCTGGGGATGTGTACACAGAAGATATATTTCCTAGCTTCCCTGTTCCGGCAGTATATAATGAGGTCCTACTTTCCAGATGTCTAGTTGGGGAAGTGTATATAGAAGATATAGTTCCTAGCTTCCCTGTTCCGGCAGTATATAATGAGGTCCTACTTTCCAGTGCTTGAATTTTAGCCATATAGAATGACTGCGTGTTTTCAATAAAAAAAACTTTCAGAATGTGGACACCAGATTGTCAACTTGGTCTGAATGTCGATGTACAGAATGTCATCATGGATTCTGTCTCAACGTATCAAACGTTAACACACTGACATAATGTCTACAGTGTGCATGTTGGCATTCGGCATGTTGACATAGCGCTTTCAGACGATTGTAACCCCACCCTAACTTGCAGTCTAACCCCACCCTAACCCGCAGGTTAAACCTAGCACTAACCCGCAGTCTAACCCTAGCACAAACCCGCAGTCTAACCCTAGCACTAACCCGCAGGCTAACCCTAGCACTAACCCGCAGTCTAACCCTAGCACTAACCCGCAGGCTAACCCTAGCACTAACCCGCAGTCTAACCCTAGCACTAACCCGCAGTCTAACCCTAGCACTTACCCGCAGTCTAACCCTAGCACTAACCCGCAGTCTAACCCTAGCACTTACCCGCAGTCTAACCCTAGCACTAACCCGCAGTCTAACCCTAGCACTAACCCGCAGTCTAACCCTAGCACTAACCCGCAGTCTAACCCTAGCACTTACCCGCAGTCTAACCCTAGCACTAACCCGCATTCTAACCCTAGCACTAACCCGCAGGCTAACCCTAGCACTAACCCGCAGTCTAACCCTAGCACTAACCCGCAGTCTAACCCTAGCACTAACCCGCAGTCTAACCCTAGCACTTACCCGCAGTCTAACCCTAGCACTAACCCGCAGTCTAACCCTAGCACTAACCCGCAGTCTAACCCTAGCACTAACCCGCAGTCTAACCCTAGCACTTACCCGCAGTCTAACCCTAGCACTAACCCGCAGTCTAACCCTAGCACTAACCCGCAGTCTAACCCTAGCACTAACCCGCAGTCTAACCCTAGCACTAACCCGCAGGCTAACCTTAGCACTAACTCGCAGGCTAACCCTAGCACTTACCCGCAGTCTAACCCTAGCACTTATCCGCAGGCTAACCCTAGCACTAACCCGCAGTCTAACCCTAGCACTTACCCGCAGTCTAACCCTAGCACTTACCCGCAGTCTAACCCTAGCACTAACCCGCAGTCTAACCCTAGCACTAACCCGCAGTCTAACCCTAGCACTAAATGTAATGGCTGTTTAATTCCAGATAAAAAGCCAGTGAAAGTCCCGGTGTAAGATGCAGCTGTCACTTTCTTACAGGGCGCAGCAAGCGTATGGGGAATCTCATCAGGAGCCTGAAGATGGAAGCCCACAGCAGCCGCCTGCGGCAGGTACGGAGGATTCCCCACAGGATAATATTACACATCGGGCTATATCGTCACCTCCACACAGGTGCACATTACACAGATAATAGAACAGCCTGCACATAACTACACGTATGTTACCGCTATACAGCTTCTCTAAGCACCTATGGGCATGTCTGCATTCACCAGTATTTATTATATATAACATGAATATTAGCTTTTATTTACATAGTGCCTATATATTCCGCAGCGCTTTACAGATAATATTCATTCACATCAGTCCCTGCCTCAGTGGAGCTTACACTCTATATTGCCTACTCCATACACACGCTAGGGTTATTTTCGGCAGAAGCGAATCAGTCTGCCAGTATGTTTTTTGGGGCATGGGAGAATGTGGAGGAAACCCGCACAAATAGCGCCCTGGTCAGAATGTAGCCCATGTTTATGAGCATTCAGGAGGCGGGGCTAATGACATTGTGGTGATATGTGGGTGGGGCAGTTGTATTACAACGCACAATCTTCCTTACTACACTGTGAGTAGCTGGAATTCAATGACTTGATCACGTCATCACACCCCTGCCAGTAGGTTATTACTGAGGTGGATGAAGCTTTAGGATACTCATATCATGGCCTTGATGCTTTGTGGACAGTAAGGTCCCCTGGGAGAAGTACTTACCATTTCATGGTCTTCCACCAAGTCAGGAGTCTCCTGGACATTCCAGTGTTCTGGAAGAGCAGACAGACCTCCCGCGTCCCTCACACTTCCCTAGTACAGTGGGCGGGGCATGATACGCGATTACAGTATGCGCAGGAAGGGGGTGTGGGAGTGGAGGGGCAGCGCAGTGTTGTTACTGCCCTCTCCTAGGTGAACAGTGGGGTGGGGAGAAAACTTTCTTTTACTTTTTTTTTTTGGGTAGGGAGAGGTGTAATTATTTTCATTTTCTCTAACGTCCTAAGTGGATGCTGGGACTCCGTAAGGACCATGGGGAATAGCGGCTCCGCAGGAGACTGGGCACAAAAGTAAAAGCTTGAACTAGCTGGTGTGCACTGGCTCCTCCCCCTATGACCCTCCTCCAAGCCTCAGTTAGATTCTTGTGCCCGAACGAGAAGGGTGCATGCTAGGTGGCTCTCCTGAGCTGCTTAGAGTAAAAGTTTATTTTAGGTTTTTTATTTTCAGTGAGTCCTGCTGGCAACAGGCTCACTGCATCGTGGGACTAAGGGGAGAAGAAGCGAACTCACCTGCGTGCAGAGTGGATTGGGCTTCTTAGGCTACTGGACATTAGCTCCAGAGGGACGATCACAGGTTCAGCCTGGATGGGTCCCGGAGCCGCGCCGCCGGCCCCCTTCCAGAGCCAGAAGAACGAAGAGGTCCGGTGAAATCGGCGGCAGAAGACGTTCCTGTCTTCAACTAAGGTAGCGCACAGCACTGCAGCTGTGCGCCATTGCTCTCAGCACACTTCACACTCCGGTCACTGAGGGTGCAGGGCGCTGGGGGGGAGCGCCCTGAGACGCAATAAAAACTGAAATACCTTAGGATGGCAAAAGAAATACATCACATATAGCTCCTGGGCTATATGGATGTATTTAACCCCTGCCAGTTTTCCAGAAAAAAGCGGGAGATAAGGCCGTCGTGAAGGGGCGGAGCCTATCTCCTCAGCACACAAGCGCCATTTTCCCTCACAGTTCCGCTGGAAGGACGGCTCCCTGACTCTCCCCTGCAGTCCCTACAGAATCAGGGTAAAAACGAGAGAGGGGGGGCACTATTGGCAGCTAAATTATAAACAGCAGCTATAAAAGGGAGTAACACTTATATAAGGTTATCCCTATATATATATATATATATATATATATATAGCGCTCTGGTGTGTGCTGGCAAACTCTCCCTCTGTCTCCCCAAAGGGCTAGTGGGGTCCTGTCCTCTATCAGAGCATTCCCTGTGTGTGTGCTGGGTGTCGGTACGATTGTGTCGACATGTATGAGGAGGAAAATGATGTGGAAGCAGAGCAATTGCCTGTGTTAGTGATGTCACCCCCTAGGGAGTCGACACCTGACTGGATGGTTGTATTTAAAGAACTACGTGACAATGTCAGCACTTTACAAAAAACTGTTGACGACATGAGACAGCCGACAAATCAATTAGTGCCTGTCCAGGCGTCTCAGACACCGTCAGGGGCGATAAAACGCCCGTTACCTCAGTGGGTCGACACAGACCCAGACACAGATACTGAGTCCAGTGTCGACGGTGAGGAGACAAACGTAATGTCCAGTAGGGCCACACGTTACATGATCACGGCAATGAAGGAGGCATTGATCATTTCTGACACTACAAGTACCACAAAGAAGGGTATTATGTGGGGAGTAAAAAAACTACCAGTAGCTTTTCCTGAGTCAGATGAATTAAATGAGGTGTGTGATAAAGCGTGGGTTTCCCCCGATAAAAAAGTGCTAATTTCTAATAAATTATTGGCACTATATCCTTTCCTGCCAGAGGTTAGGGCGCGTTGGGAAACACCCCCTAGAGTAGATAAAGCGCTCACACGTTTATCTAAACAAGTAGCGTTACCGTCTCCTGATACGGCCGCCCTCAAAGAACCAGCGGATAGAAGGCTGGAAAATATCCTGAAGGGTATATACACACATACTGGTGTTATACTGCGACCAGCAATCGCCTCAGCCTGGATGTGCAGTGCTGGAGTGGCGTGGTCGGATTCCCTGACTGAAAATATTGATACCCTGGATAGGGACAGTATATTACTAACTATAGAGCATTTGAAGGATGCATTACTATATATGCGTGATGCACAGAGGGATATTTGCACCCTGGCATCGAGAGTGAGTGCTATGTCCATTTCTGCCAGAAGAGCGTTATGGACGCGACAGTGGTTAGGGGATGCGGATTCCAAACGACATATGGAAGTATTGCCGTATAAAGGGGAGGAGTTATTTGGGGCCGGTCTATCGGACCTGGTGGCCACGGCAACGGCCGGAAAGTCCACCTTTTTACCCCAGGTCACCTCTCAGCAGAAAAAGACACCGTCTTTTCAAACTCAGTCCTTTCGTTCCCATAAGTACAAGCGGGCAAAAGGCCACTCATTTCTGCCCCGGGGCAGAGGAAGAGGAAAAATACTGCACCAGGCAGCCTCTTCCCAGGAGCAGAAGCCCTCCTCTGCTTCTGCCAAGTCTTCAGCATGACGCTGGGGCTTTACAAGCGGACTCGGACACGGTGGGGGCCCGTCTCAAAAATTTCAACGCGCAGTGGGCTCACTCGCAAGTGGACCCCTGGATTCTGCAGGTAGTATCACAGGGGTACAAACTGGAATTCGAGACGTCTCCCCCTCGCCGGTTCCTGAAGTCTGCTCTACCAAAGTCTCCCTCCGACAGGGAGGCAGTTTTGGAAGCCATTCACAAGCTGTATTCCCAGCAGGTGATAATCAAGGTACCTCTCTTACAACAGGGAAAGGGGTATTATTCCACGCTGTTTGTGGTACCGAAGCCGGACGGCTCGGTGAGACCAATTTTAAATCTAAAATCCTTGAACACTTACATAAAGAGGTTCAAATTCAAGATGGAGTCACTCAGAGCAGTGATAGCAAACCTGGAAGAAGGGGACTATATGGTGTCTCTGGACATCAAAGATGCTTATCTCCACGTCCCAATCTACCCTTCTCACCAAGGGTACCTCAGGTTTGTAGTACAAAACTGTCATTATCAGTTTCAGACGCTGCCGTTTGGGTTGTCCACGGCACCTCGGGTCTTTACCAAGGTAATGGCCGAAATGATGATTCTTCTTCGAAGAAAAGGCGTTTTAATTATCCCTTACTTGGACGATCTCCTGATAAGGGCAAGGTCCAGGGAACAGTTAGAAGTCGGAGTAGCACTATCTCAGTTAGTGTTAAGTCAGCACGGGTGGATTCTAAATATTCCAAAATCGCAGCTGATTCCAACAACACGTCTCCTGTTCCTAGGAATGATTCTGGACACAGTCCAGAAAAAGGTGTTTCTCCCAGAGGAGAAGGCCAGGGAGTTATCCGAGCTAGTCAGGAATCTCCTAAAACCAGGCCAGGTGTCAGTGCATCAGTGCACGAGGGTCCTGGGAAAAATGGTGGCTTCTTACGAAGCGATTCCATTCGGAAGATTCCATGCAAGAACGTTTCAGTGGGATCTTCTGGACAAATGGTCCGGATCGCATCTTCAGATGCATCAGCGGATAACCCTGTCGCCAAGGACAAGGGTGTCTCTTCTGTGGTGGCTGCAGAGTGCTCATCTACTAGAGGGCCGCAGATTCGGCATTCAGGATTGGATCCATGGTGACCACGGATGCCAGCCTGAGAGGCTGGGGAGCAGTCACACAGGGACGAAATTTCCAGGGCTTGTGGTCAAGCATGGAAACATCTCTTCATATAAACATTCTGGAACTAAGGGCCATTTACAATGCCCTAAGTCAAGCAAAACCCCTGCTTCAGGGTCAGGCGGTATTGATCCAATCGGACAACATCACGTCAGTCGCCCACGTAAACAGACAGGGCGGCACGAGAAGCAGGAGGGCGATGGCAGAAGCTGCAAGGATTCTTCGCTGGGCGGAGAATCATGTGATAGCACTGTCAGCAGTGTTCATTCCGGGAGTGGACAACTGGGAAGCGGACTTCCTCAGCAGACACGACCTTCACCCGGGGGAGTGGGGACTTCATCCAGAAGTCTTCCAAGAGATGGTAAACCGTTGGGAAAAACCAAAGGTGGACATGATGGCGTCCCGTCTCAACAAAAAACTAGACAGATATTGCGCCAGGTCAAGGGACCCTCAGGCAATAGCGGTGGACGCTCTGGTAACACCATGGGTGTACCAGTCAGTGTATGTGTTCCCTCCTCTGCCTCTCATACCAAAAGTACTGAGAATCATAAAAAGGAGAAGAGTAAGAACTATACTCGTGGTTCCGGATTGGCCAAGAAGGACTTGGTACCCGGAACTTCAAGAGATGCTCACGGAGGAACCGTGGCCTCTACCTCTAAGAAAGGACCTGCTCCAGCAGGGGCCTTGTCTGTTCCAAGACTTACCGCGGCTGCGTTTGACGGCATGGCGGTTGAACGCCGGATCCTGAAGGAAAAAGGCATTCCAGAAGAAGTCATCCCTACCCTGATAAAGGCCAGGAAGGATGTAACCGCAAAACATTATCACCGCATTTGGCGAAAATATGTTGCGTGGTGTGAGGCCAAAGAGGCCCCTACAGAGGAATTTCAACTGGGTCGCTTCCTACATTTCCTGCAAACAGGACTGTCTATGGGCCTAAAATTAGGGTCCATTAAGGTTCAAATTTCGGCCCTGTCGATTTTCTTCCAAAAAGAACTGGCTTCAGTGCCTGAAGTCCAGACGTTTGTCAAAGGGGTACTGCATATACAGCCTCCTTTTGTGCCCCCGGTGGCACCTTGGGATCTCAATGTGGTTTTGGGGTTCCTAAAATCACATTGGTTTGAACCACTCACCACTGTGGAATTAAAATATCTCACATGGAAGGTGGTAATGCTGTTAGCCCTGGCTTCAGCCAGGCGTGTCTCAGAATTGGCGGCTTTATCTTATAAAAGCCCTTACCTGATTTTTCACACGGATAGGGCAGAATTGAGGACTCGTCCTCAATTTCTCCCAAAGGTGGTTTCAGCGTTTCACGTGAACCAGCCTATTGTGGTGCCTGCGGCTACTAGGGACTTGGAGGACTCCAAGTTACTGGACGTAGTCAGGGCCCTGAAAATATATATTTCCAGGACGGCTGGAGTCAGGAAATCTGACTCGCTGTTTATCCTGTATGCACCCAACAAGCTGGGTGCTCCTGCTTCTAAGCAGACGATTGCTCGTTGGATTTGTAGTACAATTCAGCTTGCACATTCTGTGGCAGGCCTGCCACAGCCAAAATCTGTAAAAGCCCATTCCACAAGGAAGGTGGGGTCATCTTGGGCGGCTGCCCGAGGGGTCTCGGCTTTACAACTTTGCCGAGCAGCTACTTGGTCAGGGGCAAACACGTTTGCTAAATTCTACAAATTTGATACCCTGGCTGAGGAGGACCTGGAGTTCTCTCATTCGGTGCTGCAGAGTCATCCGCACTCTCCCGCCCGTTTGGGAGCTTTGGTATAATCCCCATGGTCCTTACGGAGTCCCAGCATCCACTTAGGACGTTAGAGAAAATAAGAATTTACTTACCGATAATTCTATTTCTCATAGTCCGTAGTGGATGCTGGGCGCCCATCCCAAGTGCGGATTGTCTGCAATACTTGTATATAGTTATTGTTACAAAATTCGGGTTATTATTGTTGTGAGCCATCTTTTCAGAAGCTCCTTCGTTTATCATACTGTTAACTGGGTTCAGATCACAGGTTGTACGGTGTGATTGGTGTGGCTGGTATGAGTCTTACCCGGGATTCAAGATCCTTCCTTATTATGTACGCTCGTCCGGGCACAGTATCCTAACTGAGGCTTGGAGGAGGGTCATAGGGGGAGGAGCCAGTGCACACCAGCTAGTTCAAGCTTTTACTTTTGTGCCCAGTCTCCTGCGGAGCCGCTATTCCCCATGGTCCTTACGGAGTCCCAGCATCCACTACGGACTATGAGAAATAGAATTATCGGTAAGTAAATTCTTATTTTCTCATACGTCCTAGAGGATGCTGGGGATGCTTCAAGAACCATGGGGTCTAGACGGGATCCGCAGGAGACATGGGCACACTATAAGCCTTTGAATGGGTGTAAACTGGCTCCTCCCTCTATGCCCCTCCTCCAGACTCCAGTTACATTCTGTGCCCAGTGAGACTGGATGCACACTGAGGAGCTCTCCTGAGTTTCTCAGAAAAATACTTTATTTAGGTTTATTATTTTCAGGGAGCACTGCTGGCTACAGGCTCCCTGCTTCGTGGGAGTGAGGGGAGAGAAGCAGACCTACTTCTTAAGAGTTCAAGGGCTCTGCTTCTTAAGCTACTGGACACCATTAGCTCCAGAGGGTTCGATCACTACGGTACGCCTAGCTGCTCGTTCCCGGAGCCGCGCCGTCACCCCCCCTCACAAAGCCAGAAGATAGAAGCCGGGTGAGTATGAGCAGATCAGAAGACTTCAGTGACGGCAGAAGACGGCTTGAGGTACCATGCAGTGGCCACACTGCACGCCATGCTCCCACACTGATCACGGCACTGCAGGGCGCAGGGGGGGCGCCCTGGGCAGCATGGGGGGCCGCAAATACCACTGGCATGCAATATAACAGTGCCCAGGCACTTGTTAAGGGACCCCCGCCAGTATAAAGAATTTTGAGCAGGACTGAAGCGCGCCGTGTCGGGGGCGGGGCTTAGCCGCATAGCTCTCACCAGCGCCATTTCTCTCTTCACAGAAGGCTGCAGAGACGCTGGCCCTGATCCTCCACACTGCTGTGCAAGTAACAGGGTGCAAAACGGGGGGGCACTAGTAATTGGTGAATTATATTGTTTGATAAAAGCGCTAGCAGGTCTGGGCAGTATTGTTACTGACTTCAGAACCGGGATAGGCGCTGGGTGTGAGCTGGCTGAACTCTCTCTGTGTCTTTCTAACAGGCTCTGCTGTGGCTTTAAGAAATACAAAGACGGTGTTCCACTATTACTACCATTTCTTTTTCAAGTGACATATGAATGAGGATTCCTCTATGGAGTAAAAGGCCACTTCACCCATAAGGATTATTGAACCTTGATGTTCTACATGCAATATTATTATATACCTATGTGAGTGGGACCAAGCAAATAAAAACATCATTTGTCTTTTAACAGGATTACACTATGCCTGTATGTTTTTTGTCTTTTTTAGTGATGCTTCGTTCATAACAAACCAACCAATTGTGGATTTGAATCCCATAGTGCATTGATTGTGTAAGCATCTTTTTCTGAGGGTGTTAAGTAGCGCCACGTGGAGTCATATATTCTTAAAGTGATAGTTATTTTTGAATCACGGTGAAAGGTTCTCTTTGCCTCCAAGGGCTGCTATTAGTATTTAAGCGCATAAAGGGGTCTTTTTTTCTATTGTTTAAGGCTCTGCTCTGGGTCTGTCCCCTACAGCCCAGTGTGTTTGTGGCTGTCGGTACGTGTGTGTGTCGACATGTCTGAAGCTGAATGCTCTTCCCAGGAGGAGGCTGGCGTGGGGACTGACAGTTCTGTGAGAGTGACAGTGTCGGCACTGCCGACGGATGATTAGGTCAATATGCTGAGTGTTTTAAATACAAATGTGACTAAGTTGGCTAAGAGGTTTGATAAATCTGAGTCTAAGAACCAGACATGGAGGAAATTCATGGAAGATGCTTTGTCACAGGCCCAGACCCCTTTGGGGTCGCAGAAACGTGCATTTGCCCAAATAGCAGATACAGATACCGACACGGACTCTGATTCCAGTGTCGACTATAGTGATGCCAGATTACATCCAAAACTGGCTAAGAGTATTCAGTACATGATTGTGGGGATAAAAGATGTTTTACATATCACTGAGGACCTTGCTGTTCCTGATACGAGGGTCTGTATGTTTAAAGGCAAGAATCCTGCGGTAACGTTTCCTCCCTCTCATGAACTGAACGCACTTTTTGAAAAAGCTTGGGAAAATCCCGACAAAAAGTGTTCCCAAAAGAATTCCAATGGCATATCCGTTTCCCTCTGGGGACAGGGACAGCTGGGAGTCAATCCCCACGGTAGACAAAGCTTTGTCGCGTCTGTCCAAAAAGGTAGCGCTTCCGTCCCCTGACACGGCAGGAAAATACCCTGAAATCCATTTATGTCACTACAGGGTCGCTACTCAGGCCCGTTGTTGCTGCGGCATGGGTAAGTAGCGCTATTGAAAAGTGGGCAGATAACTTGTCATCTGAGGTAGATTCCCTAGACAGGGATAGTGTGCTTTTGACCTTGGGTCATATCAAGGACGCTGCAGCGTATTTAAAGGAAGCGGTAAGGGATATTGGCCTTTTGGGATTAAGGGCCAATGCCATGGCAGTCTCTGCTAGGAGAGCATTGTAGATTCATCAATGGAATGCTGATGCTGATTCTAAGAAGGCGATGGAGTCTTTACCGTTTAACGGTAAGGACCTGTTTGGGGACGGCCTCACTGACCTGGTCTCTACGGCTACCGCGGGTAAGTCATCTTTTTTACCTTATGTTCCTGCACAGCAGAAGAAATCGCCTCACTAGCAGATGCAGTCCTTTCGGCCCAACAAATTCAAAAAGGGACGTGGGTCCTCCTTCCTTGCTTCGAGGGGGAGAGGAAGGGGAAAAAGGTCACAGGCTGTGGCTAATTCCCAGGAGCAGAAGTCCTCTCCGGCTTCTGCCAAATCCACCGCATGACGCTGGGGCTCCTCTGCGGGAGTCCGCTCCGGTGGGGGCACGTCTCAAACTCTTCAGTCAGGCCTGGATGTACTCGGACCTGGATCCTTGGATAGTAGAAATAGTAACCCAAGGGTATAAGCTAGAGTTTCAAGATGTGCCCCCTCACCGATTTCTCAAATCGGCTTTGCCAGCTTCTCTGCCAGAAAGGGAGATAGTAAGCGCTGCGATACTAAAGTTGTGTCAAAATCAAGTGATTGTCACGGTACCCCCGTCTCAACGGAAGGGAAGGTTTTTATTCAAGCCTGTTCGTGGTCCCGAAGCCGGATGGCTCAGTCAGACCGATTCTAAATCTGAAATCCCTCAATTTCTTTCTAAAAAGATTCAAGTTCAAGATGGAGTCTCTACGAGCAGTGATCTCCAGTCTGGAGAAGGGGGATTTTATGGTGTCGGTCGACATAAAAGATGCCTACTTACATGTCCCCATATATCCTCCACATCAGGCTTACCTGA
Source organism: Pseudophryne corroboree (assembly GCF_028390025.1). Taxonomy (NCBI): domain Eukaryota; kingdom Metazoa; phylum Chordata; class Amphibia; order Anura; family Myobatrachidae; genus Pseudophryne; species Pseudophryne corroboree. Next base: position 40,745,375 of record NC_086451.1, read on the forward strand.
GATTTGCTGTGCAGGATTGTCATTACCAATTTCAGACGTTGTTGTTTGGTCTGTCCAAGGCTCCGAGGATTTTCACCAAAGTAATGGCGGAAATGATGGTTCTCCTGCGCAAGCAGGGAATCACAATTATCCCGAACTTGGACGATCTCCTCATAAAGGCGAGGTCCAAGGAGAAATTGTTGAAGAATGTTGCTCTTTCGCTGACGATTCTGCAACAATACGGTTGGCTCCTAAATTTGCCAAAATCACAGTTGGATCCAACGACACGGCTGTCGTTCCTGGGTATGATTCTGGATACAGAATTACAGAGAGCTTTTCTTCCAGTGGAAAAAGCTTTGGAAATACAGAACATGGTAAAACAGATTCTGAAACCGGCAAAGGTGTCAGTTCTTCACTGCACTCGGTTGCTGGGGAAGATGGTGGCGGCCTACGAGGCCATTCCGTATGGCAGGTTCCATGCAAGGGTGTTTCAGTGGAACCTGCTGGACCAGTGGTCCGGGTCTCACCTGGACATGTACCAGAAAATTATTCTATCTCCGAGGACAAGAATTCCTGTGGTGGCTGCACAGTTCTCACCTTCTGGACGGACGCAGGTTTGGGATTCAGGATTGGATCCTGGTGACCACGGATGCAAGCCTCAGAGGCTGGGGAGCAGTCACACAGGGAAGAAACTTTCAGGGAAAGTGGTCAAGTCAGGAAGCTTGTCTACACATAAACATTCTGGAATTAAGAGCCATCCACAACGGCATACTGCAAGCAGACCATCGTCTTCGAGGTCTGCCGGTCTTGATTCAGTCAGACAACGTGACAGCAGTGGCGTACATAAACCGCCAAGGCAGAACAAAGAGCAGAGCGGCAATGGCCGAGGCCACGAAGATTCTTCGTTGGGCGGAAAGACATGCCAGCGCTCTGGCAGCGGTCTTCATTCCAGGAGTGGACAACTGGGAAGCAGATTTCCTCAGCAGACACGATCTCCATCCAGGAGAGTGGGGTCTTCATCAAGAGGTCTTTGCAGAAGTGACAAATCGTTGGGGAGTTCCTCAAGTGGACATGATGGCGTCCCGCCTCAACAAGAAACTTAAGAGATATTGTTCCAGGTCAAGGGACCCTCAGGCGATAGCGGTGGACGCCCTAGTGACACCGTGGGTGTTTCAGTCGGTCTATGTGTTCCCTCCACTTCCACTCATTCCAAGCGTGATAAAAATTATAAGAAAAAGAAGGGTTCCGGCGATCCTCATTGTTCCGGATTGGCCAAAAAGGGCCTGGTATCCAGATCTTCAGGAGTTGCTCATAGAAGATCCCTGGCCTCTTCCTCTTTGGGAGGACCTGTTACAACAGGGGCCGTGCGTGTATCAGGACTTACCGCGGCTGCGTTTGCCGGCGTGGCGGTTGAACGCCAAATCCTAGCCCGAAAGGGTATTCACAGTGAAGTCATCCCTACACTTCTTCAGGCTAGAAAAGAAGTAACGGCAAAGCATTACCACCGTATCTGAAGAAAATATGTGTCTTGGTGTGAATCCAAGAAGGCTCCTACGGAAGAATTTCACCCGGGGCGGTAGCTCCATTTCCTACAAGCAGGTGTGGATGCGGGCTTAAAGTTAGGCTCTATTAAGGTACAGATTTCGGCCTTATCGATCTTTTTACAAAAAGAATTGGCTTCCCTTCCAGAAGTTCAGACCTTCGTGAAGGGCGTGCTGCACATCCAACCTCCCTTTGTGCCCCCGGTGGCACCATGGGATCTTAATGTTGTGTTGCAATTCTTGCAATCACATTGGTTTGAACCTTTGCGCAAGGTTGAGTTAAAATTCCTTACTTGGAAAGTGGTCATGTTGTTGGCCTTGGCGTCTGCAAGGCGAGTGTCTGAGTTGGCGGCTTTGTCTCACAAAAGCCCCTATTTGATTTTCCATGCTGATAGAGCGGAGTTAAGAACTCGTCAGCAATTTCTGCCAAAAGTGGTTTCCTCATTTCACGTAAACCAGCCAATTGTGGTGCCAGTGGCTACTGACGCCTTGGCGGCGTCAAAGTCTCTCGATGTGGTCAGAGCTTTGAAGATTTATGTCGCCAATTTTTAGAGATAATAGCACTTGTTATCAAGGGAGCGCAAAAATAAAATATACAAACTCTTTATTTTTAAAATGTATATAAACAGAAAAAACCCGCATTCAATAAATACATTGGAGTCAACATACATAAACACCGCTATCCATATCTATATGAAAACCAATATATCTATTTCATATTGCCCTTTATGACAACGGAAAATGTCTATTAAAGTGTCCAAGAAATCCTCATGGATAAAGCTGTTGTAAATTTATAATCGTTACTTTCCAGTAGTAGTTGATACTTAGAATTCCTTCTTGTGGATAAACAGCAACAATTGTAACCACCGCCTCTATTTAATATTAGTGCAGTTGAAAGTTCATATATAACTCACGTGAGTATTAGAGGAAAGCAGGGGGAGAACGCCGTGGTAGTTGGTGAATCACAGCGGTATGCTACGACCCACGCTATTCGTGGCTGGATCTTAATGACACTCGCGGTTGGAATATTTTTCCCTCGGGTGGGGTAGAGACCTCCTTTTGCTCAGCCTCAGATTGCTTTTTCCCCACCGCTGTCTTAGCAATGGACGTCCGCCGCAGTGTAACTTGTTGTAAACGGGCTTAAAGTATCAGCATTCAGAATGTCCGGAAAAGCACCTTGCTTACGCGTTTCTCCGCTGTTATCCAAGAGCGGTTTCGTCAGAGGATACATCAGCAGCCTGACAGGCTCTTTTTAAACTGCACCGGACCAATAGCATTACTAATTAATTAATTAAATGCATTCATGTAATGACTCCCATATGCATTAGCTTACCAATTACACATATAAACAGCATTTCATGATCTATTATAGTTAAAAATAAAATTAAAAATAAGCAACATGGTGGTTTAAGAATAACAATAGTATGTAATTATATGCAGATTAACATCTAATCCTTCTATCGATATCCCGTATCAATTATCACATATTCATAGCTAAGAGACAAAAACACCAAAGAATCCCCACTTTATTCATAAAAAGCACAAGCCTTTAAGGATAACCTAAATCCACATCAATACTAAAGCAGCTCTCATGGCGCAGGGGAACCATCACCAACACTCCATACAGTGAGTCCCATGTTCGAATCCGACTCGCTCAGCTTATCACTAATACCATTTAATTACTTTTAATAAAATTATTCTATCAATTTATTTATACCTTTATTTTTATATTTATTTTTATTTTAACACCTGGAATAATTTGTCACTTCCTTAAAACCTAGTTCTCCTATATATTATAATCATCCCATATTGTAATTCCATTGCTGCTTTAAACAACACAAAGAAAAAAAAGGGTTCCAGGGTTTAAAGAAGGAGGGGAGGCGGAAGAGAAGGGGGGAAATAAACATTGAACCAGAAAAAAGTGTAGAAGAGATGGGAAAAGAGACCTGATGTTCATCATTTCTAGTGGATTTTTCTAGAGGATTTTGAAAGAACACACACAACAGCAATATGCATTTTATTCCTAAAAGGAAAACTGTTCCCAAAATGCAACTACTTCTAATAATTTCTTTGTTTATTTAATTAATTAAAATCTTCAGAGACCACCAATATTATTCAATTCGATGCTCTCATTCAGACCATCAGGGGTGAGGGTACCCAAAGAAAAAATCCAAAATGCCTCCCTTGTGCAGAGACGATTGAATCTGTCTCCCCCCCTCGGGGTAGGGGCCACATACTCAATCGCCTGCACCTTCAAAACTTCCACATTCCCTGCATGACAATATGCGACATGCCTTGAAACACTATGTTTAAGGTTCTTTTTACTCACATTCCTTCTATGCTCGAGAAACCTAACATTTAAACTTCTTGTTGTTCTTCCTACATATTGTTTTCTACATATGCAGGTTATCAGGTATATCACATACATATGCTGACAATTAATAAATGTACCTATATCAAATTTCAGATGCAAAGACATTGATTCAAAGCTGGTACTTCTGTTAATCATATGGGGGCATGTTAAACAGTTTTTCTTTCCACATTTAAAACATCCTCTTAAAGGGGTTAACCAATTTAAAGCCTGAATGCTCTCTGATCTCTGTCCCTGATAGAAACTTGGGGAAACATGATTTTTAATATTTTTGGCCTTTCGAAATACAACCTTCACTGTCTCTCCTAGGCAAGGATTAAGAGTCTTGTCTAGTTTGAGTATTCCAAAGTTTTTTCTAAGAACGTCCTTGATCTCATTAGAGCAATTATTATATTTGGTAATAAATGGGAGTATTTTATTTTCATCTCGTTCTTTACCATTAGTTTCATTATTTTCCCCAAGTTCAATGATAGATGCCCTAGATAGAAGGGAGTCTCTACTTCTATTATTTGCTACTTTTAAAGATTTATCTAGCAACTCTACTGGATATCCTTGATCTAGAAAGGCCTCTGTAAGTATCTCAGCTTGTTTTTGAAAATCCTCTTGTCCCGTGCAGTTTCTTTTCATTCTTAAATATTGTCCCATAGGTATATTGTCTTTCCATTTTTGGTGGTGACAACTCTTGTAATTAAGATATCCATTACAATCAACCTCCTTCCTATAGGTGCTAGTAATAACAACTTCTTCCCTGACAGAGAGAGCAATTATGTCGCCAGAACGACGCAGATTAGGAAAACAGAGGCTCTGTTGGTCCTGTGGGCTCCCAACAAGATTGGGGCTCCTGCTTCTAAACAGACTATTGCGCACTGGATCTGTAATACAATTCAGCACGCTCATTCTACGGCAGGATTGCCATTACCGAAATCGGTGAAAGCCCATTCTACCAGGAAGGTGGACTCATCCTGGGCAGCTGCCCGGGGGGTCTCGGTGTTACAACTTTGCCGAGCTGCTACTTGGTCGGGTTCAAACACCTTTGCCAAGTTTTACAAGATTGATACCCTGGCTGAGGAGGACCTCTTGTTTGGTCAATCGGTGCTGCAGAGTCATCCGCACTCTCCCGCCCGTTCTAGAGCTTTGGTATAAACCCCATGGTTCTTGAAGCATCCTCTAGGACGTATGAGAAAATAGGATTTTAATACCTACCTGTAAATCCTTTTCTCTTAGTCCGTAGAGGATGCTGGGCGCCCGTCCCAGTGCGGGCTGTATCTGCAGTTTGCTGTAGTTACGCTCATGTTGCGTTGAGAGTAGTCACTCTGTGACTGTTGTTGGTCATGCCGTTGCATGCGTTTTTGGTTGAATGCCATGTTGTACGACGTGTTAGTGGTGTGAGCTGGTCTGTATCTCACCTTAGTTTAAAGCAGTTAAATAAATACTTTCTTCGAAATGTCCGTCTCCCTGGGCACAGTTCCTATAACTGGAGTCTGGAGGAGGGGCATAGAGGGAGGAGCCAGTTCACACCCATTCAAAGTCTTATAGTGTGCCCTGCGGATCCCGTCTATACCCCATGGTTCTTGAAGCATCCCCAGCATCCTCTACGGACTAAGAGAAAAGGATTTACCGGTAGGTATTAAAATCCTATTATTTTTTAGAAAAGATTCAGTTGTTCTCCACTTTATAGTACATAGTAATCCTGATTTAGAGCAAAGTGTATTCTGTAAAATATATAAATTCATTTTATCACTAAGTGACATCTTCCTATTAAAAAGAAACGGTTGATAATTAGAGATTCATTATAGTGTATGAGAGTGTATTGTTGTGTTTGGCAATGTATTACTTTTTGATGTTTTTTCTTCCCAATTTCAGTATCAGATCAGAGTCTTCCCATAGTGCCGCGTCCGCCATCAGAGCCGAGTAGTGGAAATAAACAGTAAGTCGGCACCACTAGGGGGAGACGCTGAGGTTTCCTCATCACGTTATTATATATATATGGGATCAGACACATGAGGGCACCTACTTTTCATGTTACATGGTGACTGTATTATTTATATTAAGTATATTACTGCAGGATTGTGGGGACATTGGCCCTCATTCCAAGTTGATCGTTAGCTGCCATTGTTCGCAGCACAGCGATCAGGCTAAAAATCGGCTGTTCTGCGCATGCGTACGGGCCACAGTACGCACGCGCGAAGTACTTTCACACAAAACTATGCTGTTTTACACAAGGTCGAGCTACGCTTTTCTGTCGCTGTGTTGATCGGTGAGTGATTGACAGGAAGTGGGTGTTTCTGGGTGGTAACTGGCCGTTTTCCGGGAGTGTGCTAAAAAAATGCAGGCGTGCCTGGGGAAACGGGGGAGTGGCTGGCCGAACGCAGGGCGTGTTTGTGACGTCAAAGCAGGAACTAAACTGTCTGCAGTGATCGCAAGGTAGGAGTAAATTTGGAGCTGCTCAGAAACTGCATGAAAATTTTTACGAGCAGTTCTGCTAACCTTTCAGTCGCACTTCTGCTAAGCTAAGATACACTCCCAGAGGGCGGCGGCCTAGCGTGTGCACTGCTGCTAAAAGCAGCTAGCGAGCGATCAACTCGGAATGAGGGCCATTGGGCGGGCCCGGTACTGTGGATGTGTAAATGTATGGTGCGCGCTGTGGGGGACGCACTTGCGGCATCACGGGGGGCATAGTTACATCTCCTTTGCACTCTCAGTCAGTCCCCTACAGAGGACCTGCCATGGGTACATTTTACTCAGGGCTCTTCCATAGATTTTAATGCAAAAATCACAAAGATTAAAACAAGTTAGCATTGCATCCAATGCACAGAGTAAGAGTAATTGTACTGTGCCACTGTCATTGCATCCAATGTAGAGTAAAATTGTACTTTACCGTTGTCATTGCATCCAGTATACAGAGTAAGAGGAATTGTATTGTGCCGCTGTCATTGCTTCCAATGTACAGAGTAAGAGGAATTGTACTGTGCCGCTGTCATTGCTTCCAATGTACAGAGTAAGAGGAATTGTATTGTGCCGCTGTCATTGCATCCAGTGCACAGAGTAAGAGTAATTGTACTGTGTCGCTGTCATTGCATCCAATGCACAGAGTAAGAGTAATTGTACTGTGCCGACGTCATTGCATCCAGTGCAGAGTAAGAGTAATTGTATTGTGCCGTCGTCATTGCATCCAGTGTACAGAGTAAGAGGAATTGTACTGTGCCGCTGTCACTGCATCCAGTGCACAGAGTAAGAGTAATTGTACTGTGCCGCTGTCATTGCATCCAATGCACAGAGTAAGAGGAATTGTACTGTGTCGCTGTCATTGCATCCAGTGCACAGAGTAAGAGTAATTGTACTGTGCCGCTGTCATTGCATCCAGTGCACATAGTAAGAGTAATTGTACTGTGTCGCTGTCATTGCATCCAATGCACAGAGTAAGAGTAATTGTACTGTGCCGACATCATTGCATCCAGTGCACAGAGTAAGAGGAATTGTACTGTGTCGCTGTCATTGCATCCAGTGTACAGAGTAAGAGTAATTGTACTGTGCCGCTGTCATTGCATCCAGTGCACAGAGTAAGAGTTGTTGTAGTGTGCCGCTGTCATTGCATCCAGTGCACAGAGTAAGAAGAATTGTACTGTGCCGCTGTCATTGCATCCAGTGCACATAGTAAGAGTTATTGTACTGTGCCGCTGTCATTGCATCCAGTGCACATAGTAAGAGTTATTGTACTGTGCCGCTGTCATTGCATCCAGTGCACAGAGTAAGAGTTATTGTACTGTGCCGCTGTCATTGCATCCAGTGCACAGAGTAAGAGTAATTGTACTGTGCCGCTGTCATTGCATCCAGTGCACAGAGTAAGGGTTATTGTACTGTGCCGACGTCATTGCATCCAGTGCACAGAGTAAGAGTTATTGTACTGTGCCGACGTCATTGCATCCAGTGCACAGAGTAAGAGGAATTGTACTGTGTCGCTGTCATTGCATCCAGTGTACAGAGTAAGAGTAATTGTACTGTGCCGCTGTCATTGCATCCAGTGCACAGAGTAAGAGTAATTGTACTGTGCCGACGTCATTGCATCCAGTGCACAGAGTAAGATGAATTGTACTGTGTCGCTGTCATTGCATCCAGTGTACAGAGTAAGAGTAATTGTACTGTGCCGCTGTCATTGCATCCAGTGCACAGAGTAAGAGTTATTGTAGTGTGCCGCTGTCATTGCATCCAGTGCACAGAGTAAGAAGAATTGTACTGTGCCGCTGTCATTGCATCCAGTGCACATAGTAAGAGTTATTGTACTGTGTCGCTGTCATTGCATCCAATGCACAGAGTAAGAGTAATTGTACTGTGCCGTCGTCATTGCATCCAGTGCAGAGTAAGAGGAATTGTACTGTGCCGCTTTCATTGCATACTTTGCACAGAGTAAGAGTAATTGTACTGTGCCGCTGTCATTGCATCCAGTGCAGAGTAAGAGTAATTGTACTGTGCCGCTGTCATTGCATCCAGTGCACATAGTAAGAGTAATTGTACTGTGCCGCTGTCATTGCATCCAGTGCACAGAGTAAGAGTACTTGTACTGTGCCGACGTCATTGCATCCAGTGCACAGAGTAAGAGGAATTGTACTGTGCCGACGTCATTGCATCCAGTGCACAGAGTAAGAGTAATTGTACTGTGCCGCTGTCATTGCATCCAGTGCACAGAGTAAGAGGAATTGTACTGTGTCGCTGTCATTGCATCCAGTGTACAGAGTAAGAGTAATTGTACTGTGCCGCTGTCATTGCATCCAGTGCACAGAGTAAGAGTTATTGTACTGTGCCGCTGTCATTGCATCCAGTGCACAGAGTAAGAGTAATTGTACTGTGCCGATGTCATTGCATCCAGTGCACAGAGTAAGAGTTATTGTACTGTGCCGACGTCATTGCATCCAGTGCACAGAGTAAGAGTCATTGTACTGTGCCGACGTCATTGCATCCAGTGCACAGAGTAAGAGGAATTGTACTGTGTCGCTGTCATTGCATCCAGAGTACAGAGTAAGAGTAATTGTACTGTGCCGCTGTCATTGCATCCAGTGCACAGAGTAAGAGGAATTGTACTGTGCCGCTGTCATTGCATCCAGTGTACAGAGTAAGAGTAATTGTACTGTGCCGCTGTCATTGCATCCAGTGCACAGAGTAAGAGTTATTGTAGTGTGCCGCTGTCATTGCATCCAGTGCACAGAGTAAGAGGAATTGTACTGTGCCGCTGTCATTGCATCCAGTGCACATAGTAAGAGTTATTGTACTGTGCCGCTGTCATTGCATCCAGTGCACAGAGTAAGAGTTATTGTACTGTGCCGCTGTCATTGCATCCAGTGCACAGAGTAAGAGTAATTGTACTGTGCCGCTGTCATTGCATCCAGTGGACAGAGTAAGAGGAATTGTACTGTGCCGCTGTCATTGCATCCAGTGCACAGAGTAAGAGTAATTGTACTGTGCCGCTGTCATTGCATCCAGTGCACAGAGTAAGGGTTATTGTACTGTGCCGACGTCATTGCATCCAGTGCACAGAGTAAGAGTTATTGTACTGTGCCGACGTCATTGCATCCAGTGCACAGAGTAAGAGGAATTGTACTGTGTCGCTGTCATTGCATCCAGTGTACAGAGTAAGAGTAATTGTACTGTGCCGCTGTCATTGCATCCAGTGCACAGAGTAAGAGTAATTGTACTGTGCTGACGTCATTGCATCCAGTGCACAGAGTAAGAGGAATTGTACTGTGTCGCTGTCATTGCATCCAGTGTACAGAGTAAGAGTAATTGTACTGTGCCGCTGTCATTGCATCCAGTGCACATAGTAAGAGTTATTGTACTGTGTCGCTGTCATTGCATCCAATGCACAGAGTAAGAGTAATTGTACTGTGCCGTCGTCATTGCATCCAGTGCAGAGTAAGAGGAATTGTACTGTGCCGCTTTCATTGCATACTTTGCACAGAGTAAGAGTAATTGTACTGTGCCGCTGTCATTGCATCCAGTGCAGAGTAAGAGTAATTGTACTGTGCCGCTGTCATTGCATCCAGTGCACATAGTAAGAGTAATTGTACTGTGCCGCTGTCATTGCATCCAGTGCACAGAGTAAGAGTACTTGTACTGTGCCGACGTCATTGCATCCAGTGCACAGAGTAAGAGGAATTGTACTGTGCCGACGTCATTGCATCCAGTGCACAGAGTAAGAGGAATTGTACTGTGCCGCTGTCATTGCATCCAGTGCACAGAGTAAGAGGAATTGTACTGTGTCGCTGTCATTGCATCCAGTGTACAGAGTAAGAGTAATTGTACTGTGCCGCTGTCATTGCATCCAGTGCACAGAGTAAGAGTTATTGTACTGTGCCGCTGTCATTGCATCCAGTGCACAGAGTAAGAGTAATTGTACTGTGCCGCTGTCATTGCATCCAGTGCACAGAGTAAGAGTTATTGTACTGTGCCGACGTCATTGCATCCAGTGCACAGAGTAAGAGTTATTGTACTGTGCCGACGTCATTGCATCCAGTGCACAGAGTAAGAGGAATTGTACTGTGTCGCTGTCATTGCATCCAGTGTACAGAGTAAGAGTAATTGTACTGTGCCGCTGTCATTGCATCCAGTGCACAGAGTAAGAGGAATTGTACTGTGTCGCTGTCATTGCATCCAGTGTACAGAGTAAGAGTAATTGTACTGTGCCGCTGTCATTGCATCCAGTGCACAGAGTAAGAGGAATTGTACTGTGCCGCTGTCATTGCATCCAGTGTACAGAGTAAGAGTAATTGTACTGTGCCGCTGTCATTGCATCCAGTGCACAGAGTAAGAGTTATTGTAGTGTGCCGCTGTCATTGCATCCAGTGCACAGAGTAAGAAGAATTGTACTGTGCCGCTGTCATTGCATCCAGTGCACATAGTAAGAGTTATTGTACTGTGCCGCTGTCATTGCATCCAGTGCACAGAGTAAGAGTTATTGTACTGTGCCGCTGTCATTGCATCCAGTGCACAGAGTAAGAGTAATTGTACTGTGCCGCTGTCATTGCATCCAGTGCACAGAGTAAGAGGAATTGTACTGTGTCGCTGTCATTGCATCCAGTGTACAGAGTAAGAGTAATTGTACTGTGCCGCTGTCATTGCATCCAGTGCACAGAGTAAGAGTTATTGTAGTGTGCCGCTGTCATTGCATCCAGTGCACAGAGTAAGAAGAATTGTACTGTGCCGCTGTCATTGCATCCAGTGCACATAGTAAGAGTTATTGTACTGTGCCGCTGTCATTGCATCCAGTGCACAGAGTAAGAAGAATTGTACTGTGCCGCTGTCATTGCATCCAGTGCACAGAGTAAGAGTAATTGTACTGTGCCGCTGTCATTGCATTCAGTGCACAGAGTAAGAGTTATTGTACTGTGCCGCTGTCATTGCATCCAGTGCACAGAGTAAGAGTAATTGTACTGTGCCGCTGTCATTGCATTCAGTGCACAGAGTAAGAGTTATTGTACTGTGCCGACGTCATTGCATCCAGTGCACAGAGTAAGAGCTATTGTACTGTGCCGACGTCATTGCATCCAGTGCACAGAGTAAGAGGAATTGTACTGTGTCGCTGTCATTGCATCCAGTGTACAGAGTAAGAGTAATTGTACTGTGCCGCTGTCATTGCATCCAGTGCACAGAGTAAGAGTAATTGTACTGTGCCGACGTCATTGCATCCAGTGCACAGAGTAAGAGGAATTGTACTGTGTCGCTGTCATTGCATCCAGTGCACAGAGTAAGAGTAATTGTACTGTGCCACCATCATTGCATCCAGTGCACAGAGTAAGAGGAATTGTACTGTGTCGCTGTCATTGCATCCAGTGCACAGAGTAAGAGTAATTGTACTGTGTCGCTGTCATTGCATCCAATGCACAGAGTAAGAGTAATTGTACTGTGCCGTCGTCATTGCATCCAGTGCAGAGTAAGAGGAATTGTACTGTGCCGCTTTCATTGCATACTTTGTACAGAGTAAGAGTAATTGTACTGTGCCGCTGTCATTGCATCCAGTGCAGAGTAAGAGTAATTGTACTGTGCTGCTGTCATTGCATCCAGTGCACAGAGTAAGAGTACTTGTACTGTGCCGCTGTCATTGCATCCAGTGCACATAGTAAGAGTAATTGTACTGTGCCGCTGTCATTGCATCCAGTGCACAGAGTAAGAGTAATTGTACTGTGCCGCTGTCATTGCATCCAGTGCACAGAGTAAGAGTAATTGTACTGTGCCGCTGTCATTGCATCCAGTGCAGAGTAAGAGTAATTGTACTGTGCCACCATCATTGCATCCAATGTACATAGTAAGATTAATTGTACTGTGCCGCTGTCATTGCATCCAGTGCACAGAGTAAGAGTAATTGTACTGTGCCACCATCATTGCATCCAGTGCACAGAGTAAGAGTAATTGTACTGTGCCACCATCATTGCATCCAGTGCACAGAGTAAGAGTAATTGTACTGTGCCACCATCATTGCATCCAGTGCACAGAGTAAGAGTAATTGTACTGTGCCGCTGTCATTGCATACTTTGTACAGAGTAAGAGGAATTGTACTGTGTCGCTGTCATTGAATCCAGTGCACATAGTAAGAGTAATTGTACTGTGCCGCTGTCACTGCATCCAGTGCACAGAGTAAGAGTAATTGTACTGTGCCGCTGTCATTGCATACTTTGTACAGAGTAAGAGGAATTGTACTGTGTCGCTGTCATTGAATCCAGTGCACATAGTAAGAGTAATTGTACTGTGCCGCTGTCATTGCATCCTTTGTACAGATTAAGAGTAATTGTACTGTGCCGCTGTCATTGCATCCAGTGCACATAGTAAGAGTAATTGTACTGTGCCGCTGTCATTGCATCCCGTGCACAGAGTAAGAGTAATTGTACTGTGCCGCTGTCATTGCATCCAGTGCACAGAGTAAGAGTAATTGTACTGTGCCGCTGTCATTGCATCCAGTGCACAGAGTAAGAGTAATTGTACTGTGCCACCGTCATTGCATCCATTGCACAGAGTAAGAGTTATTGTACTGTGCCGACGTCATTGCATCCAGTGCACAGAGTAAGAGGAATTGTACTGTGTCGCTGTCATTGCATCCAGTGTACAGAGTAAGAGTAATTGTACTGTGCCGCTGTCATTGCATCCAGTGCACAGAGTAAGAGGAATTGTACTGTGCCGCTGTCATTGCATCCAGTGTACAGAGTAAGAGGAATTGTACTGTGCCGCTGTCATTGCATCCAGTGCACAGAGTAAGAGTTATTGTAGTGTGCCGCTGTCATTGCATCCAGTGCACAGAGTAAGAAGAATTGTACTGTGCCGCTGTCATTGCATCCAGTGCACATAGTAAGAGTTATTGTACTGTGCCGCTGTCATTGCATCCAGTGCACAGAGTAAGAGTTATTGTACTGTGCCGACGTCATTGCATCCAGTGCACAGAGTAAGAGGAATTGTACTGTGTCGCTGTCATTGCATCCAGTGTACAGAGTAAGAGTAATTGTACTGTGCCGCTGTCATTGCATCCAGTGCACAGAGTAAGAGGAATTGTACTGTGCCGCTGTCATTGCATCCAGTGTACAGAGTAAGAGTAATTGTACTGTGCCGCTGTCATTGCATCCAGTGCACAGAGTAAGAGTTATTGTAGTGTGCCGCTGTCATTGCATCCAGTGCACAGAGTAAGAAGAATTGTACTGTGCCGCTGTCATTGCATCCAGTGCACATAGTAAGAGTTATTGTACTGTGCCGCTGTCATTGCATCCAGTGCACAGAGTAAGAGTAATTGTACTGTGCCGACGTCATTGCATCCAGTGCACAGAGTAAGAGGAATTGTACTGTGTCGCTGTCATTGCATCCAGTGCACAGAGTAAGAGTAATTGTACTGTGCCACCATCATTGCATCCAGTGCACAGAGTAAGAGGAATTGTACTGTGTCGCTGTCATTGCATCCAGTGCACAGAGTAAGAGTAATTGTACTGTGTCGCTGTCATTGCATCCAATGCACAGAGTAAGAGTAATTGTACTGTGCCGTCGTCATTGCATCCAGTGCAGAGTAAGAGGAATTGTACTGTGCCGCTTTCATTGCATACTTTGTACAGAGTAAGAGTAATTGTACTGTGCCGCTGTCATTGCATCCAGTGCAGAGTAAGAGTAATTGTACTGTGCCGCTGTCATTGCATCCAGTGCACAGAGTAAGAGTAATTGTACTGTGCCGCTGTCATTGCATCCAGTGCACAGAGTAAGAGTTATTGTACTGTGCCGACGTCATTGCATCCAGTGCACAGAGTAAGAGTTATTGTACTGTGCCGACGTCATTGCATCCAGTGCACAGAGTAAGAGGAATTGTACTGTGTCGCTGTCATTGCATCCAGTGTACAGAGTAAGAGTAATTGTACTGTGCCGCTGTCATTGCATCCAGTGCACAGAGTAAGAGGAATTGTACTGTGCCGCTGTCATTGCATCCAGTGTACAGAGTAAGAGTAATTGTACTGTGCCGCTGTCATTGCATCCAGTGCACAGAGTAAGAGTTATTGTAGTGTGCCGCTGTCATTGCATCCAGTGCACAGAGTAAGAAGAATTGTACTGTGCCGCTGTCATTGCATCCAGTGCACATAGTAAGAGTTATTGTACTGTGCCGCTGTCATTGCATCCAGTGCACAGAGTAAGAGTTATTGTACTGTGCCGCTGTCATTGCATCCAGTGCACAGAGTAAGAGTAATTGTACTGTGCCGCTGTCATTGCATCCAGTGCACAGAGTAAGAGGAATTGTACTGTGTCGCTGTCATTGCATCCAGTGTACAGAGTAAGAGTAATTGTACTGTGCCGCTGTCATTGCATCCAGTGCACAGAGTAAGAGGAATTGTACTGTGTCACTGTCATTGCATCCAGTGCACAGAGTAAGAAGAATTGTACTTTGCCGCTGTCATTGCATCCAGTGCACAGAGTAAGAGTAATTGTACTGTGCCGCTGTCATTGCATTCAGTGCACAGAGTAAGAGTTATTGTACTGTGCCGACGTCATTGCATCCAGTGCACAGAGTAAGAGTTATTGTACTGTGCCGACGTCATTGCATCCAGTGCACAGAGTAAGAGGAATTGTACTGTGTCGCTGTCATTGCATCCAGTGTACAGAGTAAGAGTAATTGTACTGTGCCGCTGTCATTGCATCCAGTGCACAGAGTAAGAGTAATTGTACTGTGTCGCTGTCATTGCATCCAATGCACAGAGTAAGAGTAATTGTACTGTGCCGTCGTCATTGCATCCAGTGCAGAGTAAGAGGAATTGTACTGTGCCGCTTTCATTGCATACTTTGTACAGAGTAAGAGTAATTGTACTGTGCCGCTGTCATTGCATCCAGTGCAGAGTAAGAGTAATTGTACTGTGCCGCTGTCATTGCATCCAGTGCACAGAGTAAGAGTACTTGTACTGTGCCGCTGTCATTGCATCCAGTGCACATAGTAAGAGTAATTGTACTGTGCCGCTGTCATTGCATCCAGTGCACAGAGTAAGAGTAATTGTACTGTGCCGCTGTCATTGCATCCAGTGCACAGAGTAAGAGTAATTGTACTGTGCCGCTGTCATTGCATCCAGTGCAGAGTAAGAGTAATTGTACTGTGCCACCATCATTGCATCCAATGTACATAGTAAGATTAATTGTACTGTGCCGCTGTCATTGCATCCAGTGCACAGAGTAAGAGTAATTGTACTGTGCCACCATCATTGCATCCAGTGCACAGAGTAAGAGTAATTGTACTGTGCCACCATCATTGCATCCAGTGCACAGAGTAAGAGTAATTGTACTGTGCCACCATCATTGCATCCAGTGCACAGAGTAAGAGTAATTGTACTGTGCCGCTGTCACTGCATCCAGTGCACAGAGTAAGAGTAATTGTACTGTGCCGCTGTCATTGCATACTTTGTACAGAGTAAGAGGAATTGTACTGTGTCGCTGTCATTGAATCCAGTGCACATAGTAAGAGTAATTGTACTGTGCCGCTGTCATTGCATCCTTTGTACAGATTAAGAGTAATTGTACTGTGCCGCTGTCATTGCATCCAGTGCACATAGTAAGAGTAATTGTACTGTGCCGCTGTCATTGCATCCCGTGCACAGAGTAAGAGTAATTGTACTGTGCCGCTGTCATTGCATCCAGTGCACAGAGTAAGAGTAATTGTACTGTGCCGCTGTCATTGCATCCAGTGCACAGAGTAAGAGTAATTGTACTGTGCCACCGTCATTGCATCCAGTGCACAGAGTAAGAGTAATTGTACTGTGTCGCTGTCATTGCATCCAGTGCACAGAGTAAGAGTAATTGTACTGTGTCGCTGTCATTGCATCCAATGCACAGAGTAAGAGTAATTGTACTGTGCCGTCGTCATTGCATCCAGTGCAGAGTAAGAGGAATTGTACTGTGCCGCTTTCATTGCATACTTTGTACAGAGTAAGAGTAATTGTACTGTGCCGCTGTCATTGCATCCAGTGCAGAGTAAGCGTAATTGTACTGTGCCGCTGTCATTGCATCCAGTGCACAGAGTAAGAGTACTTGTACTGTGCCGCTGTCATTGCATCCAGTGCACATAGTAAGAGTAATTGTACTGTGCCGCTGTCATTGCATCCAGTGCACAGAGTAAGAGTAATTGTACTGTGCCGCTGTCATTGCATCCAGTGCAGAGTAAGCGTAATTGTACTGTGCCTCTGTCATTGCATCCAGTGCACAGAGTAAGAGTACTTGTACTGTGCCGCTGTCATTGCATCCAGTGCACATAGTAAGAGTAATTGTACTGTGCCGCTGTCATTGCATCCAGTGCACAGAGTAAGAGTAATTGTACTGTGCCGCTGTCATTGCATCTAGTGCAGAGTAAGAGTAATTGTACTGTGCCACCATCATTGCATCCAATGTACATAGTAAGATTAATTGTACTGTGCCGCTGTCATTGCATCCAGTGCACAGAGTAAGAGTAATTGTACTGTGCCACCATCATTGCATCCAGTGCACAGAGTAAGAGTAATTGTACTGTGCCACCATCATTGCATCCAGTGCACAGAGTAAGAGTAATTGTACTGTGCCACCATCATTGCATCCAGTGCACAGAGTAAGAGTAATTGTACTGTGCCGCTGTCACTGCATCCAGTGCACAGAGTAAGAGTAATTGTACTGTGCCGCTGTCATTGCATACTTTGTATAGAGTAAGAGTAATTGTACTGTGCCGCTGTCATTGCATCCAGTGCACAGAGTAAGAGTAATTGTACTGTGCCGCTGTCATTGCATACTTTGTACAGAGTAAGAGGAATTGTACTGTGTCGCTGTCATTGAATCCAGTGCACATAGTAAGAGTAATTGTACTGTGCCGCTGTCATTGCATCCTTTGTACAGATTAAGAGTAATTGTACTGTGCCGCTGTCATTGCATCCAGTGCACAGAGTAAGAGTAATTGTACTGTGCCACCATCATTGCATCCAGTGCACAGAGTAAGAGGAATTGAACTGAGCCGCTGTCATTGCATCCAGTGCAGAGTAAGAGTAATTGTACTGTGCCGCTGTCATTGCATCCAGTGCACATAGTAAGAGTAATTGTACTGTGCCGCTGTCATTGCATCCAGTGCACAGAGTAAGAGTAATTGTACTGTGCCGCTGTCATTGCATCCAGTGCACATAGTAAGAGTAATTGTACTGTGCCGCTGTCATTGCATCCAGTGCACAGAGTAAGAGTAATTGTACTGTGCCGCTGTCATTGCATCCAGTGCACAGAGTAAGAGTAATTGTACTGTGCCACCGTCATTGCATCCAGTGCACAGAGTAAGAGGAATTGTACTGTGCCACCATCATTGCATCCAGTGCACAGAGTAAGAGTAATTGTACTGTGCCACCATCATTGCATCCAGTGCACAGAGTAAGAGTAATTGTACTGTGCCACCATCATTGCATCCAGTGCACATAGTAAGAGTAATTGTACTGTGCCGCTGTCATTGCATCCAGTGCACAGAGCAAGAGTTACTGTACTGTGCCGCTGTCACTGCATCCAATGTACATAGTAAGAGTAATTGTACTGTGCCGCTGTCATTGCATCCAGTGCACAGAGTAAGAGTAATTGTACTGTGCCACCATCATTGCATCCAGTGCACAGAGTAAGAGTAATTGTACTGTGCCACCATCATTGCACCCAGTGCACAGAGTAAGAGTAATTGTACTGTGCCACCATCATTGCATCCAGTGCACAGAGTAAGAGTAATTGTACTGTGCCACCATCATTGCATCCAGTGCACAGAGTAAGAGTAATTGTACTGTGCCGCTGTCACTGCATCCAGTGCAGAGTAAGAGTAATTGTACTGTGCCGCTGTCATTGCATCCAGTGCACATAGTAAGAGTACCGTATATACTCGAGTATAAGTCGACCCGAATATAAGCCGAGGCACCTAATTCTACCACAAAAACCTGGGAAAACTTATTGACTCGAGTATAAGCCTAGGGTGGGAAATGCAGCTCTAGCCGTACACAGCCCTCAGTGCCAGATATGCCCTCATAGTGCCAGATATGCCCCCACAGTGCTGCCAGATATGCCCCCACAGTGCTGCCAGATATGCCCCCACAGTGCTGCCAGATATGCCCCCACAGTGCTGCCAGTTATGCCCCCACAGTGCTGCCAGATATGCCCCCACAGTGCTGCCAGATATGCCCCCACAGTGCTGCCAGATATGCCCCCACAGTGCTGCCAGATATGCCCCCACAGTGCTGCCAGATATGCCCCCACAGTGCTGCCAGTTATGCCCCCACAGTGCTGCCAGATATGCCCCCACAGTGCTGCCAGATATGCCCCCACAGTGCTGCCAGTTATGCCCCCACAGTGCTGCCAGATATGCCCCCACAGTGCTGCCAGATATGCCCCCACAGTGCTGCCAGTTATGCCCCCACAGTGCTGCCAGTTATGCCCCCACAGTGCTGCCAGATATGCCCCCACAGTGCTGCCAGATATGCCTCCACAGTGCTGCCAGATATGCCCCCACAGTGCTGCCAGTTATGCCCCCACAGTGCTGCCAGTTATGCCCCCACAGTGCTGCCAGTTATGCCCCCACAGTGCTGCCAGATATGCCCCCACAGTGCTGCCAGATATGCCCCCACAGTGCTGCCAGATACGTTCCCTCCCCAAGTGCCAGGTATGCCCCACAGTGTTGTTACTTACCCCTCCGTCGATCCCGCGCTGTCTTCTGGAGGGACACGAAGCACACAGCGTGCGCGGCTCTCCTGTGTCCCTCCTGCATCTTCGGCGGCCGCGGCGGGTCTATTATAGGAAGTGCCGGTTCGTGATCAGAGGTCACGAACGGGTATTTCCTGTAATAGAACCGCCGCTGCTGCCGCCGGAGATGCAGGAGGGACACAGGAGCGCCGCGCGCTGTGCGCTCCATGTCCCTCCTTCACACTGCTCTGCCTCTGCCTGCACTGACTCGAGTATAAGCCGAGGTGGCTTTTTCAGCACAAAAAAAAGTGCTGAAAAAGTCGGCTTATACTCGAGTATATACGGTAATTGTACTGTGTCGCTGTCATTGCATCCAATGCACAGAGTAAGAGTAATTGTACTGTGCCGACGTCATTGCATCCAGTGCACAGAGTAAGAGGAATTGTACTGTGTCGCTGTCATTGCATCCAGTGTACAGAGTAAGAGTAATTGTACTGTGCCGACGTCATTGCATCCAGTGCACAGAGTAAGAGTAATTGTACTGTGCCGCTGTCATTGCATCCAGTGCAGAGTAAGAGGAATTGTACTGTGCCGCTTTCATTGCATACTTTGTACAGAGTAAGAGTAATTGTACTGTGCCGCTGTCATTGCATCCAGTGCACATAGTAAGAGTTATTGTACTGTGCCGCTGTCATTGCATCCAGTGCACAGAGTAAGAGTAATTGTACTGTACCGCTGTCATTGCATCCAGTGCACAGAGTAAGAGGAATTGTACTGTGTCGCTGTCATTGCATCCAGTGTACAGAGTAAGAGTAATTGTACTGTGCCGCTGTCATTGCATCCAGTGCACAGAGTAAGAGGAATTGTACTGTGTCACTGTCATTGCATCCAGTGCACAGAGTAAGAAGAATTGTACTGTGCCGCTGTCATTGCATCCAGTGCACATAGTAAGAGTTATTGTACTGTGCCGCTGTCATTGCATTCAGTGCACAGAGTAAGAGTTATTGTACTGTGCCGCTGTCATTGCATCCAGTGCACAGAGTAAGAGTAATTGTACTGTGCCGCTGTCATTGCATCCAGTGCACAGAGTAAGAGTTATTGTACTGTGCCGACGTCATTGCATCCAGTGCACAGAGTAAGAGTTATTGTACTGTGCCGACATCATTGCATCCAGTGCACAGAGTAAGAGGAATTGTACTGTGTCGCTGTCATTGCATCCAGTGTACAGAGTAAGAGTAATTGTACTGTGCCGCTGTCATTGCATCCAGTGCACAGAGTAAGAGTAATTGTACTGTGCCAACGTCATTGCATCCAGTGCACAGAGTAAGAGGAATTGTACTGTGTCGCTGTCATTGCATCCAGTGCACAGAGTAAGAGTAATTGTACAGTGCCACCATCATTGCATCCAGTGCACAGAGTAAGAGGAATTGTACTGTGTCGCTGTCATTGCATCCAGTGCACAGAGTAAGAGTAATTGTACTGTGTCGCTTTCATTGCATCCAATGCACAGAGTAAGAGTAATTGTACTGTGCCGTCGTCATTGCATCCAGTGCAGAGTAAGAGGAATTGTACTGTGCCGCTTTCATTGCATACTTTGTACAGAGTAAGAGTAATTGTACTGTGCCGCTGTCATTGCATCCAGTGCAGAGTAAGAGTAATTGTACTGTGCCGCTGTCATTGCATCCAGTGCACAGAGTAAGAGTACTTGTACTGTGCCGCTGTCATTGCATCCAGTGCACATAGTAAGAGTAATTGTACTGTGCCGCTGTCATTGCATCCAGTGCACAGAGTAAGAGTAATTGTACTGTGCCGCTGTCATTGCATACTTTGTACAGAGTAAGAGGAATTGTACTGTGCCGCTGTCATTGCATCCAGTGCACAGAGTAAGAGTAATTGTACTGTGCCGCTGTCATTGCATACTTTGTACAGAGTAAGAGGAATTGTACTGTGCCGCTGTCATTGAATCCAGTGCACATAGTAAGAGTAATTGTACTGTGCCGCTGTCATTGCTTCCAGTGCACAGAGTAAGAGTAATTGTACTGTGCCACCATCATTGCATCCAGTGCACAGAGTAAGAGGAATTGTACTGTGCCGCTGTCATTGAATCCAGTGCACATAGTAAGAGTAATTGTACTGTGCCGCTGTCATTGCATCCAGTGCACATAGTAAGAGTAATTGTACTGTGCCGCTGTCATTGCATCCAGTGCACAGAGTAAGAGTAATTGTACTGTGCCGCTGTCATTGCATCCAGTGCACATAGTAAGAGTAATTGTACTGTGCCACCATCATTGCATCCAGTGCACAGAGTAAGAGTAATTGTACTGTGCCACCATCATTGCATCCAGTGCACAGAGTAAGAATAATTGTACTGTGCCACCATCATTGCATCCAGTGCACATAGTAAGAGTAATTGTACTGTGCCGCTGTCATTGCATCCAGTGCACAGAGTAAGAGTAATTGTACTGTGTCGCTGTCATTGCATCCAGTGCACAGAGTAAGAGTAATTGTACTGTGCCACCATCATTGCATCCAGTGCACAGAGTAACAGTAATTGTACTGTGCCACCATCATTGCATCCAGTGCACAGAGTAAGAGTAATTGTACTGTGCCACCATCATTGCATCCAGTGCACAGAGTAAGAGTAATTGTACTGTGCCACCATCATTGCATCCAGTGCACAGAGTAAGAGTAATTGTACTGTGCCGCTGTCACTGCATCCAGTGCAGAGTAAGAGTAATTGTACTGTGCCGCTGTCATTGCATCCAGTGCACATAGTAAGAGTAATTGTACTGTGCCGCTGTCATTGCATCCAGTGTACAGAGTAAGAGTAATTGTACTGTGCCGCTGTCATTGAATCCAGTGCACATAGTAAGAGTAATTGTACTGTGCCGCTGTCATTGCATCCTTTGTACAGATTAAGAGTAATTGTACTGTGCATCGTTGACAAAATAGTACATACACACTGGACGATATCATTCAGAAATGTTGTTATCGTCCATATTGTTAATAAAAATTGCATAGTGTGTACCAAGCTTAAGTTTGGTGGTGGGACAGAAAGGGGAAGGGGATAGAACTGGGGGGAGCAAAGCATTAGGGTGGAGAGGGACTGAGAAGACAGAGAGGGGGTGGGATAGCAGCAGTGAGTAGGGGGGCATCATAGAGTGGGGGGGGGTGGGGGGAGCAGCGGGCAGACACTGAGGTGGTGACCTGGCATATGTTGGGTCCATTTACTAGGTAATAAGTGCAGAGGATCAAGCACTTGGCAGCCATTCTTTTCACCTGCAGCACTGATTTGTTCTGTGTATACTCGTATATGTAATCGTTTCAATATAAAAATAAAACCCAATTTAGTAGCAAACCGTAATTGTAAAATACATTTATTATGTTTATATTGTTACATTTAAAGATGAGCCGTCATAAAACTTTAACTGAACTTATTGGGACTATATTGTTTGTACGTCTGCATTTGTTAGTTAAAAAAAGAATTGTAAAAATAATGTTTCTCCTTACATCCCAGAGGATGCTGGGGACACTTCAAGAACCATGGGGTATAGACGGGATCCGCAGGAGACATGGGCACTTTAAGACTTTAAAAGGGGTGTGAACTGGCTCCTCCCTCTATGCCCCTCCTCCAGACTCCAGTTAGATTCTGTGCCCAGTGAGACTGGATGCACACTGAGGAGCTCTCCAGAGTTTCTCAGAAAAAGACTTTATGTTAGGTTTATTATTTTCAGGGAGACCTGCTGGCAACAGGCTACTGAGGGGAGAGAAGCAGACCTACTTCTGTGAGTTTCAAGGCTCTGCTTCTTAGGCTACAGGACACCATTAGCTCCTGAGGGTCTGAACGCTAGGTGCGCCTAGATGCTCGTTCCCAGAGCCTGCCGTCACCCCCCTTGCAGAGCCAGAAGTCAGAAAATGGGTGAGTAGAAGAAGATCTGAAGACTTCAGTGACGGCTTTGAGGTACCGCACAGCGGCAGCGCTGCGCACCATGCTCCCACACACACAGCGGCACTACAGGGCGCGGGGGGAGGGGGGCGCCCTGGGCAGCATACATCTTCATTTAAGTAACTGGCAAAAGTGGTATAAAATGCCTGGGCACTGAATCTGAACCCCCGCCAGTATAAATATTTGAAAAATAGCGGGCTGAAGCGCGCCATTAAGGGGGCGTGGCTTAGCCTTCACAGCTTTCTTCAGCGCCATTTTCTCTCACAGAGCTGCAGAGGCGCTAGTCCTGTCCTCCCACACTGCTGTACAATAACAGGGTGCAAAACGGGGGGGGGGGGGGGGGGCGGGGGCGGCACAGTTAATTTGGTGCTGTTTAAATAATAATAAAAGCGCTAACAGGTCTGAGGCATTGTATAAAACGTTTCAGTACCAGGATAGGCGCTGGGTTGTGAGCTGGCAAACTCCCTCTGTGTTTCTCTGACAGGCTTTACTTTGGGTCTGTCCCCTATATGCCCAGTGTGTTTGTGGTGTCGGTACACGTGTGTCGGCATGTCTGAGGCTGAGTGCTCTTCCCAGGAGGAGACTGGATTAGGGAAAGAAACCACTGTGGGAGTGACCCTGTCGGCACCGCCGACGCCTGATTGGGTAAATGTTTTGAGTGCTTTGAATGCGAATGTGGCTCTATTAAATAAGAGATTGGATGAGTCTGAGTCTCAGACACAGGCATGGAAGAAATCCGTGGAGGATGTGTTGTCACAAGTTCAGACCCCCTCGGGGTCACAAAAGCGTTCTTTTATCCAGATAGCAGATACAGATACCGACACAGACTCTGACTCCAGTGTCGACTATAGTGATGCCAGATTAAATCCAAAACTGGCTAAAAGCATTCAGTACATGATTGTGGCGATAAAAGACGTGTTACATATCACGGAGGACCCTGCTGTTCCTGATACAAGGGTCTGTATGTTTAAAGGAAAGAAACCTGAGGTAACGTTTCCTCCCTCTCATGAACTGAATGCTCTTTTTGAAAAGGTTTGTGAAAATCCTGACAAGAAGTTTCAGATTCCTAAGAGAATTTCGGTGGCATATCCGTTCCCCTCTGGGGACAGGGAAAAGTGGGAGTCACCCCCCACGGTGGACAAAGCTCTATCGCGTCTATCCAAAAAGGTGGCGCTTCCGTCTCCTGACACGGCAGCCCTAAAAGAACCTGCGGATCGTAAGCAGGAAAATACATTGAAATCCATTTATGTCACTACGGGTACGCTACTCAGACCTGCCGTTGCTTCGGCATGGGTAAGTAGCGCTATTGAAAAGTGGGCAGATAACTTGTCATCTGAGATAGATACCCTGGATAGGGATAACATTCTTTTGACTCTGGGTCATATCAGGGATGCTGCAGCCAGTGGCGGTTCTTGCCACGGGCAAGCAGGACTTTTGCCCGGGGCGCCGCCTTCCGGAGGGCGCTGGCGCCATCCGGAGGGCGCCGCACCGTGGCAAGATCCGCCACTGCTGCCCACTGTGTCCCCCGTCCGCCTCCGCTGCCCGCTGCCGTCCCCGTCCTCGGCGCCTTTTGTGAAGGGAACTAGACGCTATGCGTCTAGTTTCCCTTCGTGGAGAGTAACTGCTGAGCGGTGCGCGATGACGTCATCGCGCACCGCACAGCAAAGGTCCTCTCCACGAAGGGAACTAGACGCATAGCGTCTAGTTTCTCTTCCTGGAGAGGACCTTTTGCTGTGCGGTGCGCGATGACGTCATCGCGCACCGCTCAGCATTCAAGCGGCGCTTTCAATGTACAGGGGGCGTGACTCACCACGCCCCCTGTATTAGGCCACGCCCCTTTCCTGCCCGGGGCGCTCTGCGCCCTTGAACCGGCCCTGGCTGCAGCCTACCTTAAGGAAGCTGCGAGGGACATTGGCCTTTTGGGATCAAGGGCCAATGCCATGGCAGTCTCAGCTAGGAGAGCATTGTGGATTCATCAATGGAATGCTGATGCTGACTCTAAGAAGGCGATGGAGTCTCTGCCGTATAAAGGTGGTGTCTTGTTTGGTGACGGCCTCGCTGACCTGGTATATACGGCTACCGCGGGTAAGTCATCCTTTTTACCTTATGTTCCTGCACAACAAAAGAAAACGCACCACTATCAGATGCAGTCCTTTCGGCCCAATAAATACAAGAAAAGGACGTGGGTCTTCCTTCCTTGCTTCTAGAGGAAGAGGAAAGGGAAAAAGGTCACCGGCTGTGGCAGGTTCCCAAGAGCAGAAGTCCTCTCCGGCTTCTACCAAATCCACCGCATGTCGCTGGGACTCCTCTGCGGGAGTCCGCACCAGTGGGGGCACGTCTCCGACTCTTCAGTCATTTATGGGTTCATTCGACCCTAGACCCATGGGTATTAGAAATAGTGTCCCAAGGGTACAAGCTGGAATTTCAAGACATGCCCCCTCGACTATTTTTCAAATCAGCCTTACCGGTATCTCTTCCGGACAGGGAGGTGATATGCTGTGCTATACAAAAAAAATAAAAAATTCAAGATGGAGTCTCTCCGAGCAGTGATCTCCAGTCTGGAGGAAGGGGATTTTATGGTGTCGGTCGACATAAAGGATACCGGTAAATCCTTTTCTCTTAGTCCGTAGAGGATGCTTGGCGCCCGTCCCAGTGCGTACTGTATCTGCAGTTATTGGTTATGGTTACACACGTTGTGTTGTGGTTATAGTCAGCCTGTTGCTGTCATTGTTCATGCCGTTGCATGTGTGGGGTTGAATGCCATGTTGTACGGCATGTTTGAGGTGTGAGCTGGTATGTATTTCACCTTAGTTTAAATCAAAATAAATCCTTTTTCCTCGAAATGTCCGTCTCCCTGGGCACAGTTCCTATAACTGGAGTCTGGAGGAGGGGCATAGAGGGAGGAGCCAGTTCACACCCCTTTTAAAGTCTTAAAGTGCCCATGTCTCCTGCGGATCCCGTCTATACCCCATGGTTCTTGAAGTGTCCCCAGCATCCTCTACGGACTAAGAGAAAAGGATTTACCGGTAGGTATTAAAATCCTATTTTTCGTACACCATTATTATGCCTCCCCCTGTGCGCTCCATGTCCCCCCTAGTGAGGGGTGTAGTGACCCCGTCACTCAGTATGTGCTGTTTGTTCTCGTGTCAGCGTCCGGAAGCTGGTGAAACCCTGCAGGATGGATAAGAAATACCTGGTTTTCGGAGAGAAGAAAGTGGAATCTGAGTAAGTTGTACATAATGTTTTCTCTACAAAATGTCAAATACATATATATGTATAAATGTATTATAGTGGGTAAGTATAACTTATTCCTGTGCTGTATATATTTTTGCAGTCACTTTAAGGGGATCCTGACGTCCGTTCTCTGGGAGAGCAGTGACCACCTACTGTACCTGGCTGAGGTACCTGCACATATCTAGACATACTGTATATTACATCACTGTGTGTTACACCTGTATACCCTCCTATAATCTATGTCTACATGGAGTTGGTCACACTTTGGGCAGCTATGGACAGGGGAAGACAATAAGCCCATTTATCGGGGCATGATGGCACAAGTGTTTGACTGTACAGAGAGCAGAGCATCAGAGCAAGTGTGGGAGTAAGGAAGAGCAGAGCATTAGTGCAGCACATGTCATAACATGAAAGGGTTACTACACTTATTGGCAATTCTTAGTATGTAAATGAAAGGTGCTTAGATGTACAGTATATCTAGATATAACATGTATTGCGTTTAATCATTGTACATGCCTCCATTGAGCAGCAGAGGCAACCCAGATCATAGGTGAGGCCCTGGGGCGGAATACTTTTAATATGCAGGCTGTTAGGATACCAGCAGTCAGGAATACCGGCGCTACAGGACTATTCCCACTTATGGGTGTCCACGACACCCATAGAGTGGGAATATAACCTGTGGCGAGCGCAGCGTTCCACCGAGCCCACAAGGGGACTCTTTGCATTCACCCGCTGTCAGCATACTGGCGGCTGGGATGCCGCTGTCGGTATAGTGACAGGTGGCATCCCAGCCGCCGGTAAATCCTACTGAACCCCCTGGGGCAGCAGCTGCCCTGTGCTACTCCGCTTTGTCTTCCTCTACTGCAGACTCTACTCTTTCTAACAGCAACAACTCGAGGCCGGGAAGTATTGGGATGTAGGTGGTTGTGGGAGAACAGCAGTAGTTAGGCTCCTAGTTGGGGGAGAGCAGCAGTAGTTAGGCTCCTGGTTAGGGGAGAGCAGCAGTAGTTAGGCTTCTGGTTAGGGGAGAGCAGTAGTTAGGCTTCTGGTTAGGGGAGAGCAGTAGTTAGGCTTCTGGTTAGGGGAGAGCAGTAGTTAGGCTTCTGGTTAGGGGAGAGCAGTAGTTAGGTTCTTGGTTGGGGGAGAGCAGCAGTAGTTAGGCTTCTGGTTGGGGGAGAGCAGCAGTAGTTAGGTTCCTGATTGGGGGAGAACAGCAGTAGCTAGGCTCCTGGTTGGGGGAGAGCAGCAGTAGTTAGGCTCCTGGTTGGGGGAGAACAGCAGTAGTTAGGCTCCTGGTTAGGGGAGAGCGGCAGTAGTTAGGCTCCTGGTTGGGGGAGAGCGGCGGTAGTTAGGCTCCTGGTTGGGGGAGAGCAGCGGTAGTTGGGCTCCTGGTTGGGGGAGAGCAGCAGTAGTTAGGCTCCTGGTTGGGGGAGAGCAGCAGTAGTTAGGCTCCTGATTGGGGGAGAGCAGCAGTAGCTAGGCTCCTGGTTGGGGGAGTGCAGCAGTAGCTAGGCTCCTGGTTGGGGGAGTGCAGCAGTAGTTAGGCTCCTGGTTAGGGGAGGGCAGCAGTAGTTAGGCTCCTGGTTGGGGGAGAGCAGTAGTAGATAGGCTCCTGGTTAGGATAGAGCAGTAGTTAGGCTCCTGTTTGGGGAGAGCAGCAGTGGTTAGGCTCCTGGTTGGGGAGAGCAGCAGTAGTTAGGATCCTGGTTGGGGAAGAGCCAACAGTTGTTAGGCTCCTGGTTGGGGGAGAGCAGCAGTAGTTAGGTTCTTGGTTGGGGGAGAGCATCAGTAGTTGGGGGAGTGCAGCAGTAGTTAGGCTTCTGGTTGCGGGAGAGCAGCAGTAGTTGGGCTCCTGGTTGGAAGAGTGCAGCAGTAGTTGGGCTACTGGATGGGGGAGCGCAGCAGTAGTTAGGTTCTTAGTTGGGGGAGAGCATCAGTAGTTGGGGGAGTGCAGCAGTAGTTAGGCTTCTGGTTGCGGGAGAGCAGCAGTAGTTGGGCTCCTGGTTGCGGGAGAGCAGCAGTAGTTAGGATCCTGGATGGGGAAGAGCCAACAGTTGTTAGGCTCCTGGTTGGGAGAGAGCAGTAATTAGGCTCCTGGTTGGGGGAGAGCAGCAGTAGTCGGGCTCCTGGTTGGGAGAGAGCAGCAGTAGCTAGGCTCCTGGTTGGGGAGAGCAGCAGTAGTTGGGCTCCTGGTTGGGAGACAGCAGCAGTAGCTAGGCTCCTGGTTTGGAAAAAACATTTCTGCTGCAGGGTACACTGGGCTCCACAAGGAATGGACAATGGGGTGTAGAGTAGGATCTTGATCCGAAGCACCAACAGGCTCAAAAGCTTTGACCTTCTTCCCAAGATGCATAGCGCCGCCTCCTATATCACACCACCTCCGTGCACAGGAGCTCAGTTTGTGGTTGGTGCTTGCAGTGCAAGCATGTAACAAGAAGAGCTGCTCACAGCAGCTCCAGAAAAAGCTTTTTCTGAGGAAAAAAGAAGACTAGAAGGGCTGCAGCAGAGGCACAGATTGTGCTGGATGTCAGTAGACATTGCCTGCTGCAGCTCCATCTCTCCCCCAGCGGCGCTGTACACTCCCGAGCCCTGGTTGCCGGGTAACTACAGCAGGAGGCTCCGGTTTTCTTCTTGTCAGTCACACACGAGCGATGGGGGGTTTCCGGGATCGCGTGGCCGCGCTCCGGGAGGTGGTAAGTGGGTCTTTATCGCGATCCGCCGTGGTCAGTGGGAGGCGGGCCGAGCGCGCTGGCGGTGGACACTGTGGCAGTACAGGCGATCCCACTAGATCACCAGGGCATGGGACAGGTCAGGTTTTCTCTATAAACCGTTTTATTAGAGCCCGCAGTACCTGGTGGTTTTGCCAGCAGGGGGATAGAGCTTGGACCTGAAGCCCCTCCCCCAGCCCCAGGGCGCCATTTTCTGCAAATGTTCCCGCCCTGGAGCTGCATATCTGTCTCCCTCACTCCCTGGCAGTGTCTGCGAAGCCATTATCCCTCAGCTCACTGCTCCTGGGAATGCTTGGGCAAATCCTCCTATATAAAGCCGCCTGGTTGTCAGTGCTGTGACTTTACAAGACACTTAAGTATTTTACCTGCCTTTTTTAGTCAGTGTTAGTTAAGAAAGAGTGCACTTAGTCAGGGTTTCCTAGTACAATTACCCTGTGATATACATCCAGTTCATACTGTGTACTGTTATAAATATTGTTATATAGCTGTGTAAGCTAGTCCAGTGCAGTATTATTGTTAGTAATAACCTCTGCATTGTACAGGCTGTGACTATTTGTGTGTGCATTTGATAGCTGAGTGGTGTCCATTTCGTGTCTTTTACTCAACCTGCTATCCCTATATTCTATAACCTGAGGGGGCTTGGTGCGTCAGGTTTTATCTAATATAGGATTTTCACAAAGATATACTGTATTACGTATTTTTCTCTGTGATTTAGTCACCATATCTCTCCTTTATCTCTGCTGGTGCTGACTACACTGCGCAGGGGTTTTGGCTAGAGGTATTGTGCTGCTGACAAATTGTACTGTGTTACCTGATACTGCAAGTTATATCATGTCTGCTTCTGAGGGTAACGGTTCTGGGGCTGAACACACTGCCGGTGTTGCTGAAGCCGCAGATACCTATGAGGAGAATATAGCAGCTTTGGGCTCTGGTTCTGGGGGCTCCTTGCCCCCCAGTAGGACGGTGGCAACGGGGGCAAATAATGACCCGCCGTGGGCCGCTTTTTCCACGCTTCTGCATACGCTAGTTCATAAACTAACACCCCCTATGGGACCCCCAATGCCGGTGCAACCGTTTGTGGTCCCTGCAGCTAACCCGTCGTGGGCGGACGATTTATCTGCTCAAATAAAGAAGTTGAACCAGTCCCTGACTACTAAAAAGTCTGACCGTCGCTTGCCTATGTCCAAGGGGTCCTCTAAGCGAGCGCTTGTCTCCTCACAATCCACTGCTGTCACTGACACCTCGTCGGATGAAGACGGCACTTACACTGACCCCACAGGTTCTGACTCAGATACGGCTGATGGGGAGGGTGGTTCACATGTGGATGTTCCTGATCTTTTGGAGGCTATTGAGTTAATTTTACAGATTACGGATGATCCCGAGCCATCCATTCCTCCTAAGAAACCAGATAGGTTCAAGCGTCAGAAGGAGATTAAACAAGTTTTACCTCACTCTGACCACCTAATTGATATACGTCAGGAACCCTGGGAAAACCCGGGTACGAAGTTTGTGCCTCAAAAGAAGATGCTGGCTCGCTATCCCCTCGCGCCGGAGCTGTCTAAGAATTGGGAAACGCCTCCTCCAGTGGACTCACATGTGGCTAGGATGGTGGTTTCCTCAGCTCTACCTGTCACCACCGTCATGTCTCTAAAAGAGCCTACGGATAAACGTGTGGAGGGTTGTCTGAAAGCGATTTACACCCTCACGGGTGCTGCACAAAGGCCCACTATTGCAGCTGCTTGGGCTGCAGAGGCCATTGAAGCATGGGCCTTGGAGTTAGATGCTGAAATCTCCTCTGACCATGCTAGACAATGCCTGTCTTATATTGTCACAGCTTCTCGTTATATTAAAGAGGCGGCTTCTGATGCCGGTATCCTGGCAGCCAAGGCCTCTACTAAGTCAGTCCTGGCTCGCCGGATATTCTGGCTGAGATCCTGGTCTGTGGATCTGGACTCTAGAAAAACCCTGGAGGTACTCCCTTTTAAGGGAGATATTCTGTTTGGGGAGGATTTAAATAAGATAGTGGCTGACTTGGCTACTGCCAAAACTGCCTGTCTGCCAAGTACTGCTCCTTCTGTGTCGAAGGCTAAAGGTACTTCCTTTCACCCCTTTCGTCCTTCAGGTAAAGCAAAAGGTCAGGCGTACAACAAGCAGGCCCGCACTTCCAAACCTGGTAAGCCTAAGCCCAAAAGAGCCTGGGCGGCCCGTCAGCCAGCTTCCAAGACAGATAAGCCTGCCGCATGACGGGGCGGGCCTCCCTCTGGGGGATCCCAGGGTGGGGGGCCGGCTTCTAGGGTATACCCAGGAATGGTTGAAGACCACTTCAGATGCCTGGGTACGGGAAGTCGTCACGCGAGGTTACGCCATAGCCTTCAAAAACCGCCCCCCTCATCGATTTTGCCAGACAGATGTTCCGTTGGACAAGACAAAGGCAAACACTCTACATTCGGTGGTACAGACCCTCCTGGATACAGGAGTCGTAGTACGGGTGCCTCTTGCGCAGAGGGGCCGGGGGTACTATTCTCCGCTGTTTCAAGTCCCGAAAACGAATGGGTCCTCCCGGCCCATTCTCAACCTCAAGGCATTGAACAGGTTTGTGAAGGTTTCCAGGTTCTGGATGGAAACCCTTCGCTCTATAGTTCTGGCCTTGGAACTTGGGAACTTCATGGTCTCCCTGGATCTACAGGATGCTTACATGCATATTCCTATAGCAGTGTCTCATCAGCAATACCTGAGATTTGCGATTGGCAACTGCCATTACCAGTTTCGGGCGTTACCTTTTGGTTTAACAACAGCTCCGCGAGTCTTTACAACAGTCATGGCGGTGATGACGGTGGTACTCCGCCGTCAAGGGGTCAGGATACTGCCATATTTGGACGACTTGTTAATCCTGGCAAATTCCCCAGAACTTCTCCTGCGTCATCTAGATGTGACGGTCCGGTTTCTGCAAGCCCACGGGTGGCTCATCAACTGGAAGAAGTCATCCCTGATCCCTGCTCAGAGCATGGTGCATCTGGGAGCACTATTGGACACTCCCAACCAGCGGTTGTTCCTGTCTCAGGAGAAAGTCCTGAAACTTCAGGACAGGATTCGTTGCTTCCTATCTCGTCCACAAGTGTCGATACATTCGGCGATGCAGGTGCTGGGCCTCATGGTGTCAGCATTCGACATGGTGGAGTACGCTAAATTTCACTCTCGCCCTCTCCAGAGGCTGATTCTAGCCAAATGGGATGGCCTGCCTCACCGGATCAGGTCTCAAATGATCTCATTGACTCCGGAGGTCCGTCTGTTGCTGCCCTGGTGGCTCCGGGACCAACAACTGTGCAGGGGCCGTCCGTTCTGGATATCTGACTGGGTCCTGTTGACGACAGATGCCAGTCTAAGAGGTTGGGGCGCGGTGCTGGAGCAGCACTCCCTTCAGGGGCGGTGGACCAAGGAGGAGTCCCTCCTCTCAATCAATATTCTGGAGTTACGGGCGGTCTTCAATGCCTTGAACCTATCCCAGCATTTAATTCAGAACCGTCCTGTTCAAGTACAGTCGGACAACGCCACCACAGTGGCTTACATAGATCATCAAGGCGGCACTCGAAGCTGCCTAGCAATGAAGGAAGTCTCACGGATTCTACAGTGGGCAGAACACCATCTACCGGCCATATCGGCAATATTCATTCCGGGAGTCCTGAATTGGGAAGTGGACTTTCTCAGTCGTCAGGACGTGCATGCCGGCGAGTGTGGCCTCCATCCAGAAGTGTTTCAACTCCTAGTGGAAAGGTGGAGCCTTCCAGACGTATATCTGATGGCGTCTCGACACAATCACAAGGTTCCGGTCTTCGGAGCAAGGACAAGGGATCCTCAAGCAACATTCGTGGATGCGCTGGCGGTACCGTGGAGGTTTCGGCTGCCGTACGTGTTCCCTACGGTGTCACTCCTGCCCAGGATAATTCGGAAGTTCAAGCAAGAAAAAGGAATTCTGCTTCTCATAGCTCCAGCGTGGCCTAGAAGGCACTGGTTCTCAGACCTGCAAGGCCTATCGTCAAAGCGTCCAATTCTACTTCCACAACGCCCAGACCTCCTCGTTCAGGGCCTCTGTGTCTACCAGGATCTAGCCCGGCTGTCTTTGACGGCGTGGCTCTTGAAGCTTCCGTCTTGAGGGCTAAAGGGTTTTCTGAGGCGGTCATTCAAACTATGTTGCGGGCCCGGAAACTGGCTTCGGTTCGGATTTACTATAGGGTCTGGCATTCATACTTTGTTAGATGCGCATCTAACGATTATGACGCTTCCAAGTTTAGTATAGCCAAGTTGTTGGCTTTTCTTCAGCGGGGCCTGGACTTAGGCCTGCGTCTGGCCTCCCTCAAGGTTCAAATATCTGCCTTGTCGGTGTGGTTTCAGAGAAAAATTGCGACCTTACCTGATGTGCATACCTTTACTCAGGGCGTGTTGCGTATCCAACCTCCCTATGTCCCGCCTGTGGCGCCTTGGGGCTTGTCGTGGTTTTGGAGGTGTTACAAGAGTCTACGTTTGAACCTCTTGGTTCAGCTGACCTTAAGTGGCTTTCCCTTAAGGGTGGTGTTTCTGCTGGCTATTGCTTCAGCTAGAGGAGTGTCGGATTTGTGTGCCTTGTCCTGTAGTTCCCCATATCTGACATTTCACTGTGACCGGGCGGTTCTTAGGACTCGTCCCGGCTATCTACCTAAGGTGGTTTCTTAGTTCCACCTTAATCAGGAGATTGTAGTTCCGGCACTTGTTTCTCCTGATCTGTCTCCCAAAGAGCGGTCTTTGGATGTGGTACGGGCTCTCCGTATCTATGTGAAGAGAACTGCTCCTATTAGGAAATCTGATTCTCTTTTTGTTGTGTTTGGGTTTCACAAACAGGGCTGGCCTGCTCACAAGCAAACTCTGGCCAGATGGATTAGAATGGTGATTGCACATGCTTATGTGAAGGATGGTCTCTCTGCTCCTGATCACATTAAGGCCCATGCTACTCGGTCTGTTGGACCTTCTTGGGTGGCCCAACGTGGTGCGATCCTTGAACAATTGTGCAAGGCGGCTACGTGGTCCTCTGTGAACACGTTCATAAGGTTCTATGCCTTCGATACTGCCGCTTCCCAGGATGCTTCCTTTGGACGCCGGGTTCTTGTGCCTGCTACAGTGCGTCCCCTCCCATAAGGAACTGCTTTAGGACATCCCCATTGTCCATTCCTTGTGGAGCCCAGTGTACCCCGCAGCAGAAAACGAGTTTTATGGTAAGAACTTACCTTTGTTAAAACTCTTTCTGCGAGGTACACTGGGCTCCACAAGGCGCCCACCCTGACGCACTTAGCTTCTTTGGGTTGGTATGGCATTAGCCGCTGACACTTCTCCTGTCGGGAGAGTGTGGTGTTTGTGGCAACTGCCAGTTGTCGTCTCTTTTACTTGCTACTGCATTAGGCTGGTTAACAAAACTGAGCTCCTGTGATGGGAGGCGGGGTGATATAGGAGGCGGCGCTATGCATCTTGGGAAGAAGGTCAAAGCTTTTGAGCCTGTTGGTGCTTCGTATCAAGATCCTACTCTACACCCCATTGTCCATTCCTTGTGGAGCCCAGTGTACCTCGCAGAAAGAGTTTTAACAAAGGTAAGTTCTTACCATAAAACTCATTTTGTGTGCGAATTGGTACTCCAGGCATACAACCAGCGCACAGGGTCGGTTCTAGACCTTCTGGCGCCCAGGAAGAAAGTTTCCTTTGGTGCCCCCCTCCATTCGAGAGCTAAAACAGGGTTAGTGCGCGCCGTTATGCCCCCTGTAGTTGTGGCCACAGTTATGCCCCCAATAGAGTTGTGCCCCTTGTAGCTGTGCCCCCTGCAGTTTTGCCCCATGCAGTTGTAGTTTTGCCCCCTGTAGTCTGACCCCCAGTAGTTGGGCCCCCAGTAGTTTTGCCTATAGTAGCGCCACTTACAAAAAAAAAAAAAAAATGCAAATAAAAACAGCCCCGCTCCTGCTTCCTGACCGCTGCTGCTGTCCTCAATCTCCGGCCGCCGATCCTCGGATCAATGGGAGAGACTTCATGACGTCTCTCCCATAGCGCCGCACAGACGCTAGAGGTCAATTACATCCTCTAGCGTCTACGGCTGCTCCCGCAATGCTATGCGGTGCGCGATATCGTCAGGCGCACTGCACGGCAGCATGTGGGAGGGTCAGGTGGCGGCAGCACCGCCCCCAGGACGGCGGCAAGAGACGCTCCTGCCAGTGCAGAATCTACATCTGTAGTATCTGTTTTACAGTACTTATGATGCATTGCTCTGTTGCATTTATTTGTGTAGTTCTGTGACTGTCTGATTGTGTATTTGCTGTCTGATTGTGTTCTTTCTTTTTTAATTTCAATTTACTGAACTACACAAAAGCTAATGCCAAGAAATACTGTAGCAGGAGCACAGAGTAATGCATGTGTCCTACAGTACAGTACTATGTGGTTACGCATCAGTATCGTTGTGTGATTTAGTCATGTGTCTGTTGTTCATATAATTCATGTGTTGCAGGAATTCTATAAGAAGAAGGAGCGACGCTCCATAGGACGCCCGGACTTACTCCAGGAAACCTTTGAGGACTGCGCTGACACGTTAGTGCTGAAGCTTCAGTCATACGAGAAACAGGCCTTGGACTATTACAACAATTGTCTGTTGGGTAAGACGCTCCTCGGATACTTATTCTTTACTCCCACTTATACAGAAGCCGCTGCCCTAAGGCACTGACAGCTATATGTGATTCCACAGAGTTCCGGGAGCAGCTGGAGCAGCTGGAAGGACTGATGAGCGACGTTCCGCCACTTGTGATAGAGGCCCAGAGGCGGCAGTACTTGGACACAATGCACGCCAGCATCCAGCAATCACAGCTGCTCTTCAGGAAGGACCTTGCCGAGTGGGAAGTAGAAAAGGTGTTCATTTATTTTGTAACAGAAGTAAACAAATGGGTTAAGTTTGTTTTAGTAACATTTGTCGTATCGAAATGGTTTTAATACCAACATGCTTAGCAAGTTGACATTGCCATGTCAGAATTAATTATGTGGACATTGGTGAAATGTCAACATTATTACAATGTCGATAAACCTGTGTGTCCCAGCGGTATGGCGATCACTTTCCTGGTAACCGCTCTGAGGATGTTGCGGTGTCTTCTAGCACCGGCAGTCATCTGATCCAGTGACTGTGAGTAATACTAACGCCTAACTCCCCCCGCTACTGCTGAACCCTCACGCTGTCTAACCCTAATTCCTTTGTCCCACAGCCTACCCCTAACCCTCCCTCCCCCTAGTGCCTATCCTCATCCCTCCCCTCCCGTAGCCTAACCCTCTCTCTTGTGCCTAGCCCTCTCCTCCTATAGCCTTTACCTAACCCACCCCCTAGTACCTAACACTTTCCCTGGTGCCTAACCCTCCCCTCCTGTAGCCTAACCCTTCCCCTAGTGCCTAACCCTCTCCCTAGTGCCTAGACCTTCCCTCCTGTAGCCTAACCCTCTCCCTAGTGCCTAACCCTCCCCTCCTGTAGCCTAACCCTTCCCCTAGTGCCTAACCCTCTCCCTAGTGCCTATCCTCATCCCTCCCCTCCCCTCCCGTAGCCTAACCCTCCCATAGACTAAACCTCTCTCTTGTGCCTAATCCTCTCCTCCTATAGCCTTTACCTAACCCACCCCCTAGTGCCTAACACTTTCCCTGGTGCCTAACCTTCCCCTCCTGTAGCCTAACTCTTCCCCTAGTGCCTAACCCTCTCCCTAGTGCCTAGACCTTCCCTCCTGTAGCCTAACCCTCTCCCTAGTGCCTAACCCTCCCCTCCTGTAGCCTAACCCTTCCCCTAGTGCCAAACCCTCTCCCTAGTGCCTATCCTCATCCCTCCCCTCCCCTCCCGTAGCCTAACCCTCCCATAGACTAAACCTCTCTCTTGTGCCTAATCCTCTCCTCCTATAGCCTTTACCTAACCCACCCCCTAGTGCCTAACACTTTCCCTGGTGCCTAACCTTCCCCTCCTGTAGCCTAACTCTTCCCCTAGTGCCTAACCCTCTCCCTAGTGCCTAGACCTTCCCTCCTGTAGCCTAACCCTCCCCCTAGTGTCTAGCCCTAACCCTCCCCTACCGTAGCCTAACCTTCTCTCTAGTGCCTAACCCTTTCCCTAGTACCTAACCCTTCCCCTAGTGTCTAGCCCTAACCCTCCCCTACCGTAGCCTAACCTTCTCTCTAGTGCCTAACCCTTTCCCTAGTACCTAACCCTTCCCCTAGTGCCAAGCCCTCCCCTAGTGCCTAACCCTCCCCTACCATAGCCTAACCTTCTCTCTAGTGCCTAACCCTTTCCCTAGTACCTAACCCTTCCCCTAGTGCCTAACCCTCCCCACCATAGCCTAACCTTCCTCTACTGCCTAATCCTCCCCTCCCGTAAACTAACCCTCCCCCTAGTGCCCGGCCTTAACCACCCCCTAGTGCCTAACCCTTTCCCTAGTGCCTAACCCTAACCCTCTCTCTAGTGCCTAACCCTCCCCCTAGTGCCTAGTCTTTCTCCTAGTGCCTAACCCTCCCCACCATAGACTAACCCTCCATCTAGTGCCTAAACCACCTTTACCGTAGCCTAACCCCCACTCCTACTCCTGTAGCCTAACTCTAACCCTCCGCCTAGTGCCTAACTCTCCCCATCATAGCCTAACCTTCCTCTACTGCCTAATCCTCCCCTACCATAGACTAACCCTCCATCTAGTGCCTAAACCACCTCTACCGTAGCCTAACCCTAACTCCCACTCCTGTATCCTAATTCTAACCCTCCGCCTAGTGCCTAACCCATCCCTACCATAGCCTCACCTCCCCCTAGTTCCTAACACTAACCCTCTGCTCCCTGCACAATGCTGACATATCACATGTTGACATTGTAAACTTTTTGATATTCTGCAGGAGCCAACATGTTTCATTTCACATTTCAACAATGTTGACTTCATAACTGTCGACACTGTGGTTTCAACGTTGATTGGCATTTTGAATGCCGACATGGTGACTGCATCCTATCCTAGCTGCTCTGCAACTTCTTCATATCTTGAGAACTTAAACTAAAATCTACGTCCACCTGTGCAAGATATGCGCTGTCCAGCTCCAATAAGGAGCGGGGATCGGATAACTATAACAGACCACTGGGAGAGAAGCTACGGCGATAGCTGCAGCTCTACGGCTAACAATGTTTTCACATTTCGTCCTCATTCCGAGTTGATCGCTCGCTAGCTACTTTTAGCAGCAAACACATAGTCGCCGCCCACGGGGGAGTGTATTTTCGCTTTGCAGGAGTGCGAACGCCTGTGCAGCAGAGCGGCTGCAAACACATTTTGTGCAAAACAAGACCAGCCCTGTAGTTACTTATTCTGAGCGATGATTGCTGCGACGAGTGACACAGTAATGATGTCAGATACCCGCCCAGCAAACACCCGGCCACGCCTGCGTTTTTCCAAACAGTCCCAGAAAACAGTCAGTTGACACCCAGAAACTCCCACTTCCTGTCAATCTTCTTGCGTCCGCCAGTGCGACTAAAAGCGTCGCTAGAACCTGTGCAAAACCACAATGCTCTTTGTACCCGTACGCCGCGTGTGTGCATTGCGGTGCATACGCATGCGCAGTTTTGCCGTTTTTTTTAACTGATTGCTACGCAGCGAACAACGGCAGCTAGCGATCAACTCGGAATGAGGGCCTTCATCTCTAATCATTAGACCGAACCTATAATCTTCTTGTAGTTGCTGTATGTTTAAAATGTAATGTGGATTATAAGTGTGTGGGTACTGACCATGTAAGATCAGTGAGCTTCGGATATGGGTGGTCATTCCGAGTTGATCGCTGGCTGCATTCGTTCGCTGTGCAGCGATGAGGCAAAAAAACTGCAATTATGCGTATGCAGCGCAATGCGCACGCTCGACGTACTATTACAACAAACGATGTAGTTTCACACAGGGTCTAGCGAAGCTTTTCAGTCGCACTGCTGGCCGCAGAGTGATTGACATGAAGTGGGCGTCTCTGGGTGGCAACTGACCGTTTGCAGGGAGTGTTCGGAAAAACGCAGGCGTGGCTGGGCGAACGCAGAGCGTGTTTGTGACGTCAAAACAGGAACTGAACAGTCCGAAGTGATCGCAAGCGCTGAGTAGGTTTTGAGCTACTCTAAAACTGCACAAAAAAACTTTGTCGCCGCTCTGCGATATATTCGTTCGCACTTCTGCTAAGCTAAAATACACTCCCAGTGGGAGGCGGCATAGCGTTTGCACGGCTGCTAAAAACTGCTAGCGAGCGAACAACTCGTAATGACCACCATGGAGCAATGTCAATAACGTTTAAAGGATGACTAATGATGTTCCAGAAATTGATACTAAAAGATGTATCTTTGTAATGAACATAGGGGGTCATTCCGAGTTGTTCGCTCGGTAATTTTCTTCGCATCGCAGCGATTTTCCGCTTAATGCGCATGCGCAATGTTCGCACTGCGACTGCGCCAAGTAAATTTGCTATGCAGTTAGGAATATTACTCACGGTTTTTTCATCGTTCTGGTGATCGTAATGTGATTGACAGGAAGTGGGTGTTTCTGGGCGGAAACAGGCCGTTTTAGGGGCGTGTGGGAAAAAACGCTACCGTTTCTGGGAAAAACGCGGGAGTGGCTGGAGAAACGGAGGAGTGTCTGGGCGAACGCTGGGTGTGTTTGTGACGTCAAACCAGGAACGACAAGCACTGAACTGATCGCACTGGCAGAGTAAGTCTCGAGCTACTCAGAAACTACACAGAGAAGTCTTATCGCAATATTGCGAAACTTTCGTTCGCAATTTTAAGATGCTAAGATTCACTCCCAGTAGGCGGCGGCTTAGCGTGTGCAATGCTGCTAAAAGCAGCTTGCGAGCGAACAACTCGGAATGAGGGCCATATATTCATGTATTTGCTAAGTGATAGATGTGATACATTTATATCACTTCATATCCACACAAGTAGGGAGCCAGTCTGGGTCTAGTCAGATCCTTGACCATTCTACTTCTGGACTCACTGGGTTCTACTACTGTGCTTGGAAGGTGACAGAGGGTTCATCTTCTGGCTCCATTTTTAAATAATCGGTTGCAGTGCTAATTTTGGGATCGTGTAGTGATCTCAGACTGCTTTCCCGGTTTCACCTGTAATATCACAGCATGTTATGGCCCCTCCATACATGAGTATGAGATGCTATAAGACTGAAAGACCAGAGCTGCACCCATGAACATCAGTCTTCCTGTCTTCTAGGAGGAGATGAGGAACCTGCTGAGGCCCAGCCTGGGACACCCAGATAACCGCCGGGCTCTAGATGAGATCTGCCAGCAGGAGGAGAGGCGGCAGAGGGAGGAGACGGAGGGGATTGATCGTAATGCCAAACACTTACAGGTAGGAGAACTCGGTCATTGTTCCCTCCTGATGCTGCAACTGGACAACTTAAAGGGAGAATATACCATTCATGTTAAAGTGCCACATTGCTGACATGACTCTGGTATAATGTAAATCCATGCAGCTCAGTGATGCCCCTTATGGGCGGCGTATGATGAGGTGTAGAGATCTGTACCCGCTTTTCTGGCTAATATGCAAATAAACCTCATTGAAATTCACCAGTAATTTGTATGTGCTGTCTGTACCAATTGCTTAATACAAGATATTAAATCTGTCATTTAATTAACACTGACAGGGCTGCATTTTGGAGAGTACCCAGCGTTTCACCGCGGCACTCGCATCCCTCACGGAGAACATGCTGCTGGACCTGGATGAAACCCTCACCGTGGATGACGTCATACCAGCCAGTGGGTGGCAGTGATTGGGCAGTGCTGTGCAGTGGGGGCTGAGTGTATTGGGA
This sequence comes from Pseudophryne corroboree, assembly GCF_028390025.1. Classification (NCBI taxonomy): domain Eukaryota; kingdom Metazoa; phylum Chordata; class Amphibia; order Anura; family Myobatrachidae; genus Pseudophryne; species Pseudophryne corroboree. The sequence continues at coordinate 40,786,162 of NC_086451.1, forward strand.
AAACCACATGGCACGACCCCCCTTACTTAGACATTACTAGTCCTATACTGAGAGGCAGCGAGGTTCTTCCAAACTATGCCTGGGCTGTGGGGGTCTAGGGCTGAATAGGACACTGGCACCTGTAAGACCCCTATCTCTTATACGTATGGAATGTCTTAGATAAATGCTATCTACAAGCTGATTGGTTGCTATGGGCAATATCTCCACTAATCCTTTATAGATCGGTTTGATACATCTCCCCCTTTGTCTGATGTAATCGAGAGCCGAGTCCGCTTTTATCCCATTTGGCAACGTGCAGTTGAGGAACGACTGGACTTGGCGTACTGGGATTTGTAGTTCCACAGCATACTGCTAGCCAGAGGTTGACTATGTTGAATACGACTTATCCAAATGTTGAACTACAAGTCCCATCATGCACAGCAGGGAGGCAGTTTGCACCAGTTGTTTCAGAAAGCAGCAGCAGATGATTGGTAATGTCTGGCAGGAAGAGGGGAGCTGATTGTAGTCATGTGACACCACCCGCAGTCCTCATCCCATGTAATGGGTCGAGTCACAAGTCTAGTAGCACCTTTTTAAGTAGCATTTAGATATGATTCAGCACTTTACAAAGAGAGTCACACAAACCCAGGGACACAAACAGGGGCCTGATGGTAATGGAACCTATGACCCTATTGCTGCAAGACATCCGTGCTAACCACTGGGCCACTGTGCTGTTATAAGAAATTAAGGTAGAAAAAGATCCTGCAGCTCGCAGCGAAAGGGGCTCAGTGACTGGCCCCAGAAAACGATGGTACTCCTTTGCAAAAGTTGTCATTTTACATTCATTCATTTAATACCAAGTGACTCCAAAGTTGACTGTAATTCCCCTGCAGAGACTGAGATCCCGAAACCGAAGCTGTCCACCTTGATCAGACGCAAGCAAGCCGGACTCCCCTTGGAAGACACAGAGCGCCTGTCACTGGTTGTGCGGGGTAGCAGGTAACACTGTCTGATCATCATACATGTACTGAGAGACTGCAGTCATATTACACGTCTACCCCAGATTCTGAAATAATTACTGTTATACATATACGGTCGACTTTTTGAAACTGTAATAAATTGCCCCTTTTACCCATGACCGTTACGAGGCAGCTATCTATCAGTCACATTAGCAGGTGATATATGTAGCCGTATCGCAATCGGTGTAGGGCAACCGGCCCGGGATTGCAGCGTGCCCCCAAAGCGACTGGGTGTGTGGTCAGCTCCCAACCTGTGCTCTAGTTCCTGGTCACTGTAAGCAGATGCATCATATCTATCAGTCACGGCAGCTGTATACTGCTATTATCCCCTACGTGTGTCTGGCCCTCTGCAGACGCCAGATATCTCCATGTTTCTGCCTTTTGCCATAATCAGTGATAAAGTACCGGCCTGATGAGCAAAACGGGATCATTTTTTGGAAATAAAGAATTGGGCGATATCCCATCAGCTGTGTAATACTAAGCTGTGACGTTTCTCCCCCAGGGTCTGGCCAGGGATATCACTTAAGGGTTCTGCGGACAACGAGAGCAGAGAACCATCTGGTTGCCTGGCAACTGCATCCGTAACCACCGCTAAGACCACCTTGGGCCACGTCTCCACGCTGGAAGCCCGGGATATTGCTTACACGGTTAGTATTCATTATGTAATACAGCTGCGCAGCATCAGAGAGCCACAGGACCACTTATACCCATTTCACTACAGCCTATTTTCCCGGGATGATCCCGGCAACAACGGGTGTAGCGCTGGTGTGAAAGGGTCCCGGGAACCATGCCCCTGCATTTCAACACTGCAATCGAACAGGGTTGGTCCCAGGATCTTCTCGGGAACTTGGTCAGTGTGAACGGGAGCCGGGTCAATGCGCCCCGGCTCCCGTTCACTCTCTATGTAGCAGGCGGCGCTTGGAGATCATGTGATCTCTTGCGCCGCATCACCGCTGACGTCAGCAACCCGGCAATAATTACCCGGAAATGTCCCTGCATGATCCCGGGACCGTATTCCGGGGTAAGACCCGCAGTTTTTGGTCTGAAAGGGGTGATATTGTTCCATCAGGTTGCTATCTTGCAATGCTGGTTAAGCATTTCTATTAATAGAGAGAGAGAGAATAGGTTATCGGCTTTGCGGGGGCTGTTTAGTTACTGAGGGTCTCTGCTGCTGGTGTCACACACCCTATAATGTCCTGACACATTGGGAAGTGGGGGGATTATACAAATTCGTTTGGCGTGAGTAGATCTATTCCAGAATCTAAGGAAAAATGAGTGTCCCCATACAAATCCAATTGGCTGAGGCAAATGCATATTTTCGCACAGTCGCTGCGTACACATTTGCAGTTGCGGTGACATTAGAGTGTCCACCTCTGTGTCAGGGCGTCTGTTTCACTGTAACTTATAATGTGTTTGTCCGTTACAAGGAAGGACACATTTGTTATGCTTTCGTTTATTTCCTTTAATATTTTCTGTGACCGTGGTCAGTGATGTGATTCGCATGTGTCACGGGAAGAGTGGCAGTATATAATCATGTGTACATGTTCCCCATTTAGAAATATCTGCAGGACTCGGGGATGGCGCTGACCAGTGTCCGGGAGGAGCGGACGCAGCAACAGCTGGTAGCTCAGCGCTGGAAGGAGTGGTGGAGTCAGTCCGTGCTGAAGATAAAGGAGTTGTATTCATGAAGCTTTATACAACGCTTTGTAATCTCTAATAACTCGCTTAGAGGGCTTAATTCAGATCTGATCGCAGCAGCAAATTTGTTAGCTAATGGGCAAAATCATGTACACTGCAGGTGGGGCAGATGTAACATGTGCAGAGAGAGTTAGATTTGGGTGGGTTATTTTGTTTCTGTGCAGGGTAAATACTGGCTGCTTTATTTTTACACTAATTTAGATTTCAGTTTGAACACACCACACCCAAATCTAACTCTCTCTGCACATGTTACATCTGCCCCACCTGCAGTGCACATGGTTTTACCCATTGGCTAACAAATTTGCTGCTGCGATCAGATCTGAATGAGGCCCATAGACACTTGGGTACACAGTAACAGAGATACAGTATTTACACACAAATCAGCTTCATAAATCTCATCAGCGGTTTTATTTTTGGAGTAAATACAGTATGTTAAATGCTGCAGGAGCCTGGTGTATTTATTCCTTGTATTCTTTACTATGGCCTCGGTAATTACAGAACAGCAGACGATGCATAGATAAGTGCTAGTATAGTTGCTCACTTTTGGGAACTGACCTCCGGGAGATCCCAGAGTGGAGATACAAGTGGTATCTACACTGGGCGTGTGAATGCCGTCGACGTAATGCTGCCAACTTCACTAGGGGAGCGATGGTGATCCGTAGGATTCCCTGCTCTCTCTGGAGTCAGGGATAACACCCCGAATTTGAAGAATCACCCACAGCTGTGTCTTTTGGGGAAGGTCACCCGTCTGCGACTTTATACAAATGTCAATACAAACTCTTTCCTTGTGTGCTTTCGTGCAGCCGCATGTGCAAGGCCCATTGTCAGCCCCTGTGCACGCTGTAATACAGATTGGTGCGTCCTTATACAGCACCACAGGTGACAATACTAAATTCCTTTGTCGTATAAACAACCCTTTATGAAGCTAAGAACACTGTACGCTGTTTACTTAAGAAGTACCGTGATGGTACGCTATCTGCGTAGCGATCGCTCAGCCGTAGGCGAGACGCTCAAGCGTCACGTTCGCTCGCGGCCCAGTGATCACAGGACACGTTATTGGTTATGTCTAGGGGAATGATTCGCTGTAGCGTAGCTTACGCTCGAGACCACGAGGAGGTCACCAGCGATGCAGACGCTTACAACACTATACCTTTATGTTAAAACCTTATACCAATGAAATACACAGAATACCTTAATGTGAGTACAGGGTGTAAGTGCAACCTTGTGTAACCTGACTATCTACAAAGCTGCTTGAGCGTCACCGACGCTCAAGTGAACACTTAACACTATAGAAAATACACAGATACTGGTTTAGGTTCCAAGGCCTATTAACTGTATTATATCTAATATACTTGTAAAAAGGGGGTAACAGTACAAATGATACACTACAATATAACAGAGACTTCCTAACCACAGATCTAAACAATAAATACAAAAAGACAATACTACACTGACCTAAATGCAATACAGTACAATACTATAATACTATGAGAGATATAAGAGAAAAGAGGAGAGAGAGAGAGAGAGAGAGAGAGAGAGAGAGAGACGGAGAGAGATGAGAGAAATTGGCTCACAATAACATTAAAAGACAATATGGTTGCAGCGAAGCTTACACATGTGAGGAACAATCGCTGCGCAGTTAATAAATGCTGAGAATCTTTGTTTAGAAAGTACTTGAGCTTACCTATGCTGCCTGTCCCTATATACACAACACCCAGCTACACAATCGTCCCTACAATGCCGCATGGGGCAGAAGCTAGACTCCATTTTGGGAAAAACTCCAATTGATTCCAAAATGTCCAAGCCTCAAAACAATGCATATGTTCTGATTTTACAATTCCAAACAATCTAAATCACCTTTCACAATTTCAAGCAAACACAGTATCTCTATAACCAGAGCATATGAGTTATCACAAGACCAGACCACCAGGTACTCACAAGTATCAGCCTGCCATTGCTACCAGCACATATTCAAAAGTACTGCATGGTGGTATTTATGATTAACAAGATCCCAGCTACCATCACAGATTCCACAGGGCACCAACACAAACACCCAACAATCATCCCAGCCAAGTTACAATATCCTATTTAAACCAGAAAGCAATATGTCTATATTTCCTTCTATAGCCATGTGATTCTATACTTAGCCTTTGGGAAGGAATTCTGTCCTGGGGATGTAGCCGCCATGCTGCTTGATGCTAGCTTAGTTCTGAGTGAGAGAGTCAGCCCCGTGATCTCCAGTGGGTATATCATACCTGCATTCCAGCTGTGGGGGTGTGTCAACCACCGGAAGTGTGTGTCCCTCCCAGCATGTGAGCCAGCTGCATCAGTGGCCTTGGTTATGTAACACAATGGGTGATGACCAACACATTCCTGTCTAGTGAGAAGCTATTGTTTGGCGAATACAAAACAGAATCCTGTCTCTGGGCTTTGTTTTATATTCATGATGTCCACTTTCAGTTGAGACAATGACATCTCAGCCCTCATTCTCCTGTATACAAATCCAGCCCCATTTGTAAACACAGGTGTTGGCCTTCCTCATTGAGTCTCAAAAGCTCAGTGTAATTAAAGACTATTGTACTCCGTCTGCGGGAAAGATACTGATTTGGAGTACAATTGATCTTCAATTACTATTCCTGTGTTTACCTTATGCATGTATAGATATGAGGCCCTCTTAACATGCAAACTATTGTTTGGGGGATCTCTGAGGTCAAAGAGACATTTGAGACCTACTGATGCCTGTCTCCAACTGTTCAGATGCATGACTAAGTAAGGACAAATAATAATAAATAAATGGACATAACTTCTTATGTCCATAACTATTCGCACGAGCAATTAATCTGCTCCAAACCAACACCGGAATATTGCTATTTAAATACTCTTCCGATAGGTACCAAACACCACTGTCTGACTCCTGTTAGGCCCTTCGCACAATACAAAGAGGGATTCCTCCGTTCAGGGACATTCTATATTAACCAAACTTTCAGAATCTATCAAAGGGACCATAATCTATAAACTACATTAATTGTGAAAATATGTAACGAATGAGTCGCACGCTACGACTACGTAAACTCTACCGTAAATACGCATACCGCGCCTGTGAGTGCACGCTGCTGTGAGTATGTGTACGTACGGGAGAGCGTACGCCTGCGCAGCGCGGACATGAATGAGGTGCAAATATGGCAACGTGCATAGAGACATTTTTCTGACTTCGACAGTCCACCCTTTGGCAGTCAATAATAACTGCCACAAAACATTTAAGGAGAAAAATGTAAGTCAGGGGTTAATTGATTTCCATGGTGGGGTAAGGAAGAAGAGAGGAGTAGGTGTGAAAAGGGTATGACCTAGTGAGAAAGTAGAAGCATGTGTGTATGAGTCCATGTTTGGGGGGTCATGTATCATCGTGCCGTACGTGTGGTAAATCAAGCTTCGAGGTATTGCGAAGTATACATTTGAATTCCTTCTTATCCTGTGGTACAGGTCTGTGGATGGGCTGTCAAACTCTACCGAGCTCATTTCGGCTGTGGTTGTAACAAAATGGGGATGCACATTTTAGTTGATGATACATGAATGGGGGAGGTATGTGGTTGCTGCTATCTGTGCCTGTATTCCCTATCGTCTATGTGTGTCGTTACCTGGGGGTTGTAGAGATGAAGATAAAGAACACTTACGAAAAATGCAATGATATTCTATGTCAGGGAAATGTACATCTGTTGTTGAAGTTGTGTTCGGTATCTGTTGAGAGTCGTCTTCTTTGCGCTGTATTGCTCCTTAGGCATGAGCAAATAGCTTTGTCTGAGCCATCAGATTTACAAAAAATGTTGGGCTAGCGTGAGTTTAAAAGTACTAGGGAAACTGGGGATCCATGGCAAAGTTCATCAAGTGTCCATATCATAGGTTGTCAAAACTTCATCTTTGGTGCTTGTCTGTTGTCTGTATAGCGTCTCGTCAACTTCCACGTCCAAGGGGGTCTTTGCATCTTGGAGAAAAGCAGAAAAACAGGTGAAAGAAACGGACCGTATAATCGCATTTTCATCACATTCTGGTTTCTATCATTGGGTCATAAATCAAATCCAGGTTAATTACAGTTTCCTCACTCCTCAAGCTCATCACTTTTGTACTTTGTTTGCACCTCATTAAAGCCTGCCCGCATCTAAATATCAATCCAATTGATATAACGACACCCAAGATACATAGTAGAAACTTTCCAACATCCATTATGACTCCTTGAGCCCATTCTCCCAAACCGGAGAACCAATTTCGCGGGTTCAACCATGACACCCAACCAGTCAGCTCATTACCTACAGCAGCAAGGGTGAGATTGTGTTTTCGACGAAATTCCCACTTTAATTGCAGAATATCGTCCATCTTTTGGTCTATGACCTCTACCGGATCCTCGGTGCTATTTGTGATATACGTGCAACACTTTATGCCGTACTGTGTTGCCAATGTAACACAATATCCGCCTGTTACTGCTGTAAGGTAATTAAGAACCATCCTATGCTGAACTAGTTCTGTTTTGTAAGCTTGAAGTTCTCTTCCAGTGTATCTAAACGTGTCATCATACATTTCAGTGATATTATCTAACAAATTGGCGAGTGCGGAAATGTATTTATAATTCATCACTCCTCGAGCGGTACGAGTGAAATCTAACGCTACCAGAACCTGAATCCCGGTGGATTCATGGATAAGATCGGAGGCCGGATGCTCTAACCTTTCTGACAGTTGTCTTTTAACTCGGTGCTCGTAATGAGTGTGAGTATAAGGAGCTTGGGCACCACGGTGTATGTCCTTCATTTTGTCATGTGTAACAGTCATCACTTCAGGCAATACTTTTCCAATATAACACAATCCTTCAGAGTTTGGGGCAAGCCACTTGTACGCCTTTCTCCCACATATGAAATATGCGTCATCGGGGAGAACATATGGGACGGAGAAGGACATGACCATGTTACAAACCTTCCAGGTGAAATCTCCTGACCCTAATTCTTCCATCTGCCTAATGCACGTATCAGTTTGTATGACATGTGCACAGTATCCTGGTGATACCTCTCCAACTCTAGTAATCCTATTTCCTAAGGTATATCGATACCGGAAAGATTTTCCTCTACTGGCTATGTGGCGTACCAGCTCTGTATCTGTAGGCATTCTATCTGCTCTGTGTGAAAAGGTCATGGTAAGGTTGCTCCATGACACTTCCCAATTTCCCGGCTTACGGGGATTGGAGATATTAAAACATAATAGGGACCTATCCACATGGTATTGGTGGAGCTTCAAACTAGGAGGGCTGGAGATATTAAACCTCCTGTCCACCGGTCTCCCACCCTTTAGCTCAAGTACCTCCCCTACCGTTAAAGGAAATGGTACTAGCCCTGATTTACTATGACCCTGAGGTACTTGAGAGCATACCCAACAATCGGTCTTGTTTAATACGTTACCCACTAAGGAGTGATAGTCACTCAATGGATGCCGGTCCATATGGATATTAAAACTGGATTGGCATTTCTTTGTTACAGAGCCTACAGATACAACTTTCTTTTTGAACTAACATTCCTTCACAGTTGTTTACAAATAACATGGTTGTTAGATCGTGCCCGGTACTCGCCTTTGCTTGGTGATTGGGTTGCTATTGGAAATTTACACCTCCGTCTCAGTCATCAGGACCTTTCTGGATCCTTTCTCGACCTCACTGGTACTCTCACCGAAACAGACTGCTCTGGTCAACATCATGGTTAACGGGAAAAATCCATATCACAGTCTCTTGGGGCAAGTCCATCTTACAGGAGGAGAAAAGAAGAAATTTGTAAAGGGGGTATAAGAAATCAGTTTGAGGGGGAGAGAACTCGTTACGATAATAAGTTCTCTCGTCTTGTTGTTCTTCTTGTTCTGCTGTCCTCTCAAAGGTGTTGTCTCTCAGTCTTCCAAACGAACATTCTGGTGATGCAATATTCCTTCCTAACCGGCGATCTTTCTGTAAGGAGAAAAAAAATCTGGCATTACCATTGGTCCAACTGAGGGGTGACATACCATCTTTAAACCATGGAAACATGAGTGAGAAGAGAGAGAAAAAAAAAAAAAAAAAAAAGAGATAGAGAACAATTCATGTGCATATATACATTACATAACTCGACAATAACCATCAATAAGAAAAGAGAAACAAAGCATTTTTAAACATTGTAAGAAAACATTGTTAGCATTAGAAAAACATTGTCAGACTTATTAGGCTGTCATATCTATGTATCTACTGGTCTCCTTGAGCAGTCCCTCCCCACCAGCACTTGCATTATTCCACTGTCTGTATCTGGCCAGAATACATTGTGGTGGATAGGTCATGCTGGGGTTTGGTAGACTTCTGCAAGGACCAAGCGAATATGCAATGTTTGAATTCTTACCAATAATCGTCAGAGATGGGGATAGAGAGAGAAAGAAAAAAACATTTTTCACAAATACATTTACAACGTTTAACCTGGTCATTCCTGTGTCTTCAGTGAATGACCTCCCAATTTACTAACCGTTACCTCAGGCTTACCATCAGTTCTAATGATCACCTTTCCTGACTATATATTATGGGTGTGGCCCAAAATTCTTCCTATATGATCCCTGCTTGTAATTTGGTGTGTCATATTCATGCTCATTTTCATGTCTAGGGGGTCTAACTTTATGTGGGTTATTACAGTTACTGGCATAATGCCCTTCTCTTCTACAATGATAACAAACCCTGGGCTTCCTCCAAGTGTCAGTGAAATGGGGTCTTGGCTGATTTGATGCCTCCTCAAACGTTTGGATGCTCATCACCATCAACCGCTTTCCCTGTACCTACCTGATTCCTTGGATACCATGATTATGTCGTTGTCTAGGGAGTTGATATACCTTCTGTGAATCTTTGATCATACAGTTAGATCTTTCCTAGGATCTGGGTAATCAGACATGATTGATCTCAATTCTGTCCGGGACCAGGGATGGCGCATTGCACTGTCCTTGACGGGAATGGTTCCCTGATCGTCAGTCTTCCCATTGGGGACTGTGATCACCCTGACAGGACTAAACTCAATTACATCACCTTGTTTTGGTCTTACAATATGGGGTACATTTGTTTGTGCGTGATATAAAACATTGTACGTACCTGTGGACACGACCTCACCTGACCCTCCGTTAGGGGGTTTGATTATTGCCTTTACCAATTTGGTCGTGTCCACCTGGATGTCTTGTAGGATGGCTTCTGGAAGAGGTGCCGACATCGTTCTGGGCTCACTTTCTTGTTTGTATTCCTGAGGAAAGTTTAACATGGGGTGCGACTTGCATGGGTTAATAGTTGTACATTCAACAGTATTACAATAATCATTGTTACATTCATTACACTTATTCTTATTATCTATACTACAGTTGCTAAGAGCATTTTTATTGTTCCACTTTTGTGCTTTTCTCTCCGCAATCAACTCCTCTCCTGCAATGTATGGTGGGGGAGGAGCTGTGGCAATCAACTTCCTGACTGCCCCAGATCCTGCCGCCAGAGCCAAACCTCTCTGTATCTCACCTTCCTGGTGCCATAACTGTAAATAATCATGATGCTGAATTCGTCTCTTTGCTGATTTTACGAGACATATCCTCCTCCTTAAATTTTGTAACACTTCTGGACTGAAGCTACCTATTCTTGGGAATTTGTCCCTGTCTTGTACAGTCATTCTCTCCCATTCATCACATAAAACCTCTGTGTGACTACCGTATTTTTCACACATTACATATCGTGCCGACCCAACTGGTCGGTTCACAGAATCAACTTGAACCAGGGTTGATCGCCCCCTACCTGAGCAACTGGCCCCCATAGTCTGCAGGTGTTGCTTAGTCCTCCTTGGATCTCTGTATCAAGGTTTTCAGCAAGCCTTTTCAGACAACCAAATTACTCCACAGTAGGCCGGCGGTGGCGGTTTACCGAGTACCCCACTCACTCGCCCACCTCGACCAATACGACCTGATCACACCGACGTGGTGCTGGCGTACTCGATACAGGGCCCCTATGGAACCTTCAGTTTACTGGAACATATGAGGGTTACCCGCAGGACACTTACTCTTTCCAGTAAAGGTGGGGTTGTTAGATAGTTCCTGAGTGACCAGCGAACTTCCCTTCCAAAAATAAAAAATTACACAAATCACGTCAGAATGTACAAATAGCGTTTGTGACCACTTTACTCTAATGGTATTAGGTCAGATTACTAACTACTGCACACAATTACGTGCGGTCCAATCGTTCAGTACACGAGCACTACTTGTCATGTACTGAAAGACCAATGGAATCGATGTTTCCGGCCGCGATTCCTTCAGCAAGAGCTTATGGCCTATATGGGTTCTGCACCAACACCCCAGGCGTTGTGCCACTGGACTTTTATAGCGGACCTTTTACCTTACGACCTCCTGGTCTTGTTACCTTATGACCTCCTGGTCTTGTTACCTTATGACCTCCTGGTCTTGTTACCTTATGACCTCCTGGTCTTGTTACCTTATGGTCCGCTATACTCTAATGCTCAAATATTATTTAACCAGGGATGCCTCCCTAGCCACCGTATATGTCACTTACACGTATGTCCCTTGACGAGTACCCGGCTTTCCTTTTGGTTCCACCTTAAAGTTATATAAACTTTTGTATACAAAACACACTCACTCAACACATGTACACTTTGTTTCTATATCTATTTCTGCGCAGAAATTGTCTTTAGGCCAAAAGTGTTACCAATTAGGAGCAGGATCTGTTAAACTAAATTTCAGATTTTTTTTTCCAAAAATAGATTTGCGTTATTTACCGCGTCGCGTTATCTACCGCTGTGCGTTAATTATCGCCTTTGCGTTACTTCACTTTATCACAACTTGAGCTACGTGGGCGTAACCGGACGCTACGTTGCGTAATGAACGCTGCGTGCGTCTGCCTTTTGGATTGCGTACGCTAGTCTTTGTTAGCGACACGTGTACGCAATGCAAAGATCCACCGTAACACAATATATTTTTATCAATGTAAATGATCCCTGATCATCTACCGCAATCCACACTGACTGCCTTGTATCTCAGACAAACCGTGTGTTTGTTCTATACTTTAACTATTACCTCTACTATGAAATAACAGCAAATCTCTTTTTAGCACTTTCTATCAACTATAAAAATTGGCAAACAGGAATAGTGATATACGAAAATGAAATACACAAGTGAAAAGAAATGCAGGTATGTATGCGTACGCAAGACAAAAGAAAAATAAACAGTTTTAAAAAGACACAAGCGTTTTGTTCTTACTTCCGGTTACCGGGTTCCTTCAGCACTCTTTATCTAAGCGAAGCAGACGCTTATCCCGCCAGCACTATGAGACAATCTCCCACCCTTTGCTGGGGGATAATGTCTGCTGATCTACCTAGTGCAGATGTGAGAAGTATAGGACGAGCCCGCAATTGACAATACTAAATTCCTTTGTCGTATAAACAACCCTTTATGAAGCTAAGAACACTGTACGCTGTTTACTTAAGAAGTACCGTGATGGTACGCTATCTGCGTAGCGATCGCTCAGCCGTAGGCGAGACGCTCAAGCGTCACGTTCGCTCGCGGCCCAGTGATCACAGGACACGTTATTGGTTATGTCTAGGGGAATGATTCGCTGTAGCGTAGCTTACGCTCGAGACCACGAGGAGGTCACCAGCGATGCAGACGCTTACAACACTATACCTTTATGTTAAAACCTTATACCAATGAAATACACAGAATACCTTAATGTGAGTACAGGGTGTAAGTGCAACCTTGTGTAACCTGACTATCTACAAAGCTGCTTGAGCGTCACCGACGCTCAAGTGAACACTTAACACTATAGAAAATACACAGATACTGGTTTAGGTTCCAAGGCCTATTAACTGTATTATATCTAATATACTTGTAAAAAGGGGGTAACAGTACAAATGATACACTACAATATAACAGAGACTTCCTAACCACAGATCTAAACAATAAATACAAAAAGACAATACTACACTGACCTAAATGCAATACAGTACAATACTATAATACTATGAGAGATATAAGAGAAAAGAGGAGAGAGAGAGAGAGAGAGAGAGAGAGAGAGAGAGAGACGGAGAGAGATGAGAGAAATTGGCTCACAATAACATTAAAAGACAATATGGTTGCAGCGAAGCTTACACATGTGAGGAACAATCGCTGCGCAGTTAATAAATGCTGAGAATCTTTGTTTAGAAAGTACTTGAGCTTACCTATGCTGCCTGTCCCTATATACACAACACCCAGCTACACAATCGTCCCTACAATGCCGCATGGGGCAGAAGCTAGACTCCATTTTGGGAAAAACTCCAATTGATTCCAAAATGTCCAAGCCTCAAAACAATGCATATGTTCTGATTTTACAATTCCAAACAATCTAAATCACCTTTCACAATTTCAAGCAAACACAGTATCTCTATAACCAGAGCATATGAGTTATCACAAGACCAGACCACCAGGTACTCACAAGTATCAGCCTGCCATTGCTACCAGCACATATTCAAAAGTACTGCATGGTGGTATTTATGATTAACAAGATCCCAGCTACCATCACAGATTCCACAGGGCACCAACACAAACACCCAACAATCATCCCAGCCAAGTTACAATATCCTATTTAAACCAGAAAGCAATATGTCTATATTTCCTTCTATAGCCATGTGATTCTATACTTAGCCTTTGGGAAGGAATTCTGTCCTGGGGATGTAGCCGCCATGCTGCTTGATGCTAGCTTAGTTCTGAGTGAGAGAGTCAGCCCCGTGATCTCCAGTGGGTATATCATACCTGCATTCCAGCTGTGGGGGTGTGTCAACCACCGGAAGTGTGTGTCCCTCCCAGCATGTGAGCCAGCTGCATCAGTGGCCTTGGTTATGTAACACAATGGGTGATGACCAACACATTCCTGTCTAGTGAGAAGCTATTGTTTGGCGAATACAAAACAGAATCCTGTCTCTGGGCTTTGTTTTATATTCATGATGTCCACTTTCAGTTGAGACAATGACATCTCAGCCCTCATTCTCCTGTATACAAATCCAGCCCCATTTGTAAACACAGGTGTTGGCCTTCCTCATTGAGTCTCAAAAGCTCAGTGTAATTAAAGACTATTGTACTCCGTCTGCGGGAAAGATACTGATTTGGAGTACAATTGATCTTCAATTACTATTCCTGTGTTTACCTTATGCATGTATAGATATGAGGCCCTCTTAACATGCAAACTATTGTTTGGGGGATCTCTGAGGTCAAAGAGACATTTGAGACCTACTGATGCCTGTCTCCAACTGTTCAGATGCATGACTAAGTAAGGACAAATAATAATAAATAAATGGACATAACTTCTTATGTCCATAACTATTCGCACGAGCAATTAATCTGCTCCAAACCAACACCGGAATATTGCTATTTAAATACTCTTCCGATAGGTACCAAACACCACTGTCTGACTCCTGTTAGGCCCTTCGCACAATACAAAGAGGGATTCCTCCGTTCAGGGACATTCTATATTAACCAAACTTTCAGAATCTATCAAAGGGACCATAATCTATAAACTACATTAATTGTGAAAATATGTAACGAATGAGTCGCACGCTACGACTACGTAAACTCTACCGTAAATACGCATACCGCGCCTGTGAGTGCACGCTGCTGTGAGTATGTGTACGTACGGGAGAGCGTACGCCTGCGCAGCGCGGACATGAATGAGGTGCAAATATGGCAACGTGCATAGAGACATTTTTCTGACTTCGACACAGGTCATACATCGGCCGGTGCAGCTTCTCTAGATTGTTCAACACAACTTTTTAAAGTTTTTTTTTTTTTGTGTCATTTTGTTTTTTAAACCACATGTGACCACAATTAATGTGCTGCGTCCCCTCGCATAACTCGCTTTGCTCGCCATGCTTTGGGCAAGGTTACGGTCCCAATCGTATATCCTTTGTGTGTTTCTGGTTTAATGTCCCTATAATTTCCTTTCTGCTGCGGCGTACACTGGGCTCCACAAGGAATAACGGTGTAGAGTAGGATCTTGATCCGAGGCACCAACAGGCTCAAAGATTTAGACTATTCCCAAGATGCACAGCGCCGTCTCCTCTATAACCCCGCCTCCATGCCAGTGAGCTCAGTTTGTAGTTGGTGCCTGCAGTAGCAGGTCACTTAATAGGGGGCTTCTTCAGGCAGCCTATTCTTAGCTTTAACTTTAAAGAAATGAAGAGGATTCTACAAGGGCTGCAGCAGGCTGTGCCTGATAGACGTCTCTGCTGCAGCTCCATCACCACCAGCGTCGCTGTATACTCCCGCGCCACGGTTGCCAGGTCACTACAGCGGAGGCGCCGGCTTCTTCCTCTCTCTCTTCACGTGAGTCACACACACTGCCGTCTACTTGATCGTGGGGTCGCTGACAAGGGGGAGGTAAGGGGCTTCTGTGCCGCACTTTGCACCATGATCCCGTGCAGCCGTAGGAGGCGGGCCGCGCGCGCGCGCTGGCGTGGACACAGATTACTGGGATGATGTTCCACTAGCCACCAGGGTGATTCTATATGGGCACAGGTCAGGGGGGACCTTGTACCATTTCCCCCCCGCTTTCTTTACTGCCCGCACGCCTGGTGGGGAGGCCAGCAGGGGGAGCAGGCCGGACCTGACTCCCCTCTCCCCAGCCCCAGGGTACCATTTCTGCAATGTTCCCGCCCTGGAGCTGTCTCCTTCTCCCTCATTCCTGGTCAGCAGCCATTACAAATAGAGCCTTGCTGTTCCTGGGATTGCTGGAGCAAGTCCTCCTCTGTGGAACCGCCTGACTGCCAGCGCTGTGCTTCTTACAGGACACTTAAGTATTCTACCTGTCACTGTGACTGTGCTAGGTAAGAAAGAGTGCATACTGTCAGGGTTGTGTGGTACAAACACCCTGTGATATACATCCAGTGCTTACTGCGTTTGTTATATCTATTGTTATTACATATAGCCATACTGAGTACTACTTTGTATTGCTAGTCCAGTGCAGTTTATGGTACATAATTTCTGCATGGTACACTTGTGACTATATACGTGTGTGTGCATGTAGCTGCTGTGTGGTTGCCTTATTGCAGGGTATTTCAGTCAGCGTGCTATTCCTATATTACTATACCTGTGGGGGCCAAGTGTTTCAGGTTTTCTCTGATAACAATAGAGGATTGTTTCACAAGATATGCTACTGGAGTATTTTTTACTTGTGAATTATAGTCACCATATGTTCTATTCCTATTGAACCTTTGGTCTGTGCCAGCTTCGTCTGTTTCTCTGAGAGTTCTTACTAGGTATAGTGCTGCTAAACAAAAAATTGTACCGGGTTGCCCATTACTGTGCGCATTGTTATGTCTGCTATACATGGCAACAACGTTGGGGCCTCTCCCACACTGCATGGTAGTGAGGCCACTGATGGAATGGAGGATAATTTAGCAGCTGAGAGTTCAGGTTCAGGGGCTTCCTTGCCCCCCAGTGGGTCGGTAGCACTCAGGGCATCACAAGAACCACCTTGGGCTACATTTTCCACATTGTTAAACACGCTTGTAACTAAATTGGCGCCCCCTGTGGGACCACCTGTGCCGCTACCACAGATTATGGTCCCCGCTGTGAACCCGCCATGGGCGGATCAGCTTTCCATTCAGTTACAGCATTTGAACCGATCCACGTCCAAATCTAAGTGTCACTCTCGCCTGCATAAGACTAAGTTGTCTTCTGAAAGGGCCATTACCTCCTCCCGATCCGCGGCCTTAATTGACACGTCCTCCGAGAAGGACGGTGCTTATACTGACCCCTCGGACACTGACGCTGATGTTTCAGATGGGGAGGGGAAATCGTCCGTGGATGTCTCGGATTTGATTGAGGCGATACGGCTCATTCTTCAGGTGGCTGATGATTCTGAGCCTGAGACTATCTCCAAGAAACCTAATAGGTTTAAGCGTAAGAAGGTGGTTAAGCAGGTTTTACCCTACTCTAAACACCTGATTGACATACGTCAGAAATCCTGGGAAAATCCGGGGACAAAGCTTACACCGAATAAGAGACTGTTGGCTCGCTATCCTCTCTCTGTGGAGGTGTGTAAAAATTGGGAAACCCCTCCGCCTGTAGATTCTCACGTGGCGCGTATGGTTGTTTCCTCTGCCCTGCCAGTAACTACTGTCACCTCTCTGAAGGAACCGATGGATCGTCGGATGGAGGGCTGTTTAAAAGCGATTTATACCCTGTCTGGGGCTGTTCAAAGGCCAACTATTGCAGCGACTTGGGCTGCTGAAGCTGTTGAAGCGTGAGCTCAGAAACTCGAGGTGGAACTGCCTTCTGGTGCATCTGAGCATGCTCGACAATGTCTCTCATACTGTATATTGCCACGGCTTCTCTGTACCTTAAGGAGGCGGCCTCCGATGCCGGGGTGCCATATCAGCAGTGTTCATTCCGGGTGTTCTGAACTGGGAGGCGGACTATCTCAGTCGTCAGGACGTGCACGCCGGAGAGTGGAGCCTACATCCGGAGGTGTTTCAACTTCTCGTGGACAAGTGGGGTCTCCCAGATGTGGACCTGATGGCGTCTCGGTATCCCTCCTGCCCAGAGTAATACGGAAGTTCAAGCAAGAGGGAGGAAACCTACTTCTAGTTGCTCCAGCGTGGCCCAGACGGCACTGGTTCTCTGATCTACAGGTGCCCCTCGGATCGTTCCCTTCTACTTCCACAACGTCCAGACCTCCTCGTTCAGGGCCCTTGTGTTTACCAGGATTTGGCCCGTCTGGCTTTGACGGCATGGCTCTTGAAGCATCTGTCCTGAGGGCCAAGGGTTTTTCTGAGGTCGTTCAAACTATGTTGAAGGCCCGTAAGCCGGCTTCTGCTCGGATATACCATAGGGTCTGGAATGCTTATTTTACTTAGTGTTCGTCTCACAATCATGACGTTTTCAAGTTTAGTACGGCCAAACTATTGGCCTTTCTGCAACAAGGCCTGGATTTAGGCCTGTGTCTGGCCTCCCTCAAGGTTCACATCTTGGCCTTGTCGGTTTGGTTTCAGAGAAAGATAGCTACCCTACCCGATGTCCGTACATTCACTCAGGGTGTGCTGAGGATTCAGCCTCCGTATGTGCCACCTGTGGCCCCTTGGGATCTGTCGGTGGTTTTGGAGGCTTTACAAGAGTCTCCGTTTGAGCCTCTTATCTCTGATGACCTTAAGTGGCTTTCCCTTAAGGTGTTGTTTTTGCTGGCTATTGCTTCAGCTAGAAGGGTCTCGGACTTGGGTGCCTTATCCTATTAGTCCCCCTATTTGATTTTTCACCATGACCGGGCGGTTCTTCGGACACGCCCAGGTTATTTACCCAAGGTGGTGTCTTCTTTCCACCTTAACCAGAAGATTGTGGTTCCGGCCTTTAATTCTCCTGAGTTGTCTTCCAAAGAGCGGTCTTTGGATGTGGTACGGGCTCTCCGTATCTATGTGAAGAGAACTTCCTCCGTTAGGGAATACGATTCTGTTTTTGTGTTGTTTGGTTTTCACAAACGTGGCTGGCCTGCTTCTAAGCAGACATTGGCCAGATGGATTAGAATGGTGATTGCACATGCTTATGTACAGGCTGGTCGTCCAGTTCCTGCTACCATCAAAGCCCATTCTACTCGGTCGGTTGGACCTTCTTGGGCAGCCCACCGTGGTGCGACCCTTGAACAATTGTGCAAGGCGGATACGTGGTTCTCGAGGAACACGTTTATTAGGTTCTGTGCCTTTGATACTGCCGCTTCCCAGGATGCCTCCTTTGGACGCCGGGTTCTTGTGCCTGCTACAGTGCGTCCCCTCCCATAAGGAACTGCTATAGGACATCCCCGATTTTATTCCTTGTGGAGCCCAGTGTACCCCGCAGCAGAAAACGAGATTTATGGTAAGAACTTACCGTTGTTAAATCTCTTTCTGCGAGATACACTGGGCTCCACAAGGCGCCCACCCTGACGCACTTAGCTTTTTTAGGTTGGTATTAGCATAGCCGCTGACACATTCTCCTGCGGTGAGTGTGTGGTGTAATTGGCTGCGAGCGGAACTGAGCTCACTGGCATGGAGGCGGGGTGATATAGGAGGCGGCGCTGTGCATCTTGGGAACAGTCTAAAGCTTTGAGCCTGTTGGTGCCTCGGATCAAGATCCTATTCTACACCCCCGATGTTATTCCTTGTGGAGCCCAGTGTACCTCGCAGAAAGATTTAACAATGGTAAATTCTTACCATAAATCTCGTTTTTTAAGGCTGGGTACAGAGACTGAAGGATAGCGTAGAATGTAATCTCTCACGAGCAGGGCCCTCTTCCCTAAAGTGCTGTGTGCTGTTCCTTCTCTTTCTTAAACTGTCTTCTACTCAATACTCTCTTTGACGGCACCAAATCCCTCGGTTCTCTGCCGCCCTGATACTTATATCGGTGTCATCTGCTGCTGTAGCAATGTTTATATACCCTGTACTTGTCCTATACTGTCTTGAACTATAAGTCACTGTTTTCTTGTTTTGCTTATTTATGTACTCTGCAGTCTGGCGCTGCAGATCCCTTGTGGCACCATATAAATTGGAAGAGGTCAGGGATCTCCGTTGTAGGATAGAGATTTCCTGGCCCTGCGTTGGGGCGGCTTGCATGGCACCCTAGGTGCTGTAAGCCACCCGATGGTGGGTGAAAGATTCGATGCTGCGCCCTAGTACACCGCTAGGATCACTACTGCAGCAGGAGGCGCCTGCATGTAATAGACGCCTCCTGCTGCATCACCATACAGTGCTATCACTGCTGCTTCCAAGGAAATTATAGCCGATCCAACCGCACCGGAATGAGCCTCATTGTGACACTTACCTTACTCCTTTCTGCCTCCGTTCTACAGCTCTGGATGGCGTCCTGCTGCAAGCTATGTAACTAAGGGCCTAATTCAGACCTGATCGCTGTGCTGCAAATTTTCAGAGGTTTGCGATCAGATAGTCGACGCCCAGGGAGAGTGAAAACCCGCCCCGTGCAAGTGTGCCAATGCATGTGTACGCATAGGCAAACACAGGGGGGGTTTCCGGTTGCCCAGAAACCTCCCTCCTCTTGGCAAGTGGCAAATGATGACAACAATACCAATGGTATATAATACGATTACTAAAGCTGCCGCCGCATCATGCAGGGCTCCTGCACATGCCCAGTGCTAGCAGCTTTTTCTACCAAGTTTGCTGTGTGTGTGGTTCTGAGCCCTCATTCAGTGCAGTGAACCAAAGAGTAGCTGCCAGAAAGAAGAGACAGGAACCTTACCATGAGGTGGGAGAATTTGTGCTTAGAAAGTGCAGTACTGGCTCTATAATGTTTGTGCATTTACTTATTATAGTATGTTTAACCTTTTCCTGACCACATATCTTATTTATATTATTTCAATATGTTTGATACAGCCTACACTATAGATCAACTATACTGTGTTCCATGTTCCGCGGAGCGGGATATTTGCAGATTGCATTTGGAAACCCCTCTCTAGAAATCCTGCGTTTGCCACTGCTACGCCGTGCGAATATTCCGCCAGACAGCGGACAGATGCAAATCCGTTTGCAACTCACTCACCATCTAATATTTTTTCCATACTGTGCAGTCTCTCCGCAGCCCAGGGCTTACTCCTACAGTGCGATACAAACAGGCTGATCGGGGCCGGAGCTGACGTCACACATCCTCCCTGAAAATGCTTGGGAACGCCTGCGTTTTCCCTGACACTCCCAGAAAACGTCCAGTTACCACCCACAAACTCCCACTTCCTGTCACCTTGCGTACGCCTAGCGATCAAAATTTTTGCACCATTTGGTCGCTGTTTGGCACCACACCTGTGCATTGCGGTGTATACGCTTGCGCAGTCATTGTCTGAATATGTTGTAATGACAATTTACTTATGAATGAATCAGAAGATGGTAATTTCCTTGCCTGAAGCATGGCGAGCGGATGCAGAACACTAATTGGGGTTTTATGTGCTTAAACTAAGAAAATGACACCCAAAAAAAGTAAAGGTTTTGGCAACCTTTTCATGTGTCCACCATTTCCATGTTAACCTTTTCCATGTGTCGACCTTTCAAATATCGACCTTTTACAAGTCAACCTAATGAACTTGTCTACCTTTTTGCCCCAGGCAACCTATGCCATGTCGACCATATGGAGTCAACCTATTGTCTGTCGACTCAATAATCCATACCCGGCTGGAGCTACGCTCTCGCTGCTTGGCACTGGCTGTACTGGAACTGTCTTACTGCCTCTCACACGGCCTGGAGCTAGCTTCCATTCTCTCTCAGACTCACCCTAGGTACTGGCCGCACAGCCCTCTCCCTGTCTGGAGCTGGAAGGTGCCTCAGTCACCCATTCTCTTATGAAGAAGAATGGACCTGGGCTGACTCTGTTTGCGATGCAGCTCACCCTCCTCTGCTGTCAGCAGCAGGCCTCTCATGGTGCCTCTCAAGTTCCTCTCAGCTGACGGTCACCTCAGCTCCATTGTGCTGCCTGCCAACGTTCTCCTTGCTGTCTGGTCCCACTCTGTGTCACAGACTGCAGCGCTCGCTCTCCTCAGTGGTCGCCTCTCTGCACCTCCCCCTTGTGTCCTCAGTTTTGATCCCTCGGCTGGGTTTTTCAAATAAAATCGTGTGGGAAATGTTTTAAATAGATGTTTTTAGCCTAATGCAATCATAAAAAGGCTGAGTGTGTTTTTTTTTTTTTTAAACACTACACCCACTTTATTCCTGCCATCCATATCAATCTCACCTCAGCGCTACAGCAATCCTGATAATCTCATTCACATCTCTCCCACAAACTCTCTCCCTCTCTCATGTACCCTCTGAAATGCCAGATGTGCCTGTAACGGGTGTAGTGTGGTATGCCGGCGGTCGGGCTCCCGGCGACCAGCATACCGGCACCGGGAGCCCGACCGCCGGCATACCGACAGTGTGGCGAGCGCAAATGAGCCCCTTGTGGGCTCGCTACGCGCGCCATGCTATTTTCTCTTACGTCCTAGAGGATGCTGGGGACTCCATATGGACCATGGGGTATAGACGGGCTCCGCAGGAGACATGGGCACCATAAAGAACTTTTAGTATGGGTGTGCACTGGCTCCTCCCTCTATGCCCCTCCTCCAGACCTCAGTTAGATTTTGTGCCCAGAGGAGACTGGGTGCACTGCAGGGGAGCTCTACTGAGTTTCTCTGAAAAATACTTTTGTTAGGTTTTTTTATTTTCAGGGAGCACTGCTGGCAACAGGCTCCCTGCGCCGTGGGACTGAGGGAAGAGAAGCAGACCTACTTAAGTGATAGGCTCTGCTTCTTAGACTACTGGACACCATTAGCTTCAGAGGGATTCGGAACGCAGGTCTCCCCCCGCCGTTCGTCCCAGAGCCACGCCGCCGTCCTCCTCGCAGAGCCGGAAGATAGAAGCCGGGTGAGTATAAGAAGAAAGAAGACTTCAAAGGCGACAGAAGACTTCAGATCTTCCCTGAGGTAACTTGCAGCGGTAACGCTGCGCGCCATTGCTCCCACACATACACACACGAACAGGCACTGATGGGTGCAGGGCGCAGGGGGGGGCGCCCTGGGCAGCAATATAAACCTCTGGACTGGCATTTTTAGTATATGAGCTGCGGAGGCAGTAAATATATACATCCCCCGCCATTTTTTGCATATTTGAGCGGGACCGAAGCCCACCGCTGGAGGGGGCGGATCTTGGTCTCACAACACTAACCAGCGCCATTTTCTCCACAGTGATCTGCAGAGTAGCTGGCTCCCCGGACTCTCCCCTGCTGAACGGTGATACAGGGCTGAAAAGAGGGGGGGGCACATGTAGGCGCAGTGAGTGTTTTACACAATTAATATATATAAAAGCGCTTTATCTGGGAAATTGTTTACAGTGTCAGTTGGCGCTGGGTGTGTGCTGGCATACTCTCTCTCTCTGTCTCTCCAAAGGGCCTTGTTGGGGAACTGTCCCCTTATAGATATATCCCTGTGTGTGGGGGGGTGTTGGTACGGGTGTGTCGGCATGTCTGAAGCGGAAGGCTCATCCAAGGAGGAGGTGGAGCAGATGATTGTGGTGTCTCCGTCGGCAACGCCGACTCATGATTGGTTGGACATGTGGAATATTTTAAATGCAAACGTGACCTTATTACATAAAAGAATGGACAAAGCTGAGTCCAGGGAAACGGCAGGGAGTCGATCCACGGATTTGACTGGGTCACAGGGCCCTTCAGGGTCTCAAAAACGTCCCCTAACCCAAATAGCAGACACTGATACCGACACGGATTCTGACTCCAGTGTCGACTATGATGAGGCACGGCTACACCCAAAGGTGGCCAAAAGTATTCATTATATATGATTATGGCAATAAAAGATGTTTTGCATATCACAGATGACCCCTCTGTCCCTGACACGAGGTTGCACATGTTTATGGGAAAGAAACCTGAGGTAACTTTTCCTCCATCTCATGAACTAAACAAATTATTTGAAAAAGCTTGGGAAACTCCAGACAAAAAACTGCAGATTCCCAAGAGGATTCTTATGGCATATCCTTTCCCTGCAAAGGACAGGGTACGGTGGGAATCCTCGCCCAGGGTGGACAAGGCCTTAACGCGTCTATCCAAGAAGGTGGCGCTACCGTCTCCAGACACGGCAGCCCTCAAGGATCCTGCTGATCGTAGACAGGAAACTACCTTAAAATCTATTTATAGGCATACGGGTGCTTTGCTCAGGCCGGCAGTAGCATCGGCGTGGGTTTGTAGCGCAGTTGCAGCATGGACAGATACCTTATTAGCTGACATGGATACCCTGGACAGGGATACCATTTTACTGACTTTGGGTCACATTAAAGACGCAGTCTTATATATGAGAGACGCTCAAAGAGACGTTGGGCTGCTTGGTTCCAGAGCCAACGCCATGGCGGTTTCTGCGAGACGAGCTCTGTGGACCCGCCAATGGTCGGGTGATGCCGACTCAAAAAAGCATATGGAGGTTTTACCTTACAAGGGTGAGGTTTTGTTTGGGGATGGTCTCGCGGACCTGGTTTCCACAGCTACCGCGGGTTAATCTACGTTTTTGCCTTTTGTTCCCCCACAGCAAAAGAAAACTCCACAATATCAGATGCAGTCCTTTCGGTCGCATAAGTCCAGAAGAGGTCGGGGCTCCTCTTTCCTCGCCAGAGGTAAGGGTAGAGGTAAGGGAACACCTGCTTTGGCTAGTTCCCAGGAGCAGAAGTCCTCCCCGGCTTCTGCAAAATCCACCGCATGACGCTGGGGCTCCACGGAGGGAGTCCGCACCGGTGGGGGCACGTCTTCGACTTTTCAGCCAGGTCTGGAGTCTTTCAGACGTGGATCCTTGGGCGATGGAAATTGTATCCCAAGGTTACAAACTGGAGTTCGAAGAGGTGCCCCCTCGCCGATTTTTCAAGTCGGCCTTGCCAGCTTCTCCCCTGGAGAGGGAAGTAGTATTAGCTGCAATTCAAAAGCTGTGTCAGCAGCAAGTGATTGTCAAGGTTCCCCTGGTACAACAGGGGAAAGGGTACTATTCAACCCTGTTCGTGGTCCCGAAGCCGGATGGTTCGGTCAGACCCATTTTAAATCTAAAATCCCTAAACCTGTACTTGAAAAAATTCAAATTCAAGATGGAATTGCTTCGGGCTGTGATATCCAGTCTGGAAGGGGGGATTTTATGGTGTCACTGGACGTGAAGGATGCCTACCTTCATGTCCCCATATATCCTCCTCATCAGGAGTACCTGAGGTTCGCTGTACAGGACTGTCATTACCAGTTTCAGACGTTGCCGTTTGGGCTTTCCACGGCACCGAGGATTTTCACCAAGGTAATGGCAGAGATGATGGTGCTCCTGCGCAGGCAGGGAGTCACAATTATCCCGTACTTGGACGATCTCCTGATAAAGGCGAGATCGAGAGATCAATTGCTGAAGAGCGTGTCGCTCTCCCTGAGAGTGGCTACAACAGCACGGCTGGATTCTCAATCTGCCAAAGTCACAATTGGTTCCAACGACTCGACTATCATTCCTAGGCATGATTCTGGACACGGAACAGAAGAGGGTTTTTCTCCCAATGGAAAAAGCCCAGGACCTTCAGAACATGGTCAGAGACCTGCTAAAACCAAAAAGAGTGTCTGTTCATCAATGCACTCGAGTTCTGGGGAAAATGGTGGCAGCCTACGAGGCCATCCCCTTCGGCAGGTTCCATGCGAGGACATTTCAGTGGGACATTCCGGACAAGTGGTATGCCTGTCTCCCAGGGCCAGGGTGTCTCTCCTGTGGTGGCTGCAAAGTGCTCACCTTCTAGAGGGTCGCAGGTTCGGCATTCAAGACTGGGTTTTGGTGACCACGGACGCGAGCCCCCGAGGATGGGGAGCAGTCACACAAGGAAGAAATTTTCAGGGACTATGGTCAAGCCAGGAGGCTTGTCTACACATCAACGTGCTGGAATTGAGGGCCATATACAACGGCCTACGACAAGCGGAGAATCTTCTTCGCGACCTTTCGGTGCTGATTCAATCAGACAACGTCACGGCCGTGGCTCATGTAAACCGCCAAGGCGGGACAAGGAGCAGAGTGGCAATGGCGGAAGCCACCAGGATTCTGCGCTGGGCGGAAAATCACGTAAGCGTTCTGACAGCAGTCTTCATACCGGGAGTGGACAACTGGGAAGCAGACTTCCTCAGCAGACACGATCTCCATCCAGGAGAGTGGGGACTTCATCAAGAAGTATTTGCAAGTCATTGGAGACTTCCTCAAATAGACATCATGGCGTCACGCCTCAACAAAAAGCTTCGGAGGTATTGTGCCAGGTCAAGGGACTCTCAGGCAGTAGCGGTAGACGCCCTAGTGACACCATGGGTGTTTCAGTCGGTCTATGTGTTCCCTCCTCTGCCTCTCATCTCAAAAGTATTGAGAATCATAAGACGGAGAAGAGTACAGACAATCAGGTTGGACCTGTTGAAGCAGGGGCCCTGCGTGTTCCAAGACTTACCGCGGTTACGTTTGACGGCATGGCGGTTGAACACCAAATCCTAGCTGGGAAAGGTATTCCGGAGGAAGTCATCCCTACTCTGATAAAGGCTAGGAAGGAGGTGACGGCGAAGCATTATCACCGTATCTGGAGGAAGTATGTATCTTGGTGTGAAGCCAAGAATGCTCCTACGGAAGATTTCCATCTGGGCCGTTTTCTCCACTTTCTACAGACAGGAGTGGATATGGGCCTGAAGTTAGGCTCCATTAAGGTACAGATTTCGGCCCTGTCTATATTCTTACAGAAGGAATTGGCTTCTCTCCCAGAAGTCCAGACTTTTGTAAAGGGAGAGCTGCACATCCAGCCTCCTGTTGTGCCCCCAGTGGCACCATGGGACCTTAACGTGGTGTTAAGGTTCCTTAAATCTCACTGGTTTGAACCTCTTCAAACGGTTGAATTAAAATTTCTCACTTGGAAGGTGGTCATGTTATTGGCCTTGGCATCTGCAAGGCGGGTGTCAGAGTTGGCGGCCTTGTCTCACAAGAGCCCCTATTTGATTTTCCATGTGGATAGAGCAGAGTTGAGGACTCGTCCTCAGTTTTTGCCTAAGGTGGTTTCTTAATTTCATATGAACCAACCTATTGTGGTGCCTGTGGCTACGGGTGACTTGGATGTAGTCAGGGCCTTAAAAATGTATGTAGCCAGGACGGCTAGGATTAGGAAAACAGAGGCTCTCTTTGTCCTGTATGCAGCCAACAAGGTTGGTGCTCCTGCTTCTAAGCAGACTATTGCTCGCTGGATCTGTAACACGATTCAGCAGGCTGATTCTACGGCTGGATTGCCGTTACCAAATTCGGTAAAGGCCCATTCCACTAGGGAAGTGGGTTCTTCTTGGGCGGCTGCCCGAGGCGTCTCGGCATTACAGCTTTGCCGAGCTGCTACTTGGTCGGGTTCAAACACTTTTGCAAAATTCTACAAGTTTGATACCCTGGCTGATGAGGACCTCGCGTTTGCTCAATCGGTGCTGCAGAGTCATCCGCACTCTCCCGCCCGGTTTGGAGCTTTGGTATAAACCCCATGGTCCTTACGGAGTCCCCAGCATCCTCTAGGACGTAAGAGAAAATAAGATTTTAAACCTACCGGTAAATCTTTTTCTCCTAGTCCGTAGAGGATGCTGGGCGCCCGTCCCAGTGCGGAAAAAATCTGCAAGACTTGTATATAGTTGTTGCTTACATAAGGGTTATGTTACAGTTGAGATCGGTCTTTGACTGATACTGTTTTTTGTTCATACTGTTAACTGGTTGCGTATATTCCAGGTTATACGGTGTGGTTGGTGTGGGCTGGTATAAATCTTGCCCTTAGATTAACAAAATCCTTCCTTATATTGTCCATCTCCTCTGGGCACAGTTTCTCTAACTGAGGTCTGGAGGAGGTGCATAGAGGGAGGAGCCAGTGCACACCCATACTAAAAGTTTTTTATAGTGCCCATGTCTCCTGCGGAGCCCGTCTATACCCCATGGTCCTTACGCAGTCCCCAGCATCCTCTACGGACTAGGAGAAAAAGATTTACCGGTAGGTTTAAAATCTTATTTTATTCTCCCTCCAGGGGGATCGTGGACCCCCACGAGGGATAATAAGTGTCGGTATGCCGGCTGTCGGGATTCCGGCGCCGGTATACTGTGCGCCGGGATCCCGACAGCCGGCATACTGAAGACCCACCCACCTGTAACAAACTGGTCCCTACCAATGATCTTTTCATTTACAACCACCCTGAATCTCCTAGCCATTACAGAAACTGTCTTCGCTATGGGCATCACATTCTCCCACAACCTGGCCTGGTTGGATTGCCATGGTGCAGATGTCAGGGTCCTTCTATCCTCTGGCTACTCCTACCAACCCATACACCAAGAACCATCCCTTATATTCTCTACATTCGAGTTCCATGCTATGCACCTCTTTCAACCTGTTCACCTTCAAGTGGCTTGCTGTTACCTTCCCCCTGGCATTCCCTACAAATAACTCGACAACTTTGCTTCCTGGCTTCCTTACTTCTGGCATTTTCCCTATATTATCTCACATCATCTCTTGACCTCTCCCAATGGATCTCCTCACCTTCCCATGTTTGTGGGCACTCACTTGATCTGGTCTTCACTCACAGTTGTGATATTTCTGATTACCCCAACTCCCCATCCCCCCCCCCCCCCCCGACCATCACCTGTTCTCTTTTAACTTATTTCTCTCTGCTTCTTCACCTCTGCCTCTTAAGGCTACCATCACTAAGCATAAAATTGAGACTTCTGACACTGTTCCCCTATACTCCCTGTTCAACTCACTTCTCTCTCCTATGCTTTCTCTTCTGCCCTTGACAAGCTACTTCCCTATTAATTTCCTGCCTTACTGTTCTTGACTCGGTTGCAACAGTGACAACTATTCTCCATTGCAGTTCAACACATCAACCTGGCTCCAAATTCACCAGATATTTGCAAAAATGTTTTCATACTGTTCAGCAACAGTGGAGGAAATCAGGCTCTAAGGCGAACTTCCTCCATTTCAAATGTATGCTGTCATCCTACAGTGCTGCCCTCTCCCTCTCTAAACAGTCATATTTCAAGAACCTTCTCTCCTCCCAGTATTCAAACCCCCAGCATCTCTTTGCCACTGTCAACTCCCCTTCTCACTCTCAGCTCTTGACTTTGCTACCTATTTCACACCAAAATTTACTCCATATGTCAGGACATCACATCCCACCAGACCCTCAGCAACCTGCCCCCTTCTTTCCCTGACCACCCCTTACCATCCTTCTTACCACCTTTGGCTTCTTTTTCTCCTGTATCTGGAGGGGAAGTCATTGACCTCATCCATTCCTAACCCCTGACCTCCATACTTGATCCTATCCTCTCCCACCTCTGCTGCTACCTCTTTCATTATGCCTGTTCCCATCTTGCCTACCTCCTCAATCTCTCCCTCTCATCAGGCACTGTCCCCACTGCCTTCCAGCATGTCCTTGTCTCCCCTATTGTTAAAAAACCTACCCTTGAGCCTAACACTCAATAATTATCCACTTATTCATTGACCTCTCTGCTGCATTTGACACTGTGAGCCACCCTCTCCTGCAAATCCTTCACTTCATTGGTCTGCCCTTGCCTGGCTGTCCTCCTACCTCTTTGACCGTTCCTTCTCTGTCTCCTCTCATGACTCCACCCACCCCCACACTTAACAGTAGGTGTCCCCCAAAGTTCTGTTCTTGGACCTCTCCTTTCCTCTCTCTATACATCCTCTTTGGGTGAGCTCATTAGCTCTTTTGACTTCCAATATCATATCTATGATGATGACACTCAAATCTACTGTTCCTCCCCTGACATGTCCCCTTCTCTCCTCACTTGTTTCTCCAACTGTCTCTCTGCTATCTCTTCGTGGATGTCCCAGCACTTTCTTAAACTTAACATGTATAAGACTGAGCTGATTATATTCCCTCCCTCCCATATAAGCTCACCTCCCACAATTTCATTATCTATTGACGGCACTGCTATCTCCTTTAGCCTGCAGTCTTGAAGTAATCCTCGACTCCTCTCTCTCTTTCAAACCACACATTCAGTACATCTCGCAATACTGACATTTCCATCTCAAAAATATTCCAGGAACAATGCCTAACTCACTCTGGATGCTACTAAGACCCTCATCCACTCACTGTGCATCTCCATATTGGACTATTATAATTTCCTATCTGGCCTCCCTGACAACCGCCTCTCCCCAACTCCAATCTATCCTCAAAGCTGCTGCCCGACTCTTCTTCCTCTCCAAATGTATTATGTCTGCCTTCCCTCTTTTACAAGCCCTACACTGGCTCCACTTTCCTCTCCCATTTCCAACTCTGCCTTTATACTCCCACCCATCCTCTTCACTCCACAAATGCATGTCACCTCTCCTGCCAACTGATTACTTCCTCCCACTCCTACCTCCTAGATTTTGCATGTGCTGCTTCCTATCTCTGGAACTCTTTTTCTCCCTATCACACTCTCCACTGATCTACAAACCTTCAAACAGACTCTCAAGACCCACTTCTCCATCAAACTTAGCCATCTCTCATCCTAACCCTCTGTTCCATGCTCAATGTCTACTCCATCTGTGTCACCCCTGTATGTCTACCCCTCCCCTTTAGAATTTAACCTCTCACAAATGGGGTCCTCTCCACTAATGTGCTTTTACTTCTCTTATTTAGGTCATCTTCTACTCCATACTCCCTACAACGCCACCTAACCCTTGGTTTATGACTCCCTGATGCTTAATTCAGTGTCATTTCCACTGATTCAGAAATGTTTGTATATTTACCATGTACTTGTCGTACATTTTCTTGTACTGTAAGTCGCTGTTTCTTCTTTTGTACATTTGGTTATGTACTTAGCTAGGTGCTGCAAAACTCTTGTGGCGCCATATAAAGGAAATTAATAATAACAGTAATAATAATACAGTGTCACCCTCAGACTCTCTATCAGCAGAGAAGGGCTGTGGGCTGCAGCACTGTGACATTTTCAGTGTTAAGAAAATCATCATAAAAACGAATAAAACGTGTTTGGTTCAGGCACTGTAATTAAAAAATAAAGTGCAGTAAGTGCCACCATTACTTTAAAGGGGGGTACTCACGGAGCGATCGCTGCTTAAAATCTAAGCAATCTGACTAGATTGCTTAGATTTTAAGCAGGATCGCTCCGTGTGTAGCCCCCACAGCGATAGCGATGCGCAGCCCCGTGCAGGCCAATCTAGCAGGTCGCTCACTTCACCCGCTGGGTGAAATGAGCGGCCCCCCCATCTCGCCCCGCACGCTCAGCACACATCGCGCTGTGCTGAGCGGCGGGAGAGATGTGTGCTGAGCGGTTCGCTCAGCACACATCTCTCCCGCATCGGCTGGTGAGTACCGGCCTTTACTAATAGTACTGTGAGTCAATATGGATCCAGTGTTAAAAGAGCAGGAGCAGCAACCCAGTACTAGCTCTGTAGCTGCTGCCAATCATGATAGTACTTAGAGATAAGTGGACTCAGTTGTCCGAGAACCAAGCCCACCAGAAATTACAGGATCCAAGGGACTCCAAGCAGTGGCTTGGGTATTCCACCTTGCCTGGATTCCAAAACGAGGCAAAACATCATCTTTCCGGCATTGGCTCTCACAGGTTTTGGATTTGATATTAGCGCCTGCAGCGGTGATTCGGCACCGTTTCACAGCAGATGTCAGACAGTGAGCACATCCACTAGACTGCCAGGGCATGATTATATAAATCCTTTACTGGTGCACTACACATACTCCTAAATAATATAGGACAGCATTATTTTTAATGCCGTAACCATTACATTAACCCTTTATTGGTGCACATTCACACTGGTGCTGTAACTGCCCTCAGTGCAGCCCAGAGGTCCAATACAGGCGCAACATTAGTTAACCCTTGGTGCACACTGGGGGAGGGGGTTTATGTTACTGTCCATAATGCTGCCTAGAGCTCCTAATACAGGAGCAGCATTAACCCTTGGTGCACACTGGTGTTCTTTTTTTTTTTTTGTCACCACGGTGCAACATTAACCCTTTATTGGTGCACGCTGGTGCATGCCACCATTACTATAAAAAGCACAGCAGTGCATGGGGTGTGGCTTGGACGCTGAAGAGGTGAGTCACAGCACCATGGATCTCCCAGATCGGGGCTCTCTATACCACTGTGGGCTCCCTCTCCCCGACTGTCCTGCCTCATTACCACCTCCTCCGGCCCCCAGGATATTGTAGCTCCCGGTGACTGACTCCCGTGTCAGTGTCTCCGCCGCTGCAAACCAGCTGTACCCATGCCCGTGGCCAACCCAACTGCAGCCTAGAGTACCTGCAGTGCCCCACCTCCCGGTGGCGCTAGCCCGCTTCTGTGGGAGCCTCACTGCGGGACCTCACACGGCTGCCGGTAGGACCAGCCTTGCTCCCGCCTCTTCTTACACCACAAGCTACGCTGCCCAGTGAAGTGCCTTCATACTCCCTAAACGTCTTACAGTCGGCCATCTTTTTGTATCTGTAACAAGGCTCCCTACACTAGTGGAAGTTGCCAATATCCTTAATTAGCATACCATAATTCACACCTGTATTTTTCTTATTTGACTGGTTCTTGGAAAATTCTGAACACCTAATTGCTCTGTGGACGTCTGTATCCTGTATGTGTACTCCCATGCTGTAACCTGACTGGGGACAGTGCCCTACTCTTCCCCCCCTAGATGCTCTGTCTCATGTAGCTGATGCTCACTTCTCATTATTTTTCTCTTACGTCCTAGAGGATGCTGGGGACTCCGTAAGGACCATGGGGTATAGATGGGCTCCGCAGGAGACATGGGCACTATAAAGAACTTTTAGTATGGGTGTGCACTGGCTCCTCCCTCTTTGCCCCTCCTCCCGACCTCAGTTGGATTTTGTCCCCAATAGTAGACACGGATACCGACACGGATTCTGATTCCAGAGTCGACTACGATGATGCTAAATTGCACCCAAGGGTGGCAAAAAGTATTCACTGTATGATTATTGCAATAAAAGATGTTTTGCATATCACAGATGACCCCTCTGTCCCCGACACGAGGGTGCAAATGTATAAGGAAAAGAAACCTGAGGTAACCTTTCCCCCATCTCATGAGCTTAACGAGTTATTTGAAAAAGCTTGGGAAACTCCAGATAAAAAATTGCAGATTCCTAAAAGGGTTCTTGTGGCGTATCCTTTCCCTGCACAGGACAGGGTACGTTGGGAATCCTCTCCCAGGGTGGACAAGGCTTTAACACGCCTGTCCAAGAAGGTGGCGCTACCGTCTCCGGACACGGCAGCCCTCAAGGATCCTGCTGATCGCAGGCAGGAGGCTACTTTAAAGTCTATTTATGCGCATACAGGTGCTTTGCTCAGACCGGTGATAGCATCGGCATGGGTATGTAGCGCGATTGCAGCATGGACAGATACCTTGTCAGCTGGCCTTGATACCCTAGACTGGGATACCATTTTATTAACCTTAGCCCACATTAAAGACGCAGTCTTATATATGGGGGACGCTCAAAGAGACGTTGGGCTGCTAGGTTCCAGAGCCAATGCCATGGCGATTTCTGCGAGACGAGCGCTATGGACCCGCCAATGGACGGCTGATGCAGACTCAAAGAAGCATATGGAGGTTTTACCTTACAAGGGTGAAGTGTTGTTTGGGGAGGGGCTCGCGGACCTGGTTGCCACAGCTACCGCGGGTTAATCTACGTTTTTGCCTTTTGTTCCCCCACAGCAAAAGAAAACTCCACAATATCAGATGCAGTCCTTTCGGTCGCATAAGTCCAGAAGAGGTCGGGGCTCCTCTTTCCTCGCCAGAGGTAAGGGTAGAGGTAAGGGAACACCTGCTTTGGCTAGTTCCCAGGAGCAGAAGTCCTCCCCGGCTTCTGCAAAATCCACCGCATGACGCTGGGGCTCCACGGAGGGAGTCCGCACCGGTGGGGGCACGTCTTCGACTTTTCAGCCAGGTCTGGAGTCTTTCAGACGTGGATCCTTGGGCGATGGAAATTGTATCCCAAGGTTACAAACTGGAGTTCGAAGAGGTGCCCCCTCGCCGATTTTTCAAGTCGGCCTTGCCAGCTTCACCCCCGGAGAGGGAAGTGGTGTTAGCTGCAATTCAAAAGCTGTGTCAACAGCAAGTGGTGGTCAAGGTTCCCCTGGTCCAACAGGGAAAAGGGTGTTATTCCACCCTGTTTGCGGTCCCGAAGCCGGATGGTTCGGTCATACCCATTTTAAATCTAAAATCCCTAAACCTGTACTTGAAAAAGTTCAAATTCAAGATGGAATCGCTCCGAGCTGTAATATCCAGCCTGAAAGGGGGCACACCTTCATGTCCCCATTTACCCCCCTCATCGGGAGTACCTGAGATTCGCTGTACAGGACTGTCATTACCAGTTTCAGACGTTGCCGTTTGGGCTTTCCACGGCCCCGAGGATTTTCACCAAGGTATTGGCGGAGATGATGGTGCTCCTGCGCAAGCAGGGAGTCACAATTATCCCATACTTGGACGATCTCCTGATAAAGGCGAGATCGAGAGACCAATTGCTGAAGAGCGTGTCACTCTCCCTAAAAGTGCTGCAACAGCACGGTTGGATTCTCAATCTGCCAAAGTCACAATTGGTTCCAACAACTCGGCTGTCATTCCTAGGCATGATTCTGGATACGGAACAAAAGAGGGTTTTTCTTCCATTGGAAAAAGCCCAGGATCTCCAGAACATGGTCAGAGACCTGCTAAAACCAAAAAGAGTGTCTGTTCTTCAATGCACTCGTGTTCTGGGAAAAATGGTGGCAGCCTACGAGGCCATCCCCTTCGGCAGGTTTCATGCGAGAACTTTTCAGTGGGACCTTCTGGACAAGTGGTCCGGGTCCCACCTACAAATACATCAGAAAATATCCCTGTCCCCCAGGGCCAGGGTGTCTCTCCTGTGGTGGCTGCAGAGTGCTCACCTTCTAGAGCAGGCATTCCCAACCACGGTCCTCAAGGCACACCAACAGTGCAGGTTTTAGTGATATCCAGGCTGCAGCACAGATGGTTAAATCAAAATAACTGAGCTACTAATTACGTCACCTGTGCTGAAGCCTGGATATCACTAAAACCTGCACTGTTGGTGTGCCTTGAGGACCGTGGTTGGGAATGCCTGTTCTAGAGGGTCGCAGGTTCGGCATTCAAAACTGGGTTCTGGTGACCACGGACGCGAGCCTCCGAGGGTGGGGAGCAGTCACACAAGGAAGAAATTTTCAGGGATTATGGTCAAGCCAGGAGGCTTGTCTACACATCAACATACTGGAATTAAGGGCCATATATAACGGCCTACGACAAGTGGAGACTCTTCTTCGCGACCTGCCGGTTCTGATTCAATCAGACAACGTCACAGCCGTGACTCATGTAAACCGCCAAGGCGGGACAAGGAGCAGAGTGGCGATGGCGGAAGCCACCAGGATTCTTCGCTGGGCGGAAAATCACGTAAGCGCTCTGTCAGCTGTCTTCATTCCGGGTGTGGACAACTGGGAAGCAGACTTCCTCAGCAGACACGATCTCCATCCGGGAGAGTGGGGACTTCATCAGGAAGTTTTTGCAGAGATAAGCCGATGGGGAATTCCTGAAATAGACATGATGGCGTCACGCCTCAACAAGAAGCTTCTGAGTTATTGTGCCAGGTCACGGGACCCTCAGGCAGTAGCAGTAGACGCCCTAGTGACACCGTGGGTGTTTCAGTCGGTCTATGTGTTTCCTCCTCTTCCTCTCATCTCAAAAATATTGAGAATCATAAGACAAAGAAGAGTGCAGACAATACTCATTGTTCCAGATTGGCTTCGAAGGGCCTGGTACTCAGATCTTCAAGAAATGCTCACAGAAGATCCGTTGCCGCTTCCTCTCAGGGAGGACCTGTTACAGCAGGGGCCATGTGTGTTCCAAGACTTACCGCGGTTACGTTTGACGGCATGGCGGTTGAACACCGTGGGACCTTAACGTGGTGTTAAGTTTCCTGAAATCTCATTGGTTTGAACCTCTTCAAATAGTGGATTTAAAATTTCTCACGTAGAAGGTGCTCATGTTATTGGCCTTGGCATCTGCAAGGCGGGTGTCCGAATTGGCGGCCTTGTCCCACAAGAGCCCCTATTTGATTTTCCATGTGGATAGAGCAGAATTGAGGACACGTCCTCAATTTTTGCCTAAGGTGGTTTCTTCATTTCATATGAACCAACCTATTGTGGTGCCTGTGGCTACGGGGGACTGGGAGGACTCCAAGTCCCTGGATGTAGTCAGGGCCTTAAAGATTTATGTAGCCAGGACGGCTAGGGTTAGGAAAACAGAGGCTCTGTTTGTCCTGTATGCGGCCAACAAGATTGGCGCTCCTGCTTCTAAGCAGACTATTGCACGCTGGATCTGTAACACGATTCAGCAGGCTCATTCGACGGCTGGATTGCCGTTACCGAATTCAGTAAAGGCCCATTCCACTAGGAAGGTGGGCTCTTCTTGGGCGGCTGCCCGAGGAGTCTCGGCATTACAGCTTTGCCGAGCAGCTACTTGGTCGGGTTCAAACACTTTTGCAAAATTCTACAAGTTTGATATCCTGGCTGATGAGGACCTTGCGTTTGCTCAGTCGGTGCTGCAGAGTCATCCGCAATCTCCCGCCCGGCAGAGCCGGCCATAGGTATAGGCAAACTAGGCAATTGCCTAGGGCATTTGATATGCCATGGGGCATCAGCAGCTTCTGCTGATTAAAATGATATGCGGCATGCCTATATTCTGTGTGTGGCATTTCATATGCAGATACAGTCACAGTCTCACACAGTATATAGGCATGCTGCATATTATTTCAATCAGCAGAATCTGCTTGTGCATCCTAGCCACATAGCAATGCAAATAAGATGCATTTTGATTAAAAAAAGGTGCCAGACGTTAACATTGAGACAAGATTTATGAGGACACATCTGTATCCAAGCAGAGGCAGAGGTCACAGTGTTAGTGGCAGTGTGAGTGCTGTGTGCATGTGAGTGGGTTGGTTGGTTGTGCAGTAGTGTTCAGAATATGTGTAAGGGGCACTATGCATGTCATTATGTGTATAAGGGCATTACTAATGTGCGGCATATGTGTAAAAGAGTACTACTGTGTGTGTCATTATGTGTATAAGGGGCACTATGTGTGTCATTATGTGTATAAGGGCACTAATAATGTGCAGCAAATGTGTAACGGTACTACTGTATGTGTGTCATTATGTGTATAGGGGCACTAATAATGTGCAGCAAATGTGTAGGGTGCACTATGTGTGTGTGTCATTATGTGTATAAGGGCATTAATAATGTGCGGCATATGTGTAAGGGACATTATGTGTAAAAGGGCATTAATAAAGGTTGTCATAATGTGTAAGGCGCATTATGTTTATAAGGACATTAATAATGTGTGTCATATGTGTAAGGGGCATTAATGTGTGGAATTATGTGTATAAATGCATTACTAATGTGTGGCATTATGTGTATAAAGTGCGCTACTATGTGGCGTTGCATATACAAAAGGCACTACTGTGTCATGTAAATAAGGAGCAATTCAGTGTGATGTAATATGAATAAGGGGCTCTACTGTGAGGAATAACGTATATAAGGTAAAGTGATACTACTGTGGGATGTAATATAAATTATGGACACTATCGCATGATCAAATGTGAATAAAGTTGCAGTACTGTGTGGCGTAATTGGAATTGGGGTTAATATTGTGTGGCCGTGCCCCTTGCCAGCAAAAACACACCCCTTTTTGGGCTGTGCGCCAAATGTGCAAACTGTTCCTATTTAAAATATAGGGGGTACAAACACCAAAATAAGGACTGCTATGGGTGAGGGGTGATGGTGCTGGGAAAGAGGTGCAAGGTCAGAGGTGAACCAGCGGTGGTGCTAGGGGGCACCAGCCAAAATCTTGCCTAGGGCATCATATTGGTTAGGGCCGGCTCTGCCGCCCGGTCTGGAGCTTTGGTATAAACCCCAAGGTAAATCTTTTTCTCCTAGTCCGTAGAGGATGCTGGGCGCCCGTTCCAGTGCGGACTAATTCTGCAAGATTTGTATATAGTTGTTGCTTACATAAGGGTTATGTTACAGTTGGAATCGGTCTTTGACTGATGCTGTTTTTTGTTCATACTGTTAACTGGTTGCGTATATTCCAGGTTATGTGGTATGATTGGTGTAGGCTGGTATGAATCTTGCCCTTGGATTAACAAAATCCTTTCCTGATATTGTCCATCTCCTCTGGGCACAGTTCTCTAACTGAGGTCTGGAGGAGGGGCATAGAGGGAGGAGCCAGTGCACACCCATACTAAAAGTTCTTTATAGTGCCCATGTCTCCTGCGGAGCCCGTCTATACCCCATGGTCCTTACGGAGTCCCCAGCATCCTCTACGGACTAGGAGAAAAAGATTTACCGGTAGGTTTAAAATCTTATTTTTTTGGCCTCCTAATATGATGCAGTGAACCTTTTACAGATTGAGGATGACATACTTGCCAAGTTCATAAAGACCTTTTTCACATTACTGCTGCCATCCAGTGCCCATGGATAAGTTAGTTAAATCTTCTACTTCCACTCATACCCCACGCACCTGTGCTGGGAAAAAAGGTGACAATGGGGGTCATTCTGACCCGATTGCACGCTGCAGTTTATCGACAGGCAGAGGCGGTCGCTTGGCGTGGGTGCAGAATGGCGGCGTTTGGGTGCGGTCCGGCATACGCAGGCGTGGCCGGACCGAACGAGGGGGGGGGGGCGGACCACAGCGGCTGTGTAACGTCACACGCAGCCGCTGTGGCCCGGGGAACGATGAGTAGCTCCCGGCCAGCACGCTAAAGCTGCGCCGGTTGGGAGCTACTCTTGAAGTGCAAAGGCATCGCCGCTGTGCGATGCCTTTGCACTTCTGCGGGGGGGCCGGCACTGACATGCGGGGCGGTACAGCCCTGTGCTGGGCGTCCCCCCGCATGTCAGTGTGAATGATCATAGCTGTGCTAAATTTAGCACAGCTACGATCATCTCGGAATGACCCCCAATGTTGCTGCTCTGGATAATCCAGAAATTGATTGTGAACTGGATCCTAGTGTTCGGACCCATGGCCAGGGCAGTTTTATGGTTTCCTCCAGCCCACTTTCCTATGAAGATGTGATCCGAGCCATCAGGGTCACCATCACCCCTATTCTAGAACAACTGGTTGGCAAATCTGCTGATGCCCTAAAAGAAGTTAAAGAACAACTTCAATCCACCAACATTCAGGCAATTCAGGACCAAACTAAAATTAATGAGCACGACCAGGCACTATTTGACATGTAAGAACAACTTGAACAAGAGAGAAAAACTAACCAGTACCTTCTGAATAAAGTAGATGAATTGGAGAATCGCTCCAAAAGAAACAATCTTCGTATTACGGGTCTGCCAGAAAGTGTAAAAGACCCTGATCTATACAAATTTCTTGGTAAAGACTTGCTGCAACTTCTAGACCTGTCTTCGGAACTTTCTAATTTTGAAGTTGAAAGAGCTCACAAACTGGGACCATTCCAAGACACCAAACGTCCCTGGTGATATTCAGCTGCCTCAATTTTGCCTGCAAAAAAGCGTTATGTTTAAGGACTACTTGGCTGAGGTGTCCCGTGCTCATAAGGCTATGGCACTGGTCTGTACTAAGTTGATAAAAATTCAACTAAAGTTTGCTCTATTTCCTGCCTGCCTCCGGATTTTCAGAGACAATGGCTATAAGGATTTTACCTCAGTCGAAGATGCGACAATGAAAATAGTCCAGCTCCACTACTTCTACTGACTGACCTCTTTACGTGAATATGGCATATATATGTTGGTGTGATACACATGTATATAAGGTATGTTTTGTAATTACAATGTTTATCCTGATGACAATGTGAAGCGAAACATTGAAATGATATCATAAGCTGCTTTGCTCTATGTGTCTTTGTGAATCGAGTGCCGCACCTTTGCATATACCTATCTTCTCTGGCTGTGAGGGCACCAATGAAAGCTGTTTGTTATTATATATATATATATATATATATATATATATATCTGCATATATCTGCATATAAACCAGCTATTGTTTCATTCTACTTGTGCATTACTTCTTTTGAAATACACACTTGCACGGGTAATCCAAAATGACTTATGACATAGTAAGTACTAACAGATTCCTGATAAGGGTTGAAGAGCAAATTTAGTGTCATGAATTCCTGACAAGGGTTGAAGAGGAGCAATGTTAATAGTCAAGGATATCCAGCAAGGGTTAAAGAGTAATGTTAATAGCCAAGGATTCCCAAGAAGGGTTAAAGAACGTAGGAGGCTGACCTGCTGGCTATAGTACCCTCCTCCTTCCTCATAAAAATTTCTTAATCAAAATAAATTAACTAATCAATCAATCCTTTCTTTGCCTGCCTTCCACTACATACTCCACCTCCATTTCCCTGTACTGCCCTGTGGACTCTTTTACAAAAAATAATTCTATGGGGTCATATAGTTTTTTAAACTGCCATGCTGTCTGTCACTGCTGTTTCTCAATGTTACAGAGATGTGCTATATCCTTATCCGTAACTGCCTTGTGTTTGTGCCGTTGCTCTGATGCTTCGTTCAGCCAGTCTTTGTCCTATATTGGTGAACAATATTGTGAGCTGTGAGGTGGTCAAAAATGACTGGAAACGACTAGAAATTCATGTTATTGAACTTACTAACACTGTAGGAATGAAAACAGGCAAAAAATATATAATTTGAGTGGTTTTTATCAATTAAACAACAAATACAAATCATGTGAAGGTGGTGTTTCAAAACCAAAACAAGAAGATAAATACAGAAATAAAAAACAAAACATGATGATCTATGCACATCTCTACTGAGTGCTGCATAGATTCAAAATGGCTGCCTTGATACCTTATTTCAGCAATTTTACTTATCAACCAGCAAGTGGGGCATTTGTGGCTCGGTCGCTGGGATAATAACTTGGCAGAAGTGTCTGTATTAATAGATGTTTACAGAAACGATACTTCGGCTATATCAGCCCCTCTAAATTCAGTGCCAAGTATTCCCACCAATGCAAAACACCAATCGTTAATAACTAAGGGCAGTCTAACTAGCGGTCATTCATATCATTTCTAACTGCTCTGCACATCAGGTCCATTAGTGGAAGTATGATTGCTAAGGTCTTACACCATAGCAAAGAGAGCAGTCCCGAAGAGGAAGTTCACTGAGATATAGGTTTGGGATATAGGTTTAGTTTCCAAAAGCTGAAGTGTCAACAAATTGTCCCTATGTCTGTACATCATAAATGTACGGATAGTAGAGAGTGCATCTTATGTAACAGTAAGACAATGGTACCTTGGGAGCATTTGGCTTGGCCTCCAAAGCTCTAATTTATGGAAAATTACAAATCTGCCGAATGGAGACCAAGCTCTAAAATGTTCGCTTGTCTCTTGCAAATGGCAATGCTCGTTTGTTCCGTATTGCATTATGGTTTTTGGTAACTGCAACAAATCTTCTTCTTTTAAGGAATGTTGGGACCGCGAAATGATTGTCCCACAGATATTCAGGAGAGAGAATTTTCGTTGGCTTGTGATAAAGAAAATACTTGTTCAAATAGCTCTCATCATGCCAGACGGCTTCAATGTGGTTTTCCTTGTCCATCATCATAGCGTTATGGCAGAAGTTGGTCAGCTTATAGACCTCTTCCACCGTACCACCAAAATATCCCCCTGCATAGTAAAAGTCTCCCTCGTCTGTAGGAATGTAAGCTGTAGACTCTCGCCTGCGCTCATAGGTGAAGTGGTCACGAGATGCTCCATAGAAGCCAGGATGTAATGTGCCAAACACATCACTTAAAATCTCCACCCCAACATGGTCACTGAACTCCATGTCTACGTCTACGCACACCAAGTAGTCCACCTCGTTGATGAATCGTTGGCTGGCATAGTCTCGTATCATCTCCATGCGCCTCATTGACACTTCCTGCCATCTCTTGTAACCGGGGACTTCCAGGATGACCATGTGTCTGCCCTCACTGAGAGTGATATTGGGAATGTCACCAACACGGTCCGTAAAGACATAATAGTTGACTTTATGTCCTACCATGAAGAACTTTTCAGCAGTTTTAATAAAAGTCTGGACAAAGACCGTATATCTGAAAAACAAGCAGATGCTATTTAATATTCACTATTTCGTCATAACTGTGGCAAGCAAGTTTTGCTAATTATGCGGTGATTCTCAAACTATCTTGAATCTCTGTAACCTATTGTACCATTTTTTTTCATGGCACCCTTTGGCCAAAACTTACTTATTGAGAAATTCAGGAAAAATATTAATTGAAGCAAATTGTGCTAACCTGTCATCCTCTGGTTCAGTTATGTGGTGGCTTCCCTTCTGTTGATCCACATATGTTATGATTGGCAGCCACCAGCTCTGTTTTTTCCACATGGTTAATTAATAATTTATTTGGTCCTGGACCTCCAAACGCTTGCAGCCCTGCAGGTGTCCCTCGGACCCAGTGTTGGAACCAGATGTATTATTTTTGTTTCAAATAAAGGTCATATTTTAAACTAGGTGATTCATCGCGCCCTACGGGTGCTCTTCACACCGTCGGAAGGGGCTACGCTCTCCCTAACCCTTGCACACCCTTGGGGCGTGCAACATTTTTATTATATGGAGTATTACCGTCAATCATAATTTTGTGAGTGGTGAAATATTGCACGGACAAAGGGTGTGCAACGGTTAAGGGACCATAGCCCCTTGCGACGGCGTGAACAGCGCACGCAGGGCCTGATGAATCACCTAGTAGGTGCTGTGGTAGGTGGAGTGGCGGGTGCGGTGGAAACGCGGATGGGGGAGGGAGTCCAGGGGTACCGTGGGTGGGGGAGGACCAGGTGCCGCGGATGGGGGAGGGTGTCTGAAAGTGCTATGGTTGTGGGAGGGGTGGATGGGGGAGGGGGTCAAGAGGTGCTGCAGGTGAGATAGGGTGGGGGGGAGTGGGGATCACAAATGGGGGAGGGGGTCGGGAGGGGCTGTAGGTGGGGGAGGGGCATGCGTGACGTGGGTGGGGAAGGGCAGGTGCAGGGCTGTGGCAGATGGGTGAGGGGTTCTGGAGACGCTGCGGGTGGGGAAGGGGTGGGTGCGCTGCAGGTGGGGTAGGGGTGTAGTAGTGAACCGGTTGCGGGTAGGGGTGTAGTAGGGCTGTAGTGAACTGGATGCGCGGTCTCTCACACTTGCTGCTGGCGCTGCTATTGCTGTCCGGGTAACGCCGGTGGGGGCTCGGAGTAGGGGTTGCGCCTAGGCTGCAGCAGCAACAGGTGACAGACGGGAGTGCGCTGGGCAGTGACACGTGCAGGGCGCGCCCCCGGTGGCTGACAGAAACTCGGGAGAGGGGATCCTCGGTGGCCGCAGCAATGGCAGGATGCGGCCTCATCCTATGGGAGTCATTCCGACCCGTTCGCACGCAGCGGTTTGTCGCTGCGGTGCGAACGGGTCCGGATTGCGCATGCGCACCAGCCGCACTGCACGTGCACGACGTTGTCCGGCGACAAGGGTCGCCGGGTTACATCACAGTTTTATGAAAAAAGCGGTCGCAGAGCCGACCGCAAGAAGGATTGACAGAAAGAAGGCGTACCTGGGCGTCACCAGACCATTGGAGACCGTTTTCGGGGAGTGGAGAAGAAAACGCAGGTGTGTCCAGGAGAACGGAGGGTGGATATCGGACGTCAAAGCCGGCCCCAGCATCACAGAGATCGTCGCACAGGGTAAGTATGTCCAGGGCTGGTCTTGTTTCACTTGAATTTTTTTTAGCTTAGCAGGGCTTCACAAGCGATCGCACTCTGCTAAGCTAAAATACTCTCCCCCATAAGCGTGGACTAGTTGATCGCAGTAGCAGCAAAAAGTTGCTGGCTGCGAACAACTCGGGATGACCACCTATGTGCGGTACACCATGCAGAGAGCAGAGGGGGGCACAGTGCAGAGGGCAGAGGGGGGCACCATGCATAGAGCAGAGGGGGGCACTGCGCAGTGGGGGGCAAAGCGTATAGAGCAGAGGGGGGCACCATGCATAGAGCAGAGGGGGGCACAGTGCAGAGGGCAGTGAGAGGCAGAGAGCAGAGGGGGGCACAGTGTAGGTAGGGGCACCCTGTAGAGAGCAGAGGGGGGCACAGTGCAGAGGGGGGCATAGTGCAGAGAGTAGAGGGGGCACAGCACAGAGGTCAGATGGAGGAACAGCGCAAATGGGGACACAATGCATGAGCAGAAGGGGGCACAGCATAGAGGGGGGCACAGTGCAGAGAGCAGAGGGG
This sequence comes from Pseudophryne corroboree, assembly GCF_028390025.1. Taxonomy (NCBI): domain Eukaryota; kingdom Metazoa; phylum Chordata; class Amphibia; order Anura; family Myobatrachidae; genus Pseudophryne; species Pseudophryne corroboree. Next base: position 40,829,643 of record NC_086451.1, read on the forward strand.
GCAGAGGGGGGCACAGTGCAGAGAACAAAGGGGGCACAGCGCAGAGGGGGCACAGTGCTGAGAGCAGAGGGGGCACAGCACCGGGGGGGGCACAGTGCAGAGAGTAGAGGGGGGCAGAGAGCAGTGGGGGGCACCGCGCAGAGGTCAGATGGAGGAACAGCGCAGAGGGGGGAACAGCACAGAGGGCAGAGGAGGGCACAGTAGCAGAGAGCAGAGGGGGCACAGCGCAGAGGCCAGAGGGGGGCACAGCACGGGGGGGGGGCACAGTGCAGAGAGTAGAGGGGGGCAGAGAGCAGTGGGGGGCACCGCGCAGAGGTCAGATGGAGGAACAGCGCAGAGGGGGGAACAGCACAGAGGGCAGAGGAGGGCACAGTAGCAGAGAGCAGAGGGGGCACAGTGCAGAGGGGGGCACAGCGCAGAGGCCAGAGGGGGGCACAGCACGGGGGGGGCACAGTGCAGAGAGTAGAGGGGGGCACAGCGCAGAGAGCAAAGGGGGAAGAGCGCAAAGGTCAGATGGAGGCACAGGGTAGAGGGGGGCTGAGCACAGAGAGCACAGGGGGGCACAGTGCAGAGAGTAGAGGGGGCACAGCGCAGAGGTCAGATGGAGGAACAGCGCAAAGGGGGACACAGTGCAGAGAGCAGGGGGGGCATAGTGAAGAGAGCAGGGGGGTCACAGTGCAGAGGGCAGATGGAAGCACAGCGCAGAGGGGGGCACAGTACAGAGAGCAGGGGTGTCACAGTGCAGAGGGCAGATGGAAGCGCAGAGAGCGGCAGAGAGCAGGGGTATCACAGTGCAGAGGGCAGATGGAAGCGCAGAGGGGGGCACAGTGCAGAGAGCAGGGGTGTCACAGTGCAGAGGGCAGATGGAAGCACAGCGCAGAGGGGGGCACAGTGCAGAGAGCAGGGGTATCACAGTGCAGAGGGCAGATGGAAGCACAGCGCAGAGGGGGCACAGTGCAGAGCAGAGGGGGGCACAGCGCAGAGCCAGGCACAGTGCTGCAAGCAGTGGGGGGGCACAGCACAGATGGGGGCACAGCGCAAAGAGCAGATGGGGGCACAGTGCAGAGAGCAGAGGGGGCACAGTGCAGATGGGGGCGCAGAGGACAGAGGGGGGCACGGTGCAGAGGGCAGATGGAGGCACTGTGCAGAGAGGAAATTAGGAATATATGAGGCACTATGCAGTGAGGTAAGGCAGACAGCAGGCAGTGGGGAATGTTGCCCCGGAATAAGGTGACTGGCAGAGGCTGGTGACATTAGTATCACAGTCACCCTGCACCCACCTTGTGTATCTCCTGGATCTTCTCCACAGGGCCGCCCACCAGGACGCAGATCTCCAGGAGGCCGGAGGGCAGCGGGCTTCATAGACACATGGGTCTCCCTCTGTGCTGCTGGCCGGGGCTGCGGTGTGTGCGGCGGGGGCGCCGCGGTGCTGGTGACTGGTCGGGCTCTCCTCCACTGTCGCTGGGGCGTGTGTGGCCGGGGTTGCGGGGCTGGTGACTGGCCGGGCTCTCCTCCTCCTCCACTGTCGCCAGGGCTGCGGTGTGTGTGGCCGGGGCTGGTGACTGGCAGTGCTCTTCTCCACGATCGCCGGGGCTGCGGTGTGTGTGGCGGGGGCGCCGCGGGGCTGGGTGATTGGCTGGGCTCTCCTCCTCCACTGTCGCTGGGGCTGCGGTGTGTGAGGCGGGGGTGCCACGGGGCTGGTGACTGGCCGGGCTCTCCTCCTCCTTGCTGCTGGCTGGTTGAGATGGGGTGCGGGGGCAGACGGCCGGGCCTCGCTTCCTGGTAACCATCACCTCCCCTGGAGGCACCAGGCCAGGGGGGGTGAATAGTGAGAGGAGGACCCTGATGGAGGAGAGGTTTGACCAGATCTGTGACTCCACCCAGCGTTAGAGGCACAGAGTCACAGATCTGGGCAATTATATAGGAGATTAGATTTCTTACAAATGATTTTTTATATACAATGAGGAAAACCAGGCATACAATAGGTGGGAGAAAAATGGTGAGGGGAAAACCAACAACAAGAAAACAGTGCAATTTACAGTAGGGCAGTGTTCCTAGAAATGCTACCCAGTTTTCCACGAAGTACAGAAAACGTCTTAAATGGTTAATTTCAAGAGAGAGTGTGTGGGTAATTATATGTGCAGTATAATGGGTGTACTGTACTTGGAAGCCTTTTAGTCAGGCAAGAGGAGGCATTATAGGAGTTGTGGAAACCAACACTATCTGTAGTATAACTGTTCTGTACAGTGGCGTAAGTTTGTCCCAGTTGCCCGGAGGCAAGAAAAATATTGGTGCCCGCCCTATATATCATCCATGAGCCAATAAAATGCCGTTTTGAGATCCGAGTAAAACCGAACCCGCTCATCTCTAATTCTAACTACAGTATATGAAGCTACTACAAATCCATTGCAACTAGGCAGATCTATGTAGGGGTCCAACCACACACTACATAGATCTGCTCAGTCACTCACAATGCTGATTATTTCTCTGACAATTAATTTGCAAATGTCATATTCAGGATTAGAGCCCACAACCTTTTACACTGGAAACATGCACCATACTGGTGGAGATATCTGCTCTTGCATAGGAAGTATGAGAATTCAAAAAATATGAAGTTACTTGTAATCGTCAGAGAAATAACTTCATATAGTTAGAATTGTCATGTTTCCTTTATATGAGCAAATAGCTTCATCAGTAAGGTGTCTACTTCTAGTATATCTATAATAAAGAGGGTGTGATTTGTAAGGTGTAGTGACTAGTGGGGAAGTCGGCTACGGAAGAGATACCGGCTGCTGTCAATTAACTTAATTGATTAATGTTGTTGAACACACGGAACAGGAGGAGAGGTGCCCCTCTTCAAAACAGGAGCCCGGTGGCAGCTGACTCCGTTGCCTCCCAGAGTTCTGCCTCTGGTTCTGTACCTTAACTAAAATTGTCAGAAGTGGAATAGAAGTGTTATTCCAGAGCCGAGTGATGACAGCTCTTGTTGTGATCAGGATCCATCCTGCTATGTACTTCTTGTGAGAGTGAAGTTAAATTGGTATGATTATCTACTTGGATGGGGTGTGTTCTAACTGAAATCTAAATTGCGGTGTAAAAATAAAGCAGCCAGTATTTACCCTGCACAGAAATAAAAAACCCACCCAAATCTAACTCTCTTAGTCTGGAGATTACCAAACATAATGACTAAGAACATTTCATAACTTACTTTTTAATAGCAAACACAGTGAGGCCAATGCGGGCTTTTTTCAGATGGAATTGCGCATTCAGTATGTCAGTATTAAAGCTGCCATCCCATACAATTGGAGCAAACCAAGGTGTCATCATCGAGACGTCGGATCTCCTTGAAGCAACAAAAATATAAATTTGATTGGATTATACGTGGAGTTTAGAATAATCAAATGGAGAAAAACAAATATGTCACTAAAGTATGCTGCAGCTGTACAGAGCATACGTGCCTACATTTGGGGAAGAAAAACATTTCTGGGAGATTTGGAACAGGGCTGTTAAAATTCAAGATTCACTACTTAGAGCACTATGGAGCAACTTCAAAGCCTTGTTTAAAATACAAATTTAGACTATAGGTACCTCAGGAGGATGTGCTAGCCATGTATAAAATGTATTTTTCAAATGATGTCACCTAAGTGGGCTGTTGCAACACAAATCAATTGAACAGCATTACAATTGTTCATTGTGTCCTCCGTAATGGTCAACAACAGTTTCCATTCAAAGAGCACCATATACTGTACTGTATAGAAGTCTTTCTAATCTGGTTCTCCAAACACAATCCACAACCAAAGGTCATATGGGGTGACTTTACAGACCCAGTGCTATACTATTATTATTATTATTATTATTATTATTAATAATAATAATAATAATAATAACTCTTACGTCCTTGAGGATGCTGGGGACTCTGTAAGGACCATGGGGATAGACGGGCTCCGAAGGAGACATGGGCACTTTAAGAAAGACTTTAGGTATGGGTGTGCACTGGCTCCTCCCTCTATGTCCCTCCTCCAAACCTCAGTTTACTACTGTGCCCAGAGGAGGCTGGGTGCATTACAGGGAGCTCTCCTGAGTTTCCCGTCAGAAAGTATATTTGTTAGGTTTTTTATTTTCAGGGAGCCTGCTGGCAACAGACTCCCTGCATCGAGGGACTGAGGGGAGAGAAACAGACCTACTTTAATGCTAGGCTCTGTTTCTTAGGCTACTGGACACCATTAGCTCCAGAGGGATCGGTACGCAGGTCTCACCCTCGCCGTCCGTCCCAGAGCCGCGCCGCTGTCCTCCTCGCAGAGCCGGAAGATAGAAGTCGGGTGAGTATGAGAAGAAAATAAGACTTCAGAGGCGGCAGAAGACTTCATGATCTTCACTGAGGTAACGCACAGCAGTAACGCTGTGCGCCATTGCTCCCATACACCTCACACACGGCAGTCACTGTAAGGGTGCAGGGCGCAGGGGGGCGCCCTGGGCCGCATATGAACCTCTCTTTGGCAAATATATATATATATATATATATATACAGCTCGGCACTGTATATATAAAGAGCCCCCGCCAGTTTTTAGTATATTTGAGCGGGACAGAAGCCCGCCGCCGAGGGGGCAGGGCTTCTCCGTCAGCACTCACCAGCGCCATTTTCTCCACAGCACAGCGCTGAGAGGAAGCTCCCCGGACTCTTCCCTGCTTATTACACAGTGAAAGAGGGTTTTAAAGAAGGGGGGGGGGACATAATTTGGCGCATATATATATATATATATATATATATATATATATATATATAAACAGCGCTACTGGGTAAACATATATTTATTGTGTTTTTTTCCTGGGTCATATAGCGCTGGGTGTGTGCTGGCATACTCTCTCTCTGTCTCTTCAAAGGGCCTTGTGGGGGAACTGTCTTCAGATAAGAGGATTCCCTGAGTGTGTGGTGTGTCGGTACGCGTGTGTCGACATGTCTGAGGTAGAAGGCTCTCCTAGGGAGGAGGGGGAGCAAATGAATGTGGTGTCTCAGTCGACAACGCCGACACCTGACTGGATATGTGGAATGTTTTAAGTGCTAATGTAAATTTATTGCACAAAAGATTAGACAAAGCTGAAGCTAGGGAACAGCCAGGGAGTCAACCCATGTCTGTCCCTATGTCGCAGGGACCTTCGGGGTCTCAAAAGCGCCCACTATCCCAAATAGTAGACACAGATACCGACACGGATTCTGACTCCAGTGTCGACTACGATGATGCAAAGTTACAGCCAAAGTTGGCTAAATGTATTCGATATATGATTATTGCAATAAAAGATGTTTTGCATATCACAGAGGAACCCCCTGTCCCTGACACGAGGGTACACATGTATAAGGGAAAGAAACCTGAGATAACCTTTCCCCCCTCACATGAGTTGAACGAATTATGTGAAAAAGCTTGGGAATCTCCAGACAAAAAACTGCAGATTCCCAAAAGGATTCTTATGGCGTATCCTTTCCCGCCAACGGACAGGATACGGTGGGAATCCTCCCCTAGGGTGGGCAAAGCATTGACACGCTTATCCAAAAAGGTAGCGCTGCCATCCCAAGATACGGCTACCCTCAGGGATCCTGCTGACCGCAAGCAGGAGGTTACCTTGAAGTCCATTTACACACATTCTGGTACCTTACTCAGACCGGCGATTGCGTCGGCCTGGGTTTGTAGCGCTGTAGTAGCATGGACAGATACCTTATCAGCGGAAATTGAGACCCTAGATAAGGATACCATTTTATTGACCCTAGGGCATATAAAAGATGCTGTCTTATATATGAGAGATGCTCAAAGAGACATTAGTCTACTGGGTTCTAGAATCAACGCTATGTCGATTTCTGCTAGACGAGTCCTATGGACCCGGCAATGGACAGGTGATGCCGACTCAAAGAGGCATATGGAGGATTTACCTTACAAGGGTGAGGAATTGTTTGGGGAAGGTCTCTCGGACCTGGTCTCCACAGCTACAGCTGGTAAATCAAATTTTTTGCCTTATATTCCCTCACAGCCTAAGAAAGCGCCACATTATCAAATGCAGTCCTTTCGATCACAAAGAAACAAGAAAGTACGAGGTGCGTCTTTTCTTGCCAGAGGTAAGGGCAGAGGAAAAAAGCTGCACAACACAGCTAGTTCCCAGGAACAGAAGTCCTCCCCGGCCTCTTCAAAATCCACCGCATGACGCTGGGGCTCCGCTAAAGGAGTCCGCCCCAGTGGGGGCACGTCTTCGAGTTTTCAGCCACATCTGGGTTCACTCACAGGTGGATCCCTGGGCAATAGAAATTGTTTCTCAGGGTTACAAGCTGGAATTCGAACAGGTGCCTCCTCGCCGGTTTTTCAAATCGGCCCTACCAGCTTCTCCCCCGGAAAGGGAGATAGTGTTAAATGCAATTCACAAATTGTATCTTCAACAGGTGGTGGTCAAGGTTCCCCTGCTTCAACAAGGGAGGGGATATTACTCAACCCTGTTTGTAGTCCCGAAACCGGACGGTTCGGTCAGACCCATTTTAAATTTAAAATGCCTGAACCTATACTTGAAAAGGTTCAAGTTGAAGATGGAATCGCTAAGAGCGGTCATCGCCAGCCTGGAAGGGGGGGATTTTATGGTATCTCTGGACATAAAGGATGCGTACCTTCATGTTCCCATTTATCCACCTCATCAGGCGTACCTGAGATTTGCGGTACAGGATTGTCATTACCAATTTCAGACGTTGCCGTTTGGGCTTTCCACGGCCCCGAGGATTTTCACCAAGGTAATGGCGGAAATGATGGTGCTCCTGCGCAAGCAAGGTGTCACAATTATCCCGTACTTGGACGATCTCCTCATAAAAGCGAGATCAAGAGAGCAGTTGCTGAACAGCGTCTCACTTTCACTGAAGGTGTTACAGCAACACGGCTGGATTCTCAATATCCCGAAGTCGCAGTTGGTTCCTACGACTCGTCTGACCTTCTTGGGCATGATTCTGGATACAGACCAGAAAAGGGTTTATCTTCCGATAGAAAAAGCTCAGGAACTCATGACTCTGGTCAGGAACCTATTGAAGCCAAAACAGGTGTCAGTGCATCACTGCACTCGAGTCCTGGGAAAGATGGTGACATCATACGAAGCCATTCCCTTCGGCAGGTTCCATGCGAGGACTTTCCAATGGGACCTACTGGACAAGTGGTCCGGGTCACATCTACAAATTCATCAGTTGATCACCCTGTCCCCCAGAGCCAGGGTATCTCTCCTGTGGTGGCTGCAGAGTGCTCACCTTCTAGAAGGCCGCAGGTTCGGCATTCAGGACTGGATCCTGGTGACCACGGACGCGAGCCTCCGAGGTTGGGGAGCAGTCACACAGGGAAGAAACTTCCAAGGTCTTTGGTCAAGTCAAGAGACTTGTCTTCACATCAACATCCTGGAACTGAGGGCCATATACAACGCCCTACGTCAAGCGGAGACCTTACTTCATGACCTGCATCCAGGAGAGTGGGGACTTCATCAGGAAGTCTTCGCACAGATTGCAAGTCAGTGGGGACTGCCCCAGATAGACATGATGGCGTCCCGCCTCAACAAAAAGCTACAGAGGTATTGCGCCAGATCAAAAGACCCTCAGGCGGTAGCTGTAGACGCCCTAGTGACACCGTGGGTGTTCCAGTCGGTCTATGTTTTTCCTCCTCTTCCTCTCATACCCAAGGTGTTGAGAATAATAAGAAAAAGAGGAGTGAGAACAATTCTCACTGTTCCAGATTGGCCACGAAGGACCTGGTATCCGGATCTGCTGGAAATGCTCACAGAAGATCCGTGGCCTCTTCCTCTACGACAGGACCTGTTGCAACAGGGGCCCTGTCTGTTCCAAGACTTTCCGCGGCTGCGTTTGACGGCATGGCGGTTGAATGCAGGATCCTAGCGGAAAAAGGCATTCTGGATGAGGTCATTCCTACGCTGATAAAGGCTAGGAAGGACGTGACAGCTAAACATTATCACCGTATATGGCGAAAATATGTTTCTTGGTGTGAGGCCAGGAATGCTCCTACGGAAGAATTCCATCTGGGCCGTTTCCTTCACTTCCTACAGACTGGAGTGAATTTGGGCCTATAAATAGGCTCCACTAAGGTTCAGATTTCGGCCTTATCCATTTTCTTTCAAAAAGAATTGGCTTCTCTCCCAGAAGTACAGACTTTTGTGAAGGGAGTGCTGCATATTCAGCCTCCTTTTATACCTCCGGTGGCGCCTTGGGACCTTAACGTGGTGTTGAGTTTCCTTAAGTCGCACTGGTTTGAACCACTTCAAACGATGGAGTTAAAATATCTCACTTGGAAGGTGGTCATGTTATTAGCCTTGGCTTCGGCTAGGCGAGTGTCGGAATTGGCGGCTTTGTCTCATAAAAGCCCCTATCTGGTTTTCCATATGGATAGAGCGGAATTGTGGCCCCGTCCTCAATTCTTGCCTAAGGTGGTGTCAGCTTTTCATATGAACCAACCTATTGTGGTGCCTGTGGCTACACGATACTTGGAGGATTCCGAGTCCCTTGATGTAGTCAAGGCTTTGAAAATTTACGTGGCCAGAATGGCTAGAGTCAGAAAAACAAAAGCACTGTTTGTCCTATATGCAGCCAACAAGGTTGGCGCCCCTGCTTCAAAGCAGACTATTGCTCGCTGGATCTGTAACACGATTCAGCAGGCGCATTCTACGGCTGGATTGCCGTTACCAAAATCGGTCAAGGCCCATTCCACTAGGAAGGTGGGCTCGTCTTGGGCGGCTGCCCGAGGGGTCTCGGCACTACAACTATGTCGAGCTGCTACTTGGTCGGGTTCAAACACCTTTGCAAAGTTCTATAAGTTTGATACCCTGGCTGAGGAGGACCTCCTGTTTGCTCAGTCGGTGCTGCAGAGTCATCCGCACTCTCCCGCCCGTTTGGGAGCTTTGGTATAATCCCCATGGTCCTTACGGAGTCCCCAGCATGCTCTAGGACGTAAGAGAAAATAAGATTTTAAACCTACCGGTAAATCTTTTTCTCGTAGTCCGTAGAGGATGCTGGGCGCCCGTCCCAAGTGCGGACTACTTCTGCAAGACTTGTATATAGTTTCTCTAACGTCCTAGTGGATGCTGGGGACTCCGTAAGGACCATGGTGAATAGACGGGCTCCGCAGGAGACTGGGCACTCTAAGAAAGATTTAGTACTACTGGTGTGCACTGGCTCCTCCCTCTATGCCCCTCCTCCAGACCTCAGTTAGAATCTGTGCCCGGACAGAGCTGGGTGCATTTTAGTGAGCTCTCCTGAGCTTGCTAATAAGAAAGTATTTTAGTTAGGTTTTTTTATTTTCAGAGAGCTTCTGCTGGCAACAGACTCTCTGCTACGTGGGACTGAGGGGAGAGAAGCAAACCTACTAACTGCGGCTAGGTTGCGCTTCTTAGGCTACTGGACACCATTAGCTCCAGAGGGATCGAACACAGGAACCTAACCTTGGTCGTCCGTTCCCGGAGCCGCGCCGCCGTCCCCCTCGCAGAGCCAGAAGACAGAAGCCGGCGGGTTGAAGCAAGACGACGTCAAAATCGGCGGCAGAAGACTCCTGTCTTCATATGAGGTAGCGCACAGCACTGCAGCTGTGCGCCATTGCGCCCACACTAACCCACACACTCCGGTCACTGTAGGGTGCAGGGCGCAGGGGGGGGGCGCCCTGGGCAGCAATTAAGTACCTCCTGGCAAAAGCAGCATATATACAGTTGGACACTGTTATATGCATGAGCCCCCGCCATTAATTTCACACAAAATCGCGGGACAGAAGCCCGCCGCTGAGGGGGCGGGGCCTTCTTTCTCAGCACTCACCAGCGCCATTTTCTCTCCACAGCTCCGCTGAGAGGAAGCTCCCCAGGCTCTCCCCTGCAGACTCACGGTAGAAAGGGTAAAAAGAGAGGGGAGGCACATAAATTTAGCGCATTAATCATATATACAGCAGCTACTGGGTAAACACTAAGTTACTGTGTGATTCCTGGGTCATATAGCGCTGGGGTGTGTGCTGGCATACTCTCTCTCTGTCTCCAAAAGGCCTTGTGGGGGTCCTGCCCTCATATAGAGCATCCCCTGTGTGTGTGGTGTGTCGGTACGCGTGTGTCGACATGTTTGACGAAGAGGGCTATGTGGAGGCAGAGCAAGTGCAGATGAATGACGTGTCTCCGCCGACGGCTCCGACACCTGATTGGATGGATATGTGGAAGGTGTTAAATGATAATGTAAACTCCTTGCATAAAAGGTTGGATAAAGCTGATGCCTTGGGACAGTCGGGGTCTCAGCCCATGCCTGATCCTACAGCGCAAAGGCCGTCAGGGTCTCAGAAGCGCCCACTATCCAAAATTGTTGACACAGATATCGACACGGATTCTGACTCCAGTGTCGATGAGGATGATGCAAAATTGCAGCCTAAAATGGCTAAAGCCATCCGCTACATGATTATAGCAATGAGGGATGTTTTGCACATATCAGAGGTAAACCCTGTCCCTGACAAGAGGGTTTATATGTATGGGGAGAAAAAGCAAGAGGTGACTTTTCCCCCTTCACATGAGCTAAATGAATTATGTGAAAAAGCGTGGGATTCCCCCGATAGGAAGGTGCTGATTTCCAAAAGGTTACTTATGGCGTATCCTTTCCCGCCAACGGACAGGGTGCGCTGGGAATCCTCCCCTAGGGTAGATAAAGCGCTGACACGCTTATCTAAGAAGGTGGCCCTGCCGTCACAGGATACGGCCGCCCTAAAGGATCCTGCAGATAGGAAGCAGGAAAGTATCCTGAAGTCTGTTTATACACATTCAGGTACTCTACTGAGGCCAGCAATTGCGTCGGCCTGGATGTGTAGTGCTATAGCAGCATGGACAGATAATCTGTCTGAGGAAATGGATACCTTAGACAAGGATACCATTTTACTGACCCTGGGGCATATAAAAGACGCTGTCCTATATATGAGGGATGCCCAGAGGGACATTTGCCTACTGGGCTCTAGAATAAATGCAATGTCAATTTCTGCCAGAAGGGTCCTGTGGACTCGGCAATGGACAGGTGATGCCGACTCCAAAAAGCACATGGAGGTTTTACCTTACAAGGGTGAGGAATTGTTTGGGGACGGCCTCTCGGACCTAGTTTCCACAGCTACGGCTGGGAAGTCAAATTTTTTGCCATATATTCCCTCACAGCCTAAGAAAGCACCGTATTACCAAATGCAGTCCTTTCGATCACAAAGAAGCAAGAAGGTCAGAGGTGCGTCCTTTCTTGCCAGAGGCAGGGGTAGAGGAAAGAAGCTGCACCATACAGCTAGTTCCCAGGAACAGAAGTCCTCCCCGGCTTCCACTAAATCCACCGCATGACGCTGGGGCTCCACAGGTGGAGCCAGGAGCGGTGGGGGCGCGTCTCCGCAATTTCAGCCACCAGTGGGTTCGCTCACAGGTGGATCCCTGGGCTATACAGATTGTGTCTCAGGGATACAAGCTGGAATTCGAGGTGATGCCCCCTCACCGTTACCTCAAATCGGCCCTGCCAGCTTCCCCCATGGAAAGGGAGGTAGTGTTAGCGGCAATTCACAAGTTATATCTCCAGCAGGTGGTGGTAAAGGTTCCCCTCCTTCAACAGGGAAGGGGTTACTATTCCACGATGTTTGTGGTATCGAAACCGGACGGTTCGGTCAGACCCATATTGAATTTAAAGTCCCTGAACATTTATCTGAAAAGATTCAAGTTCAAAATGGAATCGCTCAGAGCGGTCATTGCAAGCCTGGAAGAGGGGGATTTTATGGTGTCTCTGGACATCAAGGATGCTTACTTGCATGTCCCCATTTATCCACCTCATCAGGAGTACCTCAGATTTGTGGTACAGGACTGTCATTACCAATTCCAGACGTTGCCGTTTGGGCTCTCCACGGCACCGAGAATATTTACCAAGGTAATGGCGGAAATGATGGTGCTCCTTCGAAAGCAAGGGGTCACAATTATCCCATACTTGGACGATCTCCTCATAAAGGCGAGGTCCAGAGAGCAGTTGCTGATCAGCGTAGCACACTCTCAGGAAGTGTTGCAACAGCACGGCTGGATTCTGAATATCCCTAAGTCGCAGCTGATTCCTACGACGCGTCTGCCCTTTCTGGGCATGATTCTGGACACGGACCAGAAGAAGGTGTTTCTCCCGGCGGAGAAGGCTCAAGAGCTCGTGACTCTAGTCAGAGACCTCTTAAAACCGAAACAGGTGTCGGTGCATCGCTGCACGCGAGTCCTGGGAAAGATGGTGGCATCATACGAAGCCATTCCCTTCGGCAGGTTCCATGCGAGGATCTTTCAGTGGGATCTGTTGGACAAGTGGTCCGGATCGCATCTTCAGATGCATCGGCTGATCACCCTGTCCCCGAGGGCCAGGGTGTCTCTTCTGTGGTGGCTACAGAGTGCTCACCTTCTCGAGGGCCGCAGGTTCGGCATACAGGACTGGGTCCTGGTGACCACGGATGCGAGCCTCCGAGGGTGGGGGGCAGTCAACTCAGGGAAGAAACTTCCAAGGGTTGTGGTCAAGTCAGGAGGCTTGTCTGCACATAAATATCCTGGAACTAAGGGCCATATACAACGCCCTGAGTCAAGCGGAGCCTCTGCTTCGCAACCAACCGGTGCTGATTCAGTCAGACAGCATCACCGCAGTGGCTCATGTAAACCGCCAGGGCGGCACAAGAAGCAGAGTGGCGATGGCGGAAGCCACCAGGATTCTTCGTTGGGCGGAGAATCACGTGCAAGCACTGTCAGCAGTGTTCATTCCGGGAGTGGACAACTGGGAAGCAGACTTCCTCAGCAGGCACGACCTCCACCCGGAAGAGTGGGGACTTCATCACGAAGTCTTCACTCAGATTACAAATCGATGGGAACTGCCACAGGTAGACATGATGGCGTCCCGTCTCAACAAAAAGCTACAAAGGTATTGCGCCAGGTCAAGAGACCCTCAGGCAATAGCTGTGGAAGCACTGGTAACACCGTGGGTGTTCCAGTCGGTCTATGTGTTTCCTCCTCTTCCTCTCATACCCAAGGTGCTGAGAATCGTAAGAAAAAGAGGAGTGAGAACAATACTCATTGTTCCGGATTGGCCAAGAAGGACTTGGTACCCGGAACTGCAAGAAATGCTCACAGAGGACCCATGGCCTCTGCCTCTCAGACAGGACCTGTTGCAACAGGGGCCCTGTCTGTTCCAAGACTTACCGCGGCTGCGTTTGATGGCATGGAGGTTGAACGCAGGATCCTAGCAGAAAAAGGCATTCCGGAGGAAGTTATTCCTACGCTGATAAAGGCTAGGAAGGACGTGACAGCAAGACACTATCACCATATATGGCGAAAATATGTTGCCTGGTGTGAGGCCAGGAAGGCCCCTACAGAGGAATTCCAGCTGGGCCGGTTCCTGCACTTCCTACAGTCTGGAGTGACTATGGGCCTGAAGTTGGGGTCCATAAAGGTCCAGATTTCGGCCCTATCCATTTTCTTTCAAAAGGAACTGGCTTCTCTTCCTGAAGTTCAGATGTTTGTTAAGGGAGTGCTGTGTATTCAGCCCCCTTTTGTGCCACCAGTGGCACCTTGGGATCTCAACGTGGTGTTGGGTTTCCTGAAATCCCACTGGTTTGAGCCACTTAAGACCGTGGAGCTAAAGTATCTCACGTGGAAGGTGGTCATGCTATTGACCTTAGCTTCGGCTAGGCGTGTGTCAGAATTGGCGGCTTTGTCATGTAAAAGCCCCTATCTGGTTTTCCATATGGACAGGGCAGAATTACGGACTCGTCCGCAATTTCTGCCGAAGGTGGTGTCATCTTTTCATTTGAACCAACCTATTGTGGTGCCTGCGGCTACTCGTGACTTGGAGGATTCCAAGTTGCTTGATGTAGTCAGGGCTTTGAAGATCTATGTAGCCAGGACGGCTGGAGTCAGGAAGACTGACTCGCTGTTTATCCTGTATGCATCCAACAAGCTGGGTGCTCCTGCTTCAAAGTAAACCATGGCTCGCTGGATCTGTAGCACGATTCAGCAGGCTCATTCTGCGGCTGGTTTGCCGCATCCAAAATCAGTGAAAGCCCATTCCACAAGGAAAGTGGGCTCTTCTTGGGCGGCTGCCCGAGGGGTCTCGGCGTTACAGCTTTGCCGAGCAGCTACTTGGTCGGGTACAAACACATTTGCTAAGTTCTACAAGTTTGATACCCTGGCTGAGGAGGACCTTGTGGTTGCCCATTCGGTGCTGCAGAGTCATCCGCACTCTCCCGCCCGTTTGGGAGCTTTGGTATAATCCCCATGGTCCTTACGGAGTCCCCAGCATCCACTAGGACGTTAGAGAAAATAAGATTTTACTCACCGGTAAATCTATTTCTCGTAGTCCGTAGTGGATGCTGGGCGCCCATCCCAAGTGCGGACTTTCTGCAATACGTGTTATTGCTTAATAAAGGGTTATGGGGGCATCCATTGTTGATTCTCTGTTGTTGTTCATACTGTTGACTGGCTAAGTTTATCACAAGTTATACGGTGTGATTGGTGTGGCTGGTATGAGTCTTACCCTGGATTCCAAAATCCTTTCCTTATAATGTCTGCTCTTCCGGGCACAGTTTCCTTAACTGAGGTCTGGAGGAGGGGCATAGAGGGAGGAGCCAGTGCACACCAGTAGTACTAAATCTTTTTTAGAGTGCCCAGTCTCCTGCGGAGCCCGTCTATTCCCCATGGTCCTTACGGAGTCCCCAGCATCCACTACGGACTACGAGAAATAGATTTACCGGTGAGTAAAATCTTATTTTTGCTTACATAAGGGTTATGTTATAGTTTTCATTGGTCTTGGACTGAGGCTATGTTGTTTTCATACTGTTAACTGGTTAGTATATCACAAGTTATACGGTGTGATTGGTGTGGCTGGTATGAATCTTGCCCTTGGATTAACAAAAATCCTTTCCTCGTACTGTCCGTCTCCTCTGGGCACAGTTTCCCTAACTGAGGTCTGGAGGAGGGGCATAGAGGGAGGAGCCAGTGCACACCCATACCTAAAGTCTTTCTTAAAGTGCCCATGTCTCCTGCGGAGCCCGTCTATCCCCATGGTCCTTACGGAGTCCCCAGCATCCTCTACGGACTACGAGAAAAAGATTTACCGGTAGGTTTAAAATCTTATTTTATATAGTGTCTACATATTGCAAAGTACTTTACTTTGAATATTTAAGCAGTCACATCAGTCCCTGCCCCAGGAAAGAGTGCAAAGTATTTTCCCCAACACATGGCCCACACACAATTAATTTTCTCAGAAGTCAAATAACCGAACAATGGCCCTCATTCCGAGTTGTTCGCTCGCTAGCTGCTTTTAGCAGCATTGCACACGCTAGGCCGCCGCCCTCTGGGAGCGTATCTTAGCTTAGCAGAATAGCGAACGAAAGATTAGCAGAACTGCTACTAAATATTTTCTTGCAGTTTCTGAGTAGCTCCAGACATACTCCTAGATTGCGATCAGCTCAGTCTGTTTAGTTCCTGGTTTGACGTCACAAGTACGCCCTGCGTTCGGCCAGCCACTCCCCCGTTTCTCCAGACACTCCCGCATTTTTACCTGGCACGCCTGCGTTTTTTAGCACACTCCCGGAAAACGCTCAGTTACCACCCAGAAACACCCACTTCCTGTCAATCATTCTCCAAACTGCAGAGCGACTGAAAAGCGCCGTACAAACAGCAGCAAAATTGCTAAGTTTTTAGTTAAATAACAAAGCGCATGCGCGCTGCGTACCATGCGCATGCGCATTTAGCAACAAATCGCAGCGTAGCGAAAATCGGCAACGAGCGAACAACTCGGAATGACCACCCATATGTCTTTGAAGTGTAGGAGGAAACTGGAGTGCCCAGAGGCAACCCACATATGAATTTAATGCAAGACCCCTGTTCTGTGACACAAAAATTCTAAACACTATCCTGCCAGAGTAATCTTTTACCGATGACGTCAATGTGCTTTTATTATAAAGAAAAATAAGTGGTTAATATCCGAAAGAAATGTGACAACCCCTTCAGTTTCTTTTCGGCAGGCACATAAAATGGAAGGCAGTTTCCAAAATATAAATTTATTATTTTAATGTCCAGTAATGTCTTAATGTCCAGTCTTCTGTCTGTGGCCGGCTCACATACCACCAAGCCATTGAGTGGTCATCCGTGGCTTGAAATTATTAGTGTGGATCTATTAGCGCTATTCCATTAAAAGCAGATGAGTGATGTGCCAACAGGTTTGCAGCAACTTTAGACAGAAGCCTGCATACACCTGACTTCACAAAAATACAGCTGCTGCATTGAAGGTAAAGGCCATATAAACTCTATTAGTGAGTATATCCTTGAGGGTCTGGGACTCCAGGTCGACAACAAAAAGGTCGACACACCTTAGGTCGCCGCCAATTGGTCGACACACCTTAGGTCGACATGGACAAAAGATCAACATGGACAAAAGGTCGACAGGAACGAGGTCGACATGGAAAAAGGTCGACATGAGTTTTTTATGTTTTTTTGGTGTCGTTTTCTTCGTAGAGTGACGGGGAACCCCAATTAGTGCACCGCTTCGCTCGCCATGCTTCGGGCATGGTGCCTTCGCTCGGCACAGTTTACCGTTCCAATCGTAGTCCACGTGGATCGTTAAGTATGAAAAGGTTCCAAAAAAGAAAAAATTAAAAATTCATGTCGACCCTTTTCCATGTCGACCTTGTTCCTGTCGACCTTTTGTCCATGTCGACCTTTTGTCCATGTCGACCTAAGGGGTGTCGACCAATTGGCGTCGACCTAAGGTGTGTCGACCTTTTGTTGTCGACCTGGAGTCCGGATACCATCCTTGAAATTATTATACATAGAATACTATTAATATTTACATGCTTTCCTTAAACCAACTAAAAAACATGTCCACCAAAGTGGACTTATTCTCTAGGCCCTTAGGTGTCAACGATGAGTGGAATTCATCCTGAGCTTATATCTCATAAGGACAAGTCCCACTCATTCATAGCACAGAAGGATTTCAAATGATTAAAAATATTCCTCATCCGTCTCAAGCCATATGGGGCTGGGATAAGATAATGTGATTATGTGTCAGAATGGTAATGTGATTATTGGATGCACAATGACCTCACTGAGCACTTTGGGCCTAATTCAGGCCTGGTCGCACGCAGGCTATTTTTTGCACTGCTGCGACCAGGTAATCGCCACCCACAGGGGATGGGGAATTCGTTATGCAGGGTTGCAAACGCTTGTGCAGACTCTGCACAGCTCAGGACTTACTCACCCGCTGCGATGAACCAGGACATAGCTGACGCCAGAATAATACCTAGAACCTGGGGACAAGGCAAGGGCAATAGAAGTAGTATATCTTGCCATCCTGGTATCTGGACTATAAGGGGCACCATTGATTGAATAAGTGGAGCACCTTCTTTGAAACAATATGACTCCTTAATAGTTGCCACAATGCAATAACACTCTACACTGCTGGTTCTCAACTTCAACCCTCAAGTATCCCCAACAGGTCATGTTTTCAGGATTTCTGCCTGTGGAAGCAAATGGAATTATAACTAACCCACCTATACAGATTAAATAACCCTTTCAAGTGTGTTATTTGAAACTAACTAAACTACCAAAATAAAAAGGCATTATTTTCTAGTGCAGATGTTATTTTACACAATGCTGCTCTTTCTGGTTTTGGAAATGTGGGAGTAAATGAAATAGGGTCCAAGTTTGGGAAATGTGTGAGTTTACCGCTAAACCCGCACATTTTTAGAGCCTGGACAAACTCTCATGTTTCCTGCAATTCCGCAACTCGCAAAGGGCAAACTTGTACAGGTTGAGTATCCCATATCCAAATATTCAGAAATATGGAATAATCCGAAATACGGAATTTTTTGAGTGAGAGCGAGATAGTGAAACCTTTGTTTTGTGATGGCTCAATGTACACAGACTTTGTTTAATACACACAGTTATTAAAAATATTGTATTATATGACCTTCAGGCTGTGTGTATAAGGTGTATATGTAACATAAATACATTCTGTGCTTATATTTAGGTCCCATCACCATGATATCTCATTATGGGATGCAATTATTCCAAAATACGGAAAAATCCGATATCCAAAATACCTCTGGTCCCAAACATTTTAGATAAGGGATACTCAACCTATATCTAAATGTTTTCCTATGCAAAACATACAACCCGGTCAATGTAATAGGGTGCAAGTTTTAAACTCACACCCAAAACTTTACAAAAAACTCGCCTAGAAATAGACCAGTTTTTTATAAGCGAGTCAGACAGAAGCATGTACAGATCTACTAGATCTGTACATGCTTCTGACTGCAAAAGTGCTGAAATAGTTTTAAAAAAATTCCGTGGGGTCCCCCTCCCCCAAAAGCATAACCAGTCCGGGCTCATTGAGCCGGTCCTAGGGCCTAATTCAGACCTGATCGCGCTGTTGTGCGAAATCGCACAGTGGCCGATTATCGATTGACTGCGCAGGCACGATCCCAAACAGCGATAGAACGGTGCAAAACTTTTGATCACTAGGCGTATGGTGATTGACAGGAAGCGGACGTTTCTGGGTTGTAGCGGCGTACACATGCATTCGCATACTTGTACAGGGCGGGTTTTCACTCTATGAGCAGGGACTATCTGATCGCAGCCCTCTGCACATTTGCAGCAATCAGATCTGAATAAGGCCCCTAGTTCCAGAAACACAGGAGGGAAAAATGCGTTAGGTTGCCTGTATTTTAAGAACCAGCACCGGGCTCTTGGACCGGTCCTGGTTTAAAAAAAATGGGGAGGGGGGACTAGTAGGGGTGCCCCGTACTTTTAAAACCAGCACCAGGCTCCACTAGCCAGGGAGATAATGCCACAGTCAGAGGACATGCTTATATTGATCCCCGTGGCCATATTATTAACCCCCTAATTAGTCAGCCATGGCGGGGGTTTCTTGGGGAGAATGGGGACCCCCCAATAAAGAGGTCCCTCCCTCCAGGACACCCGGGGCTGAAGCCCTGGGCTATTCTCGCCACCTCTGGGCTGTGGGTGCCGGATTGATATCAATTCAGTGAGCTTAAGCTCTAAAAAATTACCCCAAAATTACCCCATCTAGTCTCAATATCCTACGCTGCGCGAGATGCCTGGTGCAAGTGAGCTGCCATGAACTCTGCTAGCGTCGGATGTCTTTTTTTCCTAAAAATTCGTCTTAGTCGAGCACCAGGAGACCGTGCTGGTTAATTTGATATGCGACACTTGTATATACTGTATGTGTGCAAGTGAGTCTGTACACATTGCACAGTGGATCTTCACATGGAAGAAAGCTGCGGCCGCAGCATCATAGCAATTCGTATGCAGATTCAGATACAGAGACTTAGGGGGTCATTCCGAGTTGATCGCTCGCTAGCAGTTTTTAGCAGCCGTGCAAACGCATAGTCGCCGCCCACGGGGAAGTGTATTTTCGCTTTGCAGGAGTGCAAACGCTTGTGCAGCAGAGCGCCTGCAAACACATTTTGTGCAAAACAAACCCAGCCCTGTAGTTACTTATCCTGTGCAATGATTGCTGCGACGAGTGACATGGTAATGACGTCAGATGCCCGGCCACGCCTGCGTTTTTCCAAACACTCCCAGAAAACGGTCAGTTGACACCCAGAAACTCCCACTTCCTGTCAATCTCCTTGCGTTCGGCAGTGCGATTGGAATCGTCGCTAGAACCAGTGCAAAACCACAAAGGACTTCGTATCCGTACGACGCGCGTGCTCATTGCGGTGCATATATATGCACAGATTAGCCATTTTCTCTAACGTCCTAGTGGATGCTGGGGACTCCGTAAGGACCATGGGGAATAGACGGGCTCCGCAGGAGACAGGGCACTTTAAGAAAGAATTAGGATACTGGTGTGCACTGGCTCCTCCCTCTATGTCCCTCCTCCAGACCTCAGTTTGAATCTGTGCCCGGACGAGCTGGGTGCACCTTAGTGAGCTCTCCTGAGCTTGCTAAAAAGAAATATTTTGTTAGGATTTTTTATTTTCAGAGAGATCTGCTGGCAACAGACTCTCTGCTACGTGGGACTGAGGGGAGAGAAGCAGCCCTACTCACTAGAAGATAGGTCCTGCTTCTTAGGCTACTGGACACCATTAGCTCCAGAGGGATCGTACACAGGAACGCACCCTTGGTCGTCCGATCCCGGAGCCGCGCCGCCGTCCCCCTTGCAGAGCCAGAAGACAGAAGCCGGCGTGAGAAGCAAGAAGACTTCGAAATCGGCGGCAGAAGACTCCAGTCTTCATCTGAGGTAGCGCACAGCACTGCAGCTGTGCGCCATTGCTCCCACACTAAACCCAAACACTCCGGTCACTGTAGGGTGCAGGGTGCAGGGGGGGGGGGGGCGCCCTGGGCAGCAATTGGGAACCTCATGGCAAAAAGCAACATATATACAGTTGGGCACTGTATATATGCATGAGCCCCCGCCATTATTTTACACACAAAACGCGGGACAGAAGCCCGCCGCTGAGGGGGCGGGGCTTCTTCCTCAGCACTCACCAGCGCCATTTTCTCTCCACAGCTCCGCTGAGAGGAAGCTCCCCAGGCTCTCCCCTGCAGAATCACAGTAGAAAGAGGGTGAAAAGAGAGGGGGGGCACATAAATTTGGCGCAAAAACTGATATACAGCAGCTACTGGGTTAACACTAAGTTACTGTGTGATTCCTGGGTCATATAGCGCTGGGTGTGTGCTGGCATACTCTCTCTCTGTCTCTCCAAAAGGCCTGGTGGGGGAACTGTCTTCAAATAGAGCATCCCCTGTGTGTGTGGTATGTCGGTACGCTTGTGTCGGCATGTTTGACGAGGAAGGCTATGTGGAAACAGAGCAGGTACAAATGAATGTGGGGTCGCCGCCGACACCCGATTGGATGGATATGTGGAAGGTTTTAAATGATAATGTAAATTCCTTGCATAAAAGATTGGATAAAGCTGAAGCCTTGGGACAGTCAGGGTCTCAACCCATGCCTGATCCTACAGCGCAGAGGCCGTCAGGGTCTCAGAAGCGCCCACTATCCCAAATTGTTGACACAGATATCGACACGGATTCTGACTCCAGTGTCGATGGCGATGATGCAAAGTTACAGCCTAAAATGGCTAAAGCCATCCACTACATGATGATAGCAATGAAAGATGTGTTACACATCACAGAGGAAACCCCAGTCCCTGACAAGAGGGTTTATATGTATGGGGAAAAAAGGCAAGAGGTGACCTTTCCCCCTTCACATGAGTTAAATGAGTTATGTGAAAAGGCTTGGGAATCTCCAGATAGGAAACTGCAGATTTCCAAACGGATGCTTATGGCGTATCCTTTCCCGCCAACGGACAGGTTACGCTGGGAATCCTCCCCTAGGGTAGACAAAGCTTTAACACGCTTATCCAAGAGGGTAGCCCTGCCGTTACAGGATACGGCCACCCTAAAAGATGCTGCAGATAGAAAGCAGGAGGGTATCCTGAAATCCATTTATGCACATTCAGGTACCCTGCTAAGGCCGGCAATTGCGTCGGCCTGGATGTGTAGTGCTGTAGCAGCATGGACAGATACCTTATCTGAGGAACTTGATACCTTGGACAAGGATACTATAATACTGACCCTGGGGCATATAAAAGACGCTGTCCTATATATGAGAGATGCCCAAAGAGACATTTGCCTACTGGGCTCTAGAATAAATGCTATGTCGATTTCTGCCAGAAGGGTCCTGTGGACTCGGCAATGGACAGGCGATGCAGACTCAAAAAGGCACATGGAGGTTTTACCTTATAAGGGTGAGGAATTGTTTGGGGACAGTCTCTCGGACCTGGTCTCCACAGCTACGGCTGGAAAGTCAAATTTTTTGCCATATATTCCCTCACAACCTAAGAAAGCACCGTATTACCAAATGCAGTCCTTTCGATCACAAAGAGGCAAGAAAGTACGAGGTGCGTCCTTTCTTGCCAGAGGCAGGGGTAGAGGAAAGAAGCTGCACAATACAGCTAGTTCCCAGGAACAAAAGTCCTCCCCGGCTTCCACTAAATCCACCGCATGACGCTGGGGCTCCACAGGCGGAGCTAGGCCCGGTGGGGGCGCGTCTCCGAAATTTCAGCCACAAGTGGGTTCACTCCCAGGTGGATCCCTGGGCTATAGAGATTGTGTCTCAGGGATACAAGCTGGAATTCGAAGTGATGCCCCCTCACCGTTACCTCAAATCGGCCCTGCCAGCTTCCCCCATAGAGAGGGAAATAGTGTTAACTGCAATTCACAAATTGTATCTCCAGCAGGTGGTGGTAAAGGTTCCCCTTCTTCAACAGGGAAGGGGTTACTATTCGACAATGTTTATGGTACCGAAACCGGACGGTTCGGTCAGACCCATATTGAATTTAAAATCCCTGAACATATACCTGAAAAGGTTCAACTTCAAGATGGAATCGCTCAGAGCGGTGATCGCAAGCCTGGAGGAGGGGGATTTTATGGTGTCTCTGGACATAAAGGATGCTTACCTTCATGTCCCAATTTATCCACCTCATCAGGAGTACCTCAGATTTGTGGTACAGGATTGTCATTACCAATTCCAGACGTTGCCGTTTGGTCTGTCCACGGCACCGAGAATATTTACCAAGGTAATGGCAGAAATGATGGTGCTCCTGCGAAAGCAAGGAGTCACAATTATCCCATACTTGGACGATCTCCTCATAAAGGCGAGGTCCAGAGAGCAGTTGCTGATCAGTGTAGCACGCTCTCGGGAAGTGTTACAACAGCACGGCTGGGTTCTGAATATTCCAAAGTCGCAGCTGATTCCTACGACGCGTCTGCCCTTCCTGGGCATGATTCTGGACACAGACCAGAAGAAGGTTTTTCTCCCGACGGAGAAGGCGCAGGAACTCATGACACTGGTCAGAGACCTCTTAAAACCAAAACAGGTGTCGGTGCATCACTGCACGAGAGTCCTGGGAAAGATGGTGGCGTCATACGAGGCCATTCCCTTCGGCAGGTTCCATGCGAGGACCTTTCAGTGGGATCTCTTGGACAAGTGGTCCGGATCGCATCTACAGATGCATCGGCTGATCACCCTATCCCCCAGGGCCAGGGTGTCTCTTCTGTGGTGGCTGCAGAGCGCTCACCTTCTCGAGGGCCGCAGATTCGGCTTTCAGAACTGGGTCCTGGTGACCACGGACACAAGCCTCCGAGGGTGGGGGGCAGTCACACAGGGAAGAAATTTCCAGGGTCTGTGGTCAAGGCAGGAGACTTGCCTTCACATCAATATCCTGGAACTAAGGGCCATATACAACGCCCTAAGTCAAGCGGAGACCCTGCTTCGCGACCAATCGGTGCTGATTCAATCAGACAACATCACCACAGTGGCTCATGTAAACCGCCAAGGCGGCACAAGGAGCAGGGTGGCGATGGCGGAAGCCACCAGAATTCTTCGTTGGGCGGAGAATCACGTACGAGCACTGTCAGCAGTGTTCATTCCGGGAGTGGACAACTGGGAAGCAGACTTCCTCAGCAGGCACGACCTCCACCCGGGAGAGTGGGGACTTCATCAGGAAGTCTTCACGCAAATTGCAAGGAGATGGGAACTGCCACAGGTGGACATGATGGCATCCCGCCTCAACAAAAAACTACAGAGGTATTGCGCCAGGTCAAGAGACCCTCAGGCGATAACTGTAGACGCACTGGTGACACCGTGGGTGTTCCAGTCGGTTTATGTGTTTCCTCCTCTTCCTCTCATACCCAAGGTGCTCAGAATCATAAGAAAAAGAGGAGTGAGAACAATACTCATTGTTCCGGATTGGCCAAGAAGGACTTGGTATCCAGAGCTGCAAGAAATGTTCACAGAGGACCCATGACCTCTGCCTCTAAGGCAGGACCTGTTGCAGCAGGGGCCCTGTCTGTTCCAAGACTTCCCGCGGCTGCGTTTGACGGCATGGCGGTTGAACGCCGGATCCTAGCAGAAAAAGGGATTCCGGATGAGGTTATTCCTACGCTAATAAAGGCTAGGAAGGACGTGACGGCTAAACATTATCACCGTATATGGCGAAAATATGTTGCTTGGTGTGAGGCCAGGAATGCCCCTACAGAGGAATTATAGCTGGGCTGTTTCCTTCACTTCCTACAGTCGGGAGTGACTTTGGGCCTAAAATTGGGGTCCATTAAGGTCCAGATTCCGGCCCTATCCATTTTCTTTCAAAAAGAACTGGCTTCTCTTCCTGAAGTTCAGACATTTGTAAAGGGAGTGCTGCATATTCAGCCCCCGTTTGTGCCTCCTGTGGCACCTTGGGATCTTAACGTGGTGTTGAGTTTCCTGAAATCACACTGGTTTGAGTCACTTAAAACCGTGGAGTTAAAATATCTCACGTGGAAAGTGGTCATGCTATTAGCCTTGGCTTCGGCTAGGCGTGTGTCAGAATTGGCGGCTTTGTCACATAAAAGCCCCTATCTGGTTTTCCATATGGACAGGGCAGAATTGCGGACTCGTCCACAATTTCTGCCAAAAGTGGTGTCATCTTTTCATATGAACCAACCTATTGTGGTGCCTGTAGCTACTCGTGACTTGGAGGATTCCGAGTTACTAGATGTAGTCAGGGCTTTGAAAGTTTATGTAGCCAGAACGGCTAGAGTCAGGAAAACTGAGTCGCTGTTTATCCTGTATGTATCCAACAAGCTGGGTGCTCCTGCTTCAAAGCAAACTATTGCTCGCTCGATCTGTAACACGTGTCAGCAGGCTCATTCTGCGGCTGGCTTGCCGCTTCCAAAATCAGTAAAAGCCCACTCCACAAGGAAGGTGGGCTCTTCTTGGGCGGCTGCCCGAGGGGTCTCGGCATTACAGCTTTGCCGAGCGGCTACTTAAACACCTTTGCAAAGTTCTACAAGTTTGATACCCTGGCTGAGGAGGACCTTGTGTTTGCTCATTCGGTGCTGCAGAGTCATCCGCACTCTCCCGCCCGTTTGGGAGCTTTGGTATAATCCCCATGGTCCTTACGGAGTCCCCAGCATCCACTAGGACGTTAGAGAAAATAAGATTTTACTTACCGGTAAATCTATTTCTCGTAGTCCGTAGTGGATGCTGGGCGCCCGTCCCAAGTGCGGACTTCTTCTGCAATACTTGTATATAGTCATTGCTTAAATAAGGGTTATGTTATGGTTGCATCAGGGTTATCTGATGCTCTGTTGTTGTTCATGCTGTTAACTGGGTAAAGTTATTACAAGTCATACGGTGTGATTGGTGTGGCTGGTATGAGTCTTACCCTGGATTCCAAAATCATTTCCTTGTACTGTCAGCTCTTCCGGGCACAGTTTCCTTAACTGAGGTCTGGAGGAGGGACATAGAGGGAGGAGCCAGTGCACACCAGTATCCTAATTCTTTCTTAAAGTGCCCTGTCTCCTGCGGAGCCCGTCTATTCCCCATGGTCCTTACGGAGTCCCCAGCATCCACTACGGACTACGAGAAATAGATTTACCGGTAAGTAAAATCTTATTTTTTTCACTGATCGCTACGCAGCGAACAACGCCAGCTAGCGATCAGCTCGGAATGACCCCCTTAGTCACACACCACACACAAGTGTTACATATCAAATTAATTAGCACAGTCTTTTGGTCCTAGTTGCATTGCATTGCAAGTAAGACACAGATGCGTAAAAGATGTCTGCTGACAGCTGCTACCTGAAAGGGCATCCTACAGACAGTAGCACTGCTGCAAACAGGACATGGGCCCTCATTCCGAGTTGTTCGCTCGCTAGCTGCTTTTAGCAGCATTGCACACGCTAAGCCGCCGCCCTCTGGGAGTGTACCTTAGCTTAGCAGAATAGCGAACAAAAAATTAGCAGAATTGCTACTAAATAATTATTTGCAGTTTCTGAGTAGTTCCAGACCTACTCACAGATTGCGATCAGCTCAGTCCGTTTAGTTCCTGGTTTGACGTCACAAACACGCCCTGCGTTCGGCCAGCCACTCCCCCGTTTCTCCAGACACTCTCGCGTTTTTCCCTGACACGCCTGCATTTTTTAGCACACTCCCGGAAAACGCTCAGTTACCACCCAGAAACACCCCTTTCCTGTCAATCACTCACCGATCAGCAGTGCGACTGAAAAGCGCCGCACGAACACCAGCAAATCTACTAAGTTTTGTGTTAAATAACTTAGCGCATGCGCTCTGCGTACCATGTGCATGCGCAGTGAGCAACAAATCGCAGCATAGCGAAAATCGGCAACGAGCGAACAACTCGTAATGACCACCATGGCACGCTGAGAGGGCTGTTTGTCACTTATATAGATGTCACAATGTGAGAAAATAGGCTCAGTACAGGGCTGTATCAAAGTTGCAAACAGCGAAAAGGGTAGGGCTACCGGGTTCCGGTATGAATGGTCGACCACGTTATGGTCGACAGTCATTAGATTGACCACTATTGGTCGACATTGGCATGGTTGACATGGACAAAAGGTCGACACATGAAAATGGTCGACCCATGAAAGGTCGACACATGAAAAGGTCAACATGATTTTTTTTACTTTTTTTGGTGTCGTTTTTGCGTAAAGTGACGGGAACCCCAATTAGTGCACCGCAGCCCCTCGCCACGCTTCGGGCAAGGTGCCTCGCTCCGCTGCGCTCGGCACAGATTACCATTCCCAATCGTAGTCCACGTGGATCGTAAATTATGGAAAAGTTCCACAAAAGAAGAAAAAAACCTTTCATGTGTCGACCATTTTCATGTGTCGACCATGTGTCCATGTCGACCATGTCAATGTCGGCCAATAGTGGTCGACCTAATGACTGTCGACCATAACATGGTCGACCATCTGAACGGATACCGGGCTACCGGCAGGAGAAAGCAGAAAACTGCCCAGTGCTGCTGGCTGCAGGATGCCCTTTCAGGCAACTACTAATCTCCTATATATTAGCCCTGTGACTCTGTGTCTGCATTTCTAACGCTGGGTGGAGTCACAGAGCCTGCCCTGTACCAGTGTCAGCCCACCTGGGTGGAGTCACAGAGCCTGCCCTGTACCAGTGTCAGCCCACCTGGGTGGAGTCACAGACCCTGCCCTGTCCCAGTCTCAGCACAGCAGAACGGACCACTGCAGACACACCACACTGCCAGGTAAGCTAGGAGACCCACACACCCCTCTCCTGCAAACACCCACCACCACCTACTGCAACCACCTTACCCTCCACGGCGCCACACACAGCCACTAGCCAGTCCGCCACCCCCCCCCCCCCCTTCCTGCTCTTACAGTGCTGCCGCGCCGACGGCGCCACACACGGCCGCTAGCCAGTCCGCCACCCCCCCCTCCTGCTCTTACAGTGCTGCCGCGCCGACGGCGCTGCCAGTCCGCGGCTAGCGCGCCCGCCCCCCCTTCCATCTACAGTGCTGCCGCGCCGACGGAAGTTGAGCTACTATTGGGCCTCTTGCTGGTGGTGGTGGTGGTGGTTCTTAATGCCTGCTATCGTGCTGGAAGGGGGGAGGGGGAAACTGGAAGGCAAGCTGATATTGCTCACTTCACCATGTCCCAATCACACTTACATGACACCTTACAACACTCTCACCCATTCCCCATCAACCCCACAAACACTATACCATCCATCAATGCTAACCCTAAGCAGCACCCTTACAGCATCCTGCCTAATTACCCAACACCCACACCATCTTACCCACCCCAATTACACTTCACAAATACTGTATACACCACTCTACCTTCACTATACTGCACACTACACATATAAAGCCTACACCATCTCTCACATAACTCCTAAGCCCCTCCACAGAAGCCACACATCCACCACACTGTCCTACCTAGCCCCTGTCACATACACTTCAACCCATTTTGCACACACCTCAACAACAATATTTTCTGTGCACCCTTACTCCTAACCTCATTCAATACACACCACAACCAACACACACCCCCACACAGTATGTACAGCCACCACTAACAACATGTCCTCCCCAGCTACACCCCCATCCACAATGCCCTTTTGACTCCACTCCTCACCCACACCACATTCCCAAAACCCCACTCCCCTCTTACAAACAACCTAAATTACTCCCTAACCCCACAAGTACCAACCCCACACCACTCCCTGCACCCAACCTAATTTTCTGTACTAACACTAAAATTAAGTGTAATAACTACCACAGCAATCCACCCAACTACCCATCCACCACACAACCCCCACAAACCACAAATACATACATCTACCTAACTAAACACATACCTACTACCCACCTTCCACCACCAAACACCCCTACACACATAACTACCCTTCGCCACAACCATCACCATCCAACTACCACTACAAATCCCCCATACCCTTCACCATCCACCCACACACCCCATGTGGAACTCCACCACCTATGGCAGCCTCGGACATAACCTCCCCAATCCCCCTGCCGCACACACCCACAACTCCAACAAGCCCAACACCTCCTGCCCCCTCCACCATCCCTCAGCCGACAGGGGCGTAGCCCCTTACGACGGTGTGAAGAGCGCCCGTAGGGCGCGATGAATCACCTAGTACTGTATATTGTGCCTAATTCAGTAAGGATTGCAAATTCTGCTAAGTAGCAGACTTTGCAATCCTTGTGATCGCATGCTGGCATCCGCCCATCGCAGGGCAAAGCCGCCCAGCATGCTAAACCCCCCATCCTTGACCAAGCAGAAATTGCGATCCCACAACAATTTCTGCTTGATTGGTAAAATTTAGGAAGCTTCCTGCCGGTGCAGCCTGATTGCGCCCGCAGGGGGTCCGCCGTCATCTTTTTGATTGCGGAGGCTGCGTGTGACGTCACGCAGTCTCCCCGATCACGCCCCGCGTTCACGCTTTCCACCCCTGCCCCGTGAAATGTCTCTACCTGATTGGCAGGCGGAGGCGTTCGCATTTTATGAGGGCGCCCGCAGAAAATGCGGGTGCATGCACAGGACGGGCCCTGTACATGCGCCCGCATCCTTTTCGGAATTTTTTCCAGTTGGATCGTGTATTGGGCCCATTATCCTAAACAACAAATAGAAATTTGGGTGCAATCACGTTATCAATAAATACAATATGATATAGAAATAGCCTCCATTAAAATGATAATACTGCTCTTACTAGAATATATTCTAAATATTCAATAATCCAATTGATTTGTGACAAATTATGTAGCCGTGCAGTAATAAAGGAGCAGCTGCCCAGCTAATGAGGTGGAGAGAGGGGTGAAGGCAAGCTTTCCTTCCAGCTACTGTACCTCACTGCTCTTTAAAGTGGGAGAGAATGGACAGTGAAGACTGTTAGCTCTATGGGGGTCATTCCGCGATGATCATAGCTGTGCTATCCACACTGACATGCGGGGGGACGCCCAGCACAGGGCTATCCCGCCCCGCGTGTCAGTGCCGGCCCCGCCACCCCGCAGAAGTGCAAGGGCATCGCACAGCGGCGATGCCTCTGCACTTCAAGAGTAGCTCCCGACCAGCGCAGCTTTAGCGTGCTGGCCGGGAGCTACTCATCGCTCCCCGGCACGCAGCGGCTGCATGTGATGTCATGTAGCCGCTGCGGCCCGCCCCCTGTTAGGTCCAACCATGCCTGCGTTGGCTGGACCGCGCTCACCAAACGGCGGCCAAGCGCCGCCGTCCCGCCCAGCGACCACCTCTGCCTGTCAATCAGCTAGAGGCGGAAGTAGCAGTCCGCCAGTGCACTGCGGCGCATGCGCAGTTCTGACCCAATCGCACCGCTGCGATAAACTGCAGCGTGCGATCGGATCAGAATGACCCCCTATACCCACAAGTTATCACACATCTAATGAACCAAAAGAGGGTCAGAATGAGTGTAGAGACATTAGGATTTATTAGTGGGGTTCTCTCGATGACCGGCACTATCAGGGGACTAGGACATTCAGAGGGAGATTTTAGGAAAGGGCAACATACAGTATATATTGTATATTGATTGCTTTAAAAAGGATACATGTACTAAATTAAAACACTCACGGGGGTCTCATGGTATCCGGCTTCACATACAGCATTCTGTAAGAAAATGAGAAAATATAAATTATAATGTTATCAATTTGGGATGTATAAATCTTTGAAGGCAAAATTTGTAAATAACATTTGCAGTTTATAAAACTGGAACAGTTTTCATGTTGCCATGGATCTGCAGAACAAACCCTTGTTGGAAGGGTATGCGGTCAGCAAACCGATGGACAGGATCCCGGATGTCACTATACAGACGTCAGAATCCCGCCAGGGGCACCATACCGCCGCCGGAATACCGACGAGGTAGGTGATTCCCCCTCTGTGGGTGTCCACGACATCCATAGAGGGAGAATAGAACCTGTGGCCAGCAAAGCCACCGAGCCAGCAGCGTGGCAAGCGCAGCGAGCACGCAAGGGGCTTTGTTGCGCTCACCCCCCCTCCCTGCCGGCATTCTAATGACCGGGATCCCAACGGCGGTATAATGACTGCCGTAATCCCGGTCGTCTGGATCACATACTGATCCCGTTTGGAAGACCTAAATCTCAAAATCTAGATACACTAAGAGAATTTTCTATGTTTGGTTTTGTTTTCATACCCCTAAAATGATGTCAGATTCCCTCCAGTCCACTAGTCTCTTTGAGAAAGCACCTAAGGGTGTGAAACGCGTTAGTCAGAACAGCACCCACTCATTCTGGAAAAGGACATTGCTGCTTGGGAGATAATACCGATAGATCCAGTACATGATTATTTACTGTGAGCCACGGACGATTCTAGTGCGCAGACACCAGCGATACTCACCTGAAAGTGCCCACAGTGTCTCAGTAACTAGAGACGGGATACACCAGCGTGGCGGGTGACATAATCCAGTCCCTGTGCACAGCTTGCTCACTAGCGGTCACGGCTCCGGCATCACTAACTGGTGGCCGGGAAAACGGAGGACAGGTGAGACGCAAAGATCTCTCATAGCACGGCCAGCACTTGTGCCGGGGGTCATTGTACATTGGATCGGTAAGCTCTCTGTTTCCAAAATACCGTTCACACTGTGGGGGTCATTCCGACCTGTCGCACGCTAGGTTTTTTCGCTGTGGTGCGATCAGGTCAAAACTCGACAAAACTGCGCATGCCTATGCACTGCAATGCACAGGCGCGTTGTATGGGTACAAAGTGGATTGTTGCTGAGTGAAGGATTTAACAAAGAATCCATTCGCACAGCCGATCGCAAGGAGATTGACAGGAAGAAGGCGTTTGTGGGTGTCAACTGATCGTTTTCTGGGAGTGTTTGGAAAAACACAGGCGTGTCCAAGCGTTTGCAGGGCGGGTGTCTGACGTCAATTCCGGGACCAGACAGGCTGAAGTAAGTTCTGGGCAACTCAGAAACTGCACAAAAAGTTTTTGCAGAGCTCGGCTGCACAGGCGATCGCACACTTGCAAAGCGAAAATACACTCCCCTGTGGGCGGCGACTATGCGTTTGCACGGCTGCTAAAAACAGCTAGCGAGCGATCAACTCGGAATGACCCCCTGTGTCCACGACACACAGAGGGTGGACAGTTTTGATTTTGTCTTTTATATAAATTTTTTGCTTTTTTTTATTTTTCTATGTCACGTGACAAATGTTTTATTATAACATTGGATGCCATGTGAGATGAAAACAATATATGCATATATATATATATATATATATATATATATTAGAGATGAGCGGGTTCGGTTCCTCGGAATCCGAACCCGCCCGAACTTCAGCTTTTTTTACACGGATCCGAGCGACTCGGATCTTCCCGCCTTGCTCGGTTAACCCGAGCGCGCCCGAACGTCATCATGACGCTGTCGGATTCTCGCGAGGCTCGGATTCTATCGCGAGACTCGGATTCTATATAAGGAGCCGCGCGTCGCCGCCATTTTCACACGTGCATTGAGATTGATAGGGAGAGGACGTGGCTGGCGTCCTCTCCATTTAGATTAGAAGAGAGAGAGTGAGATTGAGACAGAGACACTTGATTTACTGGAGCTTAGGAGTACTAGAGAGTGCAGAGTTTACTAGTGACTGACCACTGACCAGTGACCACCAGTGCAGTTTTATTTAATATAATCCGTTCTCTGCCTGAAAAAAACGACACACAGTGACTCAGTCACATACCATATCTGTGCTCAGCCCAGTGTGCTGCATCATCTATGTATAATATCTGACTGTGCTCACACAGCTAATTGTGGGGGAGACTGGGGAGCAGTTATAGGTTATAGCAGGAGCCAGGAGTACATATTATTAAAATTAAACAGTGCACACTTTTGCTGCAGGAGTGCCACTGCCAGTGTGACTGACCAGTGACCTGACCACACTGACCACCAGTATAGTATACTATATTGTGATTGCCTGAAAAAGTTAAACACTCGTCGTGTGACTTGTGTGGTGTTTTTTTATTCTATAAAAAACTCATTCTGCTGACAGACAGTGTCCAGCAGGTCCGTCATTATATAATATATACCTGTCCGGCTGCAGTAGTGATATATATATATTTCTCTATCGTCCTAGTGGATGCTGGGGTTCCTGAAAGGACCATGGGGAATAGCGGCTCCGCAGGAGACAGGGCACAAAAAGTAAAGCTTTAGGATCAGGTGGTGTGCACTGGCTCCTCCCCCTATGACCCTCCTCCAAGCCTCAGTTAGGTTTTTGTGCCCGGCCGAGAAGGGTGCAATCTAGGTGGCTCTCCTAAAGAGCTGCTTAGAAAAGTTTAGCTTAGGTTTTTTATTTTACAGTGAGTCCTGCTGGCAACAGGATCACTGCATCGAGGGACTTAGGGGAGAAGAAGTGAACTCACCTGCGTGCAGGATGGATTGGCTTCTTTGGCTACTGGACATTAGCTCCAGAGGGATGATCACAGGTACAGCCTGGATGGTCACCGGAGCCTCGCCGCCGGCCCCCTTGCAGATGCTGAAAAGAGAAGAAGGTCCAGAATCGGCGGCAGAAGACTCCTCAGTCTTCTTAAGGTAGCGCACAGCACTGCAGCTGTGCGCCATTGCTCTCAGCACACTTCACACGGCAGTCACTGAGGGTGCAGGGCGCTGGGGGGGGGGCGCCCTGGGAAGCAATGTAAACCTATTTTTTGGCATAAAATACCTCACATATAGCCTCCGGGGGCTATATGGAGATATTTAACCCCTGCCAGAATCCGTTAAAGAGCGGGAGACGAGCCCGCCGAAAAAGGGGCGGGGCCTATCTCCTCAGCACACAGCGCCATTTCCTCACACAGTTCCGCTGGTCAGGAAGGCTCCCAGGCTCTCCCCTGCACTGCACTACAGAAACAGGGTTAAATCAAGAGAGGGGGGGCAAAATTTGGCGAAATTGTGATTTTATAAAAGCAGCTATAAGGGAGCACTTATTATAAGGCTATCCCTGTAAAATATAGCGCTTTGGTGTGTGCTGGCAAACTCTCCCTCTGTCTCCCCAAGGGGCTATTGGGGTCCTGTCCTCTATCAGAGCATTCCCTGTGTGTGTGTGCTATATGTCGGTACGTGTGTGTCGACATGTATGAGGACGATGTTGGTGAGGAGGCGGAGCAAATTGCCTGTAATGGTGATGTCACTCTCTAGGGAGTCGACACCGGAATGGATGGCTTATTTATGGAATTACGTGATAACGTCAACACGCTGCAAGGTCGGTTGGCGACATGAGACGGCTGGCAAACAAATTAGTACCTGTCCAGGCGTCTCAAACACCGTCAGGGGCGTTAAAACGTCCTTTTACCTCAGTCGGTCGACAGACACAGACACGGACACTGATTTCAGTGTCGACGGTGAAGAAACAAACGTATTTCCCTTTAGGGCCACACGTTACATGTTAAGGGCAATGAAGGAGGTGTTACATATTTCTGATACTACAAGTACCACAAAAGAGGGTATTATGTGGGATGTGAAAAAACTACCTGTAGTTTTTCCTGAATCAGATAAATTAAAGGAAGTGTGTGATGATGCGTGGGTTCCCCCCGATAGAAAATTATTGGCGGTATACCCTTTCCCGCCAGAAGTTAGGGCGCGTTGGGAAACACCCCTTAGGGTGGATAAGGCGCTCACACGCTTATCAAAACAAGTGGCGGTACCGTCTATAGATAGGGCCGTCCTCAAGGAGCCAGCTGACAGGAGGCTGGAAAATATCATAAAAAGTATATACACACATACTGGTGTTATACTGCGACCAGCGATCGCCTCAGCCTGGATGTGCAGAGCTGGGGTGGCTTGGTCGGATTCCCTGACTAAAAATATTGATACCCTTGACAGGGACAGTATTTTATTGACTATAGAGCATTTAAAGGATGCATTTCTATATATACGAGATGCACAGAGGGATATTTGCACTCTGGCATCAAGAGTAAGTGCGATGTCCATATCTGCCACAAGATGTTTATGGACACGACAGTGGTCAGGTGATGCAGATTCCAAACGGCACAAAGGTGTATTGCC
Organism: Pseudophryne corroboree; assembly: GCF_028390025.1. Taxonomy (NCBI): domain Eukaryota; kingdom Metazoa; phylum Chordata; class Amphibia; order Anura; family Myobatrachidae; genus Pseudophryne; species Pseudophryne corroboree. The sequence goes on from NC_086451.1 coordinate 40,864,029, forward strand.
GTATAAAGGAAGAGGAGTTATTTGGGGTCGGTCCATCGGACCTGGTGGCCACGGCAACTGCTGGAAAATCCACCGTTTTTACCCTAAGTCACATCTCTACAGAAAAAGACACCGTCTTTTCAGCCTCAGTCCTTTCGTCCCTATAAGAGTCATATCTGCCCAGGGATAGAGGAAAGGGAAGAAGACTGCAGCAGGCAGCCCATTCCCAGGAACAGAAGCCTTCCACCGCTTCTGCCAAGCTCTCAGCATGACGCTGGGACCGTACAGGACCCCTGGATCCTACAAGTAGTATCCCAGGGGTACAGATTGGAATGTCGAGACGTTTCCCCCTCGCAGGCTCCTGAAGTCTGCTTTACCAAGGTCTCCCTCCGACAAGGAGGCAGTATGGGAAACAATTCACAAGCTGTATTCCCAGCAGGTGATAATCAAATTACCCCTCCTACAACAAGGAAAGGGGTATTATTCCACACTATATTGTGGTACTGAAGCCAGAAGGCTAGGTGAGACCTATTCTAAATCTAAAAAAATTTGAACACTTACAAAGGTTCAAATCAAGATGGAGTCACTCAGAGCAGTGATAACGAACCAGGAAGAAGGGGACTATATAGTGTCCCGGGACATCAGGGATGCTTACCTCCATGTCCCAAATTTGCCCTTCTCACTAAGGGTACTTCAGGTTCGTGGTACAGAACTGTCACTATCAGTTTCAGACGCTGCCGTTTGGATTGTCCACGGCACCCCGGGTCTTAACCAAGGTAATGGCCGAAATGATGATTCTTCTTCAAAGAAAAGGTGTCTTAATTATCCCTTACTTGGACGATCTCCTGATAAGGGCAAAGTCCAGGGAACAGTTGGAGGTCGGAGTAGCACTATCTCGGATACTGCTACAACAGCACGGGTGGATTCTAAATATTCCAAAATCGCAGCTGTTCCCGACGACACGTCTGCTGGGCCTAGGGATGATTCTGGACACAGTCCAGAAAAAGGTGTTTCTCCCGGAAGAGAAAGCCAGGGAGTTATCCGAGCTAGTCAGGAACCTCCTAAAACCAGGAAAAGAGGCTTCCTACGAAGCAATTCCATTCGGCAGATTTCACGCAAGAACTTTTCAGTGGGATCTGCTGGACAAATGGTCCGGATCGCATCTTCAGATGCATCAGCGGATAACCCTATATCCAAGGACAAGGGTGTCTCTCCTGTGGTGGTTACAGAGTGCTCATCTTCTAGAGGGCCGCAGATTCGGCATTCAGGATTGGATGCTGGTGACCACGGAGGCCAGCCCGAGAGGCTGGGGAGCAGTCACACAAGGAAAAAATTTCCAGGGAGTGTGATCAAGTCTGGAGATTTTTCTCCACATAAATATACTGGAGCTAAGGGTAATTTTATAATGCTCTAAGCTTAGCAAGACCTCTGCTTCAAGGTCAGCCGGTATTGATCCAGTGGGAAAAACATCACGGCAGTCGCCCACGTAAACAGACAGGGCGGCACAAGAAGCAGGAGGGCAATGGCAAAAACTGCAAGGACTTTTCGCTGGGCGGAAAATCATGTGATAGCACGGTCAGCAGTGTTTCATTCCGGGAATGGAAACTGGGAAGCAGACTTCCTCAGCAGGCACGACCTCCACCCGGGAGAGTGGAAACTTCATCGGGAAGTTTTCCACATGATTGTGAACCGTTGGGAAATACCAAAGGTGGACATGATGGCGTCCCGTCTGAACAAAAAACGGGACAGGTATTGCGCCAGGTCAAGAGACCCTCAGGCAATAGCTGTGGACGTTCTGGTAACACCGTGGGTGTACCAGTCGGTGTATGTGTTCCCTCCTCTGCTTCTCATACCTAAGGTACTGAGAATTATAAGACGTAGAGGAGTAAGAACTATACTCATGGCTCCGGATTGGCCAAGAAGGACTTGGTACCCGGAACTTCAAGAGATGCTCACAGAGGACTTATGGCCTCTGCCGCTAAGAAGGGACTTGCTTCAGCAAGTACCATGTCTGTTCCAAGATTTACCGCAGCTGCGTTTGACGGCATGGCGGTGGAACGCCGGATCCTAAGGGAAAAAGGCATTCCGGAAGAGGTCATTCCTACCCTGGTCAAAGCCAGGAAGGAGGTGACCGCACAACATTATCACCACATGGGGCGAAAATATGTTGCGTGGTGTGAGGCCAGGAAGGCCCCACGAAGAAATTTCAACTCGGTCGATTCCTGCATTTCCTGCAAACAGGAGTGTCTATGGGCCTCAAATTGGGGTCCATTAAGGTTCAAATTTCGGCCCTGTCGATTTTCTTCCAGAAAGAATTGGCTTCAGTTCCTGAAGTCCAGAAGTTTGTCAAGGGAGTATTGCATATACAACCCCCTTTTTGTGCCTCCAGTGGCACTGTGGGATCTCAACGTAGTTCTGGGATTCCTCAAATCACATTGGTTTAAAACCAGTCAAATCTGTGGATTTGAAGCATCTCACATGAAAAGTGACCATGCTCTTGGCCCTGGCCTGGGCCAGGCGAGTGTCAAATTGGTGGTTTTTTTCTCAAAAAAGCCCATATCTGTTTGTCCATTCGGACAGGGCAGAGCTGCGGACTCGTCCCCAGTTCTCTCCCTAAGGTGGTGTCAGTGTTTCACCTGAACCAGCTTATTGTGGTGCCTTGCGCCTACTAAGGACTTGGAGGACTCCAAGTTGCTAGATGTTGTCAGGGCCCTGAAAATATAGGTTCCAGGACGGCTGGAGTCAGGAAAACTGACTTGCTGTTATCCTGTATGCACCCAACAAACTGGGTGCTCTTGCTTCTAAGCAGACTATTGCTAGTTGGATGTGTAATACAATTCAGCTTGCACATTCTGTGGCAGGCCTGCCACAGCCAAAATATGTAAATGCCCATTCCACAAGGAAGGTGGGCTCATCTTGGGCGGCTGCCCGAGGGGTCTCGGCTTTACAACTTTGCCGAGCGGCTACTTAGTCAGGGGCAAACACGTTTGTAAAATCCTACAAATTTGATACCCTGGCTAAGGAGGACCTGGAGTTCTCTCATTCGGTGCTGCAGAGTCATCCGCACTCTCCCGCCCGTTTGGGAGCTTTGGTATAATCCCCATGGTCCTTTCAGGAACCCCAGCATCCACTAGGACGATAGAGAAAATAAGAATTTACTTACCGATAATTCTATTTCTCGGAGTCCGTAGTGGATGCTGGGCGCCCATCCCAAGTGCGGATTATCTGCAATACTTGTACATAGTTACAAAAATCGGGTTATTATTGTTGTGAGCCATCTTTTCAGAGGCTCCGCTGTTATCATACTGTTAACTGGGTTCAGATCACATGTTGTACAGTGTGATTGGTGTGGCTGGTATGAGTCTTACCCGGGATTCAAAATCCTTCCTTATTGTGTACGCTCGTCCGGGCACAGTATCCTAACTGAGGCTTGGAGGAGGGTCATAGGGGGAGGAGCCAGTGCACACCACCTGATCCTAAAGCTTTACTTTTTGTGCCCTGTCTCCTGCGGAGCCGCTATTCCCCATGGTCCTTTCAGGAACCCCAGCATCCACTACGGACTCCGAGAAATAGAATTATCGGTAAGTAAATTCTTATTTTTTTATATCATTATTTATCATCCAGTCGCAGCAGACACAGTACGGTAGTTCACGGCTGTAGCTACCTCTGTGTCGGCACTCGGCAGTCCATCCATAATTGTATACCACCTACCCGTGGTTTTTTTTTTCTTTCTTCTTTATACATACTACATCTCATTATCATCCAGTCTATATTAGCAGCAGACACAGTACAGTACGGTAGTCCACGGCTGTAGCTACCTCTGTGTCGGCACTCGGCAGTCCATCCATAATTGTATACCACCTACCCGTGTTTTTTTTTCCTTCTTTATACATACTACATCTCATTATCATCCAGTCTATATTAGCAGCAGACACAGTACTGTACGGTAGTCCACGGCTGTAGCTACCTCTGTGTCGGCACTCGGCAGTCCATCCATAATTGTATACCACCTACCCGTGGTTTTTTTTTCTTTCTTCTTTATACATACTACATCTCATTATCATCCAGTCTATATTAGCAGCAGACACAGTACAGTACGGTAGTCCACGGCTGTAGCTACCTCTGTGTCGGCACTCGGCAGTCCATCCATAATTGTATACCACCTACCCGTGGTTTTTTTTTCTTTCTTCTTTATACATACTACATCTCATTATCATCCAGTCTATATTAGCAGCAGACACAGTACAGTACGGTAGTCCACGGCTGTAGCTACCTCTGTGTCGGCACTTGGCAGTCCATCCATAATTGTATACCACCTACCCGTGGTTTTTTTTTCTTTCTTCTTTATACATACTACATCTCATTATCATCCAGTCTATATTAGCATCAGACACAGTACAGTACGGTAGTCCACGGCTGTAGCTACCTCTGTGTCGGCACTCGGCAGTCCATCCATAATTGTATACCACCTACCCGTGGTTTTTTTTTTCTTCTTTATACATACTACATCTCATTATCATCCAGTCTATATTAGCAGCAGACACAGCACAGTACGGTAGTCCACGGCTGTAGCTACCTCTGTGTCGGCACTCGGCAGTCCATCCATAATTGTATACCACCTACCCGTGGTTTTTTTTTCTTTCTTCTTTATACATACTACATCTCATTATCATCCAGTCTATATTAGCAGCAGACACAGTACAGTACGGTAGTCCACGGCTGTAGCTACCTCTGTGTCGGCACTCGGCAGTCCGTCCATAATTGTATACCACCTACCCGTGGTTTTTTTTTCTTTCTTCTTTATACATACATACTACATCTCATTATCAACCAGTCTATATTAGCAGCAGACACAGTACAGTACGGTAGTCCATGGCTGTAGCTACCTCTGTGTCGGCACTCCATCCATAATTGTATACCACCTACCCGTGGTTTTTTTCTTCTTTCTTCTTTATACATACATACTACATCTCATTATCAACCAGTCTATATTAGCAGCAGACACAGTACAGTACGGTAGTCCACGGCTGTAGCTACCTCTGTGTCGCCACTTGGCAGTCCATCCATAATTGTATACCACCTACCCGTGGTTTTTTTTTCTTTCTTCTTTATACATACTACATCTCATTATCATCCAGTCTATATTAGCAGCAGACACAGTACAGTACGGTAGTCCACGGCTGTAGCTACCTCTGTGTCGGCACTCGGCAGTCCGTCCATAATTGTATACCACCTACCCGTGGTTTTTTTTTCTTTCTTCTTTATACATACATACTACATCTCATTATCAACCAGTCTTTATTAGCAGCAGACACAGTACAGTACGGTAGTCCACGGCTGTAGCTACCTCTGTGTCGGCACTCGGCAGTCCGTCCATAATTGTATACCACCTACCCGTGGTTTTTTTTTCTTTCTTCTTTATACATACATACTACATCTCTTTATCAACCAGTCTATATTAGCAGCAGACACAGTACGGTAGTCCACGGCTGTAGCTACCTCTGTGTCGGCACTCGGCAGTCCATCCATAATTGTATACCACCTACCCGTGGTTTTTTTTTCTTTCTTCTTTATACATACATACTACATCTCTTTATCAACCAGTCTATATTAGCAGCAGACACAGTACAGTACGGTAGTCCACGGCTGTAGCTACCTCTGTGTCGGCACTCGGCAGTCCATCCATAATTGTATATTAGTATCCATCCATCTCCATTGTTTACCTGAGGTGCCTTTTAGTTGTGCCTATTAAAATATGGAGAACAAAAATGTTGAGGTTCCAAAATTAGGGAAAGATCAAGATCCACTTCCACCTCGTGCTGAAGCTGCTGCCACTAGTCATGGCCGAGACGATGAAATGCCAGCAACGTCGTCTGCCAAGGCCGATGCCCAATGTCATAGTACAGAGCATGTCAAATCCAAAACACCAAATATCAGTAAAAAAAGGACTCCAAAACCTAAAATAAAATTGTCGGAGGAGAAGCGTAAACTTGCCAATATGCCATTTACCACACGGAGTGGCAAGGAACGGCTGAGGCCCTGGCCTATGTTCATGGCTAGTGGTTCAGCTTCACATGAGGATGGAAGCACTCAGCCTCTCGCTAGAAAAATGAAAAGACTCAAACTGGAAAAAGCACAGCAAAGAACTGTGCGTTCTTCGAAATCCCAAATCCACAAGGAGAGTCCAATTGTGTCGGTTGCGATGCCTGACCTTCCCAACACTGGACGTGAAGAGCATGCGCCTTCCACCATTTGCACGCCCCCTGCAAGTGCTGGAAGGAGCACCCGCAGTCCAGTTCCTGATAGTCAGATTGAAGATGTCAGTGTTGAAGTACACCAGGATGAGGAGGATATGGGTGTTGCTGGCGCTGGGGAGGAAATTGACCAGGGGGATTCTGATGGTGAGGTGGTTTGTTTAAGTCAGGCACCCGGGGAGACACCTGTTGTCCGTGGGAGGAATATGGCCGTTGACATGCCTGGTGAAAATACCAAAAAAATCAGCTCTTCGGTGTGGAAGTATTTCACCAGAAATGCGGACAACATTTGTCAAGCCGTGTGTTCCCTTTGTCAAGCTGTAATAAGTAGGGGTAAGGACGTTAACCACCTCGGAACATCCTCCCTTATACGTCACCTGCAGCGCATTCATAATAAGTCAGTGACAAATTCAAAAACTTTGGCCGACAGCGGAAGCAGTCCACTGACCAGTAAATCCCTTCCTCTTGTAACCAAGCTCACGCAAACCACCCCACCAACTCCCTCAGTGTCAATTTCCTCCTTCCCCAGGAATGCCAATAGTCCTGCAGGCCATGTCACTGGCAATTCTGATGATTCCTCTCCTGCCTGGGATTCCTCCGATGCATCCTTGCGTGTAACGCCTACTGCTGCTGGCGCTGCTGTTGTTGCTGCTGGGAGTCGATGGTCATCCCAGAGGGGAAGTCGTAAGACCACTTTTACTACTTCCACCAAGCAATTGACTGTCCAAAAGTCCTTTGCGAGGAAGATGAAATATCACAGCAGTCATCCTACTGCAAAGCGGATAACTGAGGCCTTGGCATCCTGGGTGGTGAGAAACGTGGTTCCGGTATCCATCATTACTGCAGAGCCAACTAGAGACTTGTTGGAGGTACTGTGTCCCCGGTACCAAATACCATCTAGGTTCCATTTCTCTAGGCAGGCGATACCGAAAATGTACACAGACCTCAGAAAAAGAGTCACCAGTGTCCTAAAAAATGCAGCTGTACCCAATGTCCACTTAACCACGGACATGTGGACAAGTGGAGCAGGGCAGGGTCAGGACTATATGACTGTGACAGCCCACTGGGTAGATGTATGGACTCCCGCCGCAAGAACAGCAGCGGCGGCACCAGTAGCAGCATCTCGCAAACGCCAACTCTTTCCTAGGCAGGCTACGCTTTGTATCACCGCTTTCCAGAATACGCACACAGCTGAAAACCTCTTACGGCAACTGAGGAAGATCATCGCAGAATGGCTTACCCCAATTGGACTCTCCTGTGGATTTGTGGCATCGGACAACGCCAGCAATATTGTGTGTGCATTAAATATGGGCAAATTCCAGCACGTCCCATGTTTTGCACATACCTTGAATTTGGTGGTGCAGAATTTTTAAAAAAACGACAGGGGCGTGCAAGAGATGCTGTCGGTGGCCAGAAGAATTGCGGGACACTTTCGGCGTACAGGCACCACGTACAGAAGACTGGAGCACCACCAAAAACGCCTGAACCTGCCCTGCCATCATCTGAAGCAAGAAGTGGTAACGAGGTGGAATTCAACCCTCTATATGCTTCAGAGGTTGGAGGAGCAGCAAAAGGCCATTCAAGCCTATACAATTGAGCACGATATAGGAGGTGGAATGCACCTGTCTCAAGCGCAGTGGAGAATGATTTCAACGTTGTGCAAGGTTCTGATGCCCTTTGAACTTGCCACACGTGAAGTCAGTACAGACACTGCCAGCCTGAGTCAGGTCATTCCCCTCATCAGGCTTTTGCAGAAGAAGCTGGAGACATTGAAGGAGGAGCTAACACGGAGCGATTCCGCTAGGCATGTGGGACTTGTGGATGGAGCCCTTAATTCGCTTAACAAGGATTCACGGGTGGTCAATCTGTTGAAATCAGAGCACTACATTTTGGCCACCGTGCTCGATCCTAGATTTAAAGCCTACCTTGGATCTCTCTTTCCGGCAGACACAAGTCTGCTGGGGTTGAAAGACCTGCTGGTGAGAAAATTGTCAAGTCAAGCGGAACGCGACCTGTCAACATCTCCTCCTTCACATTCTCCCGCAACTGGGGGTGCGAGGAAAAGGCTCAGAATTCCGAGCCCACCCGCTGGCGGTGATGCAGGGCAGTCTGGAGCGACTGCTGATGCTGACATCTGGTCCGGACTGAAGGACCTGACAACGATTACGGACATGTCGTCTACTGTCACTGCATATGATTCTCTCAACATTGAAAGAATGGTGGAGGATTATATGAGTGACCGCATCCAAGTAGGCACGTCACACAGTCCGTACTTATACTGGCAGGAAAAAGAGGCAATTTGGAGGCCCTTGCACAAACTGGCTTTATTCTACCTAAGTTGCCCTCCCACAAGTGTGTACTCCGAAAGAGTGTTTAGTGCCGCCGCTCACCTTGTCAGCAATCGGCGTACGAGGTTACATCCAGAAAATGTGGAGAAGATGATGTTCATTAAAATGAATTATAATCAATTCCTCCGCGGAGACATTGACCAGCAGCAATTGCCTCCACAAAGTACACAGGGAGCTGAGATGGTGGATTCCAGTGGGGACGAATTGATAATCTGTGAGGAGGGGGATGTACACGGTGATATATCGGAGGATGATGATGAGGTGGACATCTTGCCTCTGTAGAGCCAGTTTGTGCAAGGAGAGATTAATTGCTTCTTTTTTGGGGGGGGTCCAAACCAACCCGTCATATCAGTCACAGTCGTGTGGCAGACCCTGTCACTGAAATGATGGGTTGGTTAAAGTGTGCATGTCCTGTTTTGTTTATACAACATAAGGGTGGGTGGGAGGGCCCAAGGACAATTCCATCTTGCACCTCTTTTTTCTTTTATTTTTCTTTGCGTCATGTGCTGTTTGGGGAGGGTTTTTTGGAAGGGCCATCCTGCGTGACACTGCAGTGCCACTCCTAGATGGGCCCGGTGTTTGTGTCGGCCACTAGGGTCGCTTATCTTACTCACACAGTCAGCTACCTCATTGCGCCTCTTTTTTTCTTTGCGTCATGTGCTGTTTGGGGAGGGTTTTTTGGAAGGGACATCCTGCGTGACACTGCAGTGCCACTCCTAGATGGGCCCGGTGTTTGTGTCGGCCACTAGGGTCGCTTATCTTACTCACACAGTCAGCTACCTCATTGCGCCTCTTTTTTTCTTTGCGTCATGTGCTGTTTGGGGAGGGTTTTTTGGAAGGGACATCCTGCGTGACACTGCAGTGCCACTCCTAGATGGGCTCGGTGTTTGTGTCGGCCACTAGGGTCGCTTATCTTACTCACACAGCGACCTCGGTGCAAATTTTAGGACTAAAAATAATATTGTGAGGTGTGAGGTATTCAGAATAGACTGAAAATGAGTGGAAATTATGGTTTTTGAGGTTAATAATACTTTGGGATCAAAATGACCCCCAAATTCTATGATTTAAGCTGTTTTTTAGGGTTTTTTGAAAAAAACACCCGAATCCAAAACACACCCGAATCCGACAAAAAAAATTCGGTGAGGTTTTGCCAAAACGCGGTCGAACCCAAAACACGGCCGCGGAACCGAACCCAAAACCAAAACACAAAACCCGAAAAATTTCCGGCGCTCATCTCTAATATATATATATATTTTTATATGAGATTAATGATCTATAGTAGGGTGTTTTTTACATGCAGAGTATTCAACATATTATATTCTGATAAGTATATAAAATAATTAACATAAAAATTCACAAGTGTATTCTGTCTATGAACACACCTGGCAATTGAGACATGGGGGATCATTCCGAGTTGATCATAAATGTGCTAATTTTAGCACAGCTACGATCAGATACTCAGACATGCGGGCAGACGCCCAGCACAGAGCTAGTCCGCCCCGCATATCAGTCAGGCCTCCCCTGTACAAATACAAAAGCATTGCACAGCGGCGATGCTCTTATATTTGTGGAGTAACTCCCGGCCAGCGCAGCTCCTGCAGGGAGTTGATCATCGCTGCCACTGGCTGCAGCGGCTGCGTGAGACGTCACGCAGCCCCTCCGCGGCCCGCCCCCCCCCCCAACGGTCCGGCCAAGCCTGCGCTGGCCGGACTGCGCCCCCTAAACTGCGGCTTAACGCCGCCGTCCAGCCCCCTCCCGCCCTGCGACCGCCTCTGCCTGTCAATCAGGCAGAGGCAATCGCTACTGAACGACGGCCTTCGCACTGCGGCGCATGCGCAATTCTGACCCGAACGCTGCGCTGCGATAAACTGCAGCGAGCGATCCAGTCGGAATGACCCCCATATAGCGCAAAAAGTCATGTTTTTTTATATTGGCTGTCCATATCCCGACAGCAGCATCCTGCCCACCAGAATGCCGGAAGGGGGTGAACGCTATGAGTCCCATTGCGGGCTCACTGCGCTTGCCTCATTGCGGGCACGGTGACTCTCTGTGCTAGCCACAGGATCTATTCCCAGTCTGTGGGTGACATGGACACCCACCCACAAGTGGGAATAGCCCTGGCGTGCCGGGATTCTGGCTGGCAGCATTGTCGCACATTGGGATTTCAGCGTCGTATCCTGAATGCCGGGATCCTGACCACCGGCAAATTGACGGCATCCCTTTAAAGCATGTGCCCAATCACATTAATTGTCCATGCAATCTGTCCTATGCAAAAGAAGAAGAAGAAAAACAGACTTTGTAAACTAGCCTGCCCCATTGCGGGCTCACTGCGCTTGCCTCATTGCGGGCACGGTGACTCTCTGTGCTAGCCACAGGATCTATTCCCAGTCTGTGGGTGACATGGACACCCACCCACAAGTGGGAATAGCCCTGGCGTGCCGGGATTCTGGCTGGCAGCATTGTCGCACATTGGGATTTCAGCGTCGTATCCTGAATGCCGGGATCCTGACCACCGGCAAATTGACGGCATCCCTTTAAAGCATGTGCCCAATCACATTAATTGTCCATGCAATCTGTCCTATGCAAAAGAAGAAGAAGAAAAACAGACTTTGTAAACTAGCCTGCTATAGTGAACTGAGGCGATATTATAGGGATGACTATCGATGGCTAACAACCATCGATGATCTGCCACTAATGATCAATTGTTTCACCATCAATGCCAGAGATCTGATGAAGTGAAGTTGCATTTTTCATAGTGCACCAAATGGTGCGATTTGAGCAGTGACATATCTATAATGGGTGCAGTGTGTGCAGTGCACACGGGACCCACACCGCACACACTGCACCCATTTCTTCTATATAATTACCTCTCTGGTGTCCAGGTGTGGGTCCCCTCCTCTCCCGAGTTCCGTAGCCGGCAGCAGCCATGTTAGCGCTCTGTCTGAACACTAGAGACTCCGGCACAGTGCCAGAGTCTACAGCGCATGCGCAGATCTCTGAAAAAATGGCTGCCGCGCCATTTTTTCGGAGTTGCGCATGTGCTGTAGACTCTGGCACTGTGCCGGAGTCTCTAGTGTTCAGACAGAATGCTAACATGGCTGCTGCCGGCTACGGGACGGGAGAGGAGGGGACCCACACCCGGAGGCTGCACACAGGTCCCCTGCTCTCTAGATATGCCCCTGGATTTGAGGGTAGGTGTATGTGGACATGTCTGTAGTTCATTATATCAAGGTGAATGTTGTAGTCCACTCAGAGACATTACTGGGTCTGGTGACACCTGGTGTGCATGTCCAAAAGGGGTGTGGCCTCACGGGAAATCCCGACTGCATCACTTCGGGAGGCATGCCCAGTATCCCCGGAGATACTGGGCTTGCCCCAGAGACAGTCTGCCTGCACTGTCAGCTCCTGCTCTATGACATGACTGTTGCAGGAGAATGTCCCACTGCAGCACCTGGCTCCTGTCACGGTGAAGGATCTGGCATTTTGGTTTCATCTCTTCCAAGGGGGACACCTGGGTGCAGCCCGCACCCCCATAGTGACGCCACTGAGTTTGTTCAAGGCTCAAAAGGAGGAGGTCTGGACTTTGAAAGAGCAAACACACCAAAATCTCAGGCAAAGCCATGGCTGTTCCAATATTTAAATAAAAAAAAAAAATAAATAAAAAAAAAATATATATATATATATATATATATATACATACTAGGTGCTTCATCGCGCCCTACGGGCGCTCTTCACACCGTCGAAAGGGGCTACGCCCCCTTAACCCCTGCACGCCTTGGTGCGGTTCAATATTTGTATGAGTATTACCTGCATTCCTAGGTTTGTTAGTGGTTAAATATTGCACGACGAAAGTGCTTCCAATGGTGAAGGAGGTGCAGCCCCTTGCGACGGCGTGAACAGTGCCTGCAGAGCACGATGTACAGAATGTAGCGGGTGCGGGGGGGACCGCGGATGAGGCAGGGAGTATGTAGATGCTGCGAGTGGAGGGGGAGGTGGATGCAGGTGTGGGGGGAGGGGGTGCGGGACCTATACCTGTGTGATGTTATGTGTAACAATATATAGGACAGGGATAAGGATGTATGTGATATAGTCATACCCGCATGAAGAGGTATATGGTGTTATTAGACACAGAGGGGAGTGGTGGTGCAATGAGGAACAGAGGCAGCTGTGTCCTGTCTCTACACCATACCATCCTTCAGGTGTAGCAACACGGACATGTTGCGCACGCAAGTTCTCCACGCGGCCGCAGGTGCGCCAGTCCCCTCTGCATGCGCTATGTGCGCGCCCCCCTCAGGTGCAGTAGGAGGAGGGGGCGATGGCTGGAGCTGGTACCAGGGCCAATGGGCATGGACAGCGCGGTCATGTGCTCGGTGCTGGGCTTGCACCCTGCACTTGCTGTGTGAGGGATAGGGAGGAGGCGGCAGAGCGGGGCACCGCAGGGGGTTATGGCTCCTGTACTCCTGGTGAGGGTTTGTCAGGGAGGTATCAAGGAGCCAGTGGTATGGACTGTGTATGGGATACAGGGGGGTAGGGAGGGGATACAGAGACGCAGAGCGGTAGGGAGGGGATACAGAGACACAGGGCGGTAGGGAGGGGATACAGAGATGCAGAGCGGTAGGGAGGGGATACAGAGACGCAGGGCGGTAGGGAGGGGATACAGAGACGCAGAGCGGTAGGGAGGGGATACAGAGACACAGGGCAGTAGGGAGGGGATACAGAGACGCAGGGCGTTAGGGAGGGGATACGGAGACGCAGGGCGGTAGGGAGGGGATACAGAGACGCAGAGCGGTAGGGAGGGGATACAGAGACACAGGGCGGTAGGGAGGGCACACAGAGACGCAGGGCGGTAGGTAGGGGATAGAGAGACGCAGGGCGGTAGGGAGGGGAAACAGACGCGGGGCGGTAGGGAGGGGATACAGAAACGCAGGGCAGTAGTAAGGGGAAACAGGGACGCAGGCCGGTAGGGAGGGGATAGAGAGACGCAGGGCGGCAGGGAGGGGATAGAGAGACGCAGGGCGGCAGGGAGGGGATAGAGAGACGCAGGGCGGTAGGGAGGGGATAGAGAGACGCAGGGCGGTAGGGAGGGGATAGAGAGACGCGGGGCGGTAGGGAGGGGATAGAAAGACGCGGGGCGGTAGGGAGGGGATAGAGACGCGGGGCGGTAGGGAGGGGATAGAGACGCAGGGCGGTAGGGAGGGGATAGAGAGACGCGGGCGGTAGGGAGGGGATAGAGAGATGCGGGGCGGTAGGGAGGGGATAGAGAGACGCAGGGCGGTAGGGAGGGGATACAGAGAGGCGGGCGGCTGGGAGGGGATAGAGAGACGCGGGGCGGTAGGGAGGGGATAGAGAGACGCGGGGCGGTAGGGAGGGGATAGAGAGATGCAGGGCGGTAAGGAGGGGATACAGAGATGCAGGGTGTTAGGGAGGGGATACAGAGACGCGGGGCAGCAGGTAGATACAGAGAGGCGGGGCGGCTGGGAGGGGATAGAGAGATGCGGGGCGGTAGGGAGGGGATAGAGAGATGCGGGGCGGCTGGGAGGGGATAGAGAGACGCAGGGCGGTAGGGAGGGGATAGAAAGACGCGGGGCGGTAGGGAGGGGATAGAAAGACGCGGGTGGTAGGGAGGGGATAGAGAGACGCGGGGCGGTAGGGAGGGGATAGAGAGACGCGGGGCGGTAGGGCGGGGATAGAGAGACGCGGGGCGGTAGGGAGGGGATAGAGAGATGCGGGGCGGTAGGGAGGGGATAGAGACGCAGGGCGGTAGGGAGGGGATAGAGAGATGCGGGGCGGTAGGGAGGGGATAGAGAGATGCGGGGCGGTAGGGAGGGGATAGAGAGATGCGGGGCGGTAGGGAGGGGATAGAGAGGTGCGGTAGGGAGGGGATAGAGAGACGCAGGGCGGTAGGGAGGGGATAGAGACGCAGGGCGGTAGGGAGGGGATAGAGAGACGCGGGGCGGTAGGGAGGGGATAGAGAGATGCGGGGCGGTAGGGAGGGGATAGAGAGATGCGGGGCGGTAGGGAGGGGATAGAGAGACGCGGGGCGGTAGGGAGGGGATATAGAGACGCGGGGTGGTAGGGAGGGGATAGAGAGACGCGGGGCGGTAGGGAGGGGATAGAGAGACGCGGGGCGGTAGGGAGGGGATATAGAGACGCGGGTCGGCAGGGAGGGTCCCCAGTGAGGAAGCTGATGAAGAGAGGGGGAAAGTAGTGGAGGGGGAGGGCACCAGAAGAGGAGACTTGTGTAAAGTGGCGCCCACACATAGAATCAGTGGGTAGGATGGCCGGAGGGACTCACCGTTGAGGCTGTGGGCGGCTGCTGCAGGCTGGTAAACAGTAGTGTCCAGAGGCGTCACCGGGTGTCGGAGCGCAGTCTGTTCTATTACACACATCTCTCCCCCCCCCCGCGGCCGAAAAGGGGGTGTGACCTGCTGTGAAAGGGGCGTGGCCTCGCAGGTATGTTCTCTCTCGCCCCGGGGGTGTTTCCAGCTAGCCTGTAGTGCTGGCAGCTCCCGGAGACTGGAGTGTGTGTGGCGGCTCTTCTCTGTGACAGGAGCCGGGTGCTGCAGAAGATGACGTCACTGCAGCACTCGCCTCCTGTCACAGCAGGAGAGCGGACAGCTGGATGTGTGCGGAGGAGGCGGCGGGTCTGTGTACGCGGGGCAGGGAGGGCTATGAAAGCCTTCTCCTGCGCCACCCGTCCCTCCTAATGTGTATGCCGGGGGCGGCATCAGCCGTTGTTGTTGGCCCGGCGCCGCGGCCGGGGAGTCAGAGCTGCTGATGGGTGGGGGGAGGGGAGAGAGAGAGATGGACAGGTAGCAGGAGCAGAGACTTTCTGACTCCGCCCACCGCTGTGACTCACCCAGCGTTACGGCCAGGCACAGAGTCACAGATGTAGCCAAATATATAGGAGATATATATATATATAAAGTATATATATAGCAATATGCTTTTGAGATAAACTTTGGGGAGATATGAGTATTGAGTACGGAATGTACGCAAACATTGGTAAGTGTACATATATACATTGTTGTTTTTTGTGCTCTTGTGTATTTATATGTAGTTTTGTTTATTTAATGTGCTGTATATGATGCTTCTGGCATGGACCCATCTCAGAGACGGGCGCCGGGGGATTATTACCGCCGCACTTCTCATATGGGTATTTCCGCATTGGTGGCACGCAGGGTGCGCTCCATGGGTCCGGACTTCCAGTCCTGTGACGCACGGGCGTGCGTTCCACGGACACGGACTTCCAGCCATGTGACGCACGGGCGTGCGTTCCACCAGCGGAGGATTCCGGGGAACAGTGTGGCGGGTCTGATTCTCCTGGGGCGGCCTCAGAGATTACAGGTGTTGCAGGTAAGCATCATTAGGTGAGCTTAAATTGAGCTCACAAGAGAGGCAATTTCTGCACTTCATACAGGCACTTTTGCATAAGGCACCTTGGCACTTTAACTGGCTGTTCCCCTGAAGATGGATTAGTACCGAAACGTCTGTCTGGGAGGTCACCTGTGTCTACCGTGCGTTTTCACGATGAGTATTTGCTGAGCCTTGCATTTGCATTTGCATTTGCATATGGAGTAAAAAAGTTATTTGGAAATTTTGCAGTGCGCTGGTTCTATCTGTACTGTTGACTGTGATGTTGCAGGATGGATGTGAGATTCTACATTAATGTTTATTGACCGGACACCTGCAATTCATCTGAGCGTGTCAGTGCGGCTTCCCGGATTTAATCTCTGTGATTACTATCCCCCTGTCACCGTGCAGTGGAAGGGGTGGGGGGTTAGGTGCTGGCTGTGCCTTATCATCCACTATCCTCCTGTCACCCTCACCATGTCACCCACTATCCCCCTGTCACCCACTATCCACCTGTCACCCTCACCATGTCACCCACTATCTCCTGTCACTCTCACCATGTCACCCACTATCCCCCTGTCACCCTCTCTATGTCACCCACAATCCCCCTGTCACCGTGCAGTGGGGGGGGGGGGGGGGGGGGGGGGTTAGGTGCTGGCTGTGCCTTATCATCCACTATCCTCCTGTCACCCTCACCATATCACCCACTATCCCCCTGTCACACTCTCACCATGTCACCCACTATCCCCCTGTCACCCTCACCATGTCACCCACTATCTCCTGTCACCCTCACCATGTCACCCACTATCCCCCTGTCACACTCACCATGTCACCCACTATCCCCCTGTCACCCTCACCATGTCACCCACTATCTCCTGTCACTCTCATTATGTCACCCACTGTGACCCTCACCATGTCACCCACTATCCCCCTGTCACACTCACCATGTCAACCACTATCCCCCTGTCACCCTCACCATGTCACCCACTATCTCCTGTCACTCTCACCATGTCACCCACTGTCACACTCACCATGTCACCCACTATCCCCCTGTCACCCTCACCATGTCACCCACTATCTCCTGTCACCCTCACCATGTCACCCACTATCTCCTGTCACCCTCACCATGTCACCCACTATCCCCCTGTCACACTCACCATGTCACCCACTATCCCCCTGTCACCCTCACCATGTCACCCACTATCTCCTGTCACTCTCACCATGTCACCCACTGTCACTCTCACCATGTCACCCACTATCCCCCTGTCATCCTCACCATGTCACCCACAATCCCCCTGTCACCCTCACCATATCACCCACTATCCCCCCGTCACCCTCACCATGTCACCCACTATCCCCCTGTCACTCTCACCATGTCACCCACTATCTCCTGTCACTCTCACCATGTCACCCACATTCCCCCTGTCACCGTGCAGTGGGGGGGGGGGGGGGGGGGGGGGGTGGTTGGGGGGGGTTTAGGTGCTGGTTGTGCCTTATCATCCACTATCCTCCTGTCACCCTCACCATGTCACCCACTATCCCCTGTCACCCTCACCATGTCACCCACTATCCCCCTGTCACACTCACCATGTCACCCACTATCCCCCTGTCACCCTCACCATGTCACCCACTATCCCCTGTCACCCTCACCATGTCACCCACTATCCCCCTGTCACCCTCACCATGTCACCCACTATCCCCCTGTCACACTCACCATGTCACCCACTATCCCCCTGTCACCCTCACCATGTCACCCACTATCTCCTGTCACTCTCACCATGTCACCCACTGTCACACTCACCATGTCACCCACTATCCCCCTGTCACCCTCACCATGTCACCCACTATCTCCTGTCACCCTCACCATGTCACCCACTATCCCCCTGTCACACTCACCATGTCACCCACTATCCCCCTGTCACCCTCACCATGTCACCCACTATCTCCTGTCACTCTCACCATGTCACCCACTGTCACTCTCACCATGTCACCCACTATCCCCCTGCCATCCTCACCATGTCACCCACAATCCCCCTGTCACCCTCACCATATCACCCACTATCCCCTGTCACCCTCACCATGTCACCCACTATCCCCCTGTCACACTCACCATGTCACCCACTATCCCCCTGTCACCCTCACCATGTCACCCACTATCCCCTGTCACCCTCACCATGTCACCCACTATCCCCCTGTCACCCTCACCATGTCACCCACTATCTCCTGTCACTCTCACCATGTCACCCACTATCCCCCTGTCACCCTCACCATGTCACCCACAATCCCCCTGTCACCGTGCAGTGGGAGGGGAAGGGAGGGGGGGGGGGGGTTAGGTGCTGGCTGTGCCTTATCATCCACTATCCCCCTGTCACACTCACCATGTCACCCACTATCCCCCTGTCATCCTCACCATGTCACCCACAATCCCCCTGTCACCCTCACCATATCACCCACTATCCCCCTGTCACCCTCACCATGTCACCCACTATCCCCCTGTCACTCTCACCATGTCACCCACTATCTCCTGTCACTCTCACCATGTCACCCACATTCCCCCTGTCACCGTGCAGTGGGGGGGGGGTTGGGGGGGTTTAGGTGCTGGTTGTGCCTTATCATCCACTATCCTCCTGTCACCCTCACCATGTCACCCACTATCCCCTGTCACCCTCACCATGTCACCCACTATCCCCCTGTCACACTCACCATGTCACCCACTATCCCCCTGTCACCCTCACCATGTCACCCACTATCCCCTGTCACCCTCACCATGTCACCCACTATCCCCCTGTCACCCTCACCATGTCACCCACTATCCCCCTGTCACACTCACCATGTCACCCACTATCCCCCTGTCACCCTCACCATGTCACCCACTATCTCCTGTCACTCTCACCATGTCACCCACTGTCACACTCACCATGTCACCCACTATCCCCCTGTCACCCTCACCATGTCACCCACTATCTCCTGTCACCCTCACCATGTCACCCACTATCCCCCTGTCACACTCACCATGTCACCCACTATCCCCCTGTCACCCTCACCATGTCACCCACTATCTCCTGTCACTCTCACCATGTCACCCACTGTCACTCTCACCATGTCACCCACTATCCCCCTGTCATCCTCACCATGTCACCCACAATCCCCCTGTCACCCTCACCATATCACCCACTATCCCCTGTCACCCTCACCATGTCACCCACTATCCCCCTGTCACACTCACCATGTCACCCACTATCCCCCTGTCACCCTCACCATGTCACCCACTATCCCCTGTCACCCTCACCATGTCACCCACTATCCCCCTGTCACCCTCACCATGTCACCCACTATCTCCTGTCACTCTCACCATGTCACCCACTATCCCCCTGTCACCCTCACCATGTCACCCACAATCCCCCTGTCACCGTGCAGTGGGAGGGGAAGGGAGGGGGGGGGGGGGGGTTAGGTGCTGGCTGTGCCTTATCATCCACTATCCCCCTGTCACACTCACCATGTCACCCACTATCCCCCTGTCACCCTCACCATGTCACCCACTATCCCCCTGTCACACTCACCATGTCACCCACTATCCCCCTGTCACCCTCACCATGTCACCCACTATCCTCCTGTCACCCTCACCATGTCACCCACTATCCCCCTGTCACCCTCACCATGTCACCCACTATCCCCCTGTCACCCTCACCATGTCACCCACTATCCCCTGTCACCCTCACCATGTCACCCACTATCCCCCTGTCACCCTCACCATGTCACCCACTATCCCCCTGTCACACTCACCATGTCACCCACTATCCCCCTGTCACCCTCACCATGTCACCCACTATCTCCTGTCACTCTCACCATGTCACCCACTGTCACACTCACCATGTCACCCACTATCCCCCTGTCACCCTCACCATGTCACCCACTATCTCCTGTCACCCTCACCATGTCACCCACTATCCCCCTGTCACACTCACCATGTCACCCACTATCCCCCTGTCACCCTCACCATGTCACCCACTATCTCCTGTCACTCTCACCATGTCACCCACTGTCACTCTCACCATGTCACCCACTATCCCCCTGTCATCCTCACCATGTCACCCACAATCCCCCTGTCACCCTCACCATATCACCCACTATCCCCTGTCACCCTCACCATGTCACCCACTATCCCCCTGTCACACTCACCATGTCACCCACTATCCCCCTGTCACCCTCACCATGTCACCCACTATCCCCTGTCACCCTCACCATGTCACCCACTATCCCCCTGTCACCCTCACCATGTCACCCACTATCTCCTGTCACTCTCACCATGTCACCCACTATCCCCCTGTCACCCTCACCATGTCACCCACAATCCCCCTGTCACCGTGCAGTGGGAGGGGAAGGGAGGGGGGGGGGTTAGGTGCTGGCTGTGCCTTATCATCCACTATCCCCCTGTCACACTCACCATGTCACCCACTATCCCCCTGTCATCCTCACCATGTCACCCACAATCCCCCTGTCACCCTCACCATATCACCCACTATCCCCCTGTCACCCTCACCATGTCACCCACTATCCCCCTGTCACTCTCACCATGTCACCCACTATCTCCTGTCACTCTCACCATGTCACCCACATTCCCCCTGTCACCGTGCAGTGGGGGGGGGGTTGGGGGGGGTTTAGGTGCTGGTTGTGCCTTATCATCCACTATCCTCCTGTCACCCTCACCATGTCACCCACTATCCCCTGTCACCCTCACCATGTCACCCACTATCCCCCTGTCACACTCACCATGTCACCCACTATCCCCCTGTCACCCTCACCATGTCACCCACTATCCCCTGTCACCCTCACCATGTCACCCACTATCCCCCTGTCACCCTCACCATGTCACCCACTATCCCCCTGTCACACTCACCATGTCACCCACTATCCCCCTGTCACCCTCACCATGTCACCCACTATCTCCTGTCACTCTCACCATGTCACCCACTGTCACACTCACCATGTCACCCACTATCCCCCTGTCACCCTCACCATGTCACCCACTATCTCCTGTCACCCTCACCATGTCACCCACTATCCCCCTGTCACACTCACCATGTCACCCACTATCCCCCTGTCTCCCTCACCATGTCACCCACTATCTCCTGTCACTCTCACCATGTCACCCACTGTCACTCTCACCATGTCACCCACTATCCCCCTGTCATCCTCACCATGTCACCCACAATCCCCCTGTCACCCTCACCATATCACCCACTATCCCCTGTCACCCTCACCATGTCACCCACTATCCCCCTGTCACACTCACCATGTCACCCACTATCCCCCTGTCACCCTCACCATGTCACCCACTATCCCCTGTCACCCTCACCATGTCACCCACTATCCCCCTGTCACCCTCACCATGTCACCCACTATCTCCTGTCACTCTCACCATGTCACCCACTATCCCCCTGTCACCCTCACCATGTCACCCACAATCCCCCTGTCACCGTGCAGTGGGAGGGGAAGGGAGGGGGGGGGGGGTTAGGTGCTGGCTGTGCCTTATCATCCACTATCCCCCTGTCACACTCACCATGTCACCCACTATCCCCCTGTCACCCTCACCATGTCACCCACTATCCCCCTGTCACACTCACCATGTCACCCACTATCCCCCTGTCACCCTCACCATGTCACCCACTATCCTCCTGTCACCCTCACCATGTCACCCACTATCCCCCTGTCACCCTCACCATGTCACCCACTATCCCCCTGTCACCCTCACCATGTCACCCACTATCCCCCTGTCACCCTCACCATGTCACCCACTATCCCCGTCACCCTCACCATGTCACCCACTATCCCCCTGTCACCCTCACCATGTCACCCACTATCCCCCTGTCACTCTCACCATGTCACCCACTATCCCCCTGTCACCCTCACCATGTCACCCACTATCCCCCTGTCACCCTCATCATGTCACCCACTATCCCCCTGTCATCCTCACCATGTCACCCACTATCCCCCTGTCACCCTCACCATGTCACCCACTATCCCCCTGTCACCCATTATCTCCCTGTCACTCTCTCTCCCTGTCACCCACTATCTCCATCACCTAGTATCTCCCTGTCTCCCTTACCATGTCACCCACTATTTTTCTGTCACCCAATGTCTGTCACCCACTATTTCCCTGACACTTTCTATCTCCCTGTCACACCTCCTTGCTGAGAAGTGCTGCTGTTGCTGCCGGCTGCCAGCGCTTGTCACTCTGACAGGCAGCAGCTGCTCCGGCAGCATGAAAACCGGCTCCCCCCTCTCTGCCTCCTTACTGAGGGAGCCGCACTGTCCTGCGTGTTGCTGCCGCCAGAGCCTGTCTCACTTACCACAGGCAGCGCAGCAGTGGCGCCGGCGGCATGGAGAGATGAGCCGCCCACCTGCCCAGGAAGACCACAATATCTCAGGCAGCTCTGAGTAGTCTCCGAGTCCCGAGCTCCGCCTCCCTAGTGGGCTGTTCTAAATCAAAGGGATCTCCGCAGCACACACTCAGAATCCCACGTGTGACAGGCTGCTGCCTCTTCCTAAAGACGAGAGGAGGCGCTACTTACACTCCTAATATATGGTAATCAGCAGTCGGGGGGGGGGGGGGGGGGGCTCTCCATATGTTCTAATCTGATTCTGTATATGAATGTTTCATATTTTATTTATTCTAATAAACCTATTTTTATAGGCCCCTTCCCTCACTCTCCCTGTAAGTCCACCCTCAGTGCCCCTGCCTTCACCCTCCCTTTAACACTCCATCAGTGCCCATGCCCTCGCCCTCCCTGAAATGCCCCGTCAGTGTCCCTGCCCTCACCTGCCCTGTAACTCCCCATCAGCATCCCTGCCCTCACCCTCCTAACTCCCCCCTCAGCATCCCTACTCTCACCCTCCCTGTAACTCCCCATCAGCATCCCTGCCCTCACCCTCCTTCTAACTCCCCCCTCAGCATCCCTACTCTCACCCTCCCTGTAACTCCCGCCTCAGCATCCCAGCCCTCACCCTCCCTGTAACTCCCCCCTCAGCGTCCCTACTCTCACCCTCCCTGTAACTCCCCCCTCAGCGTCCCAGCTCTCACCCTCCCTGTAACTCCCCCCTCAGCGTCCCAGCTCTCATCCTCCCTGTAACTCCCCCCTCAGCATCCCAGCCCTCACCCTCCCTGTAACTCCCCCCTCAGCGTCCCAGCCCCCACCCTCCCTGTAACTCCCCCCTCAGCGTCCCAGCCCTCACCCTCCCTGTTACTCCCCCCTCAGCGTCCCAGCCCTCACCCTCCCTGTAACTCCCCCCTCAGCGTCCCAGCCCCCACCCTCCCTGTAACTCCCCCCTCAGCGTCCCAGCCCCCACCCTCCCTGTAACTCCCCCCGAGTGCCCCGTCCCTCACCCTCCCTGTAGCTCCCCCCTCAGTGCTCCTCACACTCACTTCTAACTCCCTGTCAGCCTCCCAGCCCTCACCCTCCCTGTAACTCCCCCTCAGCTCCCTGCTCTCAGCCTCCCTGTAACTACCCCCTCAGCCTCCCAGCCCTCACCCTCCCTGTAACTCCCCCTCAGCCTCCCAGCCCTCACCCTCCCTGTAACTCCCCCTCAGCTCCCTGCTCTCAGCCTCCCTGTAACTACCCCCTCAGCCTCCCAGCCCTCACCCTCCCTGTAACTCCCCCTCAGCCTCCCAGCCCTCACCCTCCCTGTAACTCCCCCCTCAGCGTCCCAGCCCTCACCCTCCCTGTAACTCCCCCTCAGCCTCCCAGCCCTCACCCTCCCTGTAACGCCCACGGCCACTACTATCAGTCTCCTCGATGCCAGCACTGCACTAGTCACTGCTAGTGCTTGATCTACTCTCCCTAGTCCCTACTACATGGGGCACATAATGGGAAACTAGAGTGACATGGGAGAGCTGAAGTGCTAATTTTGCTGTTCTGTGTTCAAATAGTCGCCACCTCCAAGGGGAGTGTATATTTGCCGTGCAAGTGTGCGATTGCATGTGTACGCCGAGCTGCTAAAATCCAGTGTGTACAGTGTGTGCGCAGCCCAGGACTTACTCCTACAGTGTGATAAGAACAGGCTGATCGGGGCCGGAGCTTCTGTCAGACACCCTCCCTGAAACCGCTTGGGCAGATCTGCGATTTTCCGGACACTCCCAGTACGCTCACTTACCGCCCCCAAACGGCCTCTTCATGTCAATCACCTTGCCAACGTCCGTGCCAATGGATTTTTCGCATCATCCCCTCGCTGACCAGCGATGCCCTTTGTTGCTGTCCAACGCGCGTGCGCAGTTAATACCAGATTGCCCGTTGTGCGAAAACATACAGCAGCGATCAGATCTGAATGACCCCCTTAGTGTGGATCTGGCCTTCTCAATGTATTTCAGGTGGATCTGGCCTTTAGCGATTCAGCAATTTAGGGGCGCCAATATGAGAGGATATCTTGCTCCCCCCCAACATAAAAACGTTCTGATGCCCCTGCTGCTTGGTGCTGTCGTTCTGTTGTCTACCTACTGAAGAAATAAAGAAACTACTTGCACTGTATCCAGCCTACTGTATGTGATCCTTTCCACATAGGTTTTAAGTATTTAAAAAACCATGCATGTGATTAGTACATCTAAAATATACAAAGGTTATTTATTGTCATCTTACCTCGTAAGTGAGACCTGTTCTAATAGCGCCAGTTGTTCTAATGAGTCCTGCGAGAGGTTGGTGACAGATTTCATTGTTGTTCTATATGGAGAAAGAGAATATTATCAGTACTTTTTATCGGCGGATTGGCCCACCGGAATAGCGTGAAAGTACCTACTAGGTGGCACACACTGCCTGCTGGGTTGGACAGTGGTCAGTGAGAAGCAGCAGGAAATCCTCCTGGACTCCTAGTTTAATTAAAATGGCTGTGAGAGGGCTGTTGCGCATGCCCAGCCGCAGAAGCTCCCCCATGGGCCTTTGCCTACAGCTGCCAGCAATTCGAGTGTGGTCTGCGTAAGCACTGGACCAACCATTATCCAGATGACAACCCTCCTATGCCACATCCCACCCGCGCAAGATCAGGTACTGACCACCAGCAGCTCACGTACTGAGCAAATTCCAGTACCTCCCATGTTGGTTATACACTCAATGTGGCCTGATGACACATGTGCCTTCTTGTTGCCCGCGAAGAAGGAGAAGCTGACTGGAGGAGCAGGCAGCACTGTGCACAGCCACACTCACTCACCTTGGCTCGCATGAACTGAAGAACACTGATTCATCTGATGGGAAGAGGAGCTGACAGGATGGTACATTGGTGGGAACCTGCTCTTAAGGTGACACAGAAGGCTGGAGGGGAACATTGAGCAGGATAATGGGGTGACATAGGGGGCAGCAGGGAGAAACAATGGGTTTGCACTGCAAGACTGGATATGCTGGTTCTCATTGAGTGGCAACGCCATCTGAGCTCTGGGAAGAAACACATACACAAGAAGAGAAGGTAGCCCCTTAGGACTCACGGACCACACACATACCTTATAGGCAGCCGCACAGTACACTGGGCACAGCAGGAACTGATGCCCAAGGCTACAGAAAGTCTTCAGGTAAAACCTTCCAATTTACCATTTGTTAAGAAGGTGGCCAATCGAATTCTTCAAAACTTGTAGCCTGCTTTAGAAATATGAATTTATTTGGCAATGAACTGTAGGGAATCATTTGCCTAAATATGGACCAATAAGTTTTAACCCCTGCATTTTGGTTTTTGGACATAAATAGGTGGTTTCCTTCTGGTTTCAGGCTAGAGATGGTGATCCGGGTCCACTAACAGATTCCTGGAAGTTAGTTTTGGAGGGAACCTTCCCCCCATCCCAGACAACCTGGCATCTGGCCTGTGACTAACATGGCAAGTGGGACAAGGCACAGAGGAGTGACCACTCCCACAATGTCCATAGAGGACAATGTTAAAGGTAATCATGCCTTGGGCATGCACAGCACAGGCACTTAACTTGATAGGGTAAAGACAAGAGGGCGGAAGCTACCCCCTGTGGTATTGTGTGTTGGTTGAGCATAAAGTATCACTATGGGGTCGATTCTATTCGGCAACTAATGAATAGCGCCGGGAATTAGCTCCCGACGCTATTCAATTCAGCAACTAATTACCTGCAATTGTCGGGAATTCTTCTCTCATCCCCGGGGGATGAGAAGAGAAACCCGACAAAAGTGCTGCCTCGCGGCCGGCGCGAGGCTGATTCTGTCGGGAATCAGCCTCGCGCCGGGGAGTTAAGTCGGAGAATGCCCGTTCTCCCGACAATTCAACCTGTTTTGTCGGCGAGAACGGGCCATCGCCGACGTAACTAGTTGCTGAATTGAATAGCGTCGGGAGCTAATTCCCGGCGCTATTCATTAGTTGCCGAATAGAATCGACCCCAATGTGTGTAAATATTCTGTGAGATCAAGAAGGTTGGGCTGCTATAACATGTAGTAAGCTGTATCCCCTTGAATGAGGGAAGAATAATTTTTTAAGACTTTTGAGCAATAAACATCTTGCCTACAAGACAATTGCTTTTTCTGCTGCGGGGTACACTGGGCTTCACAAGAATGGACAATGGGGGTGTAGAGTAGGATCTTGATCCGAGGCACCAACAGGCTCAAAGCTTTGACCTTCCCAAGATGCATAGCGCCGCCTCCTATATCACCCCGCCTCCCAGCACAGGAGCTCAGTTTTGTAAGTTGGCGCTGCAGTAAGCAGGCACTTAACAGAGGGGCTGCTCCAAGCAGCCCTGAGAAAATCTTTTTATGAATCTGATGGCGTCTCGACACAATCACAAGGTTCCGGTCTTCGGAGCAAAGGACAAGGGATCCTCAAGCAGCATTCGTGGATGCGCTGGCAGTGCCATGGAGGTTTCGGCTGCCGTACGTGTTCCCTCCGGTGTCACTCCTGCCCAGGGTAATTCGGAAGTTCAAGCAATAAAAAGCAAAACTGCTTCTCATAGCTCCGGCGTGGCCCAGACGGCACTGGTTCTCAGACCTGCAAAGCCTATCGTCAGAGCGTCCACTTCTACTTCCACAACGGTTCCTAGGACTCGTCCCGGATATTTGCCTAAGGTGGTTTCTTCTGTCAAAGTCAGAAAAATATCATGATGCACACTGCCATATTTGCACCTCATGCGTGTCCCCGCTGCGCGTACATGCGCTCTCCCGTGCGTACGCATACCCGCTGTTATGTGCACCCGCAGGCGCACGGTATGCGCATTTACGGTAGAGTTTATGTGCGCCTAGCGTGCGACTCAATCGTTACATATTTTTACCATATAATGTATTTTGTAGATTATGGTCCCTTTGA